>NC_138894.1:70068222-71268222 GCF_965194825.1 Balaenoptera physalus | reverse complement strand
ACAGTTCAGTTTTGCTTTGCAGCTTTAGCTTATTGCCTATAATTAAATGGGATACATATTTATGAATAATCTATTGATTATGTTTAGCAGTACTTTAATATTGCATTAATTACCTAGAACTTGCTCTTCAAATGATGATCCAGTAGTACGTTTTTATTTCATAACCTTGAGGTCTATACTTCTGAATATTCATCAAGAGAGTTTTGAACAGCTTCAAAACTTAAGATACAGTTATTTTTACCCTTAGATTTTAATAATTTAGTTTTATTAAAAGAAAACAATATTTTGAAAATTTATCCTGACTTGACCTTTGAAATATCATTAAATTTCTCTGGACCTCAGTTTCCTCAGCAGGAAAATGAATGAGGTTAGACTGTCCATGGTTAATTACAATGCATTCAATTCCATGATTGTCAGTCATCTGGAAACACCAGTGTGAGAACCACCTGAAGACAATAGCGCCATCTGGTGGTGATTACCTCATATTATAGCCCACAAGTTTCAGTGACAGATTGTCTTCCCAATATTTTGCAGCCTAACAGTAAAAATGTCTGCTTAGAATTGTAGAATGTGTAAGCTAGAAAGGACCTTAGAGATCAACTAGTCTTGTTTTCTCATTTTACCAATTAAAAGTAGAAAGGTTAGATGAATACCAGACTTCAAAGAATACATTTTTTTGTTTCTCTTGACTTGTTTTTTAATTGAGGTTAAATTCACATGACATAAAGTTAAGCATTTTATAGTGAATAATTCAGTGGCATTTAGTATATTACGTATGTTGTACAACATCCTCTTTAATCTTAAGCACATGTGTAGCTCAAATTTTAAAATAATTCTTACTTGATTAATGCAAAAAACATAACAGAAAAAACAAAATGTATTCCTTCCATATAATATTTATTTTTCCTAATTGTTGACTTCTCAGATTGTCACTTCAGAGTGGTACTTAACGAGTAGGAAAGCAGGAAATGAAACAGTTTATCTGTCCTTCCAGTTGGAAAAATATGAAGTAGATCAGCTTTGAAAATTAACATGTTGAACTTTTCCTCCTATTTGCCTGTTCATTGTATTGTCCAGTCTTGTCTCTTATCGAATATTAGAAGTTACTTCATTCCTAATTTCCTCTGAGATTGCCTGATTGCAAGACTTAATGTTTTATTCCCAAAGCCCTGTTTACTTAGAAATAGGGGAAACCTTTCATGCAGTCCTTCCTGAGAAATTCATGTTATCAATCATTATTTTAAGGTTTTCATGTGTGGCATAATTTAATGCTGTTACAAGTCTATAAATTTTAAATCCAGGTTTTAGAAATGAATTTCTAAATGGAACCTCCATTGTTTTGGCATTCACACCCAACAAATCTCTCTCTCCAGTTGTAGTCTGGCTACGTAAACAGCAGTGTGATGGAAAATGCTGGGAGTGACTGAACTTGGAAAGGGCAGCATTAGGTGATGGTTGGGGGTGAGGGAACTTGATTGGTCTACAGCCTGTGAGTTTCCTTAGAGCATTAACATTTACAGGCGTCCCACAGAATGTAAACCCTGCCAAGACTAGACTTCATTACTTCCATCTCCTCGAGAAGTACAATTTAATTGAACATTAAGCAATTTGATCTCTTCCACCTAATAAATTGAGCAAATTCAATAAATATAAATCCTGCTAATGATAAAGCTGACCCTGGTGGGGCTGTGCTCACCAGCATTCACAGTTATTACTCCCCCTGGAATTTTAGTCAGAAATGCTTATTGCTGAACTAAGTACTTACCTGATACTTACAGTCTAGGGAATGTATTTAATAATTTTCTTCTAAGGGTTTCAGAAGGGCAGCTGTGGAATTGAAAGAGCATGGTTTTGCAGATAGACCAACAGAGTCAATCCTTCAACTAAGCTAGGACAGTTATGCTATAAACCTTAGCTTCCTTATCGGAAACAAAAGGAGCTAATTACAGTTATTTCATAGGATTCTGAGATTTAAAGGGAAAAGTGTGCGCAAAGGTACACAGCGCCTAGCACAGAGGAGCTTAATAGTGCATATTAGCTAACTTTCCTTTTTTCGACTGTTCTTTAGCAGGGATCTGTAGTCGGCAGCGTTTATGTGGTCCTTTCATTTCCCTAAGGCTTTCTTATCTATTCTATATGCCTATGACTCTGAGTTACCTTCCCTCCTCTTCTTCACCTGGCTGACCCCCTTCCTGTAGATGCTCATCTCCAAGGTGAAGGCTTCCCCAGCCCTTCCTGGCTGACTCTAGGCATTACCTCTTCTTCATGCACTATTGCACATGTCAGTGTACTGTCATTTTATCCTTCCTCTCTCTCTACCAGACCCCACACTGCCTGTAATATTCTCAGCCTCTGGTTGGATGAGTGAGTCAATCACTGAATGGAGCGATGAACTGCCTTTAATGCTGCTCAGGCACAGTACCATAATCCTGTTCAACAGACACAGCTCAAAGCAAGGTGTCTAGTCCAAAGAATAGGAAGCAGTAGGACTAGAACCCCGGGCTTTTAACTCTGGGTGCTTCTTTTTTTTTTATAAATTTATTTATTTATTTATTTATTTTTGGCTGTGTTGGGTCTTCGTTGCTGCGCGCGGGCTTTCTCTAGTTCTGGCGAGCGGGGGCTACTCTTTGTTGCAGTGTGTGGGCTTCTCATTGCGGTGGCTTCTCTTGTTGCAGAGCATGGGCTCTAGGCGCACGGGCTTCAGTAGTTGTGGCACGTGGGCTCAGTAGTTGTGGCTCGCAGGCTGTAGAGCGCAGGCTCAGTAGTTGCGGCACAGAGGCTTAGTTGCTCTGTGGCATGTGGGATCTTCCCGGACCAGGACTTGAACCCATGTCCCCTGCACTGGCAGGGGGATTCTTTTTTTTTAATTTATTTATTTATTTTATTTATTTATTTTTGGCTGTGTTGGGTCTTCCTTGCTGCATGCGTGCTTTCTCCAGTTGCGGTGAGCGGGGGCTACTCTTCGTTGCGGTGCGTGGGCCTCTCATTGCGGTGGCTTCTCTTGTTGCGGAGCACGGGCTCCAGGTGCGCGGGCTTCAGTAGTTGGGGCACGAGGACTCAGTAGTTGTGGCTTTTGGGCTCTAGAGCGCAGGCTCAGTGGTTGTGGCTCACGGGCCCAGTTGGTCTGCAGCATGTGGGAACTTCCCGGACCAGGGCTTGAACCCTTGTCCCCTGCATTGGCAGGCGGATTCTTAACCACTGCGCCACCAGGGAAGCCCTGGCAGGGGGATTCTTAACCGCTGCGCCACCAGGGAAGCCCCTGGGTGCTTCTCTTTTTAGCAGGGGTCCCCAGCCCCCAGGCCGCGGACTGGTACCGGGCCGCACAGCAGGAGGCGAGCAGTGGATGAGTGAGCGAAGCTTCATCTGCAGCTCCCCATTGCTCGCATTACCACCTGAACCTCCCCCCAGTCCGTGGAAAAATTGTCTTCCACGAAACCTGTCCCTGGTGCCACAAAGGTTGGGGACCGCTGCTTTTTCGGATACCTAATTTTCTCTCACAACTCAGCAAGTTTTAACATCAGGAAAGCAGGTTTACCGCCTGTTCACCAGGCACTGTGGGTAAGAGCGTACTCTGTGAGAATGAGCATTAAGCAGACAGACACCTAAACAGATGTCCAGTTCCACAGGGTAGAATCCTCACCAGTAGAATCCTCTCTCTTACGTTCCTTCTTCTGTCATCAGTACCGGATGGTGTGTTCTGTAAATGGTCAACATTTTTCTAATTCCATAGCTTTTGCTAATTTCAAAGAAAAATGCCGATTATACTACGGGCTCAGCATGCGCTCAGGTAAATATTCGTTCCATTCTCCCTGTCTCCTTCCTCCATTTCCTGGTGTGTATGTTTTCCAAACACCATCCTCAATTAATAGTACATGTGGAGGCCTGTAGGAAAAACACCTGATCTAGAAGTTTCAGTAAAATATGACCCATTTTTCCTTAGGCATATGAATGGGTCCGTCTCCTTTATTTGAAAATCATGCACTTCAAACTTCAGAGCGCACTAGGTTTTCAGCCCTGATGTGTGGAGAACGAAATGCAGCCTCTTCATCATTTCTAAAAGCAGCTGAATTTAATCTGCCTCAGTCAGACTTCACCTCCCAGTTTCCTCACATGCCCGATTCGCATTGTGACGTGTGACTGTCCAGACCAGCCCTACAGATGTGTCTGTCATAAGGAAGGAGATTTCCTGCCAGGATATGATAATGTGCTTCCCATTGCTGCTGACAGCGGGGGCCCCAGACCTCTTGGCTCCAGGGGGGGCAATTTTTTAACTTTTTTTCAATTTAAATTTAAAATCAAAGCAGTACCATCTGTCATGCGAATCTGCCATGCCAGGGAACTAAGCGTGATCCATGGCCTGGACCTTGTTTAGACCACGTAAGTGATGGTGGCCCACACCATCCCATGTGTGTCTGTCATAGCTTTGATCAAGAGCTTAGCATTTGTGCCTGCAGAGGGGAGGAGTGCAATGAGTGGGGGGACTTTGAGGTGTGAATATTTCCCACTTCCTATTCATTTCACATTCATATTCGGCTAGATCCTGGACGGACACATTGTATGGTGTCCCAGAAATGGCATTTGCCTCACAAAGTACAAGCCCTGCTAAGCAGAGCTCTTCCTTTGCACCAAGCCCCAGACAACTAGGTCCTTAATTGTTGTCAACTTGCTTAAGTAAGGAGTGTCTTGCAGAAGGAAAGAGACTCTAGGGACAAAAAATGTGTTCATCTCTACACGTTGAGCTGGATGAAGTGGCAGCCAAGAGATTCTCTTGGGCTGCCATCAGGAGCTGTGGAAACAGTTCAGGGATCTGCTATTCCCATCTGCATAGCCTCAGCCAACCACAACTCATTGCCTCCCCAGCTGGACTCTAGCCATGACCCAGCCCTAGGGATAACCAAGGCCAAGCGCCTCCAAACTCAGTGGGCTCTGGTGTGACTTGGGATGCTCAGAGATCCAGCACATGTTAGAAAGGTGCATGTGCCCAGATCCTGGAGGAGACGCCTTACCCAGGATTCACTAGAAAACTCCACGATATTCCAGTTGTTCCCTTAAAAGATGATGAGAAACCTACTGGCTACTCAAGGCATTTCTAAAGGGGTCGAGCGTATACTAACAACTGCTGAACATCAGTTTTTCCCCCTGTATTTTGAGTTTTGTTGATCTAGTGTTAAAATGTGTTGTTGCTGATACCTTATCACTGTCTGATCAAGCGATTAAATTTGCCCAGGCAGTCAATAATTTTTGAGATGAAGACATCTTTCTCTGTTTACTGAGTTGGAGTTCCCCTCCATCTATTTAAAAATTTCAAATCTTGAAACAATATCTAAAAACATCTGGAGACTGTGCTGTCATTGCTCTTAATTTATTGTACAAGTCTTTGCCCATTGACAACTACGTTTGAAGTTTTGCTAACACTATGTTATATCAATCATTCTGATACCATCTTTGCAAATCCTCATTCATTTCCAGATGTTGAGCCAGGGACATGAGTGATTTTACCGAAAAGAAAAAATTGTAACCTCCATTTTCTCGGTGCTTCAAAATTTATGAACAGTTCCATAACATCATCTCATTTTTTAATACATCAGTAACAGAGAGGCAAACAGGAATTATCCCCATGTGACAGATGTGAAAACTGAGGCTTGCCCACAGTTGCTAAGCTGGAAAGTAAGTGGTACAGTCAGGACTTGAGCCCCGACTTCTGCCTCTGAAGCCCATGTTCTTTTCATTACCCTGTGCTCATTTCACCCTTGACCCGGGCCAAGAATGAGAGCATATGTGCGCAATGGGAGAGGCAGCATGGATGGATTAGGATAGACCCATCATGCTCCCAGAAAAATAACTCAAAATGCCTGTCCTGGTGTTGATGGGACTGTAGCACATCTTCAAATACAAAAGAGAGTACATTTAATGTAGAAATGATGTTTTGATAACTGACCAAAACTCTTGAAGTTTGGATCGGTAACGTGTTAGATAAAGTGAAGCAGCAAAGGACAGTAAGTTCTAGAAACTTGAGAAAAATGCATGTCCAGGGATGAAGGGAGGGGAAGGAAGATGCAGCAAACTGCAGAGGGTCCCCCGTCCATTACTCTCCTCTGCTTCCCTTTACGGCCTGGGTCACGTCCAAAGCCTTTCTTAGGAACTACTTGGTAGTCCCCAAACACAGCTTACAGTTTGCTTTTGTGATGCCTTTGGGTAAACTCTTTTTAGAATCCCAGATATCTTCTATTAAGTAAATCCTTCTCATCTACTTAGTTTCCGGTCAAGTGTTCCTTTTCTAGGAAGCTGTTCCTAAACATCACACAGGAACAGAAGTCCATTCCTCCTCCACTCGTCTCCCATTTGATCCCTTCCTTTTGTGCTGTTAGGTGGTGAGAGCTTGGAGGGTGGAGACCAGGTCATTTCTTGGTGGAAGAGGCACGGTCTAGGGGACAAGCCATGGGCTCGGGACTTGAGAGCGAGGTGCTGAAGAGGAGCGTATACTGCTCAGCCATCTCTGGACTTAGGTTTGCAAAATAAGAGCATGAATTAATTTTTTTTTAATATCCACTCTTTTTTTTTTAAATTTATTTATTTTTGGCTGTGTTGGGTCTTCGTTTCTGTGAGGGCTTTCTCTAGTTGCGGCAAGCGGGGGCCACTCTTCATCGCGGTGCGCGGACCTCTCACTATCGCGGCCTCTCTTGTTGCGGAGCACAGGCTCCAGACGCGCAGGCTCAGTAGTTGTGGCTCACGGGCCTAGTTGCTCCGCGGCATGTGGGATCTTCCCAGACCAGGGCTCGAACCCATGTCCCTTGCATTAGCAGGCAGATTCTCAACCACTGCGCCACCAGGGAAGCCCACTATCCACTCTTGATCACAACTGTTGCCTGGATACAAAATGTTGTCTCCCTTTCAGATGTACAACAAATATATATAAAAAGTCATGAGAGAAAATGACCTCAGTGTATGAAACTTGTAAACATTTCTGCGATCTTGCCTTTGCAGGGAAATCCTTAATTCTTCTCTTTCAAACCTGAAGCAGAAGTGACAACCATTTTTGTTCTCTTTGTTTGAAGCTTTATTTTTCGGAGTCAACGATCTTTTTCCAGGTTTAGCTATTTCCTTAATGAAATTAATATTTCTCATGAAACGGTTTCGTGGGGGAGCGCTCAGGGATGTCTGGGATGGGGGTGTGCGCCCTTCCTGGAATGCTTCCCACAAGAAGAATTTTAGGAAGGGGCAACCATGATCCTACCCCGTCTAGGGGTTCAGGGTCTTTTCTGCTTTTCAGGGTCTTTTAGGGGAGAACGTGCGGGTGTGTGCACGTGCATGCGTGCGCATACACACACATACCTCACACTCACCTTTGACTCCTTTAAGAGGAGGGTGATGGAAGAAAGCCTTGAGAGTTCACACACTTGCCTCAGTGCTTTTCTTTAGTTTTGTTACAGAAGGAACCAAAATAGGGGGAAACTCCTTCAATCTGTGGTCCGGGCAAGTGTGGCTGCCCTGAGTGTCCAGCCAGTCCTGGCGCCGGCTGACCTGCAGCTCTCAGTCCCGGCAGAGATGCTGAAGTCCGGCTAGCCCCAGAATTTTCACCAACTGCTAGATGAATCCTTGGGCAGTATATTTTCTATAAAATGGGCGTTCAGAGCATGAAGATATCTCTTCTAAAGCTTTCCCCTCTAGACCTTCTAAATAACTCTGCTCCAAAGTACGGGTAAGAGCCTGAGACCATGAAATGCACTGAAAGCACAGTCATTCCCGAACACGTGGAGAACCAAGATCCCATGTGCTAGGTGGGTCCTGCGAGGAGGACTAAAGGGGGAGTTAAGTCAGATGGCCATGGGAATGGGAATGTGGCCTCAAGAAACGGTAACTGCAGATGAATTTAGCTAAGGTGCAGAAGAGGCAAAGACAAGAATTACAAAGGAGCTAAGGTAGATGTAGGAGAGGAAGAATGTTAAGTGTACACCCTTCAGCTGCATGACTGAGTTCAAGTGTGGTGCTGCCTCATACCAGTTGTCATTTAGCCACTCCATGCTTCTGTTTCCCGTTGGTAAAATAGAGATAATAGTAGCTTTTCATAGGGTGGTGTAAATATTTTAGTGAATTAATGTGTATTAAGTGCTTAAAACAGTATCTGGCACAGAGCAAACATGATACAACTCTTAGCTGTTATTACTAGTACCATTACTTCACTGTTACTGTTATGATGATGATCATCATCACTGCTATTCATAAGGACCAGGTCTTGAGTAGAGGAGTATAATAGTAGGTACTAAATTCAAATGGTACTTAGTAGCATCTTCGTTTGGTTGTGTCTCATTTTTGGATCACCAGAGATGCCTTTTTTTTCTCTCTCTAGTGAGTGGAAAAGTGTATATCTGTATGAATGACTACTTTATACACTTTAAATGTTTTGAGGAAAACACCTGATGGGTTCAGATAAAGCCATTCTTCCAAAAGGCTTGCAGCACTCTCCGATGGCTCATTTTTTCAGTCCTTTTACTCTCCTGGGATACATTCTACCAACTGTTCAGCTACTATGTTGGGTCTTCTATTCAGAATCTTAATTATGCTGTATAGCATGAATTGTATGTGGATGTACAGAACACCCATAAAGAATATTGAGATGATTCAGGATCAGGGGTGTGTGTGGGAGATGGGGCACGTGGTGACTGGGTGCATCCAGGTGCGAGCAAACAGCGATGGTGTGTCACGTTCATTGTCATTTCCTTCTTAGATGACTACGCCCAGCTGTGTAACATCCCCGTCACGGGACGCCGGCAGCCATATGGACAGGATGCCTTGGTCGACTTCAGTGAACAGTACGCTCCCGAAGCTGATCCCTACTTCATTCAGGACCGTAAGCAACATTTTTTAGTTATTTTGGAACTAAATTGTGGTTCTGAAGTTTAGTCAGTGGTTCTCAAAATGTAGTCCCTGAGAACTTGTAAGAAATGCAAATTTGCGAGCTATGCTGTAGAGCTGCTGAATCAGATACTGGGGTGAGACCCACCAATCGGCTTTACCAGCCCTCTGAGTAATCCTTACGTACACTCAAGTTTGAGAACCACCGGATCAGATTATGAGTCTCACTGGTGGGAATGCTGTTACGTTTGTTTTCTTTTATTTATTTATTTTTTGAATTTTATTTATTTTTTTAGACAGCAGGTTCTTATTAGTCATCCATTTTATACACATCAGTGTATACATGTCAATCCCAATCGCCCAATTCATCACACCACCCCCCCACCCCTTTCCCCCCTTGGTGTCCATATGTCTGTTCTCTACATCTGTGTCTCAATTTCTGCCCTGCAAACCGGTTCATCTGTACCATTTTTCTAGGTTCCACATATATGCATTAATATACTATATTTTTCTCTTTCTGACTTACTTCACTCTGTATGACAGTCTCTAGATCCATCCACGTCTCAACAAATGACCCAATTTCGTTCCTTTTTATGGCTAAGTAATATTCCATTGTATATATGTACCATATCTTCTTTATCCATTCATCTGTCGATGGGCATTTAGGTTGCTTCCATGACCTGGCTACTGTAAATAGTGCTGCAGTGAACATTGGGGTGCATGTGTCTTTTTGAATTATGGTTTTCTCTGGGTATATGCTCAGTAGTGGGATTGCTGGATCATATGGTAATTCTATTTTTAGCTTTTTAAGGAAACTCCATACTGTTCTCCATAGTGGCTGTATCGATTTACATTCCCACCAACAGTGCAAGAGGGTTCCCTTTTCTCCACACCCTCTCCAGCATTTGTTGTTTGTAGATTTTCTGATGATGCCCATTTTAACTGGTGTGAGGTGATACCTCATTGTAGTTTTGATTTGCATTTCTCTAATTAGTGATGTTAAGCAGCTTTTCATGTGCTTCTTGGCCATCTGTGTGTCTTTGGAGAAACGTGTATTTAGCTCTTCTGCCCATTTTTGGATTGGGTTGTTTGTTTTTTTAATATTGAGCTGCATGAGCTGTTTATATATTTTGGAGATTAATCCTTTGTCCGTTGCTTCATTTGCAAATATTTTCTCCCATTCTGAGGGTTGTCTTTTCATCTTGTTTATGGTTTCCTTTGCTGTGCAAAAGCTTTGAAGTTTCATTAGGTCCCATTTGTTTATTTTTGTTTTTATTTCCATTACTCTAGGAGGTGGATCAAAAAATATCTTGCTGTGATTTATGTCAAAGAATGTTCTTCCTATGTTTTCCTCTAAGAGTTTTATAGTGTCCAGTCTTACATTTAGGTCTTTAATCCATTTTGAGTTTATTTTTATGTATGGTGTTAGGGAGTGTTCTAATTTCATTCTTTTACATATAGCTGTCCAGTTTTCCCAGCACCACTTATTGAAAAGAGTGTCTTTTCTCCATTGTATATCCTTGCCTCCTTTGTCATAGATTAGTTGACCATAGGTGCGTGGGTTAATCTCTGGGCTTTCTATCTTGTTCCATTGATCTATGTTTCTGTTTTTGTGCCAGTACCATATTGTCTTGATTACTGTAGCTTTGTAGTATAGTCTGAAGTCAGGGAGTCTGATTCCTCCAGCTCTGCTTTTTTCCCTCAAGACTGCTTTGGCTATTCGGGGTATTTTGTGTCTCCATACAAATTTTAAGATTTTTTTGTTCTAGTTCTGTAAAAAATGCCATTGGTAATTTGATTGATAGGGATTGCATTGAATCTGTAGATTGCTTTGGGATGTTTATTTTCTTTAAAGAAAATCTTATTTGTTATAATTTCCATGACAAAATCATTTTTTTACCCATGAAGTGGTGGCCTAGTTTAAGGGTCAGAGTTTTCTTGATAGCTTGGTTATATTGTAGTCTTTTTTCATACAAGGAAATGGTAAGTATTAACTGTACTGAGTTGATCTTTTTTTTTTTAACGTCTTTATTGTAGTTGCTTTACAATGTTGTGTTAGTTTCTGCTGTATAACAAAGTGAATCAGCTATACATATACATATATCCCCATATCCCCTCCCTCTTGCATCTCCCTCCCACCCTCCTTATCCCACCCCTCTAGGTGGTCACAAAGCACTGAGCTGATCACCCTGTGCTATGCAGATGCTTCCCACTAGCTATCTATCTACTTACATTTGGTAGTGTATATATGTTAATGCCACTCTCTCACTTCATCCCAGCTTACCCTTCCCCCGCCCCATGTCCTCAAGTCCATTCTCTTAGAATGGGAGATAAAATGATTGCTCTCCTGGTCAGAGATTAATTTTTAGAATTCACTTGTGAGGGGGTTTATTAAGTAAGAAATGATGTGTGATGCTTTTCCTGGATTTGTGAGCAGACTTTTTCAAATGGGAGGTGGAGTGTGTATGTGTGAATCCTGTTCCCATTTAGAAAGTAAATGCCTAAATGTACAACCAGAGTGTCCCAGATAAGGAAGCCACACAAGCTAAATATGTCTGGGGGAGAGACCAGAGCTTTCAAATATAGACTAATTATGTGAAGTCTGAAAAATGGGATGGTACAAATTGAAATATCAGTAGATAACGGGTTGTCTGCCTTCAAGAATGGGACTAGAGTAGTGGAGTCCAGGTGCCTGTTCCACATCCTACAGAGGGGGCCTCCTTGCAGCAAGTGAAGCTGCTCCAGATTTTCAAGACAGAATCCCTGCAGACCAGGTAGTTGGGGTTAGGACTTTGGAGACACTGCTGAAATTATAAAATACAGCAATGCTGTTCTTTTTTTGGGACCTTTCACCTGTGCACAAAGCAAACTAGCTGTGACCTGGGTCCTGAGGAGCAACACAAGCTTTGTGGGTGCCTCTGGAGCTACTTCAGTTCTGAGCCAAAGAGTGTTTTCCTCCTTCCCTCTCTCCCTTCTTTCCTTTTGTTTTTTAAAGTATGCAGTATATTGATCCTTCAGCCAAATTAAAACTGCTTTAAAATTTACATGAAAACAGCATTCTATTAAATCAGCTGGGTTGGGTCTTCTAGACCTGAGTGGATCTAGAGCATTGCCAGCATCCAGAAGGACCCCTGGTTCCCTTTTCCCAGCCGCCCTCCCACCCCCTCAGGGTAACCACTATCCTAACTTCTAACACCTTAGATCAGTGGTCCCCAACCTTTTTGGCACCAGGGACCGGTTTTGTGGAAGACAAATTTTCCACAGGTTGGGGGGGGGGGGGCGGTTTCAGGATGATTCAAGCACATTACATTTATTGTGCACTTTATTATTACATTGTAATATATAATGAAATAATTATACAACTCACCATAATGCTAACAGGAGGTGGAGCTCAGGCGGTAATGCGAGCAATGGGCAGCTGCAGATGAAGCTTCACTCACTTGCGGGCCGCTCACCTCCTGCTGTGCGGCCCGGTTCCTAACAGGCCATGGACTAGTACTGGTCCGTAGCCCAGGGGTTGGGGACCCCTGCCTTAGATTTTCTTTTAATCAACCACAAATAATCATGCACTACTTCAAGAAATGTGCTTAAATACATTGACAGCTATAAGCCTGTGCACTTAATGATTTCTACACTTCTGTGTATGTATTATAGGTCAGTAAACATTTACTTTAAAAAAAAAAGGGAGAAGAAATATTAAAGTTGAAAGAAAGTACAGTTTGCCTGCCCCATAAGTCCAAAATACCAGGGTAAATCTACATGTAACTCTGACACAATCCCATGGCTTGTGTGTGCAGCCTCTAATGCATTATAGTTCAGATGCCAGGAATTTTAATGTTGAAATGTTCTGGCTTATGTAGTTGTTTTTTATTTTTTAAAGCTGTCATTGCTTTAAAACTTTTAAAATTCACTACAAATGTTAAGAAATAAGCATGTTGGTATCAGGTCAATTTCCTGTTTAGCAACATAGGAAGTCGCAGATGCAGTTGGAAGACCCCCAGCTTTGACTATGTAAGGGCCTTTAAATTTCTTACAAGTTGCAGAGAAATAGCTCTTCCTTCCTAGACCAGGATCAAAGGCTCTCTGGCCCTACTGAAGACTTAATCGTATGGGGTAAGATAGTAAAAGAGAGGCTGAATCACACCACCTTTATTATTCATCATCTTGTGCCTTTCTGTTTAAGAAAGTTGGGCTAAATGACTGGTATCACCTTTAGTTAGAGCAGTATTTCTAAAACTGGAATTTTCTAGAGCAGAGATCAACTTTTTCTATAAATGCCAGATAGTAAAATTTGTAGGCTTTGCAGCCTATATAGTCTCTTTTGCAGCTACTCAACTGTGCTCTGCAATCAGGAAAGCAGCCACAGAGAGATATTTATTAGCAAATAGGTGAGGCTGTGTTCCAGTAAACTTCATTTATAAAAATAGGTAGCAGGCCCACTTTAGAGCACGGGCTGTCCTTTGCTGACTGCTGTTGTTTTAGAGTCCTGTAGAAGTATTTTGGGGAGTCTGCTTAATGTGTGTATAGGAGTTTCAAATTTTAATTTCATGTAATAAACATAATTTTACTAGTTAAAATGAACTTTGCTGTGTTACCTGGACTTTGAAATATTTCCATAGGTTGACTTTGTCAATATTTCTCAAACTGGCTTCAGGATCTGCTGACAGTCTTGATGCCCAGTCGTATTTTTTTTTCCTTTTTTAGATGTATTACTTAATTTTTAAAATCATTGTTAGACCTTACAGCCCTGCATAAGAAATGATATTTTGCTGCCCCCTGCAGTTCGACTGGAGAATTACTTCAAAGGCCAGATGTAGAGTTCTGACCCTAGGTTGATTTTTTTTTTCCCCCTTAAAAGCTAATACGTGGGGCTTCCCTAGTGGTGCAGTGGTTAAGAATCTGCCTGCGAATGCAGGGGACACAGGTTCAAGCCCTGGTCCGGGAAGATCCCACGCACTGCGGAGCAACTAAGCCCGTGCACCACAATGACTGAGCCTGTGCTCTAGAGCCCATGCTCTACAACGAGAGAAGCCACTGCAATGAGAAGCCCGCACACCCCAACAAAGAGTAGTCCCCGCTCGCGGCAACTACAGAAAACCTTGCACAGCAACGAAGACCCAGCGCAGCCAAAAATAAATAAATAAATTTATATAAAAAAAGAAAAAGCAAATACATGGTGCCTTCAGAAGGTGGGGGAGAGGATGAGACCCCCACATCAACAGTGTGTTTGGGTCACCGTGGATTTATATTTACAACTTTCCTCTCTAGAAACAGAGGAAAATATTCTTGATGCCTGGCTACATTGTTTTTGTATTTCTAAACTCTAGCTCTGAATCAGTTTAAAGATATCTTAAAAAAAAAGAGCCAAACAAGAGCTTCTTTGTTTTCTTTAAAAGAATTTTGGTTTTCTAAACAGAAATATGATGTATTTCTCGTTTATCAGGATGTTTTGAGTCGCATTTACTGCTTTTATCCTTTGATCCCCCAAGAGCCCTTTTGTAAGGCTCATTCCAAAGCCAGAGCAAACAGACCTCACATGGCCAGCCTGGCTTTTCTCCACGCCTGGGAACTCCCAATGAAAGAGCACTGCCTCCAATGCTCGTGAGTCTTAGCAAATGTCTACTCTCATAGTGAGTGAGTTCCATCGGTTCTATCCTGAAAGATGTTCTGACATTTACCCTACTGAGAACTCAGGAAATTTAAAATCTTAGACAAAAAATTTTAATAATTAAGGGCAAAAACAAATACCCTACTTGCTATATCGTTTTATGTGATTTTAATGTAGCACATCAGAATTCAAGATGTGGGGCTAATCTGTACAACCTACCCAAGGTTGGTAATAGTTTGCTTAATATCGTGTACAGATATATTCGCTTAAATTTTAATGCTATCTTTAAGGAATTGGAAATATGTATGTATGATGAACCATAACCTTAATGATCATGTCATTTTAAAAAACGGTGTAAGAGGTTGAAAATTTCTAACCTGCCTCCTGTCCTTTCCCTTCCAGGTTTTTTAAATAGCTTTGAGGAGTTGCAGGCTGAAGAATGTGGCATCCTCAACGGCTGTGAAAACGGGCGCTGTGTCAGGGTGCAGGAAGGTTACACCTGCGATTGCTTTGATGGGTATCACTTGGATATGGCCAAGATGACCTGTGTTGGTAAGAATCATATGTATTTGATGGGAAATTACTCTTTTCCTCAATGCCCTGTGGCTGGACCTCAGACAATCTAGTACATTTAAGATTTGCAGAGTTTCAGTTTGGGAAGATGAGAAAAGTTCTGGAGATGGATAGTGGTGACGATTACACAAAAATGTGAAGGTACTTAATGCCACTGGACTATCCACTCAAAAATGGTTAAAATGGTCAATTTTATGTTCCATATATTTTACCACAAATTTTTAAAAAGTTGATATTTAAGAATTCATATAAATGGTACATACCTATGGAGGAAAGGCCAGAAAGTCTGGGGTAATTAGTTTGACTCTTTTAAATTGAGCTTTTGACTCTGCAGCAAATGTTTTCCCTGAATACCTGACACCAGCAAGAGGGAAATACAGATGAAAAAGAAAATACAACTTCCATTTTTTTTTTTTTTTTTTTTTTTAAAGTCTTTATTGAATTTGTTACAATACTGCTTCTGTTTTATGTTTTGGTTTTTTGGCCACGAGGCATGTGGGATCCTAGCTCCCCGACCAGGGATCGAACCCCCACCCCCTGCACTGGAAGGCGAAGTCTTAACCACTGGACCGCCAGGGAAGTCCCCAACTTCCATTTTAGAGAAAGTTCTTTTCACAACTCTCACATTGCCTTCCCTCTTACTTTTAAGAGAACAGTAAAAATATGTTTATCCTTACCGTGTGATTGAGGCTGTGTTCCTGAGCCTGTTGGCCTCCTTCCTAAATGACCCTTGACTTGTAGCATTTTTTTTCCTCTATTTTTGTGGCTGTTTTGCTCCGTCGTGTAGTTTCCCCACTTCAGTTTTGTTAGTCTCAATCTGAGGTGGGTCTAAAAAAAAAAGGTAACCTGGGTTATTAAAGGTGTTTCCAATGCATAGAGCCTTTCTTTCCTGTGGAAAGAAATCTAAGAAAGTAACTTAAACCTTTAGAGAGGCTGCTCAGAGGCTCTCTGTATGTCTCTTGACAACCTAACAGTTCTTCTGTATGTGCAGAGAGGAATTTAGAAGTAGGATAGTTGTTCCAGCTTTCTTAAGGTTTGACTATAAAAAGTCAAGCTGACAAAATGGTCCCTGTTGTGTTAAATAACAAACAGGGAAAGAAATTCTAGAACCTCCTGGATAATCACCTTTTTAAGATCTAGAAAGTAGTATTTCTCTTGCACGTAATTGAAACAGACAGACAATAATGGGAAAGACTATGCAGTTTACTGTGGGGAGAGCACAGAATAATAGCCAGGCTGTGTTCAGGCCGGATGCCTCAGGTAGGGTGTAGATTGCATTTCCTCCCGGAGTGATGTTGAAGCTTGCTTACCTGCGTGGTTTGGCTTATTGCAGATGTCAACGAATGTGATGAGTTGAACAACCGGATGTCTCTCTGCAAGAATGCCAAGTGTATCAACACCGAAGGTTCCTATAAGTGTGTGTGTCTGCCCGGCTTTGTACCTTCCGACAAGCCAAACTACTGCACTCCGTTGAATACCGCCTTGAATTTAGAAAAAGACAGTGACCTGGAGTAAAAGTGAAGCTACATAACCTAAGCCTGTATACTCTGCACTGTGTAAAGGAGAAAGAGAAATGTATTATACTTCAGACATTGCACTTGACCCAGAATGTTGGAAATACGGAAACATCATGGAGTTGTATATCCTCAGAAGTGAAAGGATTCAGTGTGAGCCTGACTTGTGTGACAGACCAAATGGACATTTCTCTGAAAAAACAGTATATATAGTCTGTTCATATGTAAAATTCAGTGGAAAAGAGGCAGAACAGTGCTATTATTTTAAACAGAAGGTTGTATTATTATGTTTTTTGTTTTGATATTTTTTACTATTGCTTGATTAAATCTGGCATTTAAATAGTGGTGGAAATATTTTATATAATTTTCATTTTTTGGTTATGCAGTTCCTTGGCTACTGTTTCTCTCTTTCAAATGTCAAGTGCAAAAGCCTTTGATAAAATATTGTTTGAACTATTATAAGTATTGTTACACAGGGCTATGCTATTCCTGGTCTGGAACATTTTTAAAATCCAAATTGTCCTGTGGAGCAGGCAGTGATTGTTTCAAAACTTTTATACACATTTGGAGAAAAGTACTTTATATTTACAGTGTGTTATCTGATTTTAATGTCCGTTTTTAGCCAAGCTGCTGGTAGGTGTTAATTGGATCCCTTTCCTACAATGAAATGGAAGAACTAATGAGCTTACATTAGTATTATAATGTGTGAAGTAGGACCAGCAAATTTTAAAACTTGATGATCCCAATATATTTACCATTGTATGTTAAAGCAAAATAAATCACCATTTTTTTAGAAAATTTCTACATCCGAGTAATGTCAATGACCATATGCACACAAGTTGTTCCCAACTACCCCACTCTATCAATGGTATTCTATGAATGTAGAGTCTTTTACAGGTTAATTATTAAATTTGTTAGATACTGTTATGGGTGGAATTGTGTCCCTGGAATTCATGTTGAGTCATGTCCCCTCAGTACCTCAGACTATGACTGTATTTTTAGATGAGCTAATTAAGGTTGAAGAAGGTCACCAGGGTGGGCCCTAATCCAATAGGACTGGTGCTCTTATATGAAATTAGGACATACACAGGAAGATCCTGGGAAGGCACAGGGGGCCGACAGCCATCTACAAGCCAAGGAGAGAGGCCTAAGAAGAAAATTCTGTAATACCTCGATCTTGAACTTCTAGCCTCCAGAATTATTA
Organism: Balaenoptera physalus; assembly: GCF_965194825.1. Classification (NCBI taxonomy): domain Eukaryota; kingdom Metazoa; phylum Chordata; class Mammalia; order Artiodactyla; family Balaenopteridae; genus Balaenoptera; species Balaenoptera physalus. Next base: position 71,250,470 of record NC_138894.1, on the reverse strand, counting down.
AAAATAAATAAATTTAAGCCACCCAGTCTGTGGTACTTTGACAGCCTTTAGCAAATGAATACAGATGCATAACATAGGAAGAATAGCTTTCAGTGTTCCAAGCCTTACTTAATACAAATCCACAGTCATACAGTTGTCTTATTTAACCTGAATTTCAGAATCTTTTTTTTTTTTTAAGACTTTTTTGATGTGGACCATTTTCGAAGTCTCTATTGAATTTGTTACAATATTGCATCTGTTCCATGTTTTGGCTTTTTGGCCGTGAGGAATGTGGGATCCCAGCTCCCTGACCAGGGATCAAACCCGTACCCCCTGCATTGGAAGGTGAAGTCCCAACCACTGGACCACTGGGGAAACCCTCAGAATCATTTTTAATAAGAGCATCTGAGTTTTCAAAAACAAACTATGGGTAGGCATACTTAGCAGAAAATGTCCCCATTTAACATTTTCTTGTAAGACAGGCTTTTGGATTTTAGTGTCTGCCATAGGAGGAATGGTACATCTAAAATGTCCATGTCATCTACCACCAAGAGTCCTATGGCTGGGCACCAACTGCTGTCCCTGCCTTCCCAGGAGCTTGCACGGGCCGCGCACCTGCACACCCCCCGTCAAGGGGATAATGGCCAACACACGCTAAGGAAAGAGACACCCAAACTAAAAGCAGCTCTCACACCAAAAAAATATTAAACCCACACAAGCTACACAGGGACACTCCCACTTATAAATAGACCTCCAAGATTACAGTAGATAATTGTTTCTCCCCAACTCACAGAGTAAGAGAAATACAGTATAAGCAAAATGAAGAAGCAGAGGAACCACTCCCACTTAAAAGACCAAGAGAATTCCCCTGAAGGAACAAACAATGAAACAGACCTCTTCAGTCTCATAGACACCGAGTTCAAAAAGGAGGTAATGAAAATACTGAAGGAATTAAGAAAGGCTATCAACAGAAACGCAGATTACTGTAAAAAGGAACTCGAAACTAAGGTGGAGCCAAGAAAAATTAGAAAATTCATTTGCCAAGACAAAAGCTGAGCTCAAGGCAATGAATAGCAGGATGAATACATTAAGTCCCCTACGTACGAACCTTCAAGTTGTGAACTTTCCAAGATGTGAACGTGTGTTCCATCAACGTCAGGCGTGAGTGAAATTGCAGCTTGCCCTCCATCTCCTATTGCCGATGATCCTTTGGCTCTACCATCTCCCACCTCCTCTCCCTCCTCCAGTCAGTAACTCTTCTTGCCTGTTCACTCAACACCAGCCCCTGTATGCCAGCTGTTGTACTGTACTACTGTACTTCTCAAGGTACTGTACTGTAAGATTAAAAGTGTTTTATTTTGTTTTTTATGAATTATTTGTAAATACATTATTATGTATTATTTGAAAAGTATTGTAAACCTATTATAGTACAGTACTATATAGCTGATTGTGTTAGTCGGGTACCTAGGCTAACTTTGTTGGACTTATGAACAAATGAGACTTAATGAATGCACTCTTGGAACACAACTCATCTGTATGTAGGGGACTTACTGTACATAATGCAGAAGAAAGAATAAGTGATCTGCAAGATCGAATACAGTGATGGAAATTACCCAATCAGAACAGGAAACGGCCAAATGAAAAAAAATGAAAGCAATATAAGAGACCTATGGAATAATATAATAAATATGACCAATATAATGTAAAAAAATAGAAAGCATGCCAGTCTATGCATAATAGGGATTTCAGAAAGAGAAGAAAGAGAAAGGGGGATTAAAAATGTATTTGAAGAAATTATGGCTGAAAACTTCTCAAACCTAAAGAAGGAAACAGGTATCCAGAAACAGGAAGCACAGAGGGTCCCAAACAAGATGAACCCAAACAGTCCTACACCAAGACATATTATAATAAAATTGGAAGATGTTAAAGATAAAGAGAGGATTCTAAAGGCAGCAAGAGACGAAGTTAATTACAAGGGAACCCCCTATAGGGCTATCAGCTGATTTCTCTACAGAAACGCTGCAGGCCAGAAGGGAGTGGCAAAATATATTCAAAATCTTGAAAGGGAAAAATCTGCAACCTAGAATACTCTACCCTGCAAGATTATTACTTAGGAGGAGAGAAAGAATTTCTCAGGGACTTCCCTGGTGGTATAAAGAATCTGCCTTCCAATGCAGGGGTCAAAGTTCCGATCCCTGGTCAGGGAACTAAGATCCCACATGCTGCGGGGCAATTAATCCCGCACACCACAACTAATGAGTTCACACCCCTCAACTAGAGAACCCACATGCCGCAAACTACAGAGTCCACGCTCTCTGGAGCCTGCACACTACAACTAGAGAAGAGAAAACCTGCATGCCACAACCAGAGAGAAGCCTGTGCACTGCAACGAAGAGCCCGTGCACCACAACGAAATATCCCGCATGCCACAACTAAGACCTGACGCAGCCATAAAAGTAAAATAAATTTAAAAAAAAACAAAAGAATTTCTCAGATAAGCAAAAACTAAAAGAATACAGCAATACTAAACCTATCTTAAAAGAAATATTGAAAGGTCTTCCCTAAATAGAAAAGAAGCAAGAAGATATAGGAAAGAGAGAATCACAATTGGAAAGTAAATCACTTAAGCCGGTATACAGATCAAAAAGAAAAAACCTATTTGTGAAAGCAATGATAAACATAAGAAACAGCAAAAGGATAAACATGAAGATGTAAAAAAGTACATCAAAATCACAAAATGTGGGGAAGGAGAATAAGAAAATGTAGATTCTTTTTTTTTTTCTTCTTACAATGTCTATTCTAAGACTATCAGTCTAAAACAAGCAGTTATAGGAAGGGGTCAACATACCTGAAAAACAGGGTAACCACAAATCAATAACATACAATAGATTCATAAAAGCCAAAAAGAAGAGAACGCAAACATAAAAGGAACATCAAACCACAAAAAGAAAAAAAGAAAAAGAAACAAAGAAGAAACATAGAATCAACTGGAAAACAAGGTTTAAAATGGCAATAAATACAGATGTATCAATAATTACCTTAAATGTCAATGGACTGAATGCTCCAGTCAAAAGACAGAGTGGCAGACTGGATAAAAAATCAAGAACCTACAATATGCTGCCTACAAGAGACCCACCTTAGGGGAAAGAACACACATAGATCGAAAGTGAGGGGATACAAAAAGACATTTCATGCAAATAGAAATGACAAGAAAGCAGGAGTCACAATAGTCACATCAGACAAAATAGACTTTAAAACAAATGCCCTAAAGAAAGATAAAGAAGGACACTATATAATGATAAAAGGATCAATACAAGAAGAGGATTTTACACTCATCAACATATATACACCTGATATAGGAGCACCCAAATACATAAAACAAATACTGACAGAAAGGGAGACATTGATGGGAATACAATAATAGTAGGAGTCTTTAACACCACATTCACATCAATGCACAGATCTTCTAGACAGAAAATCAATAAGGCAACAGAGATCCTGAATGATACAATAGAACAGTTAGACTTAATTGATATTTTCAGGACATTATATCCAAAAAAACCAGAATACAGATTCTTTTCAAGTGCACATGGAACATTTTCTAGGATTGACCATATACTAGGGCACAAAACTAACCTCAACAAAGTTAAGATTATAGAAAGTGTGTCAAGCATCTTCTCTGATCACAACAGCATGAAACTAGAAATCAACCACAGGAAAAGAAATGAGAAAAAAATGATTACATAAAGACTAAACAACATGCTACTAAAAACCACTGGGTCAATTAGGAAATCAAAAAGGAAATTAAAAAATACCTTGAGACACATGACAGTGAAAACACAACCATACAAAATCTATGGGATGTAGCAAAAGTGGTTCTTAGAGGAAAGTTCATAGTGATACAGGCCCTCCTCAAAAAGAAGAAAAATCTCAAATAGACAACATAAACTACCACCTAAAAGAATTAGAAAAAGATTGACATATATACACTAATATGTATAAAATAGATAACTAATAAGAACCTGCTGTATAAAAAAATCAAAATTCAAAAATTCAAGAAAAAAAGAATTAGAAAAAGAAGAACAAATAAAACCTAAAGTCAGCAGAAGGAAGGAAATAATAAAGATCAGAGAGGCAATAAATAAAATAGAGATTAAAAAAATAGAAAAAAAATCAATAAAACCAAGAGCTGGTTCTTTGAAAGGGTAAACAAAACTGAAAAACCTCTGGCCAGGCTCACCAAGAAGAAAAGAGAGAGAACCCAAATAAACAAAATAAGAAAGAAAAAAGGAGAAATCTCAACTGATACTGCAGAAATACAAAAAAGAGAACACGATGAACAATTTTATGGCAAGAAATTTGACAACCTAGAAGAAATGGACAACTTTCTAGAAACATACAGCCACCAAAATTGAATCAAGAAGAAACAGATTTTTTTAAAAAATCCCTATAAATAAAAGCCCAGGACCAGATGGTTTAACAGGCGATTTCTACCAAACATACAAAGAAGAACTTATACTGATCCTTCTCAAACTCTTTCAAAAGATTAAGAGAAGGGAACACTCCCAAAGACATTCTATGAAGCAACCATCACTCTGATACTAAAACCAGACAAAGATACCACCAAAAAAGAAAATTACAGGCCAATATCTTTGCTGAATATAAACGCAAAAATTCAACAAAATATTAGCAAACCAAATCCAACAACACATAAAAAAAGATCATACACCACAACCAAGTAGGATTCATCCCAAGTTCACAAGGATGGTTTGACATACACAAATCAATGTAATACACCACGTTAACAAAAGAAAAGTCAAAAACCACATGATCATCTCAACAGACGGAGAAAAAGAATTTGATAAAATTCAATATCCACCAGAGCCTCCCATCAAGCCACTTAGATAGCCTCAACCACCAGAGGGCAGACAGCAGAAGCAAGTAAAACTACAATCCTGCAGCCTGTGGAACAAAAACCACAGTTACAGAAAGATAGACAAGATGAAAAGGCAGTGGGCTATATACCAGACGAAGGAACAAGAAAAAACCCCAGAAAAACAACTAAATGAAGTGGAGATAGGCAACCTTCCAGAAAAAGAATTCAGAATAATGATAGCGAAGATGATCCAGGACCTCGGAATAAGAATGGAGGCAAAGATCGAGAAGATGCAAGAAATGTTTAACAAAGACCTAGAAGAATTAAAGAACAAACAAACAGAGATGACCAACACAATAACTGAAATGAAAATTACACTAGAAGGAATCAATAGCAGAATAACTGAGGGAGAAGAACAGATAAGTGACCTGGAAGACAGAATGGTGGAATTCACTGTTGTGGAACAGACTAAAGAAAAAAAAATGAAAAGAAATGAAGACAGCCTAAGAGACCTCTGGGACAACATTAAATGCAACAACATTTGCATTATAGGGGTCCCAGAAGGAGAAGAGAGAGAGAAAGGACCAGAGAAAATATTTGAAGAGATTACAGTCAAAAACTTCCCTAACATGGGAAAGGAAATAGCCACCCAAGTCCAGGAACACAGAGAGTCCCATACAGGATAAACCCAAGGAGAAACACGCCGTGACACATAGCAATCAAATTGGCAAAAATTAAAGACAAAGAAAAATTATTGAAAGCAGCAAGGGAAAAACGACAAATAACATACAAGGGAACTCCCATGAGGTTAACAGCTGATTTCTCAGCAGAAACTCTACATGCCAGAAGGGAGTGGCATGATATACTTAAAGTGATGAAAGGGAAGAACCTACAACCAAGATTACTCTACCCAGCAAGGATCTCATTTAGATTTGATGGAGAAATCAAAAGCTTTACAGACAAGCAAAAGCTAAGAGAATTGAGCACCACCAAACCAGCTCTACAACAAATGCTAAAGGAACTTCTCTAAGTGGAAAACACAAGAGAAGAAAAGGACCTACAAAAACAAACCCAAGACAATTAAGAGAATGGTCACAGGAACATACATATCGATAATTACCTTAAACGTGAATGGATTAAATGCTCCAACCAAAAGACACAGGCTTGCTGAACGGATACAAAAACAAGACCCATATATATGCTGTCTACAAGAGACCCACTTTAGACCTAGGGACACATACAGACTGAAAGTGAGGGGATGGAAAAAGATATTCCATGCAAATGGAAATCAAAAGAAAGCTGGAGTAGCTATATTCATATCAGATAAAATAGAGTTTAAAATAAAGAATGTTACAAGAGACAAGGAAGGACACTACATAATGATCAAGGGATCAATCCAAGAAGAAGATAAAACAATTATAAATATATATGCACCCAACATAGGAGCACCTCAATACATAAGGCAACTGCTAACAGCTATAAAAGAAGAAATCGACAGTAACACAATATTAGTGGGGGACTTTAACACCTCACTTACACCAATGGACAGATCATCCAAAATGAAAATAAATAAGGAAACAGAAGCTTTAAATGACACAATAGACCAGATAGATTTAATTGATATTTATAGGACATTCCATCCAAAAACAGCAGATTACACTTTCTTCTCAAGTGTGCATGGAACATTCTCCAGAATAGATCACATCTTGGGTCACAAATCAAGCCTTAGTAAATTTAAGAAAATTGAAATCATATCAAGCATCTTTTCTGACCACAATGCTATGAGATTAGAAATCAATTACAGGGGAAAAAACGTAAAAAACACAAACACATGGAGGCTAAACAATACATTACTAAATGACCAAGAGATCACTGAAGAAATCAAAGAGGAAATCAAAAAATACCTAGAGACAAGTGACAATGAAAACACGATGACCCAAAACCTATGGGATGCAGCAAAAGCAGTTCTAAGAGGGAAGTTTATAGCTATACAAGCCTACTTAAAGAAACAAGAAAAATCTCAAGTAAACAATCTAACCTTACACCTAAAGAAACTAGAGAAAGAAGAACAAACAAAACCCAAAGTTAGCAGAAGGAAGGAAATCATAAAGATCAGAGCAGAAATAAATGAAATAGAAACAAAGAAAACAATAGCAAAGATCAATACAACTAAAAGCTGGTTCTTTGAGAAGATAAACAAAATTGATAAGCCATTAGCCAGACTCATCAAGAAAAAGAGGGAGAGGACTCAAATCAATAAATTCAGAAATGAAAAAGAAGAAGTTACAACAGACACCGCAGAAATACAAAGTATCCTAAGAGACTGCTACAAGCAACTCTATGCCAATAAAACGGACAACCTGGAAGAAATGGACAAATTCTTAGAAAGGTATAACTTTCCAAGACTGAACCAGGAAGAAGCAGAAAATATTAACAGACCAATCACAAGTAATGAAGTTGAAACTGTGATTAAAAATCTTCCAACAAACAAAAGTCCAGGACCAGATGGCTTCACAGGGGAATTCTATCAGACATTTAGAGAAGAGCTGACACCCATCCTTCTCAAACTCTTCCAAAAAATTGCAGGGGAAGGAACACTCCCAAACTCATTCTATGAGGCCACCATCACCCTGATACCAAAACCAGATAAAGATACTACAAAAAAAGAAAATTACAGACCAGTATCACTGATGAATATAGATGCAAAAATTCTCAACAAAATACTAGCAAACAAAATCCAACAACACAGTAAAAGGATCATACACCACGATCAAGTGGGATTTATCCCAGGGATGCAAGGATTCTTCAATATACGCAAATCAATCAATGTGATACACCATATTAACAAATTGAAGAATAAGAACCATATGATCATCTAAATAGATGCAGAAAAAGCTTTTGACAAAATTCAACACCCATTTATGATAAAAACTCTCCAGAAAGTGGGCATAGCGGGAACCTACCTCAACATAATAAAGGCCATATATGACAAACCCACAGCAAAGATCATTGTCAACGGTGAAAAACTGAAAGCATTTCCTCTAAGATCAGGAACAAGACAAGGATGTCCACTCTTGCCCCTATTATTCAACACAGTTTTGGAAGTCCTAGCCATGGCAATCAGAGAAGAAAAAGAAATACAAATTGGAAAAGAAGAAGTAAAACTGTCACTGTTTGCAGATGACATTATACTATACATAGAGAATCCTAAAACTGCCACCAGAAAACTGCTAGAGCTAATTAATGAATATGGTTAAGTTGCAGGATACAAAATTAATGCACAGAAATCTCTTGCATTCCTATATACTAATGATGAAAAATCTGAAAGAGAAATTATGGAAACACTCCCATTTACCATTGCAACAAAAAGAATAAAATACCTAGGAATAAACCTACCCAGGGAGACAAAAGACCTGTATGCAGAAAACTATAAGACACTGATGAAAGAAATTAAAGATGATACCAACAGATGGAGAGATATACCATGTCCTTGGATTGGAAGAATCAATATTGTGAAAATGACTATACTACCCAAAGCAATCTACAGCTTCAATGCAATCCCTATCAAATTACCAACGGCATTTTTTACGAAACTAGAACAAATCATCTTAAAATTTGTATGGGGACACAAAAGACCCCGAATAGCCAAAGCAGTCTTAAGGGAAAAAAACGGAGCTGGAGGAATCAGACTCCCTGAGTTCAGACTATACTACAAAGCTACAGTAATCAAGACAATATGGTACTGGCACAAAAACAGAAATATAGATCAATGGAACAAGATAGAAAGCCCAGAGATAAACCCACGCACCTATGGTCAACTAATCTATGACAAAGGAGGCAAAGATATACAATGGAGAAAGTACAGTCTCTTCAATAAGTGGTGCTGGGAAAACTGGACAGCTATATGTAAAAGAATGAAATTAGAATACTCCCTAATGCCATACACAAAAATAAACTCAAAATGGATTAGAAACCTAAATGTAAGACCAGAGACTATAAAACTCTTAGAGAAAAACATAGGAACAACACTCTTTGACATAAATCACAGCAAGATCTTTTTTGATCCACCTCCTAGAGTAATGGAAATAAAAACAAAAATAAACAAGTGGGACCTAATGAAACTTCAAAGCTTTTGCACAGCAAAGGAAACCATAAACAAGATGAAAAGACAACCCTCAGAATGGGAGAAAATATTTGCAAACAAATCAACGGACAAAGGATTAATCTCCAAAATATATAAACAGCTCATTCAGCTCAACATTAAAGAAACAAACACCCTAATCCAAAAATGGGCAGAAGACCTAAATAGACATTTCTCCAAAGAAGACATACAGACGGCCACAAAGCACATGAAAAGATGCTCAACATCACTAATTATTAGAGAAATGCAAATCAAAACTAGAATGAGGTATCACCTCACACCAGTTAGAATGGGCATCATCAGAAAATCTACAAACAACAAATGCTGGAGAGGGTGTGGAGAAAAGGGAACCCTCTTGCACTGTTGGTGGGAATGTAAATTGATACAGCCACTATGGAGAACAATATGGAGGTTCCTTAAAAAACTAAAAACAGGGGGGAGGAGAGAAGATGGCGGAAGAGTAAGACGCGGAGATCACCTTCCTTCCCACAGATACAGTAGAAATACATCTACACGTGGAACTGCTCCTACAGAACACCCACTGAACGCTGGCAGAAAACGTCCGACCTCCAAAAAGGCAAGAAACTCCCCCCGTACTTGGGTAGGGCAAAAGAAAAAAGAAATAACAGAGAGAAAAGAATAGGGACGGCACCTGCACCAGTGGGAGGGAGCTGTGAAGGAGGAAAGATTTCCATGCACTAGGAAGCCCCTTCGTGGGCAGAGACTGCGGGTGGCAGAGGGGGGAAGCTTTGGAGCCACGGAGGAGAGCGCAGCCACAGGGGTGCGGAGGGCAAAGCGGGGAGGTTCCCGCACGGAGGAGCGGTGCCGACCAGCACTCTCCAGCCCGAGAGGCTTGTCTGCTCCCCCGCCGGGGCGGGTGGGGCTGGGAGCTGAGGCTCGGGCTTCGGAGGTCGGATCGCAGGGAGAGGACTGGGGTTGGAGGCATGAACACAGCCTGAAGGGGTTAGCGCACCACAGCTGGCTGGGAGGGAGACCGGGAAAAAGTCTGCAGCTGCCGAAGAGGCAAGAGACTTTTTCTTGCCTCTTTGTTTCGCGGTGCGCAAGGAGAGGGGATTCAGAGCACCACCTAAACGAACTCCAGAGAAGGGCGCGAGCCGCGGCAATCAGCGCGGACCCCAGAGACGGGCATGAGACGCTGGGGCTGCTGCTGCCGCCTCCAAAAAGCCTGTGTGTGAGCACAGGTCACTCTCCACACCGCCCCTCCCGGTAGCCTGTGCAGCCCGCCACTGCCAGGGTCCCGTGATCCGGGGACAACTTCCCCGGGAGAACGCACTGCGCGCCTCAGGCTGGTGCAACGTCACGCCGGCCTCGGCCGCCGCAGGCTCGCCCCGCCTCCTCCGTACCCCTCCCTCCCCGCGGCCTGAGTGAGCCAGCACCCCCAAAGCAGCTGCTCCTTTAACCCCATTCTGTCTGGGCGGGGAATAGACGCCCTCAGGCGACCTACACGCAGAGGCGGGTCCAAATCCAAAGCTGAACCCCAGGAGCTGTGCGAACAGAGAAGAGAAGGGGAAATCTCTCCCAGCAGCCTCAGAAGCAGCGGATTAAAACTCCACAACTTGATGTGCCTGCATCTGTTGAATACCTGAATAGACAACGAATCATCCCAAATTCAGGAGGTGGACTTTGGGAGCAGGATATATTAATTTTTCCCCTTTTCCTTTTTTTTGTGAGTGTATATGTATATGCTTCTGGGTGAGATTTTGTCTGTATAGCTTTGCTTTACAATAGCTTTATTTTACTTCACTATATTATAGCCTCTTTCTTTCTTTCTTTCTATTTTTTCTCCCTTTTACTCTGAGCCGTGTGGACGAAAGGCTCTTCGTGCTCCAGCCAGGCATCAGGGCCGTGCTTCTGAGGTGGGAGAGCCAACTTCAGGACACTGGTCCACAAGAGACCTCCCAGCTCCACGTAATACCAAATGGCAAAAATCTCTCAGAGATCTCCATCTCAACATCAAGACCCAGCATCATTCAATGACCAGCAAGCTACAGTGCTGAATACCCTATGCCAAACAACTAGCAAGACAGGAACACAGCCCCATCCATTAGCAGAGAGGCAGCCTAAAATCATAATAAGGCCACAGACACCCCAAAATACACCACCAGACGTGGACATGCCCACCAGAAAGACAAGATCCAGCCTCATCCACCAGAGCTCAGGCACTAGTTCCCTACACCAGGAAGCCTACACGACCCACTGAACCAACCTTAGCCACTGGGGACAGATACCAAAGTCAACGGGAACTACAAACCTGCAGTCTGTGAAAAGGAGACCCCAAACACAGTAAGATAAGCAAAATGAGACGACAGAAAAACACACAGCAGATGAAGGAGCAGGGTCAAAACACACCAGACTTAACAAATGAAGAGGAAATAGGTAGTCTACCTGAAAAAGAATTCAGAATAATGATAGTAAGGATGATCCAAAATCTTGGAAATAGAATAGACAAAATGCAAGAAACATTTAACAAGGACGTAGAAGAACTAAAGAGGAACCAAGCAATGATGAAAAACACAATAAATGAAATTAAAAATACTCTAGATGGGATCAATAGCAGAATAACTGAGGCAGAAGAAAGGATAAGTGACCTGGAAGATAAAATGGTGGAAATAACTACTACAGAGCAGGATAAAGAAAAAAGAATGAAAAGAACTGAGGACAGTCTCAGAGACCTCTGGGACAACATTAAACGCACCAACATTCGAATTATAGGGGTCCCAGAAGAAGAAGAGAAAAAGAAAGGGACTGAGAAAATATTTGAAGACATTATAGTTGAAAACTTCCCTAATATGGGAAAGGAAATAGTTAGTCAAGTCCTGGAAGCACAGAGAGTCCCATACAGGATAAACCCAAGGAGAAACACGCCAAGACACATATTAATCAAACTGTCAAAAATTAAATATAAGGAAAACATATTAAAGGCAGCAAGGGAAAAACAACAAATAACACACAAGGGAATCCCCATAAGGTTAACATCTGATCTTTCAGCAGAAACTCTGCAAGCCAGAAGGGAGTGGCAGGATATACTTAAAGTGATGAAGGAGAAAAACCTACAACCAAGATTACTCTACCCAGCAAGGATCTCATTCAGATTCGATGGAGAAATTAAAACCTTTACAGACAAGCAAAAGCTGAGAGAGTTCAGCACCACCAAACCAGCTTTACAACAAATGCTAAAGGAACTTCTCTAGGCAAGAAACACAAGAGAAGGAAAACACCTACAATAACAAACCCAAAACATTTAAGAAAATGGGAATAGGAACATACATATCCATAATAACCTTGAATGTAAATGGATTAAATGCTCCCACCAAAAGACACAGGCTGGCTGAATGGATACAAAAACAAGACCCGTATATATGCTGTCTACAAGAGACCCACTTCAGACCTAGAGACACATACAGACTGAAAGTGAGGGGATGGAAAAAGATATTCCATGCAAATGGAAATCAAAAGAAAGCTGGAGTAGCAATTCTCATATCAGACAAAATAGACTTTAAAATAAAGACTATTACAAGAGACAAAGAAGGACACTATATAATGATCAAGGGATCGATCCAAGAGGAAGCTATAACAATTGTAAATATTTATGCAGCCAACATAGGAGCACCTCAATACATAAGGCAAATACTAACAGCCATAAAAGGGGAAATCGACAGCAACACAATCATAGTAGGGGACTTTAACACCCCACTTTCACCAATGGACAGATCATCCAAAATGAAAATAAATAAGGAAACACAAGCTTTAAATGATACATTAAACAATATGGACTTAATTGATATTTATAGGACATTCCATCCAAAAACAACAGAATACACATTTTTCTCAAGTGCTCATGGAACATTCTCCAGGATAGATCATATCTTGGGTCACAAATCAAGCCTTGGTAAATTTAAGAAAATTGCAATCGTATCAAGTATCTTTTCCGACCACAACGCTATGAGACTAGATATCAATTACAGGAAAAGATCTGTAAAAAATACAAACACATGGAGGCTACACAATACATTACTTAATAACGAAGTGATTACTGAAGAAATCAAAGGGGAAATCAAAAAATACCTAGAAACAAATGACAATGGAGATACGACAACCCAAAACCTATGGGACGCAGCAAAAGCAGTGGTAAGAGGGAAGTTTATAGCAATACAAGCCTACCTCAAGAAACAGGAAACATCTCGAATAAACAACCTAACCTTGCACCTGAAGCAATTAGAGAAAGAAGAACAAAAAAAACCCCAAAGCCAGCAGAAGGAAAGAAATTATAAAGATCAGGTCAGAAATAAATGAAAAAGAAATGAAGGAAACAATAGCAAAAATCAATGAAACTAAAAGCTGGTTCTTTGAGAAGATAAACAAAATTGATAAACCATTAGCCAGAATCATCAAGAGAAAAAGGGAGAAGACTCAGATCAATAGAATTAGAAATGAAAAAGGAGAAGTAACCACTGACACTGCAGAAATACAAAAGATCATGAGAGATTACTACAAGCAACTCTATGCCAATAAAATGGACAACCTGCAAGAAATGGACAGATTCTTAGAAATGCACAAACTGCCGAGACTGAACCAGGAAGAAATAGAAAATATGAACAGACCAATCACAAGCACTGAAATTGAAACTGTGATTAAAAACCTTCCAACAAACAAAAGCCCAGGACCAGATGGCTTCACAGGCGAATTCTATCAAACATTTAGAGAAGAGCTAACACCTATCCTTCTCAAACTCTTCCAAAATATTGCAGAGGGAGGAACACTCCCAAACTCATTCTACGAGGCCACCATCACCCTGATACCAAAACCAGACAAAGATGTCACAAAGAAAGAAAACTACAGGCCAATATCACTGATGAACATAGATGCAAAAATCCTCAACAAAATACTAGCAAACAGAATCCAACAGCACATTAAAAGGATCATACACCATGATCAAGTGGGGTTTATCCCAGGAATGCAAGGATTCTTCAATATACGCAAATCAATCAATGTGATACACCATATTAACAAATTGAAGGAGAAAAACCATATGATCATCTCAATAGATGCAGAGAAAGCTTTCGACAAAATTCAACACCCATTTATGATAAAAGCCCTGCAGAAAGTAGGCATAGAGGGAACTTTCCTCAACATAATAAAGGCCATATATGACAAACCCACAGCCAACATTGTCCTCAATGGTGAAAAACTGAAACCATTTCCACTAAGATCAGGAACAAGACAAGGTTGCCCACTCTCACCACTATTATTCAACATAGTTTTGGAAGTGTTAGCCACAGCAATCAGAGAAGAAGAAGAAATAAAAGGCATCCAAATCGGAAAAGAAGAAGTAAAGCTGTCACTATTTGCAGATGACATGATACTATACATAGAGAATCCTAAAGATGCTACCAGAAAACTCCTAGAGCTAATCAATGAATTTGGTAAAGTAGCAGGATACAAAATTAATGCACAGAAATCTCTTGCATTTCTATACACTAATGACGAAAAATCTGAAAGTGAAATTAAGAAAACACTCCCGTTTACCATTGCAACAAAAAGAATAAAATATCTAGGAATAAACCTACCTAAGGACACAAAAGACCTGTATGCAGAAAATTATAAGACACTGATGAAAGAAATTAAAGATGATACAAATAGATGGAGAGATATACCATGTTCCTGGATTGGAAGAATCAACATTGTGAAAATGACTCTACTACCCAAAGCAATCTACAGATTCAATGCAATCCCTATCAAACTACCACTGGCATTTTTCACAGAACTAGAACAAAAAATTTCACAATTTGTATGGAAACACAAAAGACCCCGAATAGCCAAAGCATTCTTGAGAACGAAAAATGGAGCTGGGGGAATCAGGCTCCCTGACTTCAGACTATATTACAAAGCTTCAGTAATCAAGACAGTTTGGTACTGGCACAAAAACAGAAATATAGATCAATGGAACAGGATAGAAAGCCCAGAGATAAACCCACACACATATGGTCACCTTATCTTTGATAAAGGAGGCAAGCATATACAGTGGAGAAAAGACAGCCTCTTCAATAAGTGGTGCTGGGAAAATTGGACAGGTACATGTAAAAGTATGAAATTAGAACACTCCCTGACACCATGCACAAAAATAAACTCAAAATGGATTAAAGACCTAAGTGTAAGGGCAGACACTATCAAACTCTTAGAGGAAAACATAGGCAGAACACTCTATGACATACATCACAGCAAGATTCTTTTTGACCCAGCTCCCAGAGAAATGGAAATAAGAACACAAATAAACAAATGGGACCTAATGAAACTTCAAAGCTTTTGCACAGCAAAGGAAACCATAAACAAGACGAAAAGACAACCATCAGAATGGGAGAAAATATTTGCAAATGAAGCAACTGACAAAGGATTAATCTCCAAGATTTACAAGCAGCTCATGCAGCTCAATAACAAAAAAACCAACAACCCAATCCAAAAATGGGCAGAAGACCTAAATAGACATTTCTCCAAAGAAGATATACAGATGGCCTACAGACACATGAAAGAATGCTCAACATCATTAATCATTAGAGAAATGCAAATCAAAACTACAATGAGATATCATCTCACACCGGTCAGAATGGCCATCATCAAAAAAATCTAGAAACAATAAATGCTGGAGAGGGTATGGAGGAAAGGGAACACTCTTGCACTGTTGGTGGGAATGTAAATTGATACAGCCACTATGGAGAACAGTATGGAGGTTCCTTAAAAAACTACAAATAGAACTACCATACGACCCAGCAATCCCAATACTGGGCATATACCCTGAGAAAACCATAGGTCAAAAAGAGTCATGTACCAAAATGTTCATTGCAGCTCTATTTACAATAGCCAGGACATGGAAGCAACCTAAATGTCCATCAACAGATGAATGGATAAAGAAGATGTGGCACATATATACAATGGAATATTACTCAGCCATAAAAAGAAATGAAATGGAGGTATTTGTAATGAGGTGGATGGAGTTAGAGTCTGTCATACAGAGTGAAGTAAGTCAGAAAGAGAAAAACAAATACAGTATGCTAACACATATATACGGAATCTAAGGGGAAAAAAAAAAAAAAAAAAGGCCATGAAGAACCTAGTGGCAAGACGGGAATAAAGACACAGACCTACTAGAGAATGGACTTGAGGATATAGGGAGGGGGTGGGGTGAGATGTGACAGGGTAAGAGAGTGTCATGGACATATATACACTACCAAATGTAAAATAGATAACTAGTGGGAAGCAGCCGCATAGCACAGGGAGATCAGCTCGGTGCTTTGTGACCACCTAGAGGGGTGGGATGGGGAGGGTGGGAGGGAGGGAGATGCAAGAGGGAAGAGAAATGGGAACATATTGTATATGTATAACTGATTCACTTTGTTATAAAGCAGAAGCTAACACACCATTGTAAGGCAATTATACTTCAATAAAGATGTTTAAAAAAAAAAAAAAAAACTAAAAATAGAATTACCATATGACCCAGCAATCCCACTACTGGGCATATACCCAGAGAAAACTGTAATTCAAAAAGACACATGCACCCCAATGTTCATTGCAGCACTATTTACAATAGCCAGGTCATGGAAGCAACCTAAATGCCCATCGACAGAAGAATGGAGAAAGAAGATGTGGTACATATATACAATAGAATATTACTCAGCCAGAAAAAGGAATGAAATTGAGTCATTTGTTGAGACGTGGATGGATCTAGAGACTGTCATACAGAGTGAAGTAAGTCAGAAAGAGAAAAACAAATATCGTATATTAGCGCATGTATGTGGAACCTAGAAAAATGGTACAGATGAACCAGGTTTCAGGGCAGAAGTTGAGACACAGATGTAGAGAACAAACGTATGGACACCAAGGAGGGAAAACTGCGGTGTGCTGAATTGGGTGATTGGGATTGACATGTATACAGTGATGTGTATAAAATTGATGACTTATTAAAAAAAAATTAATGTCCTTCATGCCTCCCTAGATGTAAGTGTATGTCATAGTAAAAACCAAACTCCTAGGTGCAAATCCCAGCTTTGCCACTTACTAGCTGTGTGATTTTGGACAAGTTACTTAATAAAAAAAAAAAAAATTCAATATCCATTCATGATAAATACTCTTACCAAAGTGGGTAGAGAGGGAACATATCTCAACATAGTAAAAGCTATTTATGACAAACCCACAGCCAACACAATATTCAATGGTGAAAAGCTGAAAGCGTTCCTGCTAAAATTTGGAACAAGACAAGGATGCCCATTCTCACATCTTCTCTTCAAGACAGTATTGGAAGTTCTAGCCACAGCAATCAGACAAGAAAAAGAAATAAAAGGTAACCAAATTGGAAGGGAAGAGGTAAAACGGACACTATTTGCAGATGACATGATACTATATAGAGAAAACCCTAAGGACTCCACACAAAAACTACTAGAACTGATAAATGAATTCAGCAAAGTAGCAGGATACAAGATTAACATTCAGAAATCAGTTGCATTTCTCTATACTAACAATGAAATATCAGAAAAGGAATGTAAAACAACAATGCCTTTTAAAATCACACCCAATATATATACATATATACATATATATATATATATATATATATATATATATATATATATATATGAAAGACTTATATGCTGAGAACTACAAAACATTAATAAAGGAAATTAAAGAGAATTCAAAGAAATGGAAAGATATCCCATGATCTTCAACTGGAAGAATTAGTATTGTTAAAATGCCCATACTATTCAAAGCAATCTACAGATTTAATGTGATCCCTATCAAATTAGCTATGACATTTTTCACAGGACTAGAACAAATAATCCAAAAATTTATATGGAACCATAAAAGACCCAGAATTGCCAAAGCAATCCTGAGGAAAAAAAGACAAAGCAGGAGGCATAACCCTCCCCGACTTCAGACAATACTACAAAGCTAAAGTAATCAAAACAGTGTGGTATTGGTACAAAAACAGACATACGGATCAATGGAGAAGAATAGAGAGCCCAGAAATAAACCCACACACTTACAGTCAATTAATCTTCAAGAGAGGAGGCAAGAATATAAAATGGGAAAAAGACAGTCTCTTCAGCAAGTGGTGCTGGGAAAGTTGGACAGCTGGATGTAAATCAATGAAGTTAGAACACACCCTGACACCATGCACAAAAATAAACTCAGAATGGCTCAAAGACTTAAACATAAGACATGACACCATGAAAACTCCTAGAAGAGAACATAGGCAAAACATTCTCTAACATAAATCATACCAATGTTTTCTTAGGTCAGTCTCCCAAGGTAACAGAAGTAAAACAAAACTAAAAAAATGGGACTTAATCAAACATAAAAGTTTTTGCACAACAAAGGAAACCATGAACAAAATGAAAAGACAACCTACGAAATGGGAGAAAATATTTGCAAATGATGATATCAACAAGGGCTTAATCTCCAAAATATACAAACAGCTCATACAATTCAACAACAAAAAAACAAACAACCCAACTGAAAAATGGGCAAAAGACCTAAACAGACATTTCTCCACAGAAGACATACAGGTGGCCAGTAGGCACCTGAAAAGATGTTCAACATCACTAATTATTGGAGAAATGCAAATCAAAACTACAATGAGGTACCATCTCATAGCAGCCAGAATGGCCATCATTAAAATGTCTACAAATAACAAATGCTGGAGAGGGTGTGGAGAAAAGGGAACTTTCCTACCCTGTTGGTGGGAATGTAAGTTGGTACAGCCACTATGGAAAACAGTATGGAGGTTCCTCAGAAAACTAAAAATAAAATTACCATATTATCCAGCAATCCCAGTCCTGGGCATACATCCATACAAAACTATAATTCAAAAAGATACATGCACCCCTATGTTCATAGCAGCACTGTTCACAATAGCCAAGACATGGAAACAACCTAAATGTCTATCAACAGAGGAATGGATAAAGATGTAGTACATATATACAATGGAATACTACTCAGCTATAAAAAAAGAATGAAATAATACCATTTGCAGCAACACGGATGCAACTAGTGATTATCATACTAAGTGAAGTTAGAAAGAGAAAGACAAGTACGATATATCACATCACTTATATGTGGAATCTAAAATATGGCACAACTGAACCTATCTACAAAACAGAAACAGACTCACAGACATAGAGAACAGACTTGTGGTTGCCAAGGGGGAAGGAGGGAGGGAGGGAGATGGACTGGGAGTTTGTGGTTAGTAGATGTGAACGATTATATTTAGAATGGATAAACAACAAGGTCCTACTGTATAGCACAGGGAACCATATCCAATCTCCTGGGATAAACCATAATGGAAAAGAATATAAAAAAGAATATATATATGTGTATAACTGAGTCACTTTGCTGTACAGCAGAAATTAGCACATTGTAAATCAATTATACTTCAGATAGATAGATAGATAGATAGATAAAATGTCCATGTCCTAATCCCTAGAGCCTGTGAATGTTACCGTATATGTCAAAGGGGAATTAAGGTTGGTAATTAGCTGGCTTTAAAATAGAAATTATCCAGATGGGCCCCCTGTAACTGCAAGTGTAGAAGGAAAAGGCAGCAGGAGAGGAGAGTCAGGGGGATGTGTGACTACAGAAGAAGTCAGATGTGACATGAGACTGCCTGCCACTGGTGGCTTTGAAGATGGAGAAAAGGGGAGACAGCAGGAGCCAAGAAATGTGGATAGTCTCAATCAGCTGGAAAAGGCAAGGTGTGGTTATTCTTGCCTAGTGCCTCCAGAATGCAACACTGCGGACACCTTGATTTTAGTCTAGTGAAGCTTGTGTCAACCTCTAACCTACATCACTGTAAGATAACAAATGTGTGTTGTTTGAAGCCACTTAAGTTCGTGGTAATTTGTTGCAGCAGCACTAGAAAGCTAAAACAATATCCCAGTGTCATAGAATGTACCTATCTCAACATTTTTCAACTAATGTTTATATAGTAAAGATTCATATCCCCACAATTCAATACAGCATTTTAAATGATGTTGGCACAGTCTTGAGTTATATTCCAAATATAATAGTTGGAATCACAGATGTTTGAAGAGCTCCAACACTATCAACCAAGTGGATGTGCACTGGGACATCACTGACACTGAGAAGCCCGGCACATCATATTTAGTATGACCAGCCACTAGCTCCTGTGCTGGTCCTGAATGCATTTCCACAGTGTTTCCCATGGCCAACTAGCTCTTGTTTTCTCCTAGTGATATGGAGTCACAAATAAGATTGAGCAAATGTCACAATTATAGAGAAGGAATCCATGTGAGTAAGCAATCACAACAGAAAAGACTACTGCACGCTAAGGAAACCTCACTGATGATCAAGAAGAGGTGTTTTAAGCATATTACATTCCAGCATCATTTTATTGTTTTAATTGTATTTCTAGGAAAGTGATTGGGGGATTTTAGCTGCAGTGAATCATAAATTCTTTTAGCATTTTCACACAGAAACTTTAATTTTCACAGATTACTAACATTAAGCAGGAGATGCCTATATATGTAATGAAGATACATAGACAAAATAGAAGTTACAGTTCAAGTTAAGTTTTGTTTCACAGCCCTGGAAAAAATTTTTTATAATATATACGATTCTTTTAGCTCTTTTCAGTAGTTACACAATTTTACTTTTAATGCCGAATTGTCCTCCAAGTCTCAAGTTTGGGATTCTGTGGCCGTGCTCCTAATTTATTAGCCATGAAGAGACAGGCATGTAGTAAGTACCTTCTAGTCCATTTTATTTAACCCAATATGCTAATATATGTATTTTCCAGCTGCCTGAGTAAGGGGTCTCTTCCTCTGTCCATCCACAGAACTGTTCTCTGTACCTTAAAATACTAGCAGTTAGTAACATTCTATGCTTTTGGCATAAAAATGAAACACTGCTCCAAAACTAGACGTGGCTATCCAATTTAAGCCTATGCAATTTGAATTTACATTCTTCAACTCTGCAATATTTGTTGAAATGAGTACTAAGTACAAATCCAGCAAACCAAACCCTTAAGTGTATCAATGTTGTTTTGCATGATTTCATCATGTCTCTAAAAAAAAAAACGTTTATAGGTTCAAAGGAATACCATAGTTTAGCTTTAGTGTTTTCACACACAAAGGACTAATTTTCTTACTCTAACATGTATTTGAATTCTCCTGGTAAATCTTAATGTTCTCATATTAGCAAAAATAACTCTAAATGTAAAAAAATGAGGTTCATGGACATTTCAGTTGGGTCAACAGTACAACAAGACAGTTAACATGCCTATCAATGCCATATGCCCCTCCTTGTGGGGACAAACCATAACCATGGGTTTAGGAATTGCTCTAATAAGTGCAGCACTAAAACACTTTCTAATCATCTCTTCAACTCTCAAATAAGAATGATTTAAATATGTACTAGAACACCTATGATTTACTACTCAAATCTTTGGCAAGAAGGAAGTAAAGATTCTGGTCAATTTTGGGACAAGATGGTAGAGTAGAAGGACCTGAGCTCACCTCTTCTCATGAAGACACCAAAATCAAAACTAACTGCTGAACCACCACCAACAAAAAAGGACTGGAACCTACCAAAAAAGATATTCTTCCAAAGACAAAGAAGAAGTCACAATGAGATGGTAGGGGAGGAGGGGTACATTTACGATACAATCAAATCCCTTACCTGCCAGGTGGGTGACCCACAAACTGGAAAAAAATTATATCGCAGAAGTTCTCTCACAGGAGTGAGAGTTCTGAGCCCCACATCAGGCTCCCCAATCTGGGGGTCTGGTATCGGGAGGAGGAGCCCCGAGAGCATTTGGCTTTGAAGACCAGCAGGGCTTGATAGCAGGAACTCCACAGGACTGGGGGAAACAGAAACACCACTCTTGGAGGGCGCACACAAGGTCTCATGTGCACTGGGACCCAGGGGAAAAAGCAGGGACTTCATAGAAGCCTGGGACAGACCTACCTGCTGGTCTTGGAGGGTCTCTTGGGGAGTTGGGGGTGGCTGTGGCTCAGTGCGGGGACAAGAGCACTGGTGGTGGAGTTACTGATTACTCACTGGAGTGAGCTGTCCTGGAGGCCACCAATTTGACACCAAGACCTAACCCCACCCAACAGCCCAAAGGCTCCAGTGCTGGGACACCACAGGCCAGACAACCAACAGGGCAGGAAAACATCCCCACCCATCAGCAGACAGGCAGCTTAAAGCTTTCCTGAGCCCACAGCCAGCACTAAATACATCCTTTGACATGGCCCTGCCCACCAGAGGGACAAGACCCAGCTCCATCCACCAGTGGGCAGGCACCAGTCCCTTCCACCAGGAAGCCTGCACAAGACTCAGACTAGCCTCATGCACCAGGGAGCAGACCAGAAGAAAGAGGAACTACAATCCTGAAGCCTATGGGACCACAAACACAGAAAGTTAGACAAAATGAGATGGCAGAGGAATATACTACAGACAAAGGAACAAGATTAAAAACTCCAGAAGAACAACAAAGTGAAGCAGAGATAGGCAATCTACGTGAAAAAGAACTCAGAGTTATGATAGTTAAAGATGATCCAAGATCTCAGAAAAAAAATGGAGGCACAGATTGAGAAGATACAAGAAATGTTTAACAAAGACCTAGAAAGTTTAAAGGACAAGCAGATGAACAATACAATAACTGAAATGAAAAATACACTAGAAGGAATCAATAGCAGAATAAATGAGGCAGAAGAATGGATAAGTGAGCTGGAAAACAGAATGGTGGAAATCACTGCCACAGAACAGAATAAAGAAAAAAGAAAGAAAAAAAATGAGGACAGCTTAAGAGACCTCTGGGACAACATTAATCACACCAACATTCCCATTACAAGGGTCCCAGAAGGAGAAGACAGAAAGGGTCTGAAAAAATATTTGATGAGATAATAGCTGAAAACTTCCTAACATGGGAAAGGAAACAGTCACCCAAGTCCAGGAAGTGCAGAGAGTCCCATAAAGGATAAACCCAAGGAGGAACAACCGTGACACTTATTAATCTAACTGACAAAAATTAAAGACAAGGAGAAAATATTGAAAGCAACAAGGGAAAAGCAACAAATAACATACAAGGGAATCCCCATAAGGCTATCAGCTGATTTTTCAGCAGAAACTCTGCAGGCCAGAAGGGAGAGGCATGATATATTTAAGGTGATGAAAGGGAAGAACCTACAACCAAGAATACTCTACCCAGCAAGGATCTCATTCAGATTTGACAGAGAAATTAAAACCTTTACAGACAAGCAAAAGCTAAGAAAATTCAGCACCACCAAACCAGCTTTACAACAAATGCTATAGGACTATAAAATACACAAAAGCACAACCACTTGTAGAGGATGCATGCACGTGACAATGTACAACAGACATGTGAACTAGCTTACATGACTGGAGACATGAACGCACGTTTGCATCTTTGAAAGTTCTCAACTTGAAGGTTGTAGGGGACTTACTGTATAGACGGCTATATCAAAATCTCATGGTAACTGCAAACCAAAAATCTACAATAGATATACACACAAAGAAGAAACAGGAATCAAAACACAACATTAAAGACAGTCATCAAATCACAAGAGAAGAGAACAAAAGAGGAAGGGAAGAAAAAAGACCTATGAAAACAATCCCAAAACAATAACAAAATGGCAATAAGAACATACATATCAATAATTACCTTAAATATAAATGGATTAAATGCTCCAACCAAAAGACATAAACCGGCTAAATGGATAGAAAAACAAGACCCATATATATGCTGTCTACAAGAGACCCACTTCAGATCTAGGGACACATACAGACTGAAAGTGAGGGGATAGAAAAATGTATCTCATGCAAATGGAAATCAAATGGAAGCTGGAGTAGCAATACTCCTATCAGACAAAATAGACTTTAAAATAAAGACTATTACAAGAGACAAGGAAGGACACTACATAATGATCAAGGAATCAATCAAGAAGATATAACAATTGTAAATATTTATGCACCCAACATAGGAGCACCTCAATATATAAGGCAAATGCTAACAGCCATAAAAGGAGAAACTGACAGTAACATAATAATAGAGAGGGGCTTTAACACCCCACTTACATCAGTGGGCAGATCATCCAGACAGAAAATCAATAAGAAAACACAGGCCTTAAATGACACATTAGATCAGATGGACTTAATTGATATTTATAGAGCATTCCATCTGAAAGCAGCAGAATACACTTCATTCTCAGGAATAGATCACACCTTGGGTCACAAATCAAGCGTCGGTAAATTATAAAAAATTGAAATCATATCAAGCATCTTTTCGACCACAACACTATGAGATTAGAAATCAACTACAAGGGAAAAAAAAACTGTAAAAAACAAACACAGGGAGGCTAAACAATATGCTACTAAACAACCAATGGATCACTGAAGAAATCAAAGAGGAAATCAAAAAATTCCTAGGAATAAATGAAAACAAAAACAGGAAGATCCAAAACCTATGGGACACAGCAAAAGTAGTTCTAAGAGTGAAGTTTATAGCAATTCAATCTTACTTCAGGAAAAAAGAAATCTCAAACAACCTAACCTTACACCTAAAGCAACTAGAGAAAGAAGAACAAACAAAACCCAAAGTTAGCAGAAAGAAAGAAGTCATAAAGATCAGAGGAGAAATAAATGAAATAGAGATGAAGAAAACAATAGAAACTATCAGTGAAATGAAAAGCTGGTTCTTTGAAAAGATAAACAAAATTGACAGACCTTTAGCCAGACTTATCAAGAAAAACAGGGAAAGGGCTCAAATCAATAAAAGTAGAAATGAAAAAGGAGAAGTTACAACGGACACCACAGAAATACAAAAGATCATAAAAGACTACTACAAGCAACTATATGCCAATAAAATGAACAATCTAGAAGAAATGGACAAATTCTTAGAAAGGTGTAATTCTCCCAAAATTGTACCAGGAAGAAATAGAAAATATGAACAGGCCAATCACAAACACTGAAACTGAAACTGTGATTTAAAAACTCCCCAAAAAAGTCCAGGACCAGATGGCTTCACATATGAATTCTAGCAAACATTTAAAGAAGAGTTAGCACCTATCCTTCTGAAAGTATTTCAAAAACTGCAGAGGAAGGAATGCTCCCAAACTCATTCTATGAGGCCACCATCACCCTGATACCAAAACCAGACAAAGATACCACACACACAAAAAGGAAATTACAGGCCAATATCACTGATGAACATAGATGCAAAAATCCTCAACAAATTACTAGCAAACTAAATCCAACAATACATTATGGACCATACACCATGATCAAGTGGGGTTTATCACAGGGATGCGAATATTCTTCAATATTTGCAAATCAATCTGCGATACACCACATTAAGAAACTGAAGAATAAAAACCATATGATAATCTCAATAAATGCAGAAAAAGCTTTTGACAAAATCCAACACCCATTTATGACAAAAACTCTCCAGAAAGTGGGCCTAGAGGTAACCTATCTCAACATAGTAAAGGCCATATATGACAAACCCACAGTTAACATCATTCTCACTGGTGAAAAACAAAGCATTTCCTCTAAGATCAGGAGCAAGACAAGGATGTCCACCCTCACCAGTTTTATTCAATGTAGGTTTGGAAGTCCCAGCCACAGCAATCAGAGAAGAAAAAGAAATAAAAGGAATCCAAATTGGAAAAGAAGAAGCAAAACTGTCACTGTTTGCAGATGACATGATAATGTACATAGAAAATTCTAAAGATGCTACCAGGAAACTACTAAGGCTAATCAATGAATTCAGTAAAGTTGCAGGATACAAAATTAATACACAGAAATTTGCTGCATTTCTACACACTAACAATAAAAGATTAGAAAGAGAAGTTAAGGAAACAATCACATTTACCATCGCATCAAAAAGAATACAATACCTAGGAATAAACTTACCTAAGGAGGCAAAAGACCTGTACTCTGAAAACTATAAGTCACTGATGGAAGAAACTGAAGATGACACAACAGATGGAAAGATATACCGTGTTCTTGGATTGGAAGAATCAATATTGTCAAAATGACTATGCTACCCAGGGTGATAGATTCAATGCAATCCCTATCAAATTACCAATGGCATTTTTTGCAGATCTAGAATAAAAAATCTTAAAATTTGTATGGAAACACAAAAGACCCATGAATGGCCAAAACAATCTTGAGAAAGAAAAACGGAGCTAGAGGAATCAGCCTTCCAGCTTCAGACTATACTATAAAGCTACAGTAATCAAGACACTATGGTACTGGCACAAAGACAGACTTATAGATCAGTGGAACAGGATAGAAAGCCCAGAAACAAACCCACACACCTATGGCCAATTAATCCACAACAAAGGAGGCAAGACTATACAATGGAAAAAAGACAATCTCTTCAATAAGTGGTGCTGGGAAAACTGGACAGCTACATGTAAAAGAATGAAATTAGAACATTCTCTAACACCATACACAAAAATAAACTCAAAATGGATTAAAGACCTAAATGTAAGATCAGATACTATAAAACTCTTAGAAGAAAACATAGGTAGAATACTCTCTGACATAAATTGCAGCAAGATCTTTTTGTATCCACCTCTTAGAGTAATGGAAATAAAAAGAAAAATAAACAAATGGGACCTAATTAAACTTAAAAGCTTTGCACAGCAAAAGAAACCATAAACAAAACAAAAATACAACCCACAGAATGGGAGAAAATATTTGCAAATGATGCAACTGAAAAGGGATTAATCTCCAAAATACACAAACATCTCATACAGCTCAATATCAAAAAAACAACCCAATCAAAAAATGGGCAGAAGATCTAAATAGACATTTCTCCAAAGAAGACATACAGATGGCCAAAAAGCACATGAAAAGATGCTCAATGTCGCTAATTATTAGAGAAATGCAAATCAAAACTACAATGAGATATCACCTCACACCGGTCAGAATGGCCATCCAAAAGTCTACAAACAATAAGTACTGGAGAGGGTGTGGAGAAAAGGGACCCTCCTACACTGTTGATGGGAATGTAAATTGGTACAGTCACTATGGAGAACAGTATGGAGGTTCCTTAAAAAACTAAAAATAGAGCTACCATCTGATCCAGCAATCCCACTCCTGGGTGTACATCTGGAGAAAACCATACTTCAGAAAGATACATGCACCCCAATGTTCACTGTGGCACTATTTACAGTAGCGAAGACATGGAAGCAACCTAAATGTCCACTGACAGATGAATGGATAAAGAAGATGTGGCACATATATTCAATGGATTATTACTCAGCCATAAAAAGAAATGAAATGGAGGTATTTGTAATGAGGTGGATGGAGTTAGAGTCTGTCATACAGAGTGAAGTAAGTCAGAAAGAGAAAAACAAATACAGTATGCTAACACATATATACGGAATCTAAGGGAAAAAAAAAAAAAAAAAAAGGCCATGAAGAACCTAGTGGCAAGACGGGAATAAAGACACAGACCTACTAGAGAATGGACTTGAGGATATGGGGAGGGGGTGGGGTGAGATGTGACAGGGTAAGAGAGTGTCCTGGACATATATACACTACCAAATGTAAAATAGATAACTAGTGGGAAGCAGCCGCATAGCACAGGGAGATCAGCTCGGTGCTTTGTGACCACCTAGAGGGGTGGGATGGGGAGGGTGGGAGGGAGGGAGATGCAAGAGGGAAGAGAAATGGGAACATATTGTATATGTATAACTGATTCACTTTGTTATAAAGCAGAAGTTAACACACCATTGTAAGGCAATTATACTTCAATAAAGATGTTTAAAAAAAAAGAATGAAATAATGCCATTTGCAGCAACATGGATGGACCCAGAAATTATTATACTAAGTGAAGTAAGCCATACAGAGGAAGACAAATATCACATGATATCCCTTATATGTGGAATCTTAAAAAAAAACGTTAAAAATGAACTCATTTACGAAACAGAAACAAACTCACAGACTTAGAAAACAAACTTACGGTTACCAAAGGGGAAGGGTGGTGGGGGGATAAATTAGGAGGTTGGGATTAACATATCCACACTACTAAATATAAAATAGATAATAACAAGGACCTACTGTACAGCACAGGGAAGTATATTCAATACTCTGTAATAACCTTTATGGGAAAAGAATCTGAAAAAACAGATTTATGTGTATGTATAACTAAATCACTTTACTGTACACCTGAAACTAACACAACATTGTAAATCAAATATACTCTGTTATAAAAAATAAATTTTTTTTAAAAAGAGAGGAAAGAAAAGAAGAAAGATGGCTATCATGAATCAGTATCAAAGTAATGGGTAATTGCAACTAAGAGAAAAAGTATAAGAAGGTATCCGCAAAGTGCAAGAATAAATTACAATCTGATAAGACATTTCTCAGGGAAAATAGCTTCCTAATTTAGGACAAAACATTTACAGTCATAGGACTCAGATTTCCCTAAATGTTATCAACCCAGGTTCGTTTTACTTGACTCTCACCAAGTCAAAATGCTGAGACACCCAGGTTTGTGGCAAAGAGAGACAGCCAAGCAAGAAGATGGGAGAACAAATCTCAAATCCACCTCCTGGAATGCAAGGGGCTCCGAGTATTTATGGGGTAAAGAATAAAGCACGGTGGTCTGAGGCATGGGGAGCCTGGAGACCGTCTCTTTTCCAGTGTTCCTCCTGTTCGCAATATACACAACATCGGCAGGGTTTCACTATCGGGTATCCCGTTTGAGTTGAAGTTTGGGGCTTAGGGCCTACCTTTTGCTGAGTTCCTTGTGGGAGTCTTCAGTTTGGTCTGGCTCATCACTATGTCAAGGCAGCTGCCAGCAGAGCAGTCTCTTTCATTCTGCATTGTTCCTTTTTCTCCTGAACCTGGTCCCTGCCATTAAAAATTTTGAAGGCAATTTTAACAAGTTGAGACATAGGCAGTCCAAAAGTCCCTTCCATCTTTTGCATGTTCTTCTGTGTATCTGGGGCTCTCTGACTAATAGTCATTAACTATCTATAAATTCTCTGGGCTTCAGGGTCTAGATCTGTATATTGCCAACAGGCATTAAAGACCCTTTCTAGAAATTCTGAAGGATCTTCATTCAGGGTTTCTGTTTTACCTCCTGCACTTTATTAAGGCTTCTTTGTTTGGTACCCCTCTTCACAATCCCACAAGAGTGCAGTCTCCATAATGGTCAAGTTTTGGCCTCTCCCCTCCACTTACATCCCAATTAGGACTCACTGTTGGCATAGCTACTCTTGCAGCAGCCAGTAGTGGGTTGCCAGGGGTTTCTGTATGAAGCCCATCTACCTCCTTCCTAGCTTTATCCAGCAGCATTCTACATTCTTCTGAAGTGAAGAGGGTACTTAATACATTTTGAACATCTGCCCAGGTTGAGTTGTGTGTTGCAAAAACAACAAAAAAAAAATGAGAAAAGATTTTACATTCTCTTTGGGTCATCTAAGTTGTCATACTGTTTTTAATTAAATAAATCCATAAATCTGAAGTTGAAAACAGGGAGTGGACCCAGATCAATCCCACCGGCTGCCCAGTCTCAGCATTCATACCCCCAACGGGGACTTGACTTAATGGATATCGTCCCACCTGAGTTAGGGTAGCTCCCTGGCCAAATTGAGTACCCTGGCTGGTGTGAGAGGGGGAGACCATTCCTATTTCTCCATCCTCAAAGACAAGGGGTGGGTTGGTGGGCAGGGCAAGCCTGAGGCTGTGGCTCAGGCGCTGGCAGCAAAGGAGCAGTGGCAGCATCATGTAAAGGTGGAGGGAGAGCAGTCAGTGTCCAACTGAATTAATAGCAAGTCATCCTCCTTTTCATTAGAATCAAGCCAAACAGGTTTCTTTGCCTTTCCTTCCTATTGGAACAATCTTATTTTATTTGCACGGGTTTTTTTCTGTTACAATAAACACAAGACTCTACATAAGGTATTTCATCGCATTTTTCTTCCCATTTACAAAATAAGTCTAGTTGAAACATTGTATTGTAATTTAAGGATTAATTTTCAGACCATTTTGCTCCAGAATCTAAACGATATGGTTGCCATACAGTGTTACCAAAAAATACCATCTTTTTCTTTTCCCCAGATTCATAACTGAAAGTTCCCCAATTTTGGAGAATGCAGCCTGGAGGGCTGCAAAAGGGAATTGAATTAATGTTTCCCATTTTGAAGGGGCTTTTCTTTCCGGGGGTTGCAGCAATGAAATCTTTCTGAGGGTCCTTGCTACAGTCACCAAGAAGCTCAATCTCCAGTAGCCACTTCTTAATAATAAAGACACTCAGACATAAATGGACATGTCCAAACAGACCAAAACAAAACCAAAAAACAGAGCCACAGGCCTTTAACACAGATAGTGAGTACCTCAGCAGCTGTAACCTTTTATACTGTCTGCCAAAATCCTGCCAGGTGGGCCTCCAACCCACCATCTGGTCAGGATTGCAAAGACCACCTAGGCACAGGTGTGTTTCTTTGTCAAGGTTACTCACCCAAAAGACATCTTCCAAACCCAAACCCCAAAACAACTTGTTTCTCCGCTGCAAAACTAAACAAAGCATTGAAGGTCGGCAGCACCCACCAGAGAAATCCAGGGACAGTCCCAGAACTAACAGATGAGGCAGGGGCTCGGACTTGTCCACAGGTTCTCAGTACCTGCAAGGGACCAGTGAGCCATGGGCAAAAGGTCCATCTAGACTTCTTTCATGGACTTGCCTTTGCTGAATACGTTACCGACCCAGGTTCATTTTGCCTGATCCACAGCAGTCCAAAACATTGAGATGCTGAGATTTGCAGCAAAGAAAGGATGTATTTGCAAGGCAACCAAGCAAGGAGACTGCAGAATAACTCTCAAATATGTCTCCCCAAAGGCAAGGGGCTTAGGGTATTTGTGGGATGAAGAATAAAGGCACAGGGAGCAGTGATTGTAAAAAGGTACGATAATCATCACTCTGTGCCAGTGTCATGAAGCTACAGGCATCTGTACATTCAAAAGGTCACCAGGTGGACACACACATGCCCAGTTGAAGGGTTGGTGGTCCCATCCAGTTTTAACCAGCTCAGTTGAACTAGACACAGCTGATGCAGAGTTTCTTGAGAACAATTTGGAAAAACATCTTATTGTTTAGGCTACATGCCACTTGGAGGACATGCAAGTCTTTTGTAGGAACAATTAAAATGACCTTGATTAGTAAAGGCAGGTTACAGGTGAAGTGGATTTAACTAATGATTACCCTTGGTTTCAGTCCTGGCATATTTTGATCATTCCTTAATCTTGAGGGAAGAGGGGCAATGACCACTCTGGCTACTTCTTGTTGATGAGGAGTGCAGACCTAACAATGGTTAACATTCATTGGAAAACCTTTTGTTCCTGGTTTCAAGTTAACATTTTGTATAATTAGAATTTTTATACCTTAACAGTCTTGGTACAGCATTTAAGAGCACAATTTATAACTAAAAACCAAAATAAGAGGATGAGATGTATAGATAACCCATTTCTTAATAGTCCCTGAAGAATAGGTCTAATCTCTTGGAGAATCCAGGAAACTAGTCCTAAAAATCAGTCTGGATCCAGTACTTCCAGGAATACTTGTTGTAGCCATGTAGCCTGTTGCCTAATTTTGTCTATATGGGTTTCTCTTTCAACAGAGCATTAATATATCACAACAAGAGGTATTAGCAATAGCACAAATCCCACCCTGTCCTGCCAGTACAACATATAGAGCTATACGGTTATCTAGGACTACTTTGGCTAACGAGTCCATTTCCTTCCATAGGCTAGTCATAGATAAGGCACTTTCATTGGCTTATTCCCTGTAGGGGAGCTGAAAGGTTTCTAATCATGTGCTCATGTGATCCAACTCCCCACCATGGTGAAAGTGCTCTACTGAATATGTACCAAAACCTATCTTCTTGATATCCAGGGAAATAGGTGGTCTTTTTTATTCTAGAGAACAATTTTAAAGAACTGTCCAATGTTGGGTCTCATTTGGATTGTGGATAGAAAAGGGAGTGACTAAGTATCCCAATAAACAAATACCACCTATGCACCAGATGTTGAGGCACTCACAGGCCCAAGACTGATCATCAAAACTGCAGACAAAGATGTACCATGAGGGGGCACCCAGAATGCCAGACGAATTGTTAAAACTTAGGCTCCTATTTTTAGGAATTTTGTCTAGGACACGGTCAAGCCAGGGATAGGTGTAAGGCTACATCCAGAAGGAATCGTTTAATTTGAAAATCAGCAGAGGTGTGGGTGGCCCTTGAGAGTATGTTTTACCTTTTTGCATATTAGAGTGTCTCAATCACTATCAGTTTGGCTGAAACACTTAGGTGTTAAATATGGAAGGGACATAAGCTGTGAAAAATAAGTACAGTTTCTATGGTATTTTGACCAAGTAGAACTTTGACAGAGGTAGATGCCAGGGTCATTTCATTTTTAATCTGAGGATATGAGGAGAAGACCCAATTTTGGCCTAGTCAAGAAAAAGCAGGAGGCAGGAAATTCTCTTATTAACCTAACCTGGTATGTTATATCTGAGGGCTTTCTATCATAAATCACAGTGAAGTTAGGGACAGTCAAGAAGCTGATCACAGCACAAGCAAAAGGGCAACAAGATCAAATACAGAAAAAAGTTTTGGATGACTTACCCAACAGCTAGAGAGATTAGCTGCTTTGACCAAAGTTTGAGAAATCCTAATCACTGAATTGTCTTTCCAAGCCTGGGAGGTTGGAAACAAAAAGAAAGCATAACAAAAAAGAACAGTCATTCTGGTAACATAACAAGTTATTTAGATTGCTTTCTAAAGAGTTTTACTTTACCAGTCACCACTGCAGCAATCCCCTTCAACTCCTGGAAAGCATTTAAGAGCATTAGGGCTTCACTTTTCCACGCAGGAAAGCCAGTATCAGGGGTGCAAAATCAGCCAAGGTTTGGTTGATCTCAATCCCGGTTCCCTTCTGCAGTGTGGTTTCCCTTTCTTGTTGCGTTCCTGGAGATAGGATGGGTGTCTCCGTTATCTCTGCAGGACTGGCTAAACTTGAGTGTGATGGATCCATGGCTTAATACCCTTCATCTTCACCAAGAACGGATCACGAGTAGCACTTCATAAGGTCCAGTCCGGCAAGGATGAAGCTGGTTTTCTGGATGTTTATTCTTCCAAGATTTCAGCAGGACCCAGTTTCTAGGACAGAAGTGGCAGAGGGGAACATCTGTGGGAAATGTTAACCTTCTAGAAGCAAACTTATTTATATCAGAGTAGCTCCCAATAATTGTACATACTTGACAGTGTCTAGTTCCTTACTTCGAGTTCCTTCCAGATCTCCTAAACCATTTCTGGAACATAGAAGGGTCTCCCATACAACATTTCGTAGGGGCTCAATTGGAGCCTGCTTTTATGGGTTACCCTCACTTGAAGCAGGGCAACTGGTAAAGCCTTATTCCAGGATTAGTCTGATAAATTTTAGCTACAGTATTTTTAAGAGTACGATTCATCTTTTCCATTTTTTCTGGTAGATTGGGGTCACAAAGAAGCATGTAATTTCCGATGAAGGCTCCTGATACTTGAGTTATTCTTGCTATGAAGACCCCCTCCATTGTCACTCTGAATGGGTACAGGTAACCCAAACCTTGGAATTATTTCCTTCAGTAGGGTGTTAACAACCTCACAGGCTTTTTCAGACCAGCAAGGAAATGCTTCTACCCCAACAAGCAAAAGTGTCCACAAATACTGGTAAATACCCAAGGTTTCCAGTGGCTCGTGGCATCACACTGACATCAACCTGACAGTATTTGCTTGAGTCCAGCACCTAGAGTCTGAACTCCTTTGATGATTGGCGGTGGCCCAGTTTTAGGATTATTTTTAGCACATACGATGCATATCTGTATCACCTTTTTAATTGTCTTTGCATATTTGGTCCTATAACGAACTTCTGAATCCACTGGAGGGTGGCACTGTAACGAACTTCTGAATCCACTGGAGGGTGGCATCTCTACCATAGTGGTACTCTGGTGTATGTAGTTTATTACATCTTCCACAAGCTGTTTGCGTATGAGGACCTTGCCTCGTCTATTATAAATCCACCCTTCCTTGTGTACCTATAGGCAGCATCCTGAGAATGGCCAGGACTCCAATCAAATCCGCATTCATTGGTACTATGTAGGTCTTCAGGAGAATACTCTGGATAGCATCTTGTCAAATTCACATCAGGGATCTATGTGTTTTTGTCCTGGCTGCTAGCTTTGCCACTTGATCTGCTAGATTCTTCCCTCAAGCAGTCAATTTCTGATGTCCTGGACAGCGGACAATAGCAATTCTTTTGGCTCCATGAAAGCTTCTAATAAGTTTAAAATTTCTTTGGCATGTTTAATTTCCTTCTTCTCTGCAGTTAACAGCTCTCTTTCTCCAAATGGCCCCATGGGCATGGACCACCAAGAATGCATATTTGGAATCAGTGAAAATAATTACTTTTATCCTTACCTAGATAGAGGGATCTCATCAGAGCTATAAGCTCCACATTTTGTATGGAGGTACCTGGTGGAACAGCTTCTGCTTCCAGTGTCTTTTGATGAGTCACTACCATCTACCCAGACTTGTGTCATCCCTGGTCCATAAAGCTTCTCCATCTGTGAACATCTCAAGGTCTGGAAAAGGGCCCTTCAATGGCCAGTCTGTCAGGTCAGAATGGCTGGAATAGATCTGTTCAATTATCTGAATACAATCATGCATAGGCAATTTAGTATTCATCAGGAGTAAAGTGGTAGGATTCAAGATAAAGATTGCTTTCAGAGTAACAGTAGGATTATCCAATAATATAAGCCTAGTATTTTCTCAATCTTCCTGAAGTTAACCTATATCCTCTCTTCTGTTCTAGTGCGGGGGCTGGGGGAGGGAGTACACAGTGAGGGGAGTACACAGGCAGACTGGCCATCCCTTAGTGACTCTATCTACTGGCTTTGAGAAATATGCAACAGGTCTCCTTATGTTGCCCAGGTTCTGACTTAGAACTCCAAGGCTGACTCCTTGTGTCTCATAACTAAGTCAGAAAGCTTTCTGATATCTGGAAGACCAAAACCAGGGCACTTTTTTCTTTGATAACCTGGAATTCCTTATGGCATTCCCCCAGTCCAGTTAAGAGCTTCACAAAGGGGTTTTGCTATAAATCCAAAGTTGGGTATCCAAATGCAGCAGAACCCAGTCATTCCCAGGAATCCCCATAATTGTCTCTTGGTAGTGGGAACTGCAACCCTAGCTAGAACTTCCCTTCTGTCAGGGAGCAAGTTTCTGTCCTTGTGAAAGTTCTGACAATGAAAACAATCAATAGAAGATGTATAATAGTAATAGAAGAGTTTTATTTGAGCCAAACTGAGGACTATAGCCTGGGAGGCAGCCTCTCAGATAACTCTGAGGAACTGCTCTGGAGAAGCATGGTTCTTATCAGCACTATTTTATATCTTATCAGAACAAAGAACATCAAACAAGTTAAGGATACCTTCCTTCAACCTTCAAACAAAAAACAAAAAACCCCAGCATGTACACATCAAGTCAGTATGCACTTGGCGCTGAGCAGGGAATCTAATCATTGAAGGAATACCAGCATTGGCATCCCAGGAAGGGAGGCATTTTAATCTTTATTTTTTTAACTTATGGTCAATGAACCCTTTTCTTTACCAATTAAAGCAGGTGTATAATGTTTGATAGGCTAAAAATAGGCTGTTTTAGTTAGTATAAAATTCAAATTAAATCATGTATAAGCCAGAATGACTTCCCCATTCCTCACTATGTGAAAATATCTTCTATCACTTCCCTCTTTTGAACATAAGTCTTTCAATAGAAAGCACTGATGATCAAAATATTTGTTCTTCACTGCCAGGGTGGTTGCCACCTTCCCTGGGTTCTTCATGGTCCTCAGTGCTAAGCCTTCTTTTATTGGCTTACATATATATATATATATATATAGAGAGAGAGAGAGAGAGAGAGAGAGAGAGGGAGAGGGAGAGGGAGAGAGAGAGAGAGAGGGAGAGAGAGAGAGAGGGAGGGAGGGAGGGAGGGAGAGATTGGCCTACTTATTCACGTTGGGGGGGTGGGAAATAATCAGGTATACTGAACAAGCACAGAGGTATGCTAATGGGGATATTTTGTAGGCTATACATTTGATCAATTACACTGTCACACAAACATTGTATATATGCTTTTAGCAGTAGGCTTAAAGCAAGCAGTGATCTATGTCGTGAGTAGATTGATGGCTAGGAAAATAATACGTACTGTGACAATGATAACTGTCTACAAAGCAAAGTGGAAAAGACTGTCTACTGTTCCTTGATCAGGAACAAGAAAAGGATGCCCGGGCTTCCCTGGTGGCACAGTGGTTAAGAATCTCTCTGCCAATGCAGGAGACAAGGGTTCAAGCCCTGGTCCGGGAAGTTCCCACGTGCCGCGGAGCAATGAAGCCCGTGCACCACAACTACTGAGCCTGCGCTCTAGAGCCCAAAAGCCACAACTACTGAGTCCTCGTGCCCCAACTACTGAAGCCCGTGTGCCTAGAGCCCGTGCTCTGCAACAAGAGAAGCCACCGCAATGAGAAGCCCATGCACCACAACGAAGAGTAGCCCCTGCTCACCGCAACTGGAGAAAGCACGCACGCAGCAAGGAAGACCCAACGCAGCCAAAAATAAATAAATAAAATAAATAAATAAATTAAAAAAAAAAAAAGGATGCTCACTCTTGCCACTTTTATTCAACATAGTTTTGGAAGTCCTAGCCATGGCAATCAGAGAAGAAAAAGAAATAAAAGGAATCCAAACTGGAAAAGGAGTAGTAAAACTGTCACTGTTTGCAGATGACATGATACTATACATAGAAATTCTAAAGATGCTGCCAGAAAACTACTAGAGCTCATCAGTTAATTCGGTAAATTTGCAGGATACAAAATTAATACACAAAAATAGATAGCTAGTGGGAAGCAGCCGCATAGCACAGGGAGATCAGCTCGGTGCTTTGTGACCACCTAGAGGGGTGGGATAGGGAGGGTGGGAAGGAGGGAGACGCAAGAGGGAAGAGATATGGGAACATATGTATATGTATAACTGATTCACTTTGTTATAAAGCAGAAACTAACACACCATTGTAAAGCAATTATACTCCAATAAAGATGTTAAAAAAAATTAATACACAGAAATCTGATGCATTCCTATACACTAACAACAAAAGATAAGAATGATAAATTAAGGAAACAATCCCATTTACCACCACATCAAAAAGAATAAATACCTAGGAATAAAATTACCTAATGAGGCAAAAGGCCTGTACTCTGAAAACTACAAGACGCTGATGAAAGAAATCAAAGACAACACAAACAGATGGAAAGATATATTGTACCATGTTCTTGGATTGGAAGGATCAATATTGTCAAAATGACTATACTACCCAAGATAATCTACAGATTCAATGCAACACCTATCAAATTACCAATGGCATTTTTTGCAGATCTAGAACAAAAAAATCTTAAAATTTGTATGGAAACGCAAAAGACCTTGGATAGCCAAACAATCTTGAGAAAGAAAAACATAGCTAGAGGAATCAGGCTCCCTGACTTCAGACTACACTATAAAGCTACAGTAATCAAAACAGTATGGTAGGGAGGAGGAACCAAGATGGCGGAGTAGAAGGATGTGCTCTCACTCCCTCTTGCGAGAACATCAGAATCACAACTAGTTGCTGGACAATCATCGACAGGAAGACACTGGAACTCACCAAAAAAGATACCCCACATCCAAAGACAAAGGAGAAGCCACAATGAGATGGTAGGAGGGGTGCAATCAGAGTAAAATCAAATCCCATAACTGCTGGGTGGGTGACTCACAGACTAGCGAACACTTATACCACAGAAGTCCACCCACTGGAGTGAAGGTTCTGAGCCCCACGTCAGGCTTCCCAACCTGGGGGTCTGGCAATGGGAGGAGGAATTCATAGAGAATCAGACTTTGAAGCCTAGTGGGAATTGATTGCAGGACTTTGACAGGACTGGGGGAAACAGAGACCCCACTCTTGGAGGGCGCACACAAAATAGTGTGCGCATCAGGACCCAGGGGAAGGAGCAGTGGCCCCAGGGGAGACTGAACCAGACCTACCTGCTAGTGTTCGAAGGTCTCCTGCAGAGGCGGGGGGTGGCTCTGTTTCACCGTGGGGACAAGAACACTGGCAGCAGAAGCCCTGGGAAGTACTCCTTGGCGTGAGCCCTCCCAGAGTCTGTCATTAGTCCCAACAAAGAGCCCAGGTAGGCTCCAGTGTTGGGTTGCCTCAGGCAAAACAACCAACAGGGAGGGAACCCAGCCCCACCCATCAACAGTCAAGTGGATTAAAGTTTTACTGAGCTCTGACCACCACAGCAACAGTCAGTTCTACCCACCACCAGAGCCTCCCATCAAGCCTCTTAGATAGCCTCAACCACCAGAGGGCAGACAGCAGAAGCAAGAAAAATTACAATCCTGCAGCCTGTGGAACAAAAACCACATTCACAGAAAGATAGACAAGATGAAAAGGCAGAGGGCTATATTCCAGATGAAGGAACAAGAAAAAACCCCAGAAAAACAACTAAACGAAGTGGAGATAGGCAACCCTCCAGAAAAAGAATTCAGAATAATGATAGTGAAGATGATCCAGGACCTCGGAATAAGAATGGAGGCAAAGATTGAGAAGATGCAAGAAATGATTAACAAAGACCTAGAAGAATTAAAGAACAAACAAACAGAGATGAACAATACAATAACTGAAATGAAAATTACACTAGAAGGAATCAACAGCAGAATAACTGAGGCAGAAGAACGGATAAGTGACCTGGAAGACAGAATGGTGGAAGTCACTGCTGCGGAACAGACTAAAGAAAAAAGAATG
Organism: Balaenoptera physalus; assembly: GCF_965194825.1. Classification (NCBI taxonomy): domain Eukaryota; kingdom Metazoa; phylum Chordata; class Mammalia; order Artiodactyla; family Balaenopteridae; genus Balaenoptera; species Balaenoptera physalus. The sequence goes on along the minus strand of NC_138894.1, from coordinate 71,211,544 downwards.
AAAAGAAATGAAGACAGCCTAAGAGACCACTGGGACAACATTAAACGCAACAACATTCGCACTATAGGGGTCCCAGGAGGAGAAGAGAGAGAGAAAGGACCAGAGAAAATATTTGAAGAGATTATAGTTGAAAACTTCCCTAACATGGGAAAGGAAATAGCCACCCAAGTCCAGGAAGCGCAGAGAGTCCCATACAGGAAAAACACAAGGAGAAACACACTGAGACACATAGTAATCAAATTGGCAAAAATTAAAGACAAGAAAAATTATTGAAAGCAGCAAGGGAAAAACGACAAATAACATACAAGGGAACTCACATAAGGTTAACAGCTGATTTCTCAGCAGAAACTCTACAAGCCAGAAGGGAGTGGCATGATATACTTAAAGTGATGAAAGGGAAGAACCTACAACCAAGATTACTCTACCCAGCAAGGATCTTATTTAGATTTGATGGAGAAATCGAAAGCTTTACAGACAAGCAAAAGCTAAGAGAATTCAGCACCACCAAACCAGCTCTACAACAAATGCTAAAGGAACTTCTCTAAGTGGGAAACACAAGAGAAGAAAAGGACCTACAAAAACAAACCCAAAACAATTAAGAAAATGGTCATAGGAACATACATATCGATAATTACCTTAAACGTGAATGGATTAAATGCTCCAACCAAAAGACACAGGCTCGCTGAATGGATACAAAAACAAAACCCATATATATGCTGTCTACAAGAGACCCACTTCAGACCTAGAGACACATACAGACTGAAAGTGAGGGGATGGAAAAAGATATTCCATGCAAATGGAAATCAAAAGAAAGCTGGAGTAGCTATACTCATATCAGAAAAACTAGACTTTAAAATAAAGAATGTTACAAGAGACAAGGAAGGACACTACATAATGATCTAGGGATCAATCCAAGAAGAAGATATAACAATTATAAATATATATGCACCCAACATAGGAGCACCTCAATACATAAGGCAACTGCTAACAGCTATAAAAGAGGAAATCGACAGTAACACAATAATAGTGGGGGCCTTTAACACCTCACTTACACCAATGGACAGATCATCCAAAATGAAAATAAATAAGGAAACAGAAGTTTTAAATGACACAATAGACCAGATAGATTTAATTGATATTTATAGGACATTCCATCGAAAAACAGCAGATTACACTTTCTTCTCAAGTGTGCACGGAACATTCTCCAGGATAGATCACATCTTGGGTCACAAATCAAGCCTCAGTAAATTTAAGAAAATCTAAATCATATCAAACATCTTTTCTGACCACAATGCTATGAGATTAGAAATGAACTACAGGGAAAGAAACGTGGAAAGCACAAACACATGGAGGCTAAACAATATGTTACTAAATAACCAAGAGATCACTGAAGAAATCAAAGAGGAAATCAAAAAATACCTAGAGACAAATGACAATGAAAACATGATGATCCAAAACCTATGGGATGCAGCAAAAGCAGTTCTAAGAGGGAAGTTTAGAGCTATACAAGCCTACCTCAAGAAACAAGAAAAATCTCAAGTAAACAATCTAACCTTACACCTAAAGGAACTAGAGAAAGAAGAACAAACAAAACCCAAAGTTAGCAGAAGGAAAGAAATCATAAAGATCAGAGCGGAAATAAATGAAATAGAAACAAAGAAAACAATAGCAAAGATCAATACAACTAAAAGCTGGTTCTTTGAGAAGATAAACAAAATTGATAAGCCATTAGCCAGATTCATCAAGAAAAAGAGGGAGAGAACTCAAATCAATAAAATCAGAAATGAAAAAGAAGAAGTTACAACAGACACCGCAGAAATACAAAGCATCCTAAGAGACTGCTACAAGCAGCTCTATGCCAATAAAATGGACAACCTGGAAGAAATGGACAAATTCTTAGATAGGTATAACCTTCCAAGACTGAACCAGGAAGAAGCAGAAAATATTAACAGACCAATCACAAGTAATGAAGTTGAAACTGTGATTAAAAATCTTCCAATGAACAAAAGTCCAGGACCAGATGGCTTCACAGGTGAATTCTATCAAACATTTAGAGAAGAGCTAACACCCATCCTTCTCAAACTCTTCCAAAAAATTGCAGAGGAAGGAACACTCCCAAACTCATTCTATGAGGCCACCATCACCCTGATACCAAAACCAGACAAAGATACTACAAAAAAAGAAAATTACAGACCAATATCACTGATGACTATAGATGCAAAAATCCTCAACAAAATACTAGCAAACAGAATCCAACAACACATTAAAAGGATCATACACCACGATCAAGTGACATTTATCCCAGGGATGCAAGGATTCTTCAAAATACGCAAATCAATCAATGTGATACACCATATTAACAAATTGAACAATAAAAACCATATGATCATCTCAATAGATGCAGAAAAAGCTTTTGACAAAATTCAACACCCATTTATGATAAAAACGCTCCAGAAAGTGGGCACAGAGGGAACCTACCTCAACATAATAAAGGCCATATATGACAAACCCACAGCAAACATCATTGTCAATGGTGAAAAACTGAAAGCATTTCCTCTAAGATCAGGAACGAGACAAGGATGTCCACTCTCACCATTATTATTCAACATAGTTTTGGAAATCCTAGCCATGGCAATCAGAGAAGAAAAAGAAATAAAAGGAATACAAATTGGAAAAGAAGAAGTAAAACTGTCTACTGTTTGCAGATGACATGATACTATACATAGAGAATCCTAAAAATGCCACCAGAAAACTACTAGAGCTAATCAATGAATTTGGTAAAGTTGCAGGATACAAAATTAATGCACAGAAATCTCTTGCATTCCTATATACTAATGATGAAAAATCTGAAAGAGAAATTATGGAAACACTCCCATTTACCATTGCAACAAAAAGAATAAAATAGCTAGGAATAAACCTACCTAGGGAGACAAAAGACCTGTATGCAGAAAACTGTAAGACACTGGTGAAAGAAATTAAAGATGATACCAACAGGTGGAGAGATATACCATGTTCTTGGATTGGAAGAATCAACATTGTGAAAATGAGTATACTACCCAAAGCAATCTACAGATTCAATGCAATCCCTATCAAATTACCAATGGCATTTTTTACGGAGCTAGAACAAATCATCTTAAAATTTGTATGGAGACACAAAAGACCCCGAATAGCCAAAGCAGTCTTGAGGCAAAAAAATGGAGCTGGAGGAATCAGACTCCCTGACTTCAGACTGTACTACAAAGCTACAGTAATCAAGACAATATGGTACTGGCACAAAAACAGAAACATAGATCAATGGAACAAGATAGAAAGCCCAGAGATTAACCCACGCACCTATGGTCAATTAATCTATGACAAAGGAGGCAAAGATATACAATGGAGAAAAGACAGTCTCTTCAATAAGTGGTGCTGGGAAAACTGGACAGCTACATGTAAAAGAATGAAATTAGAATACTCCCTAACACCATACACAAAAATAAACTCAAAATGGATTAGAGACCTAAATATAAGACTGGACACTATAAAACTCTTAGAGGAAAACATAGGAAGAACACTCTGACATAAATCACAGCAAGATCTTTTTTGATCCACCTCCTAGAGTAATGGAAATAAAAACAAAAATAAAGAAGTGGGGCCTAATGAAACTTCAAAGCTTTTGCACAGCAAAGGAAACCATAAACAAGACGAAAAGACAACCCTCAGAATGGGAGAAAATATTTGCAAACGAATCAACGGACAAAGGATTAATCTCCAAAATATATAAACAGCTCAATATCAAAGAAACAAACACCCCAATCCAAAAATGGGCAGAAGACCTAAATAGACATTTCTCCAAAGAAGACATACAGACGGCCACGAAGCACATGAAAAGATGTGCAACATCACTAATTATTAGAGAAATGCAAATCAAAACTACAATGAGGTATCACCTCACTCCTGTTAGAATGGGCATCATCAGAAAATCTACAAACAACAAATGCTGGAGAGGGTGTGGAGAAAAGGGAACCCTCTTGCACTGTTGGTGGGAATGTAAATTGATACAGCCACTATGGAGAACAATATGGAGGTTCCTTAAAAAACTAAAAATAGAATTACCATATGACCCAGCAATCCCACTACTGGGCATATACCCAGAGAAAACCGTAATTCAAAAAGACACATGCACCCGAATGTTCATTGCAGCACTATTTACAATAGCCAGGTCATGGAAGCAACCTAAATGCCCATCAACAGACGAATGGATAAAGAAGATGTGGTACATATATACAATGGAATATTACTCAGCCATAAAAAGGAACGAAATTGAGTCATTTGTTGAGACGTGGATGGATCTAGAGACTGTCATACAGAGTGAAGTAAGTCAGAAAGAGAAAAACAAATATCATATATTAATGCATGTATGTGGAACCTAGAAAAATGGTACAGATGAGCCAGTTTGCAGGGCAGAAGTTGAGACACAGATGTAGAGAATGGACATATGGACACCAAGGGGGGAAAACTGTGGTGAGGTGGGGATGGTGGTGTGCTGAATTGGGCGATTGGGATTGACATGTATACATTGATGTGTATAAAATTGATGCCTAATAAGAACCTGCAGTATAAAAAAACACACAAAACAACTAATACTAAATTTTCATTGGGTTATTTGTATGGAAATATGTTAATATAAATGTTTCAGACATTACATGAAATTTCTAAAAATCTTATATTTGTATTTGTATGGAAATATGTATGGAAATATGTTAATATAAATGTTTCAGACATTACATGAAATTTCTAAAAATCTTATATTTGTATTTGTATGGAAATATGTATGGAAATATGTTAATATAAATGTTTCAGACATTACATGAAATTTCTAAAAATCTTATATGTTCTGGTATAATGTTATAAGTCATAATCCTAATTATTACTTTAAAATGTATATCTCAGAAATAACTAATTTTCTTGTCAACTGCATTATTATGAACTTTCATCAAATCTTTTACCGTGGTCATTTTTAAGTCTTTTGTCATTTACAGACAGTTCTGGGTGTACTCTGATGATTTTGCAAATATGTTCCTATAAAAGGGTTTCATCTTCAAGAAATTCATGGAAAAGACTCTGACAAGTACAGGTTTCTGGTAACTGACTGTACTGCTGAACTGAATGAATAAGCATTTTCAGAACACTGATGAAAAACTGATGAACTCATAAAAGTGCTAACAAAAGATCAAGATAAAAAAAAACAACAATTAATTACATGGGACTGAGTGAACTGATGAGGATGAGTATAATTTTTGTGACTTTCTGTCTGAATTAAAAAAAAAAAAATCCCACAAGGACTCAGAGGCAAAGAATATACAAATCAATTTTCACTGCAAAGTAAAGGAGCTGTTACAGTGGAGGATTACTGGACTGAATGTCAATATTATGACATAGTATGAGTGTGTTTCATCTTTGGTAATTGCAATCATTGTTGCTTTTGTTGTGGTCATCCATGTACAATGCTTGGTGTCAGTCTATTTATGTCTTGTAAAAATAAAATACAGTGTGTGTGTGTGGAAAAAAAAAAAAAGGAAAAAAAAAAAAAAGATACTACAAAAAAAGAAAATTACAGACCAATATCACTGATGACTATAGATGCAAAAATCCTCAACAAAATACTAGCAAACAGAATCCAACAACACATTAAAAGGATCATACACCACGATCAAGTGACATTTATCCCAGGGATGCAAGGATTCTTCAAAATACGCAAATCAATCAATGTGATACACCATATTAACAAATTGAACAATAAAAACCATATGATCATCTCAATAGACGCAGAAAAAGCTTTTGACAAAATTCAACACCCATTTATGATAAAAACGCTCCAGAAAGTGGGCACAGAGGGAACCTACCTCAACATAATAAAGGCCATATACGACAAACCCACAGCAAACATCACTGTCAATGGTGAAAAACTGAAAGCATTTCCTCTAAGATCAGGAACGAGACAAGGATGTCCACTCTCACCATTATTATTCAACATAGTTTTGGAAGTCCTAGCCATGGCAATCAGAGAAGAAAAAGAAATAAAAGGAATACAAATTGGAAAAGAAGAAGTAAAACTGTCTACTGTTTGCAGATGACATGATACTATAAATAGAGAATCCTAAAAATGCCACCAGAAAACTACTAGAGCTAATCAATGAATTTGGTAAAGTTGCAGGATACAAAATTAATGCACAGAAATCTCTTGCATTCCTATATACTAATGATGAAAAATCTGAAAGAGAAATTATGGAAACACTCCCATTTACCATTGCAACAAAAAGAATAAAATAGCTAGGAATAAACCTACCTAGGGAGACAAAAGACCTGTATGCAGAAAACTGTAAGACACTGGTGAAAGAAATTAAAGATGATACCAACAGGTGGAGAGATATACCATGTTCTTGGATTGGAAGAATCAATATTGTGAAAATGACTATACTACCCAAAGCAATCTATAGATTCAATGCAATCTCTATCAAATTACCAGTGGCATTTTTTACAGAACTAGAACAAATCATCTTAAAATTTGTATGGAGACACAAAAGACCCCGAACAGCCAAAGCAGTCTTGAGGGGAAAAAACGGAGCTGGAGGAATCAGACTCCCTGACTTCAGACTATACTACAAAACTACAGTAATCAAGACAATATGGTACTGGCACAAAAACAGAAACATAGATCAATGGAACAAGATAGAAAGCCCAGAGATAAACCCATGCACCTGTGGTCAACTAATCTATGACAAAGGAGACAAAGATATACAATGGAGAAAAGACAGTCTCTTCAATAAGTGGTGCTGGGAAAACTGGACAGCTACATGTAAAAGAATGAAATTAGAATACTCCCTAACACCATACACAAAAATACGCTCAAAATGGATTAGAAACCTAAATGTAAGACCAGACATTATAAAACTCTTAGAGGAAAACATAGGAAGACCACTCTTTGACATAAATCACAGCTAGATCTTTTTTGATCCACCTCCTAGAGTAATGGAAATAAAAACAAAAATAAACAAATGGGACCTAATGAAATTTCAAAGCTTTTTCACAGCAAAGGAAACCATAAACAAGACGAAAAGACAACCCTCAGAATGGGAGAAAATATTTGCAAACGAATCAGTGGACAAAGGATTAATCTCCAAAATATATAAACAGCTCATTCAGCTCAATATTAAAAAAACAAACAACCCAATCCAAAAATGGGCAGAAGACCTAAATAGACATTTCTCCAAAGAAGACATACAGATGGGCAAGAAGCACACGAAAAGATGCTCAACATCACTAATTATTAGAGAAATGGAAATCAAAACTACAATGAGGTATCACCTCACACCAGTTAGAATGGGCAACATCAGAAAACCTACAAACAACAAATGCTGGAGAGGGTGTGGAGAAAAGGGAACCCTCTTGCACTGTTGGTTGGAATGTAAATTGATACAGCCACTATGGAGAACTATCTGGAGTTTCCTTAAAAAACTAAAAATAGAATTACCATATGATCCAGCAATCCCACTACTGGGCATATACCCTGAGAAAACCATAATTCAAAAAGACACATGCACCGCAATGATCATTGCAGCACTATTTACAATAGCCAGGTCATGGAAGCAACCTAAATGCCCATCGACAGACAAATGGATAAAGAAGATGTGGTACATATATACAATGGGATATTACTCAGCCACAAAAAAGAATGAAACTGAGTCATTTGTTGAGACGTGGATGGATCTAGAGACTGTCATACAGAGTGAAGTAAGTCAAAAAGAGAAAAACAAATATCGTATATTAACGCATGTATGTGGAACCTAGAAAAATGGTACAGATGAACCGGTTTGCAGGGCAGAAGTTGAGACACAGATGTAGAGAACAAACGTATGGACACCAAGGGGGGAAAACCACGGTGGGGTGGGGATGGTGGTGTGCTGAATTGGGCAATTGGGATTGACATGTATACACTGATGTGTATAAAATTGATGACTGATTAAAAAAAAATTCATGCTATTAAAACTGGAACTGAAAACCATAAAAAAATAAAAATTAAAAAAATAAAATAAAATAAAAAACGTTTTCTTAATGCGAAACAAACAAACAAACAAACAGTATGGTAGTGGCACAAAGACAGACATAGATGAATGGAACAGGACAGAAAGCCGAGAAATAAACCCATGCACCTAAGGTCAATTAATCTATGACTAAGGAGGCAAGACTATACAATGGAGAGAAGACAGTCTCTTCAATAACTAGTGCTGGGAAAACTGGACAGCTACATGTAAAAGAATGAAATTAGAACATTTTCTAACACCGTACATGAAAATAAGCTCAAAATGGATTAAAATCCTAAATGTAAAACTGGATACTATAAAACTCTTAGAGGAAAACATAGGCAGAACACTCTGACATAAATTGCAGCAATATCTTCTTGGATCCACCTCCTAGAGTAATGAAAATAAAAACAAAAATAAAGAAACGGGACCTAATTAAACATAAAAGCTTTTGCACAGCAAAGGAAACCATAAACAAAACAAAAATACAACCCACGGAATGGGAGAAAATATTTACAAACGACGTGACCAACAAGGAATTAATCTCCAAAATTTACAAGCAGTTCATGCAGTTCACTATCAAAAAATAAACGACCCAATCAAAAAATGGGCAGATCTAAATAGACATTTCTCTATAGAAGATAGATGGCCAAAAGGCACATGAAAAGATGCCCAGCATCACTAATTTTTAGAGAAATGCAAATCAAAACTGCAATGACTTATCACCTCACACCAGTCAGAATGGCCATCATCAGAAAGTCTACAAACCATAAATGCTTGAGAGCGTGTGGAGAAAAGGGAACCCTCCTACACTGTTGGTGGGAAAGTAAATCTGTACAATCATTAGGGAGAATGTATGGAGGTTCCTTAAAAACTAAAAATAGAGCTACCATGTGATCTAGCAATCCCACTCCCAGGCGTATATCTGGAGAAAACCGTACTTCGAAAAGAGCCATTCACCCCAATGTTCACTGCAGCACTATTTACAATAGCCAAGACATGGAAGCAACTTCAATGTTCATCAACAGAGGAATGGATAAAGAAGATGTGGTACATATATACAATGGAATATTACTCGGCCATAAAAAAATGAAATAATGTCATTTGTGACAACATGGATGGACCTAGAGGTTATCATACTAAGTGAATTAAGTCAAAGACAAATATCATATGATATCACTTATATATGGAAGCTAAAAAAAATGATATAAATAAACTTATTTACAAAACAGAAACAGACTCAGAAAACAAACTTATGGTTACCAAAGGGGAAAGGTGGGGGGCAGGAGGGATAAATTAGGAGGTTGGGATTAATATATACACACTACTATATATAAGAGAGATAATCAACAAAGACCTACTGTATAGCACAGGGAACTCTACTCAATACTCTAATAACCTATATGGGAAAAGAATATGAAAAAGATTTAGATTTATATATATATAACTAAAAGATTTAGTTATATATATATATATATATATATATATATATATATATAAAACCAAAAGATTTAGTTATATATATATATATATATAAAACTAAAAGATTTAGTTATATATATATATATATAACTAAAAGAATGAGTTATATATATATATAACTAAAAGATTTAGTTATATATGTATATATATGTGTATATATATATGTATATATATAAAACAAAATCACTCCGCTGTACACCTGAAACCAACACAACATTAGTTGTGTTAAATCAACTATACTCCAACATAAAATAAAAACTGAAAAAAAGACTGTCTATTCCTGATGGAAGCCAATTGAACAGATCATTTTATAAAGAAGTTTTTTTGTTTTTTACATCTTGTAGCCCATTGCACCTTTTGCGAAAGTTTTTCTAGGCGCATCTCAACCTCTCCAGGAGTATTGATCACAAATGCAACAAATAGTCTGAGCAATAGCACAAATGACTCCTTGTTTAGCCAGTAGAAAATCTAAGGCAACCCTGGTATCTATTATTACTTGGGCTAAGGAATTTAGGGATGTCTGTTGTGTTGCAATGCTTTTTGTAATCTTTTCGTCTATTTGACCAATGGTGGCTGACAGATTTCTGATCATCTGTTTGCATATATTCATTCATTAAGAACCAAGATCCCCAAAGCATTTTGCCACCTGTTTGTATCCTGTTAACATGGATCTCTCAACTCTGCAATGAGGAGAAAAAAGAAGTTTATCTATTTCCTTATGTACAGACAATGGGGTAACATAATGTCCCAATAAACATCATCATTGTATTTGCGCAGCTATTAAAAACATGTATATGCCCATCCTTGGAAAGGTGGATCAATTCCAATACCACATATGAAGGCAAAACCTGGGGGAGCACAAACGATTCCTCCTAGAATGTTCTCATTGATAGCCTCATTACTTGGAAGCTTCATCAACACAATATTCAACTATGGATCTCTTCTCTCGTAGTGTTTCCAAAAGTCTTTTGCATGGTACTTAACATATGGGAGTTACTGGCTTAATTTACTCTTTTTTTTCCATTAAGATATTTTTCCATTAAATAAGGGACAGAGCGAGGGGGTCCTGGGGTAAGTTGCGGTTGGTCTCTAATGACTAAGGATAGTATCAGACAAAGAATGGACCTATTAATATGTTGAAGAATTTGAACCTGAGAGGTTAGGCCAGAGAGAGGTTGGTCTAGGTAAGTGGTAATGTTAGGAATATCTGAAGAGTCAGTAATAGGCATTATGAGGGTTCTATCCCAGTAGCTGTACTTTGTGACAACTTTACAAAAGAATTTTCTTTCTATCCTGAACACTGAGACAAAGTGAAAACAATAATTTTCAATTTTCATAAGGAGACAAATATTTGGTAAACAGTTCAACTGAGCTAATAGGGTGGGTCTTACAGGCCTGGTCCAGATTCTTGAGTGAGCTGTCTACCACTTTTGTCATCTTGTCCTGGCTTGATGGTTGTTTTAAGGTGAGTTTGAGTTTCACAATTCTCTCTATAGGTCAGTCCAGTGCAGAGGCTCTTTTGAAGTGGGAAGTATGAATTCAGGAGTCAATTCCCTTCAGTTTCATTGTGCATGAGCTAGTTAGGAGTACCTGATAAGGGTTCTTCCATCTAGGTTAGAGAGAGCCCTTTAAATGATGTCTTTTTCAGTTTCCATGATCTCCTGGTTATAAGTCACATGGCATCTGATCTTCATCCAAAGGTAGATTACCGAGATCAGCTTCAGAAACAAACTTAGAATATCCTTTTAGTAATTCAATTAAACTTTACAATAATGTAACATAGTAACAAGGAGCCTTCTAGGAAGTGAGTTTAAGGTAGAAAATACCAAACCTCAAAGATAGTAACACTAGAAATATCTACAAAGGTGTATTGTTGAAATTTCTCTCTAAAATTACCCTTATTTCTATCTAATAGTCAAATTAAGACTAATTTGTTTGCAAAATAAATCTGGCTTCAATAAACTTGGTCTGATTATTTACATAAGGGTAATTGATAATACCCTCATAGGCTCTTTTAAATTTGGCTTTCCTGGAACTTTTCCTAAGGAAACTCAAATTGAACTTTAAAAAAAAGGCCTCTCAAGACCAGGAAAGCCATGCCATTAAATTCTGCCTGCAATACCTACAAATGTAGGTGGATTCCTCTCTTCTTGAGGTTCTTGTACCTGTCAGAAAGTGCCCTTTCTTATTCACTTGGAAAGGCTGTTGGGAAGCTAAGAGTTTCCAAATTCTGGAAGGATCAGGTATAAAGATAAATGCTTCAATTCTATTTATAAATGTATAACTTACTAAATTGCTCCAAGTCATTATTAGCTTAAAGGGAAAGGTTCCCTTATATCTGTAAAGCAAAGATTAAAGTTCAGTAATATTTCAGAAAAAAAAGTCATAAAAATTATCCTATTTATCAATTCATTCAATTTCATGAAACTAATTCTTTTTCTGCTTGAGTCCAGTTTCTCCATTAGTTCTGTCGACCTTGCCTGATGACTGAGGATGATAGTGACAGTGATAATTTCAAGAAGTCTGTAAGGTTTCTGTTAAGGCTTGTACAATATTTCCAGTGAACTGGGTGCCTTGATCACTGGAGACTGAGTAAAGTACCCCAAGTGGAAAACACATCTAACAGTTTGTCATTGTGAGGGCATCAGCCTTGCAGCAAGGGAAGGGTTTAACCCATCATACAAAAAAATGGGGTTTGCCAGAGAGGCAGAACGAGCTATGTGGCTGCCTTGGGTTTCCTGTAGCACTGATTGCTTTAATTCACAGCTACTGATTTCCCAACTTAGTTTCTCTGATTTAGGAGCAGACTCTTGCCATGTTACAGGGACATTAAGATAGAAAAAGTCTGACAATGAGGGGTTAATTTTTTGCAGGAGCAGAATGAACTTTATACATGCCATAATCTTGACAGATTCTGTTGTTGTTGCCTTTGCATGTAAGTCAGCTGGGCATTTCCCTGATACTTGTGTTCAGGCCCTTTAGTGTGACCCTCAGTTTTGATACCAGGTAACACTTTATATCAGGACACATAAGACTTCCAGGAATTTCACATAATTTCTGGAGCACTTATAATACATACTGTACTGGCATTGAAAGGCTTAATATTACCTTTTGACAATGCTTCCCATGTAATTTAACATACCAAATAAGACTCATTAATCTCTGAGATGCCTCAGGACCAAAAAAAAAAGTCACTTTCTTTTCCCTTAAAATGCATTTCCATTCTTCATACCCTTTGCTGAAAACACACATCTTATTCTCCTAGTAAATTGAAATATTTCCCTTATTATTTCTAGTAGCTTAAAATTACATGTAATTTTTAACCCTTAAAAAAACCTTAATCTCTAGCAAAACACAAGAAGCAAGAAATTGTAAACTGTTTTTCATACTAGCATTTCCTGATTGGCAAACTTATGAACATATTCCATAACCTCTAGAAACATACATTTTTTCAGAACAGAATTTCTTTTCTTAATGTGGTACAAGATATGAGCCCAGTTAAGCGCAAACATCTTTAGTTTCTCTCCAATAAGACAAAGTAGGACAACTTAGACTTGCTTAGCCATTGATTTGTCAGTATTTTATCTTAATTAGAAATGATCTGAATCTTCAGTGAATTCCCATCATCTAACTTAATTTAGCAAACACTAAAGTTTCAAGTTACCAAAAGTCTGGAGAAACTATTTTTAACTAGGCATACCATAAAACATAACCATTCGTAAAGAGTTCACCTAAGACTTTTAACCCATTTAACTCTATTACTTATGAAAATATCATACCAATTTCTTGTTGACAAATTTATGAGCTTACAGACATTTTAGTAAACCTAGGTACAATAAAACTATTGTACTTAATGTTTATGACTCTAAAGACATGTCTGTATTAAACAACTTGAACTTGTTTTTCATTAAAGATAATCCTAGATCACATGATTCCTTAAAAATTTGGGTTAGTTTTTTGTTATATTTAGAAATACTTGATTTGTAAGTGCTTACTTTTAAGTCAATTCAATAGAGCTCTTTCATAAGTTAACAATATCATCCAGAGGTAAAAACATTTATAACAGATACACATAAATCCAGAGAGACAGATCTCAGTTTTCCTGCTTGAGTTTTAAAAGGCCTCTTTCCCTTTTTTTCCCTTCAGTTTTAGGTTCTACTAGTTGAGTCAAGGTTATAGTCTCAGGCAATGTGGCCTGTGTTTACATTTCAAAGACTTAAGAGTTACGATTTCAAGCTTTCTCTGGAATACTTTTGTTCTCTCAGGAACAGAATTTTGAAAGTGTGTTTCATCAAGCCAGCTTTCATTAAATGTGCAGGCAAAAATGAGTTTTGGAATGTCAGAAGAGCTCTACTCCAGCTGTTTTAGGGTTAGAAAAGTATTTTCAAGTATTGGCTCCGTAACAATTATAGAAACCAGCTGGAGTTTCAGTGGGCGGCTGCCTATCCGGGAGCTGGTAAGCTTTAGAAACACAATTTCCCACTTTCTTTCAGTTTTGTTTTATTATATGGTACAAATCTTTCCAACTTTAAGCCACATTAAAAAAAAAATAAAAAATTCAGCCAACCCAGTTCACTCAGAGCTTCCCCTGAGGCCTTGTCTCTTCTGTTAACTCTGGGAAACTGCTCTGGAGTAGTATGATTTCAGCAGTTTTGTATCTTGTCAGAACAAAGAACAAATAAGTCAGGGATACAGTCAAGATTAAAAACAAAAAACAAAAAAAACCAGCATGTACACAGTGAGTCAGTATGGCCTTGGCACCTGGGAAAGGAGTCTCATCAAAGGAGTCCTACCACTGGCATCCCAGGAAGAGAGGCATTTAATCTTTATTTTTAAACATGAACATTCTTTACTTCTGGTCAATACATCCTTTTCTTTAATAAAAGCAGGGCGGGGGAGATCAGGCCAAGATGTTGTAGAAAGCCCCTGAGCTCACCAGAATCCCAACTATGTGCAGAACAACCATTAATGCAAAAGACTGGAAGTTACCAGAAAAGATTTTCTACAACTGAAGACATAAAGAAGGAACCACAACAAGGGTAGGAGGGACAGACTTGCAATATAATCAAGTCTCATACTCCCAGGTGGGTGACCCACAGACTGGAGAATAATTATATTGCAGAGGTTCTCCAACAGGAGAATTCCAAGCTCAACATTGGGCTCCCCAGCCTAGGAGTCCTGCGCCAGGAAGATGAACCCCAAGAGCATTTGGCTTTGAAGGCCAAGGGGGCTTAATTTCAGGAGTCCCAAAGGGCTGGGGGAAATAGAGACTTCACTCTTAAAAGCACACACAAAACCTCATATGCTCTGGACCAAGGGAAAAAGCAGTAATTTGATAGAAGCCTGGGCCAGACCTACCTGCTGGTCTTGGAGAGACTTTGAGAAATGGGGCATGGCTGTGGCTCACCGTGGGTATATAGACCCTGGCCACAGCCATTCTTAGGAGCTCCTTCTACCATGTGGACCCGAGCGCTGGCAGGTGCCACATGCGAAATCCTCCCTCTAACTCATTAGTGCCAAAACCTGGCCCCACCCAATAGCCTGTAGGTAGGCACCAATGCTGTGATACCTCAGGTCAAGCAACTAACTGGGTGGGGACACAGCCTCGCCCATTAGCAGACAGGCTGCCTAAAAGCTTCCTGAACCCACAGCCATGTCTAGACACAGCCCTGCCCAGAGGTCCAGGACACAGTTCCACCCACCAACAGGCAGGCACTGGCCCTGCCTTCCAGGAAGCCTGCCTTAGCTTCTGGACAAGGCTCACCCACCAGGGAGCAGACACCAGACACAACAAAATCACAATTCTGCAGCCTACCAACCCAGCCTGCCCACAGAAGGCCAGACCCTGCCCCAGGACCTGCTAGGCCCCGGCCCTGCCCACCAGCAGGCCAGCACAAGCTTTGGGACACCCTGGACCCCATATACAACTGTGTCATAAATAAACCTCACCCACCTGCAATCTGACATCAGCTCTGGGATCCCTGGGCCCTGCAGTCAGAACCCAGGACACAGCTCTGCCTGCCAGTAGCCTGTCATTAATCCCAGGACCTGGCTTCCCCCACCACTGGGAGGGCAATGGCCCCTGAGTCTTCTGGACCCTGACTCCACCCACCAGTGAGCCAGCACTAGCCCCAGGGCCTCCTAGGGTTCTGTAGTCAGCTGCCTAATGACCAGGACCTACAACCTGCAGCTGGCAGCCTCTGCAGAAGGTGGGGCCTGGCAACCAAATGGACTAGGGACCAACCAAGCCTACCAGACCACCCACATAGTCAGCCCACCACAACAGAAGGACCAACACAGCCCTCAGAGAGGGAACCCCTATAGCATATAGCTTGAGTGACAAAAGGGGAGTGTGCTGCTGGGATGCATAGGACACCTCCTACAGAAGGCCACTTCTCCAAGGTCAGAAAATGTAACTAACCTACAGAAACATAAAACTACAAATGGCAACTTAGACAAAACAAAGCAGCAGAGGAACATGTTTCAGACAAAGGAACAAGATAAAACCCCAGAAGAACTAAGTGAAGTGGAGATAAGCTATCTACCCAAGAAAGAGTTCTCGAGGTAATGATTGTAAAGAGGAGAAGAATGGATGCACAGAGCAAGGAGTTAAAATTTTTGACAAAAGTTAGCAAATTAAAACATCAAGCACACTAATATTTGCATTATGGGGTCCCAGAGGAGAAGAGAGAGAGAAAGGGCCTGAGAACATATTTAAAGACATAATGGCTGAAAATATTCCTAACCTGGGAAAGGAAAAAAATCATCCAAGCCCAAGAAGCACGGAGAGTCCCATACAGGATTAACCCAAAGAGGAACACACCAAGACACATTGTAATTAAAATGACAAAAATTAAAGATAAGGAGAGGATACTACAAGCAGCAAGGGAAAGTAACATACAAATTAACTCCCATAAGGCTATCAGCTGATTTTTCAGCAGAAACTCTGCAGGCCAGAAGGGAGTAACATGATATATTTAAAGTGATGAAAGGGAAAAACCTACAACAAAGAATACTCCACCCAGCAAGGCTCTCATGCAGATTTGGTGGAGAAATCAAAAGCTTTACAGACAAGCAAAAGCTAAAAGAGTTCAGCACCACTAAACCAGCTTTACAAAGAGTGTTAAAAGGAACCTCTCTAGTTGGGGGGGAAAAAAGACCATAATTAGAAACAAAATTACAAAATGAAAAAGCTCACTGGTAAAGGCAAACCTACAGTAAAGGTAGGAAATCATCCATGCACAAAGCTAGTAGGAAGGTTAGAAGACAAAAGTAGTAAAATCATCTGTATCCACAATAAGCAGTTAATGGATACACAAAAAAATTAGCTGTAAAATATGGTATCAAAAACAGTAATCATGAGTGGAGGAGAGTATGAATGCAGGGTTTTAAAAAATGCATTTGAAATTAAGAGGTCAGCAACTTAAAACAGTAGTGTGTGTGTATATATACACACACACATGTACATATATATACACCTCATGGTAACCACAAACCAAAAATCTGTAGTATACACACACACACACACACACAAAGGAATCCAAATATAACACTGATGATAGTCATCAAATCACAAGAGAACAAAAGAAGGAAAATAAAAGACCTGCAAAAACAACCACAAAATGATTAACAAAATGGAAATAAGAACATACATATCAATAATTACCTTAAACGTAAATGGACTACATGCTCCAATCAAAAGAAATAGAATGACTGAATGGATACAAAAACAAGACCCATATTTATTCTGCCTATAAGAGACTCATTTCAGACGAAAAGACACACAGGGATTGAAAGTGAGGGGATGGAAAAAGGTATTTCATGCAAATGGAAATCAAAAGAAAGTCAGAGTAGCAATACTTATATCAGACAAAAATTGACTTTAAAATAAATACTGTTACAAGAGACAAAGACACTACATAATGATCAAGGATTCAATCCAAGAAAAAATAACAATTGCAAATATATGTGCACTCAATACAGGAGCACCTAAATATGTAAGTCAAATATTAATGGGCATAAAAGGAGAAATTGACAGTAACACAATAGTACTAGGGGACTTTAAACCCCCCACTTACATCAATGGACAGATCATCCAGACAGAAAAAAATAAGGAATCACTGACCTTAAATGACAGATTGGACTACACGGACTTGATATCTATATATACAGGGCATTCCACCAAAAAGCAGAAGACTATGTATTCTTTTCAAGGACACATGGAACATTCTCCAGGATAGCTCACATGCTAGGCCACAAAACAAGCCTCGGTAAGTTTGAAATCATAATCAACCATCTCTTCCGCCCACAATGCTATCAGACTAGAAATCAAATACAAGAAAAAAAACTGCAAAAAGAACCAAACGTGGAGGCTAAACTATATGACACTAAACAACCAATGGATCACTGAAGAAATCAAAGAGGAGATTAAAAATTACCTAGAGACAAATGAAAGTGAAACAGGACAATCTAAAACCTACAGAATGCAGCAAAAGCAGTTCTAAGAGGGAAATTTATAGCAATATAAGCTTACTGCAGGAAACAAGAAAAATCTCAAATAAACAACCTAACTTTACACCTAAAAGGAACTAGAGGAGAACAAACAAAACCCAAAGTTAGTAGAAGAAAGAAATCATAAAGATCAGTGCAGAAATAAATAATATAGAGACTAAAAAACAATAGAAAAAAATCAATGAAAATAAAAGCTGTTTCTTTGAAAAGATAATATTGATAAACCTTTAGCCAGACTCATCAAGAACAAAAAAAAGGGAGAAGGCCTAAATCAATGAAATCAGAAATTAAAAAGGAGACGTTACAACTGACACCACAGAAATACAAAGGATAAGAGACTACTATGAACAACTACATGCTGATAAAAAGGACAACCTTTAAAAGGGGACAAATTCTTAAAAAGTGCACTCTCCCAAGACTGAAATATGAAGAAATAGAAAATATGAACAAATTACCAGTAATGAAACTGAATCAATAATTTAAAAATTCCCAACAAACAAAAGTCCCAGACCAGATGGCTTCTAAATGTTTGAATTCTACCAAACACTTAGAGGAGAGTTAACATCTATCCTTCTCAAACTATTCCAAAAAACTGCAGAGGAGGAACACTTGTAAACTCATTCTATGAGGCCAGCATCACCCTGATAGCAAAATCAGATGGATATCACAAAAACAAAATTATGGGCCAAGAACCCTGATGAACATAGATGCAAAAATCCTCAAAAAAATATTAGCAAACTGAATCCAACAATATATTAAAAGAATCATACACCATAATCAAGTGGGATATACCCCAGTAATGCAAGGATTTTTCAATATTTGCAACTCAATGTGATTTACCAAATAAACAAATTGAAGAATAAAAACCATATGATAATCTCAATAGATTCAGGAAAAGCTTTTGACAAAATTCAATATCCATTTATGATAAAATAACTTTCCAGAAAGTGGGCAAAGAGGGAACATACTTCAAAATAAAGGCCATATATGACAAACCCACAGCAAACATCATACTCAAAAGTGAAAAGCTGAAATCATTTCCTCTAAGATTAGGAAAAAGACAAGGATGTACATTCCTGCCATTTTTATTTAATATAGTATTGGAAGTCCTAGCCTATAGTATTGGAAGTCCTAGCCTAACAGCAATCAGACAAGAAATAAAAGGAAACCAAATTGGAAAGGAAGAAGTAAAACTGTTTGTAGATGACATGACTCTATACATAGAAAATCCTAGAAATGCCACCAGAAAACTACTAGAGCTCAATGAATTTGCTAAAGTTACAGGATATAAAATTAATATACAGAAATCTGCTGCATTTATATACACCACCAACAAACTATCAGAAAGAGAAATTAAGGAAACAATCCCATTTACCATCACATCAAAAAAGAATAAATAACCTAGGAATAAACCTACCTAAGGAGGCAAAAGACCTGTACTTGGAAAACTATAAGACACTGATGAAAGAAATTGAAGACAACACAAAAAGATGGAAAGATATATCATGTTCTTGCAAGAATGAATATTGTTAAAATGACATACTACCCAAAGCAATCTACAGGTTCAATGCAATCCCTATCAAAATAACAATGGCATTTTTCACAGAATTAGAACAAACAATTTTAAAATTTGTATGGACACACAAAAGAACCTGAATAGCCAAAACAATCTTGAGAAAAATCAGAGCTGGAGGAATCATGCTCCCTGACTTCAGACTATAGTACAAAGCTACAGTAATAAAAACAGTATGTTCCTGGCACAAAAACAGACACATAGATCAATGGAACCAAATAGAGAGCCCAGAAATAAATCTACTCACTTATGGTCAATTAATCTATGACAATGGAGGCAAGAATATACAATGGAATGATGGGATATTTTAGGCAATAAAAAGAAATGAAGTACTAATACATACTACAACATGGAAGAATTTTGAAAACATTATGCTAAGAAAAAAAACAGTCACAAAATGTCACACATTATATGATATCATTTTTATGAAACATCTATAATAGGCAAATCCATAGAGAGAAAAGTAGAACCAGGGGCTGGGAGCAAGTAGGAATAGGGAGTACTGCTAATGGGTCTGGGGTTTCTTCTGGGGATGATGAAAATGTTCTAAAATTGATTGCACAACTCCATGAATATAATAAAAAACACTGAATTGTACATTTTAAATGGGTGAATTTTATAGTATATGAATTATATCTCCATAAAGCTGTTTTATTTATTTATTTTTTGTTTTATTTTTTAAATACCATTATACTGCTGGTAATTAAGACAGAAAAATAGAAATAAATAAAGTTAAAAAATAAAAAAAAATTTACAATGGAAAAAAGACAGTCTCTTCAGTAAGTGGTGCTGGGAAAACTGGACAGCTACACGTAAAAGAATGAAATTAGAACATTCTCTAACACCATATACAAAAATAAACTCAAAATGGATTAAAAACCTAAATGTAAGGCTGGATACTATAAAACTCCTAGAAGAAAACATAGTCAAGACACTCTTTGACATAAATCACAGCAATATCTTTTTGGATCTGTTTCTTAGAGTAATGGAAATAAAAAATAAACAAATGGGACCTAATTAAACTTAAAAGCTTTGATATAGCAAAGGAAACCATAAAGAAAATGAAAAGACAACACTCAGAATGGGAGAAAATATTATTTGCGAATGATGAAACTGACAAGGGATTAACCTCTGAAATATACAAACATCTCATACAGCTCAATATCAAAGACAAACAGAAACAACCCAATCAAAAAATGGGCAGAAGATATGAATAGATATTTATCCAAAGAAGACATACAGATGGCCAAAAGGCACATGAAAGATGCTCAACGTTGCTAATTATTAGAGAAATGCAAGTCAAAACTACAATGAGGTATCCCTTCACACTGGTCAGAATGGCCATCATCCAAAATCTACAGATAATAAATTCTGGAGAGGGTGTGGAGAAAAGGGAATCCTCCTACACTGTTGGTGGGAATGTAAATTGGTACAGCCACTATGGAGAACAGTATAGAGGTTCCTTAAAAAACTAAAAATAGAGCTACCATATGACCCAGCAACCCACTCCTGGGTATATATCCAGAGAAAACCATACTTTGAAAAGATACATGCACCTCAGTGTTCACTATTGTAAATAGCAGCACTATCTACAATAGCCAAGACATGGAAGCAATCTAAATGTCCATTGACAGATGAATTAATAAAGAAGATGTGGTATATATATATACAATGGAATATTACTCAGCCATAAAGAAGAATGAAATAATGCCATTTGCAGCAATATGGATGGACCTAGAGATTATCATACTAAGTGAAGCAAGTCAGACAGAGAAAGAGAAATATATGATATCACTTACATGTGGAATCTAAAAAATGATACAAATGAACTTATTTACAAAACAAAAACAGACTCACAGACATAGAAAACAAACTTTTGGTCACCAAAGGGGAAAGGTGGGGTGGGAGGGATAAATTAGGATTTGGGAGTAACATATACACATTACTATATATAAAATAGATAAACAACAAGGACCTACTGTATAGCACAGGGAACTATACTCAGTATTCTGTAATAACCTATATGGGAAAAGAATCTGAAAAAAGAATGTGTGTGTGTGTGTGTGTGTGTGTGTGTGTGTGTGTGTGTGTGTGTGTATATACACCACTTTGCTGTACACTTGAAACTAATACAACATTGTAAATCAACTATACCTCAATAAAAAAAAAATTATACCACATCCCTCAAAAAAAAGAAAAAAAACAACTCAAAATGAATTAAAGACCTAAATGGAAGATCAGAAACCATAACATTCTGAGAGGAAAACATAGAACACTTCTGACATAAATAGTAGCAAAATTCTTTGGATCTGCCTCTTAAATCAAAGGAAATAAAGGCAAAAGAAATAAATGGGACCAAGTTAAACTTAATTCCACAGCAAAGGAAACCACTGACAAAATGAAAAGACAACCTGAATAGGAGAAAATATTTACAAATTATATGACCGATAAGGGGTTAATATCCAAAAGACATAAAATACATAAACAGGTCATACAACTCAATGTCAAAGAAAAAAAAAAAAACCCGATTTAAAAAATGGGCAGAAAAGAACCTACAGTATGCTGCCTACAAGACAGCCACGTTAGGGCAAAAGTCATAGACAGATTGAAAGTGAGGAAATGGAAAAAGATATTTCTTGTCATTCTAGAAATGACAAGAAAGTGGGGGTAGCAATACAAAATAGAGTTTAAAACAAAGTCCATAAACAAAAACAAAGAAGGACACGATGATGATAAAAGGATCAATACAAGAAGAAGATATCACACTTGTTAACATATAGGAGCACCCAGTATAGGAGCATCTAATACCAATCCTTATCAAACTCTTCCAAATAATTGAAGAGGAGGCAACACTCCCTAAGACATTCTATGAAGCCACAATAGCCCTGATACCAAAACCAGACAAAGACACCACCAAAAAAGAAAATTACAGGCCAATATCTTTGATGAATATAGATGCAAAAATTCTTAACAAAGTATTAGCAAACCAAATCCAACAACACGTAAAAAACATCGTACACCATGACCAAGTGGGATTCATCCTAAATTCACAAGGATGGTTCAACGTATGCAATCAATCAATGTGATGCACCACATAAATGAAAGACAAAAACCACATGATCATCTCAATAGATGCAGAAAAAGCATTTGATAAAATTCAACATCCATTCATGATAAAAACTCTTACCAAAGTGGGTATAGATGGAACATATCTCAACATAATAAAAGCTATTTATAACAAACCCACAGCCAATATAATATTCAATGGTGAAAAGCTGAAAGCCTTCCTGCTAAAATCTGGAACAAGACAAGGATACCCACTCTCACTTCTTGTATTTAACATAGTATTGGAAGTCCTAGCACAGCAATCAGACAAGAAAAATAAAAGGTATCCAAATTGGAATGAAAGAGATAAAACTGTCATTATATGCAGATGACATGATACTTTATATAGAAAACCCTAAGGACTCCACACAAAAACTACTAGAACTCATAAACGAATTCAGCAAGGTAGCAGGATACAAGATTAACATACAGAAATCAGTTTTATTTCTTTACACTAATAATGAGATATCAGAAAAGGTGTGTAAAAAAACAATACCTTTCAAAACCACACCCCCAAAAACAGAATACTTAGAAATAAACCTGACCAAGGAGGTGAAAGACTTATACACTGAGAACTATAAAACATTAATAAAGGAAATTGAAGATGATTCAAAGAAACGGAAAGATATCCCATGCTCTTGGACTGGAAGAACGAATACTGTTAAAATGGCAATACTCCCGAAGCAATCTACAGATTTAATGCGATTCCTATCAAATTACCCATAACATTTTTCACAGAACTAGAACAAATAATCCTAAAATTTATATGGAACCATAAAAGACCCAGAATTGTGGCAATTCTGCAATCCTGAAGAAAAAGAACAAGGCAGGAGGCATAACCCTCCCAGTCTTCAGACAATACTACAAAACCACAGTAATAAAAACAGAGTGGTACTGGCACAAAAACAGACATATGGATCAATGGAACAGAATAGAGAGCCCAGAAATAACCCCAAACACCTATGGTCAATTAATCTTCAACAAAGGAGGCAAGAATATACAATGGAGAAAAGACAGTCTCTTCAGCAAGTGGTGTTGGGAAAGCTGGACAGCCACATGTAAATCAATGAAGTTAGAACACATACACAAAAATAAACTCAAAATGGCTTAAAGACTTAAGCATAAGACATGACACCATAAAACTCCTAGAAGAGAACATAAGGCAAAACATTCTCTGACATAAATCATATCAATGTTTTCTTAGGTCAGTCTCCCAAGGCAATAGAAATAAAAACAAATGGGACCTAATCAAACTTACAATCTTTTGCACAGCAAAGGAAACCATAAATGAAATGAAAAGACAACCTACTGAATGGGAGAAAATATTTGCAAACGATGATCCCAACAAGGGCTTAATCTCCGAAATACACAAACAACCCATACAACACAACAACAAGAAAACAAACAACCCAATTGAAAAATGGGCAGAAGACCTAAGTAGACATTTCTCCAAAGAAGACATGCAAATGGCCAATAGGCACATGAAAAGATGCTCAACATCACTAATTATTAGAGAAATGCAAATCAAAACTACAATGAGGTACCACCCACGCTGGTCAGAATACCCACCATTTAAAAAATCTATAAATAGCAAATGCTGGAGAGGATGTGGAAAAAAGGGAACCCTCCTACACTGTTGGTGGGAATGTTAGTTGGTACAGCCACTATGGAAAACAGTAGGGAGGTTCCTCAGAAAACTAAAAACAGAATTACCATATGATCCAGCAATCCCACTCCTGGGCATATATCCAGACAAAACTCCAATCCACAAAGATACATGCACCCCTATGTTCATAGCAGCACTATTAACAATAGCCAAGACATGGAAACAACCTAAATGTCCATCAACAGAGGAATGGATAAAGAAGATGTGGTATGTATATACAATGGAATACTACTCATCCATAAAAAGGAATGAAATAATGCCATTTGCAGCAACATGGATGCAACTAGAGATTATCATACTAAGTGAAGTAGGTCAGAAAGAGAAAGACAAAAACCATGTGATATCACTTATATGTGGACTCTAAAATATGACACAAATGAACCTATCTATGAAATAGAAACAGACTCATGGATATAGAGAACAGACTTGTGGTTGACAAGGGGGAGGGGGTTGGGGGAGGGGTGGAGTGGGAGGTTGGGGTTAGCAGATGTAAGCTATTATATATGGAATGAATAAACAATGTCCTACTGTATAGCACAGAGAACTATATTCAGTTTCCTATGATAAACCACAATGGAAAATAATATTTAAAAAAGAAGTATACATATGTATAATTAAATCACTTTGCTGTACAGCAGAAATTAACACAACATTGTAAATCAACTATACTTCAATTTAAAAAAAGATATAGGAGCACCTAAATACATAAAAATACTAACAGACATAAAAGGAGAAACTGATGGGAATACAATAATAGGAGACTTTTAACACCTCACTGACATCAATGGACAGATCTTCCAGACAGAAAAAAATCAGTA
This sequence comes from Balaenoptera physalus, assembly GCF_965194825.1. Classification (NCBI taxonomy): domain Eukaryota; kingdom Metazoa; phylum Chordata; class Mammalia; order Artiodactyla; family Balaenopteridae; genus Balaenoptera; species Balaenoptera physalus. The sequence continues at coordinate 71,186,326 of NC_138894.1, read as the reverse complement.
AGGCAGAGATACTAAATGACAAAACAGTTAGACTTAATTGGTATCTAAAGGACACTACATCCAAAAAAAACCAGAATACACATTCTTTTTAAGTGCACATGGAACATTCTCTAGGATAGACCACATACTAGGACACAAAACGAACCTCAACAATTTAAGAGGATAGAAATCATTTCAAGCATCTTTTCTGACTACAACAGCATGAAACTAGAAATCAACCACAGAAAGAGAAACAAGAAAAAAAAACAAGAACATGGAGACTAAACATCCTACTAAAAAAAAAAAAAAAAAGGCTCAATGAGGAAAACAAAGAGGAAATTAAAAAATACTGAGACAAATGACAATGAAAATACAACCATACAAAGTTTATGGGATGTAGCAAAAGCACTTCTTAGAGGGAAGTTCATAGTGATACAGGCCTTCCTCAAAAAAGAAAAATCTCAAATAACCTAATGTGTCACCTAAAAGAAAAAGAACAAATAAAACCTTTATTTCTTTCCCAGCAGAAGGAAAGAAATAAAGATCAGAGAGGAAATAAATAAAAGAGATTAAAAAATAGATAAAGTTAATAAAACCAAGAGCTGGTTTTTTGAAAGGATAAACAAAAATCAACAAACCTCTGGCCAGGCTCATCATGAAGAAAAGTGAGAGGACCCAAATATTGATATAAGAAATGAAAGGGGGGAAATAACAACTGATATGGCAGAAATACAAAAAAAATACTATGAACAGTTATATGCCAACAAAATGGACAACCTAGAAGAAACAGATAAGTTTCTAGAAACATATAGCCTGCCATAACTGAATCAAGAAGAAACAGGTGATTTGAACAGACTGATCACTAGACTGAAATAGAACTGGTAATTAAAAAAAAAAAAAAAAAAAACTACTGCAAACAAAAGTCAAGGACCAGATGGCTTTACTGGGAATTCTACAAAACATACAAAGAACTTATACCTATCCTTCTCAAACTCTTTCAAAAGATTGAAGAGGAGGGAACACTCCCAAAGTCATTCTATGATGCCACCATCACCCCAATACCAAAACCAGACAAAACACTACCAAAAAAAAGAAAATCCCATGCCAATATCTTTGATAAATACAGATGCAAAAATCCTCAACAAAATATTAGCAAACCGAATCCAAGAACACATAAAAAGGATTATACACGATGATCAAGTTGGATTCATCCAAGATCACAAGGATGGCTCAACGTATGCAAAATCAATGTGATATACCACATAAAAAAGACAAAAACCACACGATCATCAACAGATGCAGAAAAAGCATTTAATAAATTTCAACATCCATTCATGATAAAAACTCTTACCAAAGTGAGTATCGAGAAAATATCTCAACATAATAAAAGCTATTTATGACAAACCCACAGTCAACGTAATACTCAATGGTGAAAAGCTGAAAGCCTTCCTGCTAAAATCTGAAACAAGACAAGGATGCCCACTCTCACCACTTGTATTCAATATAGTATTGGGAGTCCTAGCCACAGCAATCAGACAAGAAAAAGAAATAAAAGATATCCAAATCAGAAGGGAAGAGGAAAAATTGTCATTATATGTAGGTGACATCATACTCTATATAGAAAACCCTAAAGACTCCACAGGAAAACTATTGGAATTGATAAATGAATTCAGTAAGGTAGCAGGACGCGAGATTAACATACAGAAATTTGTTGCATTTCTTTACACTGGTGGTCCAGTGGTTAAGACTCCGTGCTTCCAATGCAGGGGGCACAGGTTCAATCCCTGGTCGGGGAACTAAGATCCCACATGCTGTGCAGAGTGGCAAAAAAAAAAAAGATACCTAGGAATAAACCAAACCAACGAGGTGAAAAACTTATACGCCGAGAACTATAAAACACTGATAAAGAAAATTGAAAATGATACAAAGAAATGGAAAGATATCCCATGCTCTTCAATTGGAAGAATTAATATTGTTCAAATGGCCATACTACCCAAAGCAATCTCCAGATTTAATACAATCCCTATTAAACTATAGGTGATGTTCTTCACAGAACTAGAATAATCCTAAAATTTCTACAGAACCACAAAAGCCTGAGAATTTCCAAAGCAATCTTAAGGAAAAGAACAAAACTGGAGGTATAACGCTTCCAGACTTCAGACAATACTACAAAGCTACAGTAAGCAAAACAGCATGGTACTGGCACGAAAACATATAGATAAATGGAACAGAATAGAGAGCCCCCAAATAAACTGATACCCCTATGGTCAATCTTTGACAAAGGAGGCAAGAATACACAATGGAGGAAAGGCAGTTTCTTCAGCAAGTGGTGTTGGGAAAGCTGGATAGCCACATGTAAATCAATGAAGTTAGAACACTCCCTCACACCATAAACAAAAATAAACTCAAAATGGCTTAAAGGCTGAAAGACATGACACCATAAAACTCCTAGAAAAGAACATAGATAAAACATCCTCTGACATAAATTGTAGCAGTATTTTCTTAGATCAGTCTCCCAAGGTAAAAGAAATAAAAGCAAAAATAAACAAATGGGACCTAATCAAACTTATAAGCTTTTGCAAAGACTGGAGAAAATATTTGCAAATGATACAACCTAAAAGGGATTCATCTCCAAAATATAAAAACAGTTCATACAACTTAGTATCAAAAAAACCAAACAACCCAATCAAAAAATGTGCAGAAGTCCTAAACAGACATTTCTCCAAAGAAACATACAGATGGCCAAAAGGCACATGAAAATATGCTCGACACCACTATTTACTAGAGAAATGCAAATCAAAACTACAATGATGTATCATCTCACAATGGTCAGAATGGCCATCATCAAAAATAATAAATGCTGGAGAGGGTATGGAGAAAAGGGAACACTCCTACACTGTTGGTAGGAATGTAAATTGGTGCAGCCACTATGGAGAACAGTATGGTGGTTGCTTAAAAAACTCGAGTTACCACATGGGTCTGACTATATAGGGTATTTTCAGTGGTAAGTACCACAGTACTACACAATCAATGGTTGGTTGTATCCACAGATATGGAGGAACCACGGATATGGAGAGCCAACTATAAATTATAACTTAGATTTTTGACTGCCAGGAGGGTTGCACCCCTAACTCCTTCATTGTTCAATAGTCAACTATACTCTTATGTGATGTTATTCATAACCATGGCTTCTACCACCTATAATGTTAGGCTGATTCCCAAACCTGCAACATGAATCCCAGCTTCTCTCCTGCTCTCTAAACCTTCTTTCTAACTGCCTATTTAATATCTTCACTTATACATTCCATAGTAATTTTAAACTCAGTATGTTCAAACAACGAATCCTCATCTTTCATCTAAAATTTTTTCCAGTGCATGGTTTCTCTTTTTTCAATCTTCCATAAAGCAGGGCAACACAGAATGCCGTAACCTAGTTTCTTCTGCCTACCTTGCCAGCCTCATCTCTAGTTCATCCTGTGTGATCATGTTCTTGTCCAGTGTTCTACAGGTTCCTTTCTTTTTAATTGAAGTATAGTTGATTTACAATGTTGTGTTAGTTTCAGGTATACAGCAGAGTGATTCAGTTATACATATATATCTATTCTTTTTCAGATTCTTTTCTCTTATAGGTTATTACAAAATATTGAGTATAGTTCCCTGTGCTATACAGTAGGTCCTTGTTGGTTATTTTATATATAGTAACATGTATATGTTAATCCCAAACCCCTAATTTATCTCTCCTCCACCTTTCCCCTTTGGTAACCACAAGTTTGTTTTCTATGTCTGTGGGTCTGTTTCTGTTTTGTATATAAGTTCATTTGCATCAAGTTTTTTAGATTCCACATATAAGCAATATCATATATTTGTCTTTCTCTGGCTTATTTCACTTAGTATGATAATCTCTAGGTCCATCCATGTTGCCGCAAATTGCATTATTTCATTCTTTTTTATGGCTGCCTAATATTCCATTGTGTGTCTGTATACATACATACACACATACACACACGCCTTTATCCATTCATCTGTCAATGGACATTTAGGTTGCTTCCATGTCTTGGCTATTGTGAACAGTGGGGTGCATGTATCTTTTTGAAGTATGGTTTTCTCCAGACATATGCCTAGGAGTGCAATTGCAGGATCATATGGTAGTTCTACTTTTAGTTTAAGGAAACTCCATACTATTCTCCACAGTGGCTGTACCAATTTATGTTCCCACCAACAGTGTAGGAGGGTTCCCTTTTCTCCACACCCTTTCCAGCATTTATCTGTAGACTTTCAGATGATGGCTATTCTGACTGGTGTGAGGTGATACCTCTCTATAGTTTTTTTTTTTTTTTAATAAATTTATTTATTTAATCTTTGGCTGCGTTGGGTCTTTGTTGCTGTGCGCGGGCTTTCTCTAGTTGCGGCAAGTGGGGCACTACTCTTCATTGCAGTGCGCAGGCTTCTCATTGAGGTGGCTTCTCTTGTTGCAGAGCATGGGCTCTAGATGCACGGGCTTCAGTAGTTGTGGCAGGCGGGCTCAGTAGTTGTGGCTCACAGGCTCTAGAGCGCAGGCTCAGTAGTTGTGGCACATGGGCTTAGTTGCTCCGTGACCTGTGGGGTCTTCCCGGACCAGGGCTTGAACCTGTGTCCCCTGCATTGGCAGGTGGATTTTTTTTTTTTGCAATATTTTATTTTACTTATTTTTTTTTTGACATCTTTTTTGACATTGGAGTAAAATTGCTTTACAATGGTGTGCTAGTTTCTGCCCTATAACAAAGTGAATCAGCCATACATATACATACGTTCCCATATCTCCTCCCTCTTGCATCTCCTCCCTCCCACCTTCCCTATCCCACCCCTCCAGGTGGTCACAAAGCACAGAGCTGATCTCCCTGTGCTATGCAGCTGCTTCCCACTGGCTATTCTACGTTTGGTAGTGTATATATGTCCATACCACTCTCTCACTTTGTCACACCTTACCCTTCCCCCTGCCCATATCCTCAAGTCCATTCTCTAGTAGGTCTGTGTCTTTATTCCCGTCTTGCCACTAGGTTCTTCATGACCCTTTTTTTTTTCCTTAGATTCCATATATATGTGTTAGCATACTGTATTTGTTTTTCTCTTTCTGACTTACTTCACTCTGTATGACAGACTCTAACTCCATCCACCTCACTACAAATAACTCCATTTCGTTTCTTTTTATGGCTGAGTAATATTCCATTGTATATATGTGCCACATCTTCTTTATCCATTCATCTGTTGATGGACAGATGCTTAAGTGCTTAAGTGTCGATGGACACTTAGGTTGCTTCCATGTCCTGGCTATTGTAAATAGAGCTGCAATGAACATTTTGGTACATGACTCTTTTTGAATTATGGTTTTCTCAGGGTATATGCCCAGTAGTGGGATTGCTGGGTCGTATGGTAGTTCTATTTTTAGTTTTTTAAGGAACCTCCATACTGTTCTCCATAGTGGCTGTATCAATTTACATTCCCACCAACAGTGCAAGAGTGTTCCCTTTTCTCCACACCCTCTCCAGCATTTATTGTTTCTAGATTTTTTGATGATGACCATTCTGACCGGTGTGAGATGATATCTCATTGTAGTTTTTTTTTTTTTTTTTTTTTTTTTTTATTTATTTTTGGCTGTGTTGGGTCTTTGTTTCTGTGTGAGGGCTTTCTCTAGTTGCGGCAAGCAGGGGCCACTCTTCATCGCGGTGCGCGGGCCTCTCACTATCACGGCCTCTCTTGTTGCGGAGCACAGGCTCCAGACGCGCAGGCTCAGTAGTTGTGGCTCACGGGCCTAGTTGCTCTGCGGCATGTGGGATCTTCCCAGACCAGGGCTTGAACCCGTGTCCCCTGCATTGGCAGGCAGATTCTCAACCACTGCGCCACCAGGGAAGCCCTCATTGTAGTTTTGATTTGCATTTCTCAAATGATTAATGATGTTGAGCATTCTTTCATGTGTTTGTTGGCAATCTGTATATCTTCTTTGGAGAAATGTCTATTTAGGTCTTCTGCCCATTTTTTGAGTGGGGTGTTTTTTTTTTTTTTGATATTGAGCTGCGTGAGCTGTTTGTATATTTTGTAGATTAATCCTTTGTTGGTTACATCATTTGCAAATATTTTCTCTTATTCTGTAGGTTGTCTTTTCTTTTTGTTTATGATTTGTTGTGCAAAAGCTTTTAAGTTTAATTAGGTCCATTTGTTTATTTTGTTTTTATTTCCATTAATCTAGGATCCAAAAAGATATTGCTGCAATATATGTCCAAGAGTTTTCTCTCCCTCAGGCTCCTTTTTGATAAACATTCTGATTGGGAGAGATTTCTCCTTGTCCCAAGAGGCTCAGTTTCTCCCTTTGTCTGCTTGTTTATCCTTACACAGCTAAGATTTTTATTTAACTTAGCTTTTTAACAAGTTTTACTATGAAAATACCTTGTGCTTTCTAAAGTATAAAGATTTAAATCACAGACTGCCCATGCTCAACCCACCTGTTTTGGACCATCATGATCAATCGCAAGTATTCCAGTTCCTTCCTCAATGTGCTGTGTGTTTTCACCCCCCCCCCCCCGCCCCAATACACTTTGCAGACCTTGTTACTTCTGCCTGGAATGCTTTGCCCTTCTTTGTGGCCAAGTGAATACCTACTTATTCTTTAGGACTCATCTCCATTGATACTGTACCCATAAGGATTTTTCCAGCCCTTTTCAGTCAAAGTTACATGTTCCTTTGTTTCTGCTCCCTTAGTCGCTCCCTCCCATGTTATCATAAAACACTGCTTTATAGTCATTTTTCTTATAAGATGGCAAACTCCACGTTTTAAAAATTTATCTTTATACACAGTGCTTAATGAATGGTAGGCCCTTAGTAATATTTCTTGAATTAATAAGAGACATTCTTAAGTGATGAACTCTGCACAAAAGGGATACTGTTACTGGATTCCAAATTGCCATGCCCTCTATACCAGTGGTTGACAAGGCCAAGAGGCAATTACTCCATAGAGGAGTAAACTATTTAGATTTAGAACCTGAGAAAACAAATTAATCTTCAGATGCTGGGAACTCCATTTATATTTTTGGCCACACCACACGGCTTGTGGGATCTTAGTTCCCCAACCAAAGATCGAACCTGGGGCCCCTGCAGTGGAAGCACGAAGCCCTAACCATTAGACTGCCAGGGAATTCCCTGGGAACTCCATTTTAACCTCACAACCCTTGTGAACCACTTGGGTCTCTCACTGGTTGGTACACTGATGAGAGTACTGTTGATTGCTTTTTGTACAGCTTTGTCATCCCCCCATACAATTGGAGAATAATTTGTTGGCCAAAAGAGTTATAATGCTTTTAACTCATGTATTTAAAAAAACAGTGAACAACAACAAAAAAAACCCAGAGTTACCATATGATCCAGCAATCCCACTCCTGGACATATCCAGAAAAAATGAAAACTCAAAGATACATGCACCCCTATGTTCATTGCAGCACTATTTAAAATAACCAAGACATGGAAGCAAACTAAGTGTCCATCAACAGATGAATGGATAAAGAAGATGAGATATATATATTATACATACACACACACACAAACAAAATGGACTATCACTTGGCCATAAAAATGAAATATTGCCATTTAAAGCAGCATGAATGGACCTAGAGGTTATCATACTAAGTCAGACAGACAAAGATAAATATTATATGATATCACTTGTATGTGGAATCTAAAAAATACAAATAAACTTACTTACAAAACAGAAACAGACTCATAGAAAACAAAGTTTTGGTTACCAAAGGGGAAGAGGGGAGGAATAAATTAGGAGTATGGGATTAACAGATATACACTATTATATAAAATAGATGAACAACAAGGATTTCCTGTATAGCACAAGGAACTATATTCAGTATCTTGTAATGACCTATAATGGAAAAGAATCTGAAAAAATACATATATACATGTAACTGAATCACTTTGCTGTACACCTGAAATAGTACTGTAAATCAACCATACTTCAAAAAAAAAATGGGCAGAGGACCTGAATAGACATTTTTCCAAAGAGGAAATGCAGATGGCCAATAGGCACATGAAAAGATGCTCAACATCACTGATCATCAGGGAAATGCAAATCAAAACCATGATGAGATATCACCTCATATCCGTCAGAATGGCTGTCATCAAAAAGTCTACAAATAATAAATGTTGGCAAGGATCTGGAGAAAAGGGACCCCTCATACTCTGTTGGTGGGAATGTAAATTGGTGCAGCCGCTGTGGAAAACAGTATGAAGGTTTCTCAAAACTAAAAATAAATCACCATATGACTCAGCAATTCCACTCCTGGATATATATTTAAAAAAAAACACACAAAAAACAAAAAAACCCCACTAATTCAGAAAGATTCATGCACCCAATGTTCATAGCAGCATTATTTACAATGCCCAAGATATGGAAGCAACTTAAGTGTCCATCAACAGATGAATGGATAAAGATGTGGTGTATATACAATGGAATATGACTTAGCCATAAAATAGAAGAAAATTTTGCCATTTGCAGCAACATGGATGAACTTGGAGGTATTATGCTAAGTGAAATGCCAGGCAGAGAAAGAAATACTGTATGATGTCACTTATATGTGGAATCTAAAAATACAACAAACTAGTGAATATAACAACAAAGTAGCAGACTCACAGATACAGAGAACAAACTAGTGGTTACCAGTGTACAGGATTGAGAGGTACAAACTATTGTGTATAAAATAAGTTACAAGGATATATTGTTCAACACAGGGAATATAGCCAATATTTTATAATCACTATAAATAGAGTATAACCTTTAAAAATTGTGAATCACTATATTGTACACCTATAACTTATATAATATTGTAAAACTAACTTTAAAAAATAGTTTTAAAAAGCAGATGTACAACATATGTTTGATAGGACACAAACAGGCTGTTTTACTTAGTATAAAATTCAAGTTAAATCACGTGTAAGCCGGAATGATTTTCCCATACCTCAATATGTCAAATTTCTTCCATCAGTTCAAAACCCAAAGATTTTAGAAGGCTGAGAAATCCGTGCCTTTTTCTTTGACACCTTATAGCCTCATTCAACCAAAAAGTTCAAAGTCATAACTGTATTTTGGTCTGAGGTGTCCTTTGTCTTACTAGCAATCAGAGTATTATCCACATACTGGAGCAGGGTTCCCTCATTTAGTTAAGGGTCCCTCAAATCTTTTGCCAGGATTTCTCCAAATATTGTGGAGGAATTTTTAAATCCTTGCAGTACTGTCTATCAGTACTGTTGTTTAACTTTTGTATCTAGATTTTCACATTCGAAAGCAAACAACTCCTAAGATTCAAAACTGAAGGGTATACCAAAATAAAAGGTGGGGGGTGGCATCCTTCAAATCCAATATGGTAAATCAACAAAAATCTCTGGACAGAGTAGTGAGCAGAGTGTATGGGTTAGGGACTACTGGATGAATTTCTTCTAGAATTTGATTATTTGCTCTTAAGTCCTGCATAAACTGATATTCGTCTGTGTCTGGTTTCTGGACTGATAAAATTGGAGTATTGCAAGGTGACCAGCAGGGGCATATTAAAACATATTCAAGGAAGTCTGTTAGCAGGGGTTGAACTCCACACTTCGCCTGCTCCTTTATGTTTGGAATTTTTGCCCCAGGGCGAAGACTAACCTTTATAGACATAGCCTCCTTGCTCTTGCTGGTGGTCCCACCTACCCATACCTCTGGGCTCACCTTCTGTAGTATCTCTTCCAGAATGGTTGCTGACCATTCTCTTTGGGTTTCGAGCAATAGAGTCTGCAATGCATAAGCCTGCTCTGGTGGTACTTCAATGTCCATTCGTCCAGGTGCAAATGTAATCTTGGCATTTAATTTAGTTAGTAAATTTCATCCCAGAAGGGGAATGGGGCATTCAGGCATGTATAGAAAGCTATGCTTCAAAAAAAAAAAAAAAAAAAAAAAAAAAAAAGAAAGCTATGCTTCAGATGGGTCTCCCCTTTTGACAGTTTATCAGCTGGAAAAAAGGCTTTTCCAAGATTTCTCTGGATACCCCAGTTACTAAGTCTCAGAAGAAAGTTTAGAAAGCCGGGTATTTAAAACCAAGTAAGTGGCCCCCAAATAGATAAGAAAGTCCAAAAGTTGATTTCCCACCATCATAGTCACCTGGGATTCCAATATTGATGTACTCAGTGGGATTTAAAGGAACCCCTGGGCCCCGTTGTCATTCCTGGTCACTGTCATTCTCATTTACATGGGCATCTGATGTGCCACCTGTTATTTACCTTCAAGAATCTTATTCAGGGTGGGACAGTCTCTTTTCCAATGTCCCTCCTATTTGCAATATGCACATTGGCAGGCCCCTACTATTGGGTGCCTCATTCGAGTGGAAGGTAGGGGCTTGGGGCCTCCTACTTTTTGCTGAGTCCCTTGCTGGGGTGCTTCATTGGGTCTGGCTCTTCCCTGTATTAAGACAGCTTCAAGCAGAATAGCCTATTTCATTCTTTTTTGTTCCTTTTTCCTGAACCTGGTCGCTGTCATTAAAAACTTTGAAGGCAATTTCAACAAGTTGAGATGAGACAGGCTGGAACCTGGGACCCTTTGCTGCTGTGCTTCACCTGGACAAACGTATCCTCGAGCACGGAATACAAAGAAATTATAAGGAACTAAAAATAACTGCATGCAATTGGGACAAATTATAGGCAACAAGATACAAAAAGACCAAAAGAACCCAACGGCCACTTCTGAAGAGCTGAGAGCAAAAGCAGGGTATTGCGCATGCCCCCTGCACACAACACCACCGAAGGGCTGGGCAAAACACCTAAGCCACCCCTCCAGCCCGACCCCTGGACACACCCCTACACTCACCCCATATAAGGAACCAGCTTGCCCCTCCTCGAGGAGTAACCAAGGGAACCTGTTACTAGTTTTTGCTCCCTTGTGCTGCAGCAGGAGCCTCAATAAAGCCTTGCCTGAATTCCTGGTCCAGCTTCTTATCAATTTCTATTGATTAAGGAGGCCAAGAACCCTGGTTGGTAACAGAGACATAGGCAGTCCTAAAGCCTCTTCCACCTTCTGCAATTTCTTCTGTGTATCGGGGGCTCTCTGACCAATAAAAGCCATTAACCATATTTAAATTCTCTGGTTGCCAAGGGGAGTGGGGCAGGGGAGGGTTGGATTGGGAGTTTGGCACTAGCAGATGCAAACAATTGTACAGAAATGGGTAAACAACAAGGTCCAACTGTATAGCACGGGTAACTATATTCAATATCCTGTAATAAACCATAATGGAAAAGACAAAAATAAATTCTCTGGGCCTCAGGATGTAGATCTGTATATTGCTTCTAGGATTTAAAGACCTCTTCTAGAAATTCTGAAGGATCCTAAGTCAGTTTCTGTTTTACCTCCCGTACTTCATTAGGATCCGCTGTTGGCACAGCTACTCTTGCAGCAGCCAATACTGGGTTGCTGGGGGTTTCTTTATGAAGCCCACCTGCCTCTCACCTAGCTTTATCCAGCACCATTCTACATTCTTCTCAAGCGAGGAGGTTATTTAATACGTTTTGAACAGCTGCCTAGGTTGGGTTGTGGGTTGCAGGAAAAAAAAAAAAAAAACTGATGAAAAAAGATTTTCCATTCCCTTTGGGTCATCTCTAAGTTGGCATATTGTTCTTCCAACTAAATAAATCCAAAGTTGAAAAAGGGGAGTGGACCCAGATCCACCCCATCAGCTGCCCAGTCTCAGCATTCACACCCCCAGCGGGGACCTGACCTAATGGATATTGCCCCACCTGAGTTTGGGTAGCTCCCTGGCAGGTATGAGCGGGCAAGACCATTCCTATTTCTCCCTCTTCAGAGACGAGGGTGGGAGTCGGGGATGCTGAGCCTGAGGCTCAGGCCTTGGCAGCAAAGGAGCAGCTGCAGCATCAACATAAGGCGGGAGGAGGGGCCTTCTGAGCGTTCAGCCAAACTAACGGCAAGTTGTCCTCCTTTTCATTAGAATCAAGAAAAACAAACAAAATCAAAAAATCCTTCCTGTTGGATCATAATCTTATTTTCTTTGCACACATTTATTTTGATACAACATACAAGACGGTACATAGGTATTTCATCCCATTTTTCTCCCCACTTACAAAATACGTCTATTTGCAAAATTGTATTGTAATTTTTTTTTTCTTTTTTTTTTTTTCTGGAGGGATTTGGTGAGGAGTTTTATAGCAATGGTTCAAGGGCGGGGTTGGCGGTGAGGATTAGGGTATGTGAAGGGCCTGCACTCATTTAATCTGATCTCAGGTAGTCTTTTTTTTTTTTTTAATATTTATTTATTTATTTGGTTGTGCCGGGTCTTATTTATTTATTTTTATGTTTATTTTTGGCTGTGTTGGGTCTTCATTTACTGTGCGAGGGCTTTCTCCAGTTGCCGCGAGCAGGGGCCACTCTTCATCGCGGTGCGCGGGCCTCTCACTATCGCGGCCTCTCTTGTTGCAGAGCACAGGCTCCAGACGCGCAGGCTCAATAGTTGTGGCTCACGGGCCTAGTTGGTCCGCGGCATGTGGGATCTTCCCAGACCAGGGCTCGAACCTGTGTCCCCTGCATTAGCAGGCAGATTCTCAACCACTGCGCCACCAGGGAAGCCCCAATTATGTTGTAATTTAAGGGCCCATTTTCAGACCATTTTGCTCTGGAGTCTAAAAGCTATTGTGGCCATGCAGTATTACCAGAAAATACCATCTTTTTCTTTTCCCCAGATTCATAATTGAATGTACCAGTTTTGGAGAATGCAGCAGAGAGGGCTGCAAGAGGGAACTGAATGAACATTTCCCACCTTGAAGGGGCATTGCTTCCAAGGGTCACAGCAATGAAATCTTTCTGAGGGTCCTAGCCAAGAAGTTTAATCCCCAATAGCCAGTTCTTAACAATTAAGACAATCAGACGTAAACGGACATGGACAAACAAGATGAAAACAAAAACCAGAGCCCCAGGCCTTTAACCCAGGTAGTGAGTACCTCAGCAGCTGTAACCTTTTATACTGTCGAACAAAATCCAGACAAAACGAAACTGTTTTTGCCCAGTTGGGCCACCAACCCACTATCTGGTCAGAATTGCAAACACAATCTAGAAACGGGTGTGGCTCTTTAATGAAGTTACTCACCCAAAAGATGTCTTCCAAACCGAACCTCCAAAACCGTTTGGTTTCTCCGCTGCAAAACTAAGCCCTGAAGGTCGGCGGCACCTCACCGCGGAAAGCCAGGGACGGTCCCAGAGCTAATGGACGAGGTGGCTGCTGGGACTTGACCACAGGTTCTCAGTACCTGCACGGGGCTGAAGAGCCATGGGCAAAAGTTCCATCCGGACTTCCCTGCTGGACTTGCCCTCAACAAATCTGTTACCAGCTCAGGTTTGTTTTGCCTGACGCACAGCAAGTCAAAACACGGAGACGCAGAGGTTTGCAGCAAAGAGAAACCTTGTTCGCAAGGCAGCCAAGTGAGGAAACTGGAGAACAAATCTCAAATCCGCCTCCCAGAGGGCGTGGGCTCGGAGTGTTTGAGATAAGGAATAAAAAGGCAGGCAGCGTGAGGAACCTGGTGGGGAGCGTGGGGAGCGTGGGGAGCGCGGGGAGCGTGGAGAGGCGTGGAGCCGTGATTGGAGAAAGGTGCGGGCATCATGGTAATCGTCATTCTGCACAGGCGCAGCTAAGCTACAGGTCTGTGCACTTTCAGGTCACCAGGTGGACACTTGCGTCTGCCCAGTTGAAGGGTCAGTGGTCCCATCTTAACCAGCTCAACTGAAATAGACACAGCTGACTCCAAGTGTCTGGAAGACACCTGGGCCAAACATCTTACTGTTTAAGCTACTTGCCCCTTGAAGGACATGTAAGTCTTCCGTGGCAACAATTAAAACGGCCTTGATAGGTCAAGGCAGGTTACAGGTGAATTGGATTTAACTAACGATTACCCTCCGTTTCATCACCAGCTTTCACCTGTCTTTGAGAGTGTAGGACAGCCATTGTTGTAGGAGTAACAGTTATCTTCCAAGGCATTTATGAAGAGGGTTTTTCTTTTTTATAGATGACTCTAAGCATAACTAGAACATGCAATGCTTTCTCGTGAACAAACACAGAACATTGAATAGGACTCTGATTATCCTGATGCTGCCTCCCCACGTGCTCCCCATGCCCACACATGTATTTACATAAGAATTCACTGAAGCCTGCATGAGAATTCCGCCCCCCACAACCCCGCCAAGTACTCCTGAAGCCAGGCACACTCAAAGTGTGGTCCTCAGACCAGCTGTATTTCCTGAGAGAGCTTCAGAAATGCAGAATCTCTGGCCTACAAACAAGATTCCCCAGATGATTCCTCTGCATATTAAGTTTTCAGAAGCACTGTTTTAAAGAAGTGGGTTTTGTTTGGCTGTGTATTGGAATCACTTGGGGAGCCTGAAAAACTGATGGCCCTGTTTCCAGAAGTTCTGATTTAATTGGCCTGGGGTGCAGTGGAATTCTTAGAACTGTTACTCTTTGAACGATGTTCCTTATCTATAAAATAGGGACAATGCTACCGGCCCTTACTACTTCACAGGGGTGTAGAAGGGGTCAAAATAAGATCATATAGAAAAAGCTTTACAAACCAGGATTCACTGTGCGCAGATAAGGAATGATTATTCGTTGCCCCATGTCACTAAACACTTTAAAACCTTGACTCTTCTACATGATCCTTTTACTACAGCAAAGAATTAGTCTGGGTTCCTTCTTCTCTCTTCCCTTCCCAGCTGCTTTCCTCCAAACCCGAGGCTTTCTTTTGATACACTTTCATTTAAACTCTCCACGTCTCCAGGATCTAGAGACCCTAATTCCTTGCCCAGATACTGAAATAATTTTCTGGAGGAAATGGCTGCAACGGAGGATCAGAAACAAAAGATCTTGGAGGGTCAAACTAGAAAAGTTATATGTAAAATTTAGGAGTCATCTAAACCTTCTGAAAAAAAGGCATCGTATAGCACAGGGAACTCTGCTCAATATTCTGTAATAACCTAAATGGGAAAAGAATTTGAAAAAGAATAGATACAGGTATATGTATAAGTGAATCACTTTGCAGTACACCTGAAACTAGCACAACATTGTTAATAATAAAAAAAAAAAAGCATGGGATTTTGGAGGCAGAATCAGTGTTAGAAGGTGTGGGAGAAAAGGGAATTAATCGGAGAACAAAATGACTTTAGCTGCGCAAGCTGGTTAAGTGTCATTTGAGACACAGTTTAAAAGTATTCAATTTTCAAGGCTTTCTTGGATCCTCTCTTCTTCGAAGAAAAATGGCCACACTGACCCACATAATCTGAAGTGTACCTGAGGCTTTATTCTCCCACCCTGAACGGGATCGTGAGACGTAGCCAGGGCCCTAGGAGGGAGGCCCTGCCATCAGTGTAGCTGAGTCCTGGTGATTCAGTGAGAATAGGCCAGAAACCTTCCACCACCATGTAGAGTGAGAGGCAAGCAACGCCTGGATAGCATGGTAGGCTCAGTCTGAGAACGCCCAACCTGTTTTCCTGGGACACCTTTCTTCCCAGCAAGGCCATGACATTGAGCTTGAGGACCAAGAAGCTGTGTGACCAAGAAACAATGTGTTGACCAGAAAAGCACTCAAATCATTCAGTGCAATTGCCATTCATGATTTTCAGGCTCTAATTGCAAAAATTACTTAGCCGGACAAGGGCCGGGACACCTTTGGACTACTTTCACCTTTGTTCACTGAATTGAAAACACTGCAGTTTCTGCAAATTGTCTGAAGAGCAGTTAAATGTCCTCCAAAATCTTCCCAGCCTGGTTGATGGGGCAGAAACTCACTTCCCGAGGGATATCACTCCTTCCCTCCTTTTCAAATCCTTCTTCACATTCTCTTCATTAGTTCTCTGGACCAGTGCTGTCCCATAGAACTTCCTGCCATGATGGGAAGGTTATATATCTGAGCTATCCTGTATGATAGCCACTAGCCACATGTGGCTATTGAGGACTTGAAAATTAGTGCCACTGAGGAACTGAGTTTTAGATTTTATCTACTTTTAGATAATTTTATCTAAATTTAAATAGCCACCTGTGGCTAGTGTGGACAGCACAGCCCTATGGTCTGACCGTACACTGGCCCTCACGCTTCACGAGGATCCATTCTCTCCCAATTCCCTCCCCCAACCTGCGGTTCCCCAGTGAAGTACTAGGCAGAAAGCTGTTTATGGCAAAGGAAACAATGTCTTTGTGGCTACCACAGCCCTCCAAAGCAAATTTACAATCAATGTTTAAGAAAAACAACAAATGAACTCAGATAAATCATCTTGTCTTACCTTCAGAGATCACCACACACATTTCACTTCTGCCAAATATAATCAATCATTTTTGGCGTAGCAGCAAACAGGGGCAAGAGGAGGATTACGGAGCCCTGAACCCCGGAGAAAGAAAGCCAGAGATACCTGCCAAGACAGAGAAAACTCCATCTCTAGCTCCTCTGGCCGTCATTGCCGTCACTCAGGTGTGCTCCAAGTGTGGGCCCCAAACAGCAACATCGGCATTACCTGGGAACTCATTAGAAATGCAAATTCTCAGCTCTACCGCAGACCTACTGGACCAGAAACTCTGGGGTTGCAGCCCAGAAATGTTTTAAGAAGCCCTCCAGAGAATTCTGATGCATGATAATGTTTGAGAATCGCTGCCATAAATAACCATCTGTTTGGTGGGCAAGAGGTGCCCACTAGGCTCCAGAAATCATGGTACTTCTTTCAAGAAGATCCTACGCCCAATGAGCTCCCAGGCACAGATCTTGAGAGAAAAGCTCAGTTTCATTCTCTTTGTCCTATTTCTGCCCCCCAACCCACCAGCTTTTCCTCAATTAACCAGTCTGAACTTCACCCCTCCAAGTGGGCCCAAAGTAAATGCCTTTTTTCTTCACCTTATCTAATAGTATTGGATAGTATTTTATTTACTGATGGTCTACTAGAGCGCTCCACTAATTATTTTTCATACGTTTCACATTTAATCATCATAACAACCCTGTAACCTAAGTATTAAGAGGTGTTGCTGGAGCTGGCCGTTACCAGGTCAAGAGAGCTAATCGTGCATATCTATTCCCAGCTCACGGGTGGCTGGAAACTGGCCATGGTGAGAGTATTTACACCAAAGAAATTGGCAGGTGGAGAGCAGATTATTAAACATTTACCAGTGCACCACTGAATGATCCTTTCTTGTAAATGAGGGAAACAGGATCAATGAAGTTGAGTTGGCCAAGATTGCATATATAGGAATTTTAACCCAGGTCTTGTAACTCCCAAATCAGCCTGTTTTTGTTACAAGGCTCTCCTGGTGATACCTGAGTTTGTTTCAGTCAACTGGGGGGCATTCAGAAGGCACCAGGCTCTGCCCTTGTGTAGGGCAGAAAGGGCTGTATCAGCTCAAACTGATAGAATTAGGTGGGGTGGAAGGGGAAATGTATTAATCAGATAACAATAAAGCCACACCTTTGAGGACAGCCTTAACTATTTTCCAGATCATTCCCCTTTAAGAAGGTCTTTTATGTTTAAGGTTTTCTTGGCTCCTCTCTTGGAAAAATTGGCCACACTGACCTGCAGAAATCTCAAGTTTAACTGTGGATTTTTTCTCCCATCCTGAACGGGATCTTGAGACAGAGACAGGGATTTTGATAGGGATTGCGCTGAATGTGTAGGTCAATTCGGAGAACAATGTCATCTTAACAATATTAAGTCTTCCAAACCATGAGTATCAGATGTCTTTCCATTTACCTAAATCTTCTTTAATTTCTTTCAACAAGTTTATGCAGTTTTCAGAATGTAAACTGTACATTGCTTGATTAAATTTATTCCTAAGTATTTTATTCTTTTTGGTGCTAATATAAATGGAATTGTTTTCTTAACTTCAGTTTCAGTTTACTTATTGTTACTGTAGAGAAATACAGTTGTGTTTTACATATTGATCTCATGGGCCCCACTCCCAGCAAAGCACTTTCTGCCACACCTGCATTAACCATCCCTTTCTGTGCCATCTCTTTCTGGTCTCCTTTTCCAAACATTAAACCTGCTACTTATTGATCCCTTGTTCTGTGGCTTGGAGAGGTTAAAGAAAGGCCCAGGGTTCCACAAGGAATATTACCCAGAGCATCAGCTGAGTTCCCAGCCCATACTCCCACCCATCATGTCTCAGTTGCCCAGAGTCTTGCATACTCTTGCTTAGGAAGAAAACATGCACTCCTCAGTTTACATCAGGAAATTAAAATGGGTGTAGAGGATATTCTCCTGCAGAGTCTCTTAGGGCAAGTCTTCTATCAGACTCCTGGTTACTTAGCATTAATGAGCCCCAGGTCACAGAGGCTGAAGCACAATGTCAGGCTCAAGTGCATATATCTCCTCCCATTCATTCATTCCTTCATTCATTCCCTCAATAAAGATTTACTGAGTACTGCTATGTACTGGCTGGCATACGAGGTGCTAGGATCCAGCAGCAATCTTATAAACAACATTCCTGTCTTCGTGGAACTTCCATTCTAGTGAGGGGACAGTAATAAGTATAACATCATGCTAGTAAAAACTCTCTAGAGTTAGATGGAGGGCGATGGAGACAGCTATTTCCTGTAATATCAGGGAAGGCATCTCCTGGGATTATATTTCAGCAAAGGCCTCAGTGAAGTAAGGGCATGAAAGGCCTGCGAATATCTTGGGGAAGGAACTCTTCTGTCTTAGAGGAAGTACAGAGAAGCTCAGGTGGGGGTGTCTGGGGAACTTTCAGGCCAGCAAGGCCAGTGTGGATGCAGTGGAAGGACCACTGGGTAGAGCAGTGAGTGATGGCTTCAGAGAGGCAGAGGGAACCCTTCTCCCGTGAGGATTATGGGCCCGGGTAAGAAAGTTTTCCTACTTCCTAAGATTTTTTTTAAACGTTCCCCTGCAACCTTAGGCATCTCAACTTTTCATCCCATTCCCAGACTCAAATGTCCTTAAATGGTGCATCAATTTCCTGCCGTTTGTAAGCAAACTCCGCTTCCTCGCCATAGTGGGTGATCCCCGCTTGTTCCCTCCCTTGTGGCTTTTACGGTCCCCTACAGATTATTCTGGGCTATAAAGTTCCCAGGGCATCCTACGGCATACAGAACAGGATGTCACGTTGCTCCTGAGCCCTAGGTGGCCAGCTCTTGGAAGAGAAGACAGCCCTTTCCTCTCACCATTTGGAAGCCCAAAGAGCAATTGCAAGGGGGTGGGCACTAGGAAACACGCCCAGCAGGGTCCATTTCAGCTCCTTTCCTTTTAGACCCAGAAGTTCCTACCAGGTGGGATCCTTGGGGTGTTATGTACACCTCCTGCACAGGTGGGCAGGGAGCAGAGGGAAAGTGGTTGAAAAGGGGGAAATGATTTGTATAGATTTTTCCCACATAGAATTGGATGGGCACTAATTAGCCTCTGCTGAGATTTTAAAGGCCAAAGAGAATTGTCATTATCTCATCTATCCAATAAACATGTGTTAAATGCTTATTTTACCAGGTATTGTGCTTGACCCTGGGAACATGGAGATGAATAACTTGTAGCGTCTGACCCCACAGCTAGCTCAGAAAACAGATGTGAGCCCAACTAGCTGTACTACAACGAGGTAAGTAATTCAGTGGAAGCTAGAGCTCAGTGTTATGGAAACAAGGAGGACCCAGTTGATTCTGCCTGGCTGCGGGGGTGGGGTGGGGGTGGGGTGGAAGCCCTAGGGAGAAGATGAGATGATTGAAATTGTGTTGGACTTAAATTTCACTAGGAAAACCAAAGCAATGTCACAGCCACTTCACCTGTCCTTCCTTAGAGCACCGAACTTGGTATCTTAGACTACCTACCTGGTCCTAATTTCTGGCTCTTCCACAGCCAGCTATGAGACCTTAAACAAGACCCTGTATTTCTTGTAACTTTGTTTTTTCATCAGTAACGTGAGCTCCGAGGTCCCTACCATGTCAAAAATTGTCTAATTCTTCGATTTCCTTTTATCCAAATGTCTTCTCTTTCCCAGCCTGATTTCTTAATCCTGTTAAGTGTGAGCACATACATGATTCCTTACTTTCGAATGGCTTAACCAATCTCAGGAAAAATCTTTGGAAAGCTGGGTGTTTCTGTGTTCCATAGATGCATAAGAACAGCTGGCGAGTGTTCTAACAATACACAGGCATTCTGCAGATTAGAGCTTCAACATTTGAAAGACTTGACATGAAAAACATTGATTAGACTCTAAACCCATTGGCATTATGACAAGAAATTTCAACTTTACATTTGCCAATGTGAAAAGGGAAGAACTTCTTTAAATATTCTTTTAAATGTCTTAAGTTTCTGAATGATTTTTAGAAGATTTAAAAATTTTTAGCCATTTGTGCGAATTTTTCACTAAAGGTGACGGTTAAAGTCTGAGAGAACAAAGCAAAAGTCTTGATAAGAACTGCAGGTGGTCATTTAAAAGATAAAACATTAAAGTTTGCAGCTACAAGCTCGAGTTTCTCAATAAAACTTTAAAAAACATTTTATTAGGAAGGGTTAGGAAAATTGTCCCATACTTAATATTATACCTGCTGCTTTCATACTTTATCTTTCTTAAAAATGAGTATACGTATAATGTGAAGACATTTTAATGAATTTATTTCCTTCAAGCTCCATTTAGTGGCCTCAAATTTCCTCCCTCTTACCCCAGTGTGCCAAATAAATATCTGTGAAATAGGCTTTTTCCCATCATTTGAGAAACACTAGGAAGCATTATTTCAGGGTATATTCCTGTGGGTGGAAGCAATCATTTTATTTAATGGTCATCCTTTACCCCACTGATCTGCAGTGACAGCTCTGACATAGATCATGTTCCCACTATGCATGGCTCTATTTCTGAGCTCTCTGCTCAATTCCATCACTTTTGGTTTATCTCTGAGTCTATACCATAGGTTTTTATTATTATAGCTTTTTCTTAAAGCTTTCATTTTTGGTAAGGTCAGTTCCTCCACCCCCTTTTTTTTTTAGGAGTATATTCACCTTTGCTTTTTTTTTTTAATTAATAGACTTTGTTTTGGGGCAGCTTTATGTTTACTGAAAAATCGAGAGAAAGGACAGAGGATTCTTGTCTACTGAGCTAGTTAAGACCTCCAGTACAATATTGAATTGTAGAGTGGTGAGAGCAGCCATCCTGATTTGAAAGAAAATCCTTTTACCGTCGCCCTCTTTAATACGGTGTGTGCTTAATTGTTTTCATGTATGCCTTTTATCTGGTGAATGTTCCTTCCTATTCCTAATTTGCTAGAGGCTTAATATGAATATAAATGTTGAATTTTATTGACTTATTTTGCAGCTGAAGAAAATATTCCTTTTGGTTTTGTTGCCTACAGAAACCTCATGCAACTCAAGAATAAACCTTTAAGTCTGACATGCCTGAACTGGCCTCTGTTTGGGAGGAATACCCAGTGGGTCATCCAAGAAACCCAGGTCACACAGGTTTATAAAAATGTTCATAGATCGATTGAGATAATAAAATCTTTTATTATTCTCCCTTTAAGCAGGCAACTAAGTTAGTCAATTACCGGAAATTATAACTTGACTTCTCAAACAGTGTACAACTCTAAGTACATACATTGGTGCAAAATTAAAACCGTGAGTGTATTGTATTTCCAGAGGGGCTTGTCTAGGAAGCCTTCAGTTCGGAGGCATAGAACAGTCAAATGCAGTGCCCTAGCATCTAGGAAGCACAGATTTACTTTATTTGCTCTGGCAGTATACATCCTCCCCACCCCATCCCCCAATGTACCCATATTAAAGATGAAAGAGCCAACAATGTAGAGAGGAAGTAAGGAAGGGTGGAGTAAAAAACAGGAAGACAATAGCAATAATGAGATCTCCTAGTGAAAAGGAGACACCAACATCAGAGCAAAGTGGATATTGTCCATCTAAGAGCCAATGGAGGCATTGCTATGATGTTAGTGTCAAGGGTTTGCACTAGAATCCATTAATTTTTTTCTGCTGTTTACTGTATACAGTCAGCCCTCTATATCACAGGTTCTGCATCCTAAGATTCAAAAGTTGAGTCCTCTGGGATATGGAACCTGCAGATACGGAGGGCCAATGGTCCTATGCCATTTTATCAATGTATGAGGCGTCTGAGCATCTGTGGGTGTCCTGGAACCAATCCCCCACGGATACAGAGGGATGACTGTACTAATATCCAGTGAAATATTTACTTTTACTATATGTATGAGTGTGAAATGGGCATTCTTTCACATTTATTTTCTTGCTGTGTGTTTTGTATCAAGTTTTTACTGACTCCTTTTGCAACTGTAGAAGAAACTGTTCTTATGTATTCTGTTTTGCTAGTTGATTTGTCTTAGCTTTTGTAAAAGTTTATTCAAATTTATCTCATGTTGTTATTAACTTTTGGTTTCCATTATTTGTTGGAAGAGTGTATTGATATCTATTTATACAGAATTCCATGTGGGATATGGGATTTCACTTACCAGTAAATTTGTTTTGTTTTATAGCCTACTCAGTTCCAAATGCCACTGATATATTTCTCTTTAACCATGTGAATTTATTTTTTTCAGGATTAATAGAATATTCTTGCATAATCAAAACCAATGATTTTCAACTGGACGTCTGTATATTGAATACTATATCTACAGAACCCCTTTAAAAATCTCTTTAAAACAGGTAAGATGAAAACTATTTCAATTTTTTCCTCCACATTCCCATCTACCAAATTTCCTTGTAAAACTGGCATAAGTTATCTGCCAGTAAATACAATATATATTGACCTTTTATTGGATGCCAACTGTTCGCTTTGGTCTTTACATCCTTATGAATTATATAAGCAGAGCTTGCACAGCATTCTCTGGAGGTGGTTTGGGGTTTTTGTTGTTGTTGTTTTCTTTTTGGTTTTTGGTCTGGGCCAGTCCCTGGAAGCCAGCTGCTCAAGCCACTAGATACAAGCAAAGCCCTGTGGTCTCCTGAGCCCCTACCCATTGGCATCTCTACAATGGACTACAAACCTGCAGGAGAAAGGAAACAGATCTGGGTGGTGTTTGTTTTTAGTGTCAAGGAATGACATCACTGCCAGAGATTATGGCATTGGACGAGCTGGTGTGTGGGCTTGGATTTACAGCACAGAAAGGTCAAACTTTGGTTAACAGGACACATCGTTAGTGCACAGAGAACACTATATGTGAGTTTTAAAAGTAGGAAACATTAACACTTTTATGAGCTTTGTGTAAACTGGATGGTGTTTGTCAAGGCCAAAAAGTGTGCTTTATATAAAACTTACATGATATGCTTGGGCTAATTTTTTTCTTTTATTCTAAATTTGGTGATATATTTTTTTTTTTTTCTCCAGTAGGCAAAGGCTCTTGCTGGGTTAAAATCAACGAGTTGGGCTTTGGCCAATTCCCTTTTTTATTTCCCTGGGCCTGAAATAGTCAATATAGGAGCTCACAGTTAAAATGTAGGAGCTCACAGATTAAACAAATGACTTGGAAATGTCCAGTAGGGACTGAACGGTGAATCAGTGATGTTCTCTCTCTCTGTAAGGGTGTGTAAATGGGCAGAGCTAGGGAGAACAGGGCAGGGGTTTGGGGTGTCATCAAGACAAAGGCTCTGATGGGCCAGATTCTCCCCACATTGAATACACTCTCAGAGTAAAGTGGTTGCTCTGGAAGCTTATGCTCTTCTTCAGGACCACAAGAGGACTGTAACTGAAGTTATTACTTTGAAATCAGAAAACCATAATACAAATTTCATGGCAAGTTAGCATTGCAGTTTAGTCCCTAAGCTTGAATGAATGGCATTTGGGACTTGGCAGTGGGAAACAGAGATTAATGATGGGCTTTGAACCCTCTGTATCTGAGAGCACCACCACTGGAGGGCAGTAACAATCCTTGGAGTCCCCCCCCTCACCCCCGCTTTTTCTTTCCCTTCTACTCATTAGTTAGTCCATCTTGCCCACTTACAAATGCCATGCTTTTGGAGTTAACTTCTACCAGAACACCTTAATGTGATATGCTTCCGACTTGCTAGGCTAAAGTTCAAAACTAAAAAAATTAAAAAAGGAAAGATAATTATGTGTACTGTGGTCAAAACAGGATACAGAAATTTGGATGCCCACAGAAGTCAGGCCATTTCTCCATCATTTAAGGTCAATACTCAGTCACTATGTCATTTAAAAATCAAATTAGGTCCAAAGTGATGAGATATTGTTTACACAAGGTCTCATAGGGACTTCAGACTTCTAAATGCTAGGGAGAATAATGGTCTCAAAAAAGGACACAGGAGTTATATCTTCACTTGTTATCTTCAGAATTGAGCAAAAGGTTATTCAGTCCCTAGAGTGGACTTTCAAAAGAGGACTCACAGGCACTCAAAGGTCTCCATATCCAAAACTGAACTCATTATCTTAACTTCCAAGGTTACTCATTAACTCATTCATTTACTCAGTAAATATTTATTGAATACCTACAGACTGGAGCTGAGTGCTGGAAATATAATAACACCCAAGGGAATCAGAATCTCTGAGAATGGTATGAGGTCTGGTCATTTTACTTTGGTAATTTGTAATATTGATGTAAATTCAAACTTACAGAAAAGTTGTAAGAAGCGTATAAATAACCTCCATAGTTTTTACCCAGATTCGCCAATTGTTGCCATTTAGCCCTATTTTCTTCTTTTTGTCTGATCTTCCACCTCTCCATGTACAATTTTTTTCTAAATCATTTGAAATTAAGTTGCAGATACTGTGTGCCTTTATTACTGTTTTTGTCAGTGTGTTTCCTAAGAACAAAAACATTCTCTTATATAAACACAATATATGATCAAAAATCAGGAAATTTAACATTGGTACAACCCCATTATTTAAAAAAGAGTCCATATTCAAATTTCATCAGGTGTCCCAATGTTTTTGTCGTAGGGTGGGGTTCCCAGGAAGCAAACTCTGGGATGGAGATCAGTGTGCAGAAGTTTTTATAGGGCGCACTCCCAGGATCAACACTGTGGAAAGGGAGAGAAGGAAGGCAGTAGAAGAAATTGCACTGTGGTGTGGTCTCAGCAAAGGCTAGGCTAACCCTCTGGGGACCCTGAAGCTCTGATGTCCTTTAATGTCCTGAGATAAGCTGAGGGATTTGGGCCTTTATATTACACATTGACCAGTTATTAGATCTGAGCTGCCCTGGGGAAGGAAGCATGGGAACTTTGTGCAAGGCAGAACTCTCCAGCCTATAGTAATTTCTGATGACTGTCAGCCAATGGTGCCCTGAATAGCTGGAGGAATAAGTCCTTCAGTCTTCAAGGAGACAGAGTGGCACATCACAGCTTCCACTATGGTCCACCATTTGCACTACTCAGATCCACTTCATATAAATTCTGGGAAGAGTTCCTCCAAGATGCTGTTGGATCTCTTTTCCTGGGGGAAATGGATAAGAAGGTTAACAGGATAAATTATACCCCTGGCTGTAAGCAGTTGGAGCCCAAGCACTTGGGACCACAACGGATACTCATCATCTACTACCCATTCTAGATTGTCTCATTCTCAGAAACCGTCTTTGCCGAGTAGATGCTTTACCTGTTGGCAAGACCCAGATCTTCATTTCTGAGGCCTCTGAGCTCCTGATCTCCATGCTTTTCTTAAGTATTACTGCTGTGTTTATCCATTTATCATCAAGATGAGCAAGGAAATGTCAAGAGGCACTCCAGTGGACCAGGAGGATGCCGTCACATTCTTCTCTGTCCCATTATATAGAGCAGCCCTCCTCCTTCTGATGATCAGGGTCTTCACTGCTAGCTGGCTAGTCAGATGGCAGCTTCAGAATCCCACGTGAGCATCTGTTTTCTTGGGCCACTCCTACCACTGTTGCAAGTTGAGTTTCCTGGGAAGCAGACTCATCACACAGGAGCTGCATTAGGGAGTGTTTTGGGGAACGATGCCTGTAGAAGGGATGAGAAGGAAGTGATATTAGGTAGAAGAAGAAAATGGATTTTCAATCTCAGCAGACTCACCATCTCCTTACAATCTTGTAAAGTTCTACGGTTTAAAGGTCTTCATTAAAACCAATCACATCAGTGGCATCAAGTAGTATCACTGGCACTTCTAGCCTGTATTTCTTCACTGAATTAGCTCCCCCAAGAATGAAACATTGGATGAACACCACAGAGATGAACATCCCTGTCAGGGTTTCCAAACTCCTTTTATTCCTCTGCAGGAATACCTTTTATTCTCTGAATTCAGTGGTTACACTTCAATAGGTTTCCCATAAAAATATTGTTTTTATTTATGAAATCATTGGTCACTGGGATATTCTTTGGTAGGATTTTTCAGTAAGATTTTTTAAATGCTTCACAAAAAAAGCAGTTCTTTGGGAATGTAACTATTGAAATAGACTCTAACAGGTACCATAGATGGAGACATGTTACAAACATTTGTACTTTCACCCAAATACATGGCCAATCTGTTCTAATATTTGTTTCTTCATATCTTCAGCAATGTCTTCTATGTGAGTTCACCAAAAATGTGCTGACAAAGCAATGCTTTTGAGTTTGTTGGTCTTTTGTTTTATAATTACTTCAACCATCTTTTACTGTGGCAGGAAGAACCAGAGACACTGATGGTTCGTGGCTTTTGTTCCTTAATTGTAAAGTGAAAAGCCTCAAAAGAGGCTTCTAAGCAATTATCAGTAGGTTTTATGAGATTTGTCAAGAACTGGGTTTGTTCCACATAACTTTAAAAATCTCCAAAAAACTGCTGAAGTTTGTCTTCCTGTTCTGAATGCTTAGCTTTTAAATGTCTGGTTAATCACTGGAATTCATATTATTAATAGATAAGATCTCAAGACATAATATGCTAGCCAACTAGGGAGAATTTTATCATTAATGTATACATCCATTAATGTAAGTCAATGTAAATCCATATTTTAAATGGTCTTCTTGATAATTTTAGATTTGGAGGGACTCCTTCTTGCTGTTCTAATCGCATTATCATTCTTTTTTTTTTTTTTTACCATAATGCAGCTGACTTGTACTCAGAGTAGAAAGGTTTGCTCTGCCATTTTCTTTAAGTTCATTTTGCTGTTATCTTTCTTTCACCAGTTACTTTTTTGCAGAAAGCTTTTTAAACCATTTTTCCAATATGAGCGTTAACCTAGTTAAAATGAGATATTATCTGAAAATCTCCTTACTGGGCACACGTTAATGGAATGTCTGAAGACTTGCTAGAAGCAGTCAATTGACTGAGCCAAGACTGTCATCTCTTTGGCACTTTTTCCTCCCTTGGATATCTTAAAACCACTGAGGCTTGGAAATTATAGCAATTAGCATACGCTGACTAATGTAACATCAATGACAAGTTTGAAAAGTATGGGATCCTGTTAAGCCACGTCTCCCCATTCTGAATTTGTGCAACTGGTTTTTTTAACCTCAATGCAGAATTTTACCTTTGGTCCTATTAATTTCACTTTCTGTCATTTGTCCCTTTACTTTAGGCTGTCAAGATCTTTTGAGATTCTGATTCTGTCATTCAGTATGGTTGCTATCTCTTTCAAGTTTGCATACCCTCTACATCTTTATTCACGACTTTAATACACATATTAAGAAGGATATCTCTTTAAGACAAAAATAAAACAATACAAAAAAACACAACTTCCTTCTGTTCCAGTTGTTTAGCCCCTTGTGGGGTGGACGATGGCAGGATGGTGTCGTCTGTACTCTCCACAGGGTCCCCTGCCCGGGCACTTCTGCATTTCAGAATCAGGCAACAGGAGTCAAACAACTCTTTGAATTTTTGTTCTCAAACTCCTCCCGCAGATCAGAGCTAGAGATCTTCAGAATTCTCTCCCCATGTTTCTAATCACCAGCCCCGCCCGCCATGTGCTCATGATTCCCTTGTAAGAGACACATTTGAATAAAAGTCTTTCCCAGATTTACCTTTTACTGATTTTTTTCCCAATTAGGCAACAAAATTTCATTTTATTCACTGATATGTCACATAGATTATCCGAGCAGTTTGAAGCCAGTGAGAGAGAGGAAAAAGGGAAGATTCTAGGATGACACCAGATTTCTGGTTTCAGTGGCTGCATTGAAGAAAGCTATTGCTTCTCACCTACTTCCCATGGGGAAAATTGAATGAAAAAGAAATGGAGGGGCTTCCGTGGTGGCGCAGTGGTTGAGAATCTGCCTGCCAATGCAGGGGACACGGGTTCGAGCCCTGGTCTGGGAAGATCCCACATGCCGCAGAGCAGCTGGGCCCGTGAGCCACAATTACTGAGCCTGCGCATCTGGAGCCTGTGCTCCCCAACAGGAGAGGCCACGATAGTGAGAGGCCCGCACACCGCGATGAAGAGTGGCCCCCGCTTGCCGCAACTGGAGAAAGCCCTCGCACAGAAACGAAGACCCAACACAGCCATAAATAAATAAATAAATAAATAAAAATTAAAAAAAAAAAAGCAACAGTCTTTAAAGATTATCTTTAAAAAAAAAAAAAAAAGAAAAAAAAGAAATGGAATCCAATCTTGAACATGATGAGTTTGAGATGCCCAGGAACATCCAAGTGGAGATGTTGAGATGCCACAAGATGGACCAGTCTAGAGCTGAAAAGGCCACTGGGATTAGTACTCTGCAATGTTCAGGTAGTAATTCTGAGGACACACTGAGTAAGTGCTCTCATAACTTCAGTCTCAAAGCAATTCTGGTCCTTGCAGTAAACATGGTGGGCCAGAAAGAGCCACAAGGCAAAAAAAAAGCTCTCTTTTCCAGGTGTGTCTTACTCTAAGACCATAGGCAACACACATTAGGAATCATTTTGCAAGCTGCCTTTGGAATTCATCAACCCCAAATCTAGACAAATGGAGATGGCTGCCTGAAGAGTTAGTTTCCGTCCTCAGCCTACACAACTCCAGGGGTGAACTGCAAGCCTCAATAGCTGGTTATGGTCACCACTCTCTGCTGCCACCTCCAGGTGGGCACATAGCCATCCGTGTATTGTGCTGGGGCACGTCACATATATGGGGACTGGTCTGAGCAGCACACATCTGCTACTGGGAAAATGAAGCTGGCCAGGCCCCACCCACAGAGGTCAGAGCAATCAGTGCCCACCTCCAGGTTCAAGCCATAGTAGAAGCAGAGGCTCCTAACAGCATCAAAGTTTCCATACATGACTTGCGGGTAGCAATTCAGCTGGGAGGGGGAGCTAAGGAGTCTGTCATTAAGCTGCTTTTGCATAACAAACATCCTATTTTTACTTAGTTTGTATGCTTATTTGGGATGACTTTGGGTGTAGAGGCTAATGGATGTCATGGGAGCTAATGGCCCTCTTAAGACACCTTTTGGTGCTATGACTTGGACCACCAATTCTGCTATGAAAAGCACGCCATAACTTAGGGATCCCAATAACCTATTAGCCAAAGAACTCTCAGACTTCCATATACCTCCCAGACTTCCTTGTTCCTTCTCGACCTTAGGATCCTTACCGCATCCAATTCTTAGCAGGCTGCTTTCATCACTGAGAGGAGAAACTGTGCCTCCGCACCAGGAGAGCATCTCCCCGTTACACAGCACTTGACCCAGGTCCTTGCCCAGTAGGTAGTTATTGTCAGAAGTTGAGGTGTAGATAGGGAAATTGATATTTAGATGGTTTAAAGCAGGGGTCCTCAACCCCCCATCCGTGGCCTGTTAGGGACCGGGCCGCACATCAGGAGGTGAGTGGTGGGCAGGCAAGTGAAGCTTCATCTGCTGCTCTCCATCACTCCCCATCGCTCGCATCACTGCCTGAACCATCCCCTCCCTTCCCCCCCGCCCGGCTGTGGAAAAACTGTCTTCCACAAAACCGGTCCCTGGTGCCAGAAAGGGTGGGAACCACTGGTTTAAAGGTCATCCAGATGGTAAGCGGCAGTAGAATTTGAAGTTGGGTGTGTCTGGCTTCAAAGTGTAGGCTCTTTCTACTTTTTCCATGCTTTCTTTCCTAGAGCATGGCTTGGATGAGCTTCAGAGCCACCCCACAATACACAGCAGAAGAGGTGTCTAGTTCTCCAGATTGATTAGTTTAATGTCTTGGAGGACACCTTCATATAAGTTCTTGACTTCCTTCAGGCCATCTCCCCAACCCTGTTGGATGATCCTGGCCTATTCAAAGCATTAACCATGGCCCTTCAGGACTTCTGATGGCTCTGTATTTCGAATGGTGCCTTTTGACACTTAATTCTGATGACATCTGTGCCCAGAAAGCAGAGACCCACAATGCCCCACGGCCTGCCTCAACCACTCCAGTCCTAGTAAACTATCACAGTGGGTTTTATCACAGATCTCCCCATCTCCCAAGTCTGCAGCAAATTTTGGAGGTGGTAAATATCCTTTATAATCCCCAGTCTTCATCCTCTGACCTCCTTCTCATCTACTTTCATCATAGTCATTTGTTCACCAAAGATGTAGGAAGATTATCGGATATGACAGTGGCTTACAGCTCTAATCTGGCTTCAGAGAGCACACCTCCCTGGCCTCCAACACCCACACCAGAAGGCCAAATTATATCAACTCAATTCTGGAAAATGCCTCTGCTTCTGCATCCATCTGTCTTTGCTTTGCTCCTTCCTTCTGCTTTATGATCTCATTTCTTAAATCCAACCCCCAATTTTGGTGTTTAGACTCAACTCTCCTTGCTCTCCTTTTCTCAGACCTGACACTTTGTCATTGGATAGTGTTTTAAAAATGGCTCCTTCATCTTAGAAACAGAAAGTAGCATGGTGGTTACCAAGGGCTTGGAGGAGGGTGGAAAGGGGGAGTTGTTGTTTTAAGGGTATAGAGTTCAGTTTTGCAAGATAAAAAAGTTCTGGAGATCTGTTTCACAACAATGTGAATATACTTAACACTTCTGAACTGTACACTTAAAATTTGTTAAGATTGTAAATTTTATGTTAGGTGTTTTTACCACAATAAAAAAAATGCAAAAAAAAATTTTTTTAGCACCCAGAAAAAAACAAATGGTCCCTCCATCCTGATTTTTTCTGAGAGACACAAATTAAATTTGCAACAAATTTGAACTTGTTTTAAGGGAAGTTTATGCTATAACATGTATTCCAATATGGAACCTTGATGTTGGCTATGGCTATAGTCAGAATTCATGCAGTAATTACATAACCTGATCCTTTGGATCACTCTCTTGTATTAGTTAAAAATATGTGTTTTGACCCCTGGATCATGGGTTCTCAAACTTCAGTATATAATAACAATCACAGGCTTATTATATATGCATATTCCAAGGCTTACCCTATGCCTACAGAATTAGAAATCCTCTTGAGTCTGAGGCCCCAAAATCTGCATGTTAAATAAACACTATGTTATGTTGAAACAGGCTGTCATTGAACCACAGTTTGAGAAATTCTGCTTTAGAAGGTATGCTGCTTTTAAGGCAAGGACCAAATATTTAATTTTATTTTTTCTTCTATGGGCTCAATCTCAGAGATTTGTACTTAGTAAGGACTTCCATGTGGTTGAAAAAATACAGTAAAAAAAAAAAAAAAGCATTTTGCTGGACTTGTCCAAATAAAATACAATCTGTAGCATGTGGTTTATTTTAGAATTAATTGTGCATTAATATGTATTTGAGCAAGCCATATAATAGGGAGCTATAATGTGATGCTATCTCCAAAAATGTGGCTTTAGTGTTTAGTGTTTTGAAATCCAGACTCTGAGAGCCTCTGATCTCATATAGCTCTAAAAATGTCATTTCCTTTTTCAACTTTTTAATCCCTCTTCAGCCTCTAGATGGAAATGAAGCATTCCTAGTTTCAACCTGACTTGCAACTTTCAATGTGTTCTCAAGGAAGTATTGGAGAACATTTATAACGTTCATTTCATCGTGTAGTCTGTCCACACAAGAATAACTGTGAATATACTTTTAAATACCATATACTTTAGAATTTAATTTTTTGTCTGAAGAAAAAAAAGTGTCATTTATCTAGTGAGCAAAGCAATTTGGAGTTGCCTCATCCAGATTAAATTCATAATTTTATTTTAATAGTCATTTACATTTATGATATCACAAGGATGTGCAATGACAGTCTTTTTACTTAGAAATTAATAAGACAATTTGTTCTTCATGTTCTGGAGGATTTTTGCCCATTAGATGGATGTTTAGATAAATGTCTGTGAAGGCTCTATCTAACCCTGAGAATCTGTGAATTTATACTGCCAAAGTAATTTTTGATACACTCAATATTACTTGGATGTAACATGAAATGTAATTTGTTCCCCACAGAGAACATAGTTTTAGCCCAAAATTTGCCTGTACAAAGTGAATTGCCTAATAGTTTTATCTTCATGTATTTTTAGAATGATGTCATACTTTAGAAATATAAACATTCAAGTGGAAAATCAAACATTGGATCAGATAGTAACACCCCAACTGATTTGTCTTTTAACTTTTCTAAGGGATTAAGTTTTTATATATGCTCTTCCCCACCCCCACCCCCGTTTTAAGGTTTCAACAGTAACACAATGGTCACCAAATGCATTGTATGAATACAACCAGGATTTGTGACATTCCAAAATGTCTTGAAAGGCTTGAAGGGGCAGGTCCAAAGTCACAGAAGCTTAGACTGAAAGGACCTCAGAGTTGGAGCAGAAGAACATTTAGGTTACTGAGTTGCTCAAGAGTGTATAATGGTGGAGAGATGACCTGCTTCTCTGTTGAGGCAGTGCACTTCCCACTGCTTTGAAGGAGGAAAAATTAAGAAGTTGTTTTGTCTGTTCTGCCTGTGGATAACACTGTCCTCACTATTCTTTAGAAATCCACTTGGTATTATGTCTACTTGTTTCTTCTTTCTAGGTTGGTTACCCACTGTGGTAGACAAACTCTAGGGTGGCCACCATGATCCCCTGCCTCCTGGGATTCACACACTTTTATCCCCTTCCCCCCGAGTATAGGCAGGACCTATGACTTCCTGCTCACTAATAGAATGCAGCAAAGGTGATGCAATATACATGGTTATGTGTATATGATGACCTAACACATGACTATAAACCAACTTGATAGGAGACTCTCCTATAGCCTGCCTGGCCAGACATGACGTAGCTGGGTCCACTGATTCAGAGTCTTACAAGGATGCAATCAAGTTATCAGCTGGGGCTTTGGTCTCATCTGAGGCTTGACTCGGGAAGGAGCTGTTTCCAGCTCATGTGGTTGTTGGCAGCGTCCAGTCCTTGAATGCTGCTGGATTGAAACCCTCAGTTTCTTGCTGACTGTTGGAGGGAGGCTGCTTCAGTACCTTGCCACGTGGTGCTCTCCAGAGGCAGCTCACAACATGACAGCTCGCTTCTTCAAAGCCAGCAAGGGACAGTCTTTGGGTCACATTGGCTACAAACAGAAGACTCAGTTATTTTATTTTATCTTTTTTATTTATTTTTTTAACATCTTTATTGGAGTATAATTGCTTTACAATGGTGTGTTAGTTTCTGCTTTATAACAAAGTGAATCAGTTATACATATACATATATCCCCATATCTCTTCCCTCTTGCGTCTCCCTCCCACCTCTCTAGGTGGTCACAAAGCACTGAGCTGATCTTCCTGTGCTATGCGACTGCCTCCCACTAGCTATCTATTTTATATTTGGTAGTATATATAAGTCCATGTCACTCTCTCACTTTGTCCCACCTTACCCTTCCACCTCCCTGTGCCCTCAAGTCCATTCCCTATGTCTGCTTCTTTATTCCTGTCCTGCTCCTGGGTTCTTCAGGACCTTTTTTTTTAGATTCCATATATATGTGTTAGCATATGGTATTTGTTTTTCTCTTTCTGACTTACTTCACTCTGTATGACAGACTCTAGGTCCATCCACCTCACTACAAATAACTCAATTTTGTTTCTTTTTATGGCTGAGTGATATTCCATTGTATATATGTGCCACATCTTCTTTATCCATTCATCTGTCGATGGACACTTAGGTTGCTTCCATGTCCTGGCTATTGTGAATAGAGCTGCAATGAACATTGTGGTACATGACTCTTTTTGAATTACGGTTTTCTCAGGGTATATGCCCAGTAGTGGGATTGCTGGGTCGTATGGTAGTTCTATTTTTAGTTTTTTAAGGAGCCTCCATACTGTTCTCCATAGTAGCTGTATCAATTTACATTCTCACCAACAGTGAAAGAGGGTTCCCTTTTCTTCACACCCTCTCCAGCATTTATTGTCTGTAGATTTTTTGATGATGGCCATTCTGACTGGTGTGAGGTGATACCTCATTATAGTTTTGATTTGCATTTCTCTAATGATTAGTGATGTTGAGCATCCTTTCATGTGTTCGTTGGCAATCTGTATATCTTCTTTGGAGAAATGTCTATTTACGTCTTCTGCCCATTTTTGGATTAGGTTGTTTGTTTTTTTGATATTGAGCTGCATGAGCTGCTTGTAAATTTTGGAGATTAATCCTTTGTCCATTGATGTGTTTGAAAATATTTTCTCCCATTGTCTTTTCGTCTTGTTTATGGTTTCCTTTGCTGTGCAAAAGCTTTTAAGTTTCATTAGGTCTCATTTGTTTATTTTTGTTTTTATTTCCATTTCTCTAGGATGTGTGTCAAAAAGGATCTTGCTGTGATTTATGTCATAGAGTGTTCTGCCTATGTTTTCCTCTAACAGTTTTATAGTGTCTGGCCTTACATTTAGGTCTTTAATCCAGACTCAGTTATTTTAACCTGCTGCATCTAATTGGTGTGAATTTGCACCCCGTAATTTATGTTAGGATTCTAGACCTTGTGATTGCGTTCACCTTGACAACATCAATATAAACTCAGTTTATACTTTTTTCATTAATTGTATAGTCATATGTTTCAGGGGATTATGGAGTATATTGACTCTGTTATGAATTCAAACTAATCTATTGTATAAGCAAGGAACCTGTATGAACTATTAAATCAACAACCAACCTACCACTTGGCCTTCACTAGACTAGAGTGTCTGCCAAAGCAATAAATTTTACCTTAGATAGGTAAATCAATTTCACTGCCATGTTCTCTCCCCTAATTCCTTCCCTTCTTCTTTCCAAATGTTGCACAAAGATGTAATATTTGGGCACCAGTGCTCTTGAAGCCCATGGCAATCTTCCTCTGTCTTCAGAAGTGTGCCATGCACTGTCCCTACAATGATCTGTTTTCTTTTCTGCGTATTTTCCTCCCAGTGATGGTTTTGCTTCTTCTTGCCTCCATCAGTGATTAGCTCCACAAACCACGTTATGGTTGAGTCCAAAGGTTTTTCCCCAAAAGAACACACAACTGACAGAAACAATAAAATGAAAGTGCCCATGTTTTAAAATTTATAGAAAAACTTTTACTACAACACCAATTAGAATTTCCTTTAGTTATTATGACATCAGATTTTAGTCTTGACAAAACTGATAAGCTCTAGACATTCATAACTGGAGAGTTTCAAGATCATTTTTTTTAAATCATCATTACATGGAAACTAGTGCTGTTTTATTTTAGGTGCATGGCAAACTGACAGAATACCAATCCAGTCCAAAGCCAAACCCAGTGAGGGCAGTCTAATTTAGATTTCTCCACTGAATTTTAACCAAGGCTGGGTTTCTGCTGAGAGATACTGTGAACTGTTTCATTTGTGCCAGGATTACTATAATTTTGCAAGGTAACTTTAACATTATTAGGCTAAGTAAAAAATAAACTACTGATGAACACAATTTATGGAAATTAATGGAAAAGGTTCATCTTTATCCCACTAAGTCTTCTAATTCCTTCAAAGTGTTGTTAACTTTTATATTTTATTTTTATAACGTAGAACTCCTTCCTGACTTTCAACCAGCTTTTCAATGTTCCTGCTAAAATTTAGAGACCCATCCTTTACTTGTCCTTTTGATTACTCATTCCAGCAGCTCTGATTTATTTTTATTAGTATGATACAACAATTCAAGTCAAAGGAACACAGTTCCCCACAATTTGGTAACACTTAGAACTTCTGCACTTTGTGAACGAAGATAGGCTTTTTTAAAAAAATACCTGCAAGGCATACAGGCTCAGATACATGCAGTGCATTCAGGTCATTTGAGAAATAATATGCAGACTTCTTTCACATTTTCCTTGAGGACTTTTGCTTGGGTTTCCTTTATATTGTATACATTGAAATTCTTTGTAGATGACTGCAATAAAAAAATGTATTTTCCTCCACTTGCAAAACCAAAGCAGTTGAAGAAATTTGCACATTACGTTTCCTTGCGAGGCCTTTGACTTTTTCCCCTAATGCCTTTTAAGAGAGTCTATCGTTAATTTTAGATTAAGAGTACAGAGCCTTTCTGTTTCCATAAATGTTTTAATGCTTCATTCCTAGAGATGGGCTATATGGGGAGCTCTATGAAGTTGTTCTTTTTGAGAAGTAAAATATTTCCCCACAAAAAGAGAAGGAAAGTTTCCAGAGAACAATGAAAGCCTGGTAATTGTACTCGGAGTTTCTTAGAAGAGTTCATTCTTCTCACATGGGAGGATGGTTTGCTCCCAGAAACTTATTACCCCGTTGCCAGTCATTTTTCTGCCAAAGTCAACTCATGTACCTTTTAGCCACTTCAGTACACTGCAGCTGTTATATCCTGACCACCGTGGACTTCCTTCTTCCTTTCTGCTATTACAACGAGGTCATTCATTCCTTTCTCTCTCTCTCTCTTTTTTTTAAAAGAAATCTTTTCCTCCCCATCTGTGCCTGGGATGCAGATACTGTTGCTTTTCCCTCACCAGCTGGGGCTGCGCTCATTGTTCAACCTATTGTTTCTCAAAGATAGGGCTTTGCATTAAGGCTACGAATAGACAAAAAACGGCTGGCTCAGAAAACCATCATCAAATTACTAAACAAAAATAGGGAGTGGAATATTTTGTCTGCATTTAGAGACTTTTCTTTTAATTTCTTCATATTTTCTTTGTTTTGTTTTATTTCAGGTAACAACGATTTTCAAACATCCACATTAGTAAACTCTGCTTTGAATTCATCCATTTTAATTATGATTAACCCCAGATGAGAGAGTGCTTTTGCCTCTCCCTTAAATACCATCAGATTGCTCTTTCCACTGCTTTTGCCTTGCTTTAGATAGCTTCCTCCAAAGTAACTGGGAAATTAGTATGTCTTTTTAACCTTTATGTGTAAGAACTCTTCTAGCCTTCTAAATAGGAGTCACTGGCATTAGGTGTTTAAAGTTATCCTTATTTTTCCATAAGATTAAATCACTTGTCTCAAGCCCTTTTATTTTCATTCATTTTTAACTTATTTTAATTGAGGTATAATTGACATATAACATGATATTAGTTTCAGGTGTACTACCTAATGGTTTGATATTTGTGTATATTGCGAAATGATCACCACCATAAGTCTAGTTAACATCTCCACCATTCATAGTTACAGAAAATTTTCTTTCTTGTGATGAGGACTTTTAAGATTTCCTCTCTTAGTAACTTTCAAATATGCAGTATGGTATTATTAACCCTTGTCACCCAGCTGTACTCTCAAATTCTTTTTAGAGGGTGGGATACTAATAAACAAACAAACAAAATAATTCTCTAGGCTGGTGCTTCTCATACTTTCGTAAGCATGAGAACCATCTGGAGTTAAAATACAGATTGCTGGGCCCTGCCCTGGAGACTCTGATCAAAGGGCTACTGACGCTATGGATCTGCGGACAGCGCTCTCAGTACTCAGCCCTCCCCCGCCAAGGGATTCCTGGGTATTCCAGTGCTGCTGCTTAAAGTGTTACCCAATGCAAACCAATGAAAAGAAAAGCTTGTTGAGACGGTAAGTGTATAATGATTGACAGATAGATGATGGATAATAAATAGATAAGAGAATCCTATGAACCCTATGTTATTATTTATTACCTAAGTAATAACAGTTTTAAAAATTCTACTTTTTAATAAGTTTTTAAAGCATGGCATACACAGTATAAAAGTTAAAAGAGCACAAAATATGTATATCAGAGGGCTTCCCTGGTGGCGCAGTGGTTGAGAATCTGCTTGCTAATGCAGGGGACATGGGTTCGAGCCCTGGTCTGGGAAGATCCCACATACCGCGGAGTAACTAGGCCCGTGAGCCACAACTACTGAGCCTGCGCGACTGGAGCCTGTGCTCCGCAACAAGAGAGGGCGCGATAATGAGAGGCCCGCGCACCACGATGAAGAGTGGCCCCCGCTCGCCGCAACTGGAGAAAACCCTCGCACAGAAACGAAGACACAAAACAGCCAAAAATAAATACATAAATAAATAAATTTTTTAAAAAATGTATATCAGAAACTAAACTGTTCCCCCTTTCTAGATCTCCACTCCCGCTTTGCAGAATCAAGCTTGTTTAAGTATCTTGTTAGCGTATGTGCACTTAACATTTTGAAAGAGGTTGAGAATTGCCCTCTGTCAAATAGTCTATGCCAGTTTACACTCCCATCTACTATTATACGGATGCTTATTTCTCCACACTTCAATGGTAGCAGACAATATCCAAAATTTTGATCTGCCATTCTGACATGTGAAAACTGACGTCTAATTTTTATTTTACTTTGTGTTGCATATAATTATGAGAGAAGTTAAACAACTTTGAGTAGCAAGACTGTGGACAATCTATTAATTTAGTGCAAATAGCTGACTGGCTTAAAATTCGACGTCATACTTTCATCCAAGCAAAAGTATCTGCTTTTCTTGTTCACCTGATATTTTCCTTTTGTTGAATCTTGCGTCAAAAAGTACTGCTTCGGGCTTCCCTGGTGGCGCAGTGGTTGAGAATCTGCCTGCCAATGCAGGAGACACGGGTTCGAGCCCTGGTCTGGGAAGATCCCACATGCCGCGGAGCAACTGGGCCCGTGAGCCACAACTACTGAGCCTGCGCGTCTGGATCCTGTGCTCCGCAACAAGAGAGGCCACGATAGTGAGAGGCCCACGCACCGCGATGAAGAGTGGCCCCCGCTTGCCACAACCGGAGAAAGCCCTCGCACAGAAACGAAGACCCAACACAGCCATAAATAATAAATAAATAAATAAATTTATTAAAAAAAAAAAAAGTACTGCTTCACCTCCTTTTGAATGAAAAGAAACAACTACGGTAACCCCTCTTGTCTGCCCCTTTCCTCAGTTCCCCCGGAAATTTTTATTCATTTGGCAATCCTTTGAAAAATGAAGGCTTAGATGTAGATTTTTTTATGTTCTATAGAAAATAATACATCTCTAAACCCAAGCTTTGCTTATGAGAAATGACAGCTTATAGCCAAACTGAGGTTATAGGAAATCAAAGAAAATATTGACTATGGTGCACACACCAAAGCTGAATTTTCCTTAACTTGTTTATTGGTGTTCACTTGAAAGAAACACACACACACACACACACACACACACCCCTAAGACTGCTTTTTGAAATCAAATGTATTTCCTGCCTTCTTCTTTCCTCCGGACTCTTACGACCAGCCTATTTATAGCCCAGGAAAGGAAAAAGCTCCGCTGGAGGCAGGAAAACTAAGTTCAGAAAGAATAGGAGGAAGTGTGCCTGCCATTTAGCCAAACAACCTTTAATTCAGAGAGCTCAAAGCTTAGCAGCTTCACTGTCGTCGTCAGGCGTAAACAGCTTGCAAATTCGAATTTTTTACTCTCCCCATTTTTGAACTGGATTTGGGCAATGGAGGTGAATGCAGCATTTTAGAAGAGAGAACAGGAATCTCTAGGTGTTTAGATACGTGGAAGAGAAACTTGTTAGGGGTTGGTGAAGCAGAAGGAAAGAGAGGATTCAACAGAGGGATGAGCTTGAAATGATTCCACACCTGCGAGTTAAGGTAAGTGTCCTTTTCAACACCGTCTGTTGTTGTGTCTACGTGCACATTATGCACTGTGGATATTAGCCCCAGACGGTGTGTATAATTTGAGGGCGGACACTCATGAAGAGCTCATAAGCTTTGCTTATATCTCTGAAAACATGTGGAAATCAGCCTCACTTGTGACATCTTCGGTTTTTAACAATAATGTTTTTAAAGTAGTTGTTTCCTTAAGATAGCTTTATCGCCACTAAGTTTTCTTTGGTTTCATTATCACCAGGGGATTAAACAGTATACATAATTTCATTGAAGATCATTTTTGAAAAATAATTTCTTGATATTTGTCTGTTTTTCTGCCCTTTTCAAAGTGCTGACGAGTGATCCATATACCATTTTGGGGGGATCAATACTGGTTTAGAATACATTTAATAGAGAGGCCCTCAAGCAAAAGTGGTCTATTTTAGAAAAGTTATTTTAACTAAAAATTAAATTTTGTATAAAATTATGTGAAGATTAAATTTTTTTTAATACAGATCTTCTCCTGAACGTTCATTTTCAGACCAAGAAAAACCCTCTAGGAGTACAAAAAACAGCACTTAACAGCTCCAGTGATAGAAACTGTTCACAATAATTATTTACATTTAAGTTATTATTTCAAAACATTCATTCAACATATATTTTCTGAGTGACCTGAAAAAATGTCCCTGGGTTTGGAAG
The DNA here is from genome assembly GCF_965194825.1 of Balaenoptera physalus. Classification (NCBI taxonomy): domain Eukaryota; kingdom Metazoa; phylum Chordata; class Mammalia; order Artiodactyla; family Balaenopteridae; genus Balaenoptera; species Balaenoptera physalus. The sequence continues at coordinate 71,145,848 of NC_138894.1, read as the reverse complement.
TGGAAAGGTCGAAAGGGAATGGATTAAATCCAAGAGCAGTTGATGCTGCCCACGAAAACTTGGAAAGCTCCTAGGGACATTCCAACTTCTTTTAACATTCTTTGCCATCAAACAAGTACATTTGTTTAGATGATGCACCATATTTGCATTCACCGCTGATAATATCCACATTTGTGTCCTGGAGAAACTTGATTAATGTTACCATGATGTCAAACAAAGGAATAAGGTTCTGGTGGTTTATTGAAAAGGAAGAGCCAAAGGAAATGTGTTGCTGTTATTTTGGCTTATCCCAGTTTGAGACTGGTATGTTTAGAATCTGTCTTAAGAAGATAGCAAAGCTGGAAGCCAGAGAAGCTGAGCCAGCCAGATTGCAACTAGTGCAGGAGGCCAAGGCTCAGTTCTGTCTCAATGTGGATCGCATTGGCTGTTCTCTTTCATGGAAGAATTTAAGGGTTATTTTCTTCTGATTAGAAAATTATAATTCATTCCATGGAAACAGCAAAGTATAATATTCTTGAGTAGAAAGAGCAATATTTCTTAGTTAAAATTAAGTTGTAAAAAATAGAGTGAAATAAAATTAATCTGGACAAATATGATGGGTCTGAAGAAACAAATAAAACAAACTCTTAGCCCTTGTTTCCAGGACATTCCAGTGCTGCAAAGTTCTGAATCCATTTTATTATTTCCACAAAGAAAAGTCTGAGGTAACCAAATTAATTGCTACTCCACGTGGGTCTAGCAATAGGGACATTGCTTACAGTGATCCTGATTTCTGTTCATGTTGAACCTTTCCTCTTATAATTTCAAAACAACATTCTCACTTGACACATTCATATGTTTACATGATGAGAATAAAAATGTTTTAAACACCATTGAAGGTTTAAATAATAGATAAAATAATGAGTTATGTATTTAATTCTAAGAATATGTATTTTTTCATTTTTAAAAGTCTTGTTGTTGGTCATTGGTTTCTGGTTGCCCATAGATGCTTATAAATGTATCCATGAAATGCCAGTTATTTAAAATAGATTTCTTGGGAATGGCTTAATAGTTTCATAGCTTTCTTGATGTATTCTCAAGCTCCTGAGAATATGGTACATTATTAGAGTTAGCTAATTCTGAAAAAAAAATTGCCAATTTTTTTAGCTTCTCTATTAATTAAATAGTCATTTATTTCTTCATTTCCTGCATAACTCCTATAATCACTATGTGTTTACAGGTTGCAGAGTACAGCCACCCCGACTCTCACATAGAAATATAAGTGAAATCAGATTACTCTTCAGATAGAGTGGAGTTTTAAGAAATTTAGTCACCAAATGTAATCCACAACTTGTAGGATGTATTGAAGGGGGGTGTAGGGAGAAGCATGCCAAGGCCAGGCAGCCATACCCACCTGGCCTGATGCTATGGAAGGAGGGGGAGTTGCAAATTGATTTTCGTGGGTCTATGAGCACCTTAAATCCAGATTAGCGGCCTCTGGATGTTCTCTTTCTCCTGTGCTCTCATCCCCTCACATCCTATATTACAGGTCAGCACAGCACCACACCACCAAAGCATATTTGTTAAGTTCTCCTACTTATAATACATTCTCTACCTTTGATAAACTCAACATTTACTTGGAGAGTGGGAATTATACAGAACACAAGGCATCCTATATATGGAACCAAATGAATGATGTAGATAATAAGAACAGATAAGGAAGGCCTGATCCAGGCAGGCTTCATGGAGGGATGAGGTTGAGCTGAGCCTTGAAGGGCAGAGGGAGATCTGATGGGTATGGCAAGAGATAAGAGCATCCAAGACAAGAACGGAGCTGTGTGCATGGGAAGAGATAGGAATGTATTGATACTTGGGTTGCTGGATGAAATACAGGATTCCCACTGAAATATGAATTGCAGATAAACAACATATACTTTTTCTAGTAAGAGTATGTCCTATTTCACTGGTGTGTATGAGGCGTATTGTATGAGACATACTTATACAAAATATATTTGTTGTTTATCTGATGCACGTTTAACTGAGTGTCCTGTGTTTTTTATTTCCTACTGGCAACCCTACCAGGGAACTCTGTGTCAACCAGCTTGATAGGAGCAGGGGCAATGCCCATACGGAACAAGAGGAAAGCATCTGGAGGAGGTTGAAGTCAGACTGCAGTGGGACAATAATGCCAGACTAAGGAATTTAGAATCTAATTTGAAGACACTGGGGAGTCACTGAGGATTTTGAGAAGGGAAATGACATCAATAAGATCTGCCCATTCAAGGCAGGACCTGCTGGGGCAAAGAGTAGGTCACCAAGGTCTGGGTGCTGGTGACAACAGAGAGAAAGAAACCAACCAGATTGGAGACACATTAGAGGACAAATCCCACATGTTTTGCAAACTAACTGGATATGGTTTTAGGAGGAGAAGAAGTGTTAGAGAGGATATTACGTTTTACTTAGAGTCCATTCAAAGAAATAGCCAAAGAGATAGAAGCAGGTCAGGGAGTTAGTGAGGGAAGCAAGGATTTTATTTTCAGACATATTAAATTTGAGGTGATGATGGGATCATCAAGTAGAAATAGTAAGTGGACAGCTGGAAATGGGAAACAGCTTAGGAGAAAGGTGAGGGCTGGAAGTAATAACAATGGCCAACATTGATGGAGAATTTTCTATATGCCAAGCTTTTTAATATACATTCTCTTATTTAGTGCTCAAAACCACCTATGGGCAGGTTCCATTGCTAGCCACATTGTATAAATGAGAAAACTAAGGCTCAGAGAGGTTAAGTGACTTGTCCTTGATTACCTAGAGACAGAAAATGGAAGCCAGGTGTGCATGAGCTCAAAGCCATGTACCCACTCATTCCCGTGGAGTATGTATCTGCTGTGGACTCACTTTCTCCATCTGCAAAGATCTAAAGGCACAATTGTTCATGCTGTAACCCAATTTTTAACCAGACGCCTGGTCTTTGCTCCTCACTGCGGTAGCCCTCAGAATTCTGCACCTTTTGGTTAATCTCTCTGAGGAAACGGGAATAGTTTGTACACAGAGATTTTCTTATTGATTTTACTTATTTGTATATTTATTACCTAAATTGTTTTTCCCTTCAGTGCCTCATTTTTAGATTTCTCCTCGGTTATCTTATGAAATAAAGATTATACCATACCGAAGAGGAAACAGGACCAAGAAGGGTGTTAAACACCTCTCCCTGTCCTTGGCTGCCCTCTAGTGGCAGAACCAGGTAACAATGCTCAGCCCAGGTCAGGGACAGCGCAGGCAGCCACTAGAAGCAAGCTCTTTAGGAAACTAAGAGGTCACAGAATCACTGCAGAATCATCTGTGGGCTCCTAAAATGTTTGGAGGCTAGTTGTGCTAACAGATTCTGGAAAAGGACTTCGTGGAATTACTTAGACTTTTACAGCTGGTTGGCCCAAAGGGCATTTCGGATAGACCCGTTTTAGATTTATCTTAAACTTTGTAATCATTGAAAGTATTTCACTTGTTTATCCTGTTAGGAAGGTACATATATCAAGCTTGGTTATTAAATTTTTAATGCACATCTGTGCCTTGATTGTTAAGAATATTTCCTAGACATTTTATTCTAAATATTTATTTCAAAATACACAATATTTTTTCTACTAAAATGTAAATAGTCTGGGGCTTCCCTGGTGGTGCAGTGGTTGAGAATCCGCCTGCCAATGCAGGGGACACGGGTTCGATCCCTGGTCCGGGAAGATCCCACATGCTGCGGAGCAACTAAGCCTGTGTGCCACAACTACTGAGCCTGGGCTCTAGAGCCCGTTTGCCACAACTGTTGAGCCCGCGTGCTGCAACTACTGAAGCCTGCGCACCTAGAGCCCACGCTCCGCAACGAGAAGCCACCACAATGAGAAGCCCGCGCATCGCAACAAAGAGTAGCCCCCGCTCACCGCAACTAGAGAAAGCCCACGCGCAGCAACGAAGACCCAACACAGCCAAAAATAAATAAATAAAATAAATAAATTAAAAAATATATATATATATACATAAAAAAGTAAATAGTCTATCTTTTAGGAATATATCCTAAGGAAATATTCATAGATTGAGGCAAAAATGTATGTAAAAGAAAGTTTATCTATTTGAAACAGACAAATTTTGGACAAATATACAATATAAGGAAATTGTCAAATAATATTCCACAATATGGAATTACAAATAGCCATTAAATTACATTAAAATATTTAATGGCATTGGAAACTCTTTGTAGTAATGTTAGGTGAAAAAGAGAAGACAAAAAATTATATACATGGTGTGATCCCATTTTCTTAAAAATTATAAATGTATATATGAAAAAGAGTTAAGAACTAAAAATTCCTACACCAAAATGTTAACAATAAGAACCTCTGGTCAGTGAGGTAAAGGTGATTTTTATTTTCTACTTTGTCTCTGGGATAGCATGTACTACTTTTATTTTTTATTTTATTTTATTTTTTAAATTTTTATTGGAGTATAGTTGCTTTACAATGTTGTGTTAGTTTCTGTTGTACTGCAAAGTGAATCAGTTATACATATACATATATCCCCTCTTTTTTAGATTTCCTTTCCATTTAGGTCATCACTGAGCATCGAGTAGATTTCCCTGTGCTATACAGTAGGTTCACATTAGTTATCTATTTTATACATAGTAGTGCATATATGTCAATCCCAGTCTCCCAATTCATCCCACTCCCCACCCCCTTGGTATCCATAAGTTTGTTCTCTACAACTGTGTCTCTATTTCTGCTTTGCCAATAAGTTTATCTGTACCATTTTTCTAGATTCCACATATAAGCAAAATTATACAATATTTGTTTTTCTCTTTTTGACTTACGTCACTCTGTATGACAGTCTCTAGGTCTATCCATGTACTTTTATGATCAGGTACAAAAACCAGTATGTTTTGAAAAAGTGGAAAACTAAGTCCCAGTGCTCTAGTTTCTTGCTGTCATGGCTGACAATCAGGTTTGTGCTAATTCAGCCCCACTTAGGCTTCTTTGCCCAGTAAAGCACTGTATCCTGTTTGTGACAGCATAATTCATTGTAATGGAAAAGATTATGATGCACTAGTCTGGTCTATGACTTCACTGTATTCATGGGCAACAGGAAACAAAGACAGACACTTGTTTTTTTCATAATTGTTTTAGCAATAATTGACAATTGGAGGAAATGAATGGCAGAAAACAATTATGGGCAGACAAGATGGTCAGCAAATCAGACTGGGAAACGCATTGGAGCCTTCTTAGTTCTATTAGTGCAACAATTTCAGAACATTACAAAGATATTCTTGTTTTGTTTTGTTTTCAATCTACTCCTGAAATCACTATTGTTTTTACCAGCAGTTACACAACTCTTTGCTGGCAGTAGTGACCCCCAATGTGTTTTTAATTCAGTAATCTGGTAATCCCACATCAGTGATTTGGGACTGAATTTTTATGTATGTTAATATTCAGTGTCAGTGTGAACTTCTCCATGTGCACGACATGTCCAGTTATAATGCTGCTATAATAATAACTAGCCCCCTGTTGCCCGTACACAGAATCTTAAAAGTTTCCGTGCTATGAAATGAGTACAGTTAACAACGATTGAGATGAAAATGAAGGATGTGTTATCAACTGGGAAAGAGCTAAGTAAGGCAGGTACTATGTGCACTTCAGTGACATTTATCAGTATCTCAACCAGTGGCTTGTGTCCTTAGACATGACTTAACTGTCCTGATGGGTATCATTAAAATGCTTTGGTTGGGAAAACTAAACATGTAGGGGCTGCTTTAATCTTTACTCCTGGTCATATTCTCCTCTGATTAGCCTGATTTGGAGTAAAATTCTGCAGCGGCTCTGACTTCCAATCTGAAAGACTAATTACTGGTCATGCAATTTATTGTGGAGGCCTCTAGACCAAGCACTGTCCACTAGAAATATAAAGTGAGCCACAAATTGAGCCACATATGTCATTTTATATTTTCTAGTGGCCACATTAAGGAATTAAAGAGACAGGTAAAAATTAGTTTTAAGAATCTCGTTTGTTGAACCCAATATATCCAAAACATTATCATTTCGACATGCAATCAATATAAAAGATTGTTAATGAGATATCTTACCTTCTTCTTTGGTACCAAGTCTTTGAAATCCAGTGTGTATTTTATGCCTGCTACATACCTCGGTTCAGACGGGCCTCATTTCATGTGCTCAGTGGCTTGAGGTGCCTAGTGGCTACTGGAGTGGGCAGTGCAAACCTCAACAGCAGAGCTGCAGTGCTACGCGGTTACATGAATGGCATGTGGAGTTTGGGCTGTGAGATTCTGCTGTCTGTTCAGGACTCACACTCTTCTTTCTGATGTACTCAGCAGGCCACTCTTACATGTATCAAATAAAGCTGAATCACTGAAAGGCAAGCAAAGGATTGGCAGTTTGTAAGTTTTGGCCTCTTAGAACAGTCCAACTGTTCGTTGGATCAATTGGAATGCTGCGAGTAATGATGGATTCTTCAGTTGAGAATAAGGGTAATAGAGGTTTTAAAAAACTCTCAATTTTTGAAATCTGGGTTATATGATTATAAGAAACTTTATTTTATCATGATGTTTCCAAGTGAATTTAGACATGGGAACAGATATTACACAGCCTAAAATGAACTTCTAGAAAGCATTATAGATGTTGTGCTCTTAATAATGCATAAAACTTAGTACAAAGAAAGAAATCTTTAGCAATTCACACACACACACACACACACACACACACACTTCTACCATTGTGACCATTTCTGATGTCTTTTCTGCAGTCTGCATTGTCTTATTTGAAGGGTAGGAAGTATGCTTCAATAATCTTGTATAACTACTATGCCCTGGGGACTCTCATGCCAGTCAGCTGGAGTGACAAAGATAGTTCTGTGTGCTAAGTATGGAGATACAAAAATAGAACTGATGGAAGTGGATAAAACTAAAAGACACTGTAGGTTCTTAAGGCCCCGCCAATGGCAGAGACTTGGAAACAAGGGCTTCTGAAGTCCTGGCAAGGAGTCACAGCCAACTGAAATGATCATATTTTGGGTTCATTTCTTATTCCATGAAGGTTTGGTTATGGAGCTAGATTTAAAGCAATCAGAAAATTCTAAAAATCAAAATAAAAGTTAAAGACATTTAAAATATAAATAATGACCATCCATTGCATGATATACAGATTGGAAGTGTTCCAAAAGCTTGTTTTTAAGAATGTTCTTGGCCCTCTGAATAAACTTTTCATTTTTCCCATAGAAGCAAAGTTGTAGAGTCACTGGTATGTGCACCTAAAATATCATATCTCATATACTTACAATGAAATCATTACAGTGTATTTACAATGTATTCACAACGTATTACATTAGATCTTTATCCTTAAATCATTATAATTTATTATAAATGTGTATTAATTATTAAACTATTCCAATGCATTTACAATAAAGTATAACTATTAATGTATCGTTTCTACATTAATACATTATACCATGCACTAATACTATGTTAATAACTACATTACATTTATACGTTAATAATGCATGAATAATTAACCCAAACAGAAAAATAATATATTGAATCAACTTACAATCTCCATCTACCCAAAGCAAAAGCACTGATAGAGAATCTAGGAAGTGCCAGGTGTTCTATCAGATGCCGGGACAAGCATAAAAGATAAATTGTATTTATTTTGTTTGCTAATGTCAGTAGGAAAGCAACTTCACCGGAGAAGAATGAGGAAATAGATGGAATTCTTTTCTCAGGAGACGGCCTTATTATCTGCGTGACTCCTAGGTGGAGAAGGCCTTTTCATTTGTGTCTAATTTTAACTTCTAAACTTTGGATTCTCCTTTTTTCCCCGTCCTTAGGACCGAGTACCTCTAGCGTTGCTCTTCAGGGTGTAGCCATAATTAGGAGCTTTTTTTTGGTTCCTAAATAGAGCGTGATTTTCCTAAGTCACATTTGGCAGAGAGGTAGAAGAGAAGAAGGTAAGAGAAAGGTTGCAATGAAAGTGAATGTAGGGACACCTGAGAAAGAGTTCTACCAACTTGCTCCGTCCTCCTGGGGGCGTGGGCGGGGGTGGGGAGGCAGAGCTCGGGGGAACCAGGACTTGGATCATTCTCTAAATTTTCCTGTGCAGCTTCCAGAAGGGGAAAAAGGAGGGGAGGGAGGCGTGTGCAACTGACCTTTGCGTGTGGAGTGTGCTTTCCGAGTCAGTCTTTCGTATCTTCGTGAGCTCCATTAGCTGTTGGATCCTGCAGATATACTGCTGCTGCTTTTCCTTATCACTAGTAAATGAGGAGCAGGTGGCAAGGTTAGGCACTAACTGGTCTTTAGGCAAAGGTCAAGAAGTCTGGGTTGAGTGGGGCCACTGACTGATTTCACAAATCAGCAAGAGAATTCAGGAACCTGCCGGTGAGTTGCGATTATCCCATTCCTTCCTTACCGTCACTATTGCTTCTATGTTTGCTCCTTTTCCCCTTATTCAAGGACTGACTCCAGCTGATTTCCTTCCCTCAGGGTCCCCCCTCCCCACACATTCAACTCTCCACACGCCTGAGAGCAGATTTGTCCCTTAGTATCCTCTATCCGTAGGGACTGATTCCAAGACCCTTGCTGGTATGAAAATCCTCAGATGCTCAAGTCCCTTACATAAGATGGCATAGTGTTTGCGTTTAAACTACACATCCTATAATTTAGATCACCATCTCAGATTATGTGTAATACCTAATACAATGGAAGTGCTATGGAAATAGTTGCTAGTGCATGGCAAATTCAAGTTTTGCTTTTTGGAATCTTCCGAAAAAAATTTTTTTTGAACCCACAGATACAGAAGAACTGACCAGCTGTAATCTGTCTTGGGGGTTGTTGTGACTTCGTTGAATTAACATTTGATAAGTAGAGCCCCAGGTGTAGGATGGTGAGCAAAACAAAAGACCACAAGAGAAATTGAAATGGAGAGGTTTATCCTGGGGGAAGTACTCAGCAGCCCTGGAGGGGGAGGTCAAGGCAGGGACAGGACCTGGGGCACACGCTTATATTAGGGTAGAGTCCGTGGGTGGAATGCTTTGAGGTTCCTGAGCTAAGGCTCAGTTCAAACCAAAAGGAGCAGGGTTTTGGTAAGCTCCACGGGGCTCCTAACTAAGGGACACAGGGCTCTTGGAGGTAAGGGAGACTTTGGTCACAAGGGTTATTGGGGAAGTCGTATCAGGAAGTTAACTTACCTGTGACTCTTCTGGCTGTTTTCTAGGGCATGCCCTTGTATGAGGGGCGAGTGTCAGTTTAAGGCACCCAGAGGGCCACTTAGCTGAACAAAATGGATGCCGAGGCAACAATACCATGGGGTAGCTTAGCTAAACACTCGGCAGACAAAACTGCTTGGGATCTTAGCCAAGTTGCAATGAATGGAAATACATTCAAAGTAGCTATAGTGGTTATAAGAAAAAAAGTGTATCTCACAGAAGCACAAGAAATGAAGCTGAGACTGGCAGGGGCCTCCCTCCAGAAACCAGCTGATCAGGGGCCTGAGACCTGACTGGAGAACTTTATGGTTCCTTACCTCCACTCCTCCTGGGAGGTTCTGCTTCTCTCTCTGTCTCTCTCTCTCCAGCTTTCCCTGCTTCACCATGCACAGGGAGAAAGAGGATGTCCATCAGCTCCTGTTTGTCCTTTTTGTTCAAGCACTGATAGCTCTAAATTCCAAATTCTCTTGAGAAAGAATCTAATTATCCAGCTGACCTATACTTGCCTCAGGTGTCAATACCTTGTCTAGTCATTTATGCCCTTGGGAGTGGGGGTCACTATACTAATCCTGCAGACGGGGGCAGTTTTCAGCAAAGAGGGGCTTGAGCTGGGACCGTCAAAGCTGTCTCTTATACACCTGGCATTCAGGTGTAATAGGGCATCTTATTTTTTCTGACCTCTCTCTCTCATTCCCTAACCAATGTGTCTCCTAACTTTCCCTGAAAGTGCCATGTATTTTCTCTCCCTCTAGACTTTCCTGTGCTGATCTGGCCAGCTAGAGTTATGCCACCCCCCTCCTTTCTTTCAATTCAGAGCCTGCATATGCTTCCAGATGCAGCACAGATGTGCTCTCTTTGATAAAACCATCGCTAGTCTTCTGTGACATCACCTCTTCTGAAATACTATAACACACTGTCTAATTGTCTAATATATTTAATCACATGATGTTTGGTGGTATTTCTTTCATTTATTCAGCCATTATTTGCCTATACAGTTAATTTTCCAGGAGTTCCTTCTCTCATCGACCTAATTATGAATTCCTTGAGGTATGTGCCATGTTTTGTGCTTTGAAAAACTCCCTCTGGAGTAGGTCAGTGTTCATAGAAGCATTATTCATGATAGCCAAAGAGTGGAAACAACCCAAGTGTCCATCAACAGATGAATGGATAAACAAATAATGGTATATACATATGATGGAATATTCTTTAGTCATAGAAAGGAATGAAGTTCTGATATATTCTACAACATGGATGTGTCTTGTAAGTGAAATAATCCAGACACGAAAGGAGAAAAATTGTGTAATTCCACTTATGTTCAGTAACTTGAATAGGCAAATCATAGAGACAGAAAGCAAGTTAGATGTTATTGAAGGCTGGGGGCAGGGATGAGTGGAGAATTATTCTTTAATGGTTATAGAATTTCTAATCTGGGTGGTAAAAAAACTTTTGGAAATAATGGTAATGGTTGCACAACATTGTGAAATGTAACATCCTTCTGAACTGTAAACTTAAAAATGGTCAAAGTAGTAATTTTTTGTTATATATATCTTACCACAATTTAAAAATAATAATAACGTAATATACCCAAACCAATGAATTGTATGGTATGTGCATTATATCCCAATAAAGCTATTTTTTTTTAATTCCCCCTGGGAACCAGATACTATGTATAATAAGTGTGTAAGTAATACTTTTATCATTTGTTGTGAGTCATCACGACATTATAATTTGTAATGAGATTCGTTAAGACACAAATTTAAATGTGATAGAGGAGCAGATATGTTTCCTCAGTTATATATACTAGGTATAACATAATTACTCTGTACTTAGTGCTAAGGTAGGTGTTGAGACACATGTCAAGTGCTGCCCAGGTATGATTTGAGATCCTAATTTCTGTCAATCATTTTTATCTTTTGTGGAGTACCTGCTATAAAGTATTACACGCCAATATACTAATTTTATGTTTGGTGAAAGAATGAATAAAAATATTAACAAGGTATACAGAATTTCTACTCATATATATATATTTTTCCGCCACCAACTTACCATCACTGGGGATTCATTCTTTAGAACTGAGACATTGTTTTCCAAATATCTGCTTTTATGACATAATATATTAAAAGAGAAGTTGATTTGTGAACTAGATTCCTGCTTCTCCATTCTCTGGCCATTAAATAAAGCTTTGTGCTCTTTCTGTCTCAAAAAAAAGACATAATATAATATACTATGTAGGTAAGATGTAACATTGTGCAGCCATGGGACAAATCATGTTTCAGAGGAATATTTGATGACATTGGAATCTTTGAGAATATTTATTGACATTGGAAATATTTATGATAAATTAAAAAGGCAGACTGAAAATCTATATGCCCATTTTAAATTTTATAAAAGATAGGAAAGATATTTATTAGTTACCTATTTCTGTGTAAGAAGTCATTCCCAAACTAAGTGCCTTTAAAGAGTGGGTTGCAATCAGGTGTCAGGTGGGGTTTCAGTCATCTGAAGACTTGGTCTGAAGTAGGGACTTGAAGACCTATTTTTGAAGCACATCATGCCCATGGCTGGCAGGTCAGTGTTGGCTGTTGGCTGGGACCCCCAGTTCCTCTCCTCTTGGATTTCTCTGTGGGCTGCTTGAATATCTTCATGACATAGCATCTGACTTCCTTCCGAGTGAGAGATCCTTGACTAAGATGAAAGCTGGAATGCTTTTTATGACCTTGCCTTGGGGGTTACACACCACTGCTGCTCTTGTATTCCAGTAGTCATGCAGCCCTGGGTCAGCCTTTAGTCAGCAAGGACAACACAGGGCATGTGAGGATCACTGGGGACCATTGGCAGGTGACCACAAATATACACTGAAATAAAAATTTTAAGAATGGTATGATTAGAGCTGATCTTAATTTTCTTTGTGCTTTTCTATACTTTTCATTTTTTTTATGGTGAACATACATGATTTTTGGAATCACACACAGTTTATTTTTGTGTATGGTGTTAGGGAGTGTTCTAATTTCATTCTTTTACATGGAGCTGTCCAGTTTTCCCAGCACCTCTTATTGAAGATGCTGTCTTTTCTCCATTGTATATTCTTGCCTCCTTTATCAAAGATAAGGTGACCATATGTGCATGGGTTTATCTCTGGGCTTCCTATCCTGTTCCATTGATCTATATTTCTGTTTTTGTGCCAGTACCATATTGTCTTGATCACTGTCACTTTGTAGTATAGTCTGAAATCAGGGAGTCTGATTCCTCCACCTTCATTTTTTTCCCACAAGATTGCTTTGGCTATTCAGGGTCTTTTGTGTCTCCATACAAATTTTAAGATTTTTTGTTCTAGTTCTGTAAAAAATGCCATTGGTAATTTGGTAAGGATTGCATTGAATCTGTAGATTGCTTTGGGTATCCTTCAATTAGTTTTAAGGCTTCAGAAAAATAGTTAAAAGAAGTTGAGTCAGGGAGCATTATCTGATCCTCTTATCTGTGTATGTAAACACACATACATACACTCATATACACACACTCTTACACTCATACACACGCATATCCTACATCTGTGGAACTGAATGGATTAAAAATGGATCCATATTTTTTGTTTGTTATTTAATGATAGTCTTTGCATTTTAATGGTGAATTCAGACAATCAACACTGTGGTTATTGAGGTATTTTAAATTTTCTATTTACCATTCTTTTTCTCTCCTCTCCTGCTTTCTTTTGGATTTTTCAAGTTTTCTGTATTCCAATTTCTCCCCTCTAGTGTTTTGGGAGTTATGTAATTTATTTCTTTTCTTTTATTAGTTATACTTAAAATTTTAAAATACATATTTGGTTTAGCAAAGCCTAATGTTAATATCTTCATATTAACATCTTCCAAATAACATAAAGAAATCTTCTTCTGAATAACATAAAGATCTTAGAAACCTTTAATTCTGATCTCAGGCTCCCATCTTTTATGTTCTTACAGTTGCAAATTTTAGCTCCACTTTTTATAAACAATTTTGTTGAGGTATAATTGACATATAATAAATGGCATATAATAAAAATATACAATTTGATGTCTTGACATATGTATACATCCATGATATGTATCACAATAAACATAGTAATCAACCCCTTAAAAAAAATACTGATTGAGTTCACACACGAACATACCTGATTGCATGTAAACTTGTTTTACTTAAGGAGTTCTGTTGCTTCTGGACAGAAGTAACTGATAATCACCATTCATCCAAGCCCACTAGGCATTCTGCTAAGTGCTTTACATTAATTATTTCTCATTTCTTTATTTATTGTCTTTAATTTTTAATTATAAATGCACTGCGAGTTTATTATAAGTGAATGTACTCAATATCAAAATGAATAGTATAAAAGAGGAAAGACTTGCAATCCTCTTTTTTTTTTCTTCAGACTAGATACATGTTTATTGCTTGTTGTCACTGCAGATATTTTCTATGCATTTGACAACATAAACGATTGTAATAAAAATGGGGCTAGATACATTGTGGGGTTGTTTTTTGGCTTAAAACAATAATCGTTTATGCTTACTGTTTTTTGCAGCTTGCTTTTTTCACTTATTACATCAAAGCCATCTTCCCATCCATCCTTTTCATGGCTGCATGATTTATTCAGCATTGATAATACATTGTGATTATTTTGATCAATCTCCCTTAATTTTAGGTTGTTTCCTTTTTATTGTTGTTATTACAAGTGTTGCATTGAACTTGTCTTACGTATATCCTTGTGCATTTATTGAATATTTTTTATAGGCTAAAAGTCTGAAATGCAACGCAGTGCATTATTTCCAAACCATATAGCCACCCTTTGAGTTGGGTATTATCAGTTCCCTTTTGCAGTTGAGGAATCTTACACAGATCTTCCTCTACTTACGAGGGGGTTATGTCCCAATACGTCCATCGTAAGTTGAAAATATCGTAAGTGGAAAATGGATTTAATACACCGAACCTACTGAACATCATCGCTTAGCTTAGCCTACCTTAAATGTACTCAGAACACTTAACATTAGCCTATAGTCAGGCAAAATCATCTAACACAAAGCCTATTTTATGACAAGTGTTGAGCATCCCATGTAATTGATTGAATACTGTACTGAAAGTGAAAACCAGAATGATTGTAGGGGTTCAGCGTGGTCGTTAAGTGTATGGGTTGTTTCCCCTTGTGATTGCGGGGCTGACTGGGAGCTGCAGGTTCCTGCTGCTGCTCCGCATCACTACAGAGTACCGGAGTGCATACTGCTAGCCTGGGAAGAGATCAGAATTCAGAATTCAAAGTACGGTTTCTACTGAATGCATATAGCTTTCACAGCACCGTAAGGTCAAAAATTTGTAAGTCGAACCATGGTAAATCGGGGACCGTCTGTACTTAAAGGGTTAAGTGACTTAGCTAGTGAAAGGATGATGAGGGTATGAGAATCCGATTTCCCAGTTCTCCAATGTGCCAACATCCTCACCACTCACCGCTCAGCCTCTCCTACTACTTTGGAAAATGGTTAAAAAAGAAAAAGTTTATTAATGTTGGAATTGTCAGGAAGATTACTGGGGATTTTCAGCTAATAGTAGTCCTATGGAATTAGAATGCAGGGGACATATTTCAGGCAATTTATAGTTTCACTTGGCCCTGCAGTTGAGGACACTAACATAAGAGTTGAGGGGCTATTTTTAGCAGGTTACTTGTAAGCGTCCCTGGAGGGGTTGTGAAATAGCCTGTCTACCACAGGCTGCTAGGAATTGCTTGCCTAATTTTTTGTTCCGAAGGAAAGGACACAGACCATCTAGGCCAGTAAGTTGGGTCCAAAATCGGACTCATGTTTATTTTACTTAATAAATGTGTTCTTGGATAATATGAGTTGAATTTTGGTTGGTCGAATGCCATTTTTAATGCACCAGGGGTACACATATTTCTTGTAATCCTGCAATGAGTGGCTTTCTAAAACAACGAATGCTTTGGTAATGTGAACAATTTTCCCTTAATTCATGTTGAATATAACTTTTTTTTTTCCTTAAGGCAGGGAACCCTATGCTCAGTCGCTTGTGTCTTAGAGTGTGTTGGCTGGTATAGCCATATTAGTTAATGGTAATGTGGAATATATATGCTGTTAAAATACAGACGAATATAGTCCAAACTCTCACTCCAAAGTCCCAAAGCAAATGACATGGTGAAAGCATATAAATTAGAAGAGGTGGTTTGTGATAAACACCCCATGCCAGAAGGAGTGTAGTTGCAGACCTTGGGTGCTCCTATCCTTATGTTTGGATTGTGGGCCCCGTTCCTGCCTCACTGCGATGGCATGTGGAAGAGCTGTCTCTTCAGTTACTACGGCCACAGTCCAGAAAATAAGATAGAAACAAGTGAGGGTGCGTGAGACCCTTTTTCACACTAGTACCATTGCATGCTTTGAAAGTATAGTCAAAAATTTCTAGTCCAACCTTAACATTTTTGTTCTTTCTATCAGTTCACATTTGCTCATACATTTTTAAAAATCAATCAGCAGTTGATTCTACAATTGGAATGGCCTTTAGAGTTCATGGAATTTTTGGTGTATGCAAATAATAAGGATTAGCCAGAGAGAAATAGACTCCAGCTTTTACCTTCGGCCAATTTTAGTCAATTTGGCTTAAGATGCTTTGGTTTTTTTAAAAAAAATATTATTATTCTACATGAAAAGCAGGCAAATATCTTCAATACAAGTGATTTAGTTAATATGCCTGGTAGGATAGGATTCTGAAAATGAATAATGAATAATCTTGATGCTCTAAGTTGACATTTATCAGTCTTCTAAAGGCCATGACTCTTGCATTGCTTTTAGTTTAGTCTTGGGAAAATAACTGAGAATGCATAGTAAAATGAATAACTTTGCAATCCCAGTAATCCCAGTTTTGGAGATCTATACTCTGGAAATAAAAGCGCCAGAAACTAGGATATATGTGCTAGAATGTTTAGTGCAACACTGTTTATAGAGGCAAAACACTGGGAGCATCTTTAGTGTTCAGCAATAAGGTGAATTAACTATAATATAACTACACTGTGAAGGAGTATGAAACTATTAAAAAGAATAAATTAAATCTGTATTATCAATCTTGGAGCCAATATATATAACCATGATACACTGTTATGGGGGAAAATCAAATTACAGATTAATTTTTTTAATGGAAAAATAGAACCCTACATGTGTATGTATGTATGTATGAGATACATTTCTCACAGGTGTGTGCTATCTCAGTGAGAAAGAGGGGTTCCATAATAATATATTTTCTTTATGTGTATCTCTGTATTGTTTGACTTGCTACAATGAGCATTATTGCTTTTTCAGTTTAAATATCTTATAAATTAAAAAACACACAAGCATCCTGTTTTTCTTATTTTGTAAAGGGAAACAAGACCATTCTTCCAAGTGATAATGTAGTTTTTCTGACCATTAAAATATATATTTAAAAAGAATTTATGGGCATTCAAATACCTATTGAAGCCTCACCATTTAGGTTGCTTTTCAGCTGTTATAGCCCATGCTCTCCTGCATTGATTTCTCACTACCATGTGTTTATTTCCACCAGCCAAGAAGCTTTGGCTGACCTTCTTACTTCCTATGGTTGTATTAAGGAAACAGCACCCACCTCTCAGCTCTGACCCCTCCCCTGCACTTGCCTCTCAGTTTGAGAGTTTTACCACAACATAAATGGATCTACTGCCTTTCACTGATAAGAATGGCAATCACCAAGAAAAGCCCTGAGAACAAACACTCCTTGTTTAATTAAAACATGAAGAAAAACTAGAAATGTCCCTACCACTTTTTTATGTGCTTCTAAAAGGTCTTTCTTAGTTTATTCCCTGTGATCTGCAAATAAGAACATCCTGTAGCAAGAATATTAGATCCTCATTCCTCGGCAGGTTCCCACTCTGTTTGTGGTTGCCTTTGTGTTTTTCCAGGAAGTCATAAAAGAGAATATCTTATCCAAAGGCTTTCTACACACTAAGGGTATAAGTAAGCCTGAGATGCAGCCAAAAGTTTCAGCAAATAAAGTGCAAGTAAACCATGGCGATATTTAACCAAGTGTATGATAAAGACAGTGATACCTTAGGAAAGGATATGGAAATGAGGTTAGAAGCTCAGGCCTCACAGATTTATAACCTACAGGTGGTGATGGTAGGATTAAAACTTGAGCAAGTAGTTTGGCACTAAAGACTGGAAAACAGTGTGGAGAAAAGGGAACCCTCTTGCACTGTTGGTGGGAATGTAAACTGATACAGCCACTATGGAGAACAGTATGAAGGTTCCTTAAAAAACTAAAAATAGAACTACCATATGACCCAGCAATCCCACTACTGGGCATATACCCTGAGAAAACCATAATTCAAAAAGGGTCATGTACCACAATGTTCATTGCAGCTCTATTTATAATAGCCAGGACATGGAAGCAACCTAAGTGTCCATGGACAGATGAATGGATAAAGAAGATGTGGCACATATATACAATGGAATATTACTCAGCCATAAAAAGAAACAAAATTGAGTTATTTGTAGTGAGGTGAATGGACCTAGAGTCTGTCATACAGAGTGAAGTAAGTCAGAAAGAGAAAAACAAATACCGTATGCTAACACATATATATGGAATCTAAAAAAAAAAAAAAAAAAGGTCCTGAAGAACCTAGGAGCAGGACAGGAATAAAGACGTAGATGTAGAGAATGGACTTGAGGACACGGGGAGGGGGAAGGGTAAGCTGGGACAAAGTGAGAGAGTGGCATGGACATATATACACTACCAAATGTAAAACAGATAGCTAGTGGGAAGCAGCCACATAGCAGAGGGAGATCAGCTCGGTGCTTTGTGACCACCTAGAGGGGTGGGATAGGGATGGTGGGAGGGAGACGCAAGAGGGAGGAGATATGGGGATATATGTGTATGTATAGCTGATTCACTTTGTTATAAGGCAGAAACTAACACACCATTGTAAAGCAATTATACTCCAATAAAGATGTTAAAAAAAAAAAAGACTGGAAAACAGGACTTGTAGTCAGCTGACTGGGTTTGGATAATATGGTAAAGTGAAGAGCAGAAGTGATTAAGTAGAACATTGACATTGTTTAGAATTATGCACAATTTTGAGCAATTGGATTTGGTATCAAAATATTGTGACTATTTATAACCATGGTGTAAACATCAATTCATTCATTCATTCATTCATTCAGAAAGTGTCCACGGAGCATCATCCTCCAGTTCAGGCCAGTGGGCTGTGGTGTGAACCCAGGACAGCTTAGCAGACCCAGAAGGAGGCCAGTGTCTAACAAGAGCAAAACAGCAATGAGAGGATGCGGAGAAGTGAGGCTGAGGGGGCCTATAGATTGCATATGAGAATAAGAGGGTTTGGAGTTTCTAACTACGCTTTTCCTATGATTCCTAGGAAGATCAAACTGTGCCCCACCTCTTGCACTTAGCTATCACACATTTCAAGAAAAAAAATAAATTTAAATATTTCCTTTGCCTCATTTATCACTGAATCAGATTTGTATTTTATACTTTGAAATAGCAATGATGCTGGCCCTTAAATAGAAAGGAAACCATAAATCTGAAAACTCCCCTCCTATTATTTTCCACACACTAAATGATTCTCAGAAAAATGCACAGAGGCGGCCTCAGGGATTTTATTTTTATTTATTTATTTATTACTCTAAGCCACTTTTTTTCAAGAACTAAAAGAATTGTGGAAACAGCAGTGGCATTTTAGAAGATTTAGATTTAGTTTAACTTTACCACGAGTCTGTGGTTTCTAGGGGTGAGATCTTCAAAGACTGATGAAATTTGCTGTCAAGTCAGGGTTTTGAAATAAAACTATTGGGGGAAAAGTTATTATGTAAGTAATTATGCTAAGTAAGGTGTTTTGTGCCGTGAACGCTTAATTCTCCTTCCTGGGTTATTGAATACAGCTTCAGCTAGAAATCTAGCGTAGTCTAAGAAGCTATGCTAAGAAGTCTAAGAAGCTTAGATGGAGGGAAAAATGTTGCCATAAAGATAAATTTAAATGAATTAGATTGAATAAATGCAACTATACTAATATGTAATGTGTTTTTAAAAAGTAAATGAAATTTTATAAAAAGGAAGAAGAAAAGAGACGAGATAGGCAGGAAAAAGAAAGAGACTGAAAGTGGAAGCCTATTTTTATTCTGGACTGATTTGTCCAGAAATTTGCGAGTTTCTTCAGGGATGGTGCATAAAAGGGGGGCGTAGAGGATGGGGTGTGAGGGCATCTTCTGCTGAGGCCTCCTCTGGTGAAGACTGTCCTCCTTATTCATTCTCCTCTTTATTTTTCTACATCCCGTCTCCAATTTATGAAAGGCTTCGGTTCCAAAGGTTCACTTGTGAATCAGTTATTTGGAACTCAAGATGTTCTTAACCCATAGAAGCAGTATCCGCAGAAGCAATGTTATAAATGCCACTCAGTCTACCAGGCCACCTCACGACCACTTAACCAATATCACTGGCTGAAATAGCGCACATTTGCAATGGATAATAGCAGCAAACTACTGTGGTGATGCCAGTAGTTAGCCCCCAAAGTGCAATACAATTGACTTGGCTGTTGTGCTTGAGGATAAGCAGGTTTAACTAGAAAAGGACAAGCAAGTCTATGAAAACTTCTATGACTACTAAGTCATTTTGTGGGGTAAATGTGCAGGGTTTGGAGTCAGACAGGCAGTCACATCCAAATGTCTCCTTTGCTGCTTACTAGCTGTGGGCCGGCTAGTTAATCTCATTAAAGGTCATCTGGGGATAATAACAGCATCTCCATAGAGCATTGCTGTGAAAATTAAAGGAGCATTTTGCAAAGATGTTAGCTTGTTATATACTATTAACAATATATTAATATAGTATGTTATAATATCGGATTGGCCAAAAAGTTTGTTCGGGTTTCTCTGTACAATGAGAAACCTGAACCAACTTTTGGGCCAACCCAGTATTAATAGATACTGATTGTTATGATACATAATTATCATTATTCCTTATATATGGCTTTCTACATGTTCCACTTTTCTCCCAGAGACATTATAAGCCTTGAGAGCAGAGATTTTTGTCACGTACTTTGGTGAATCCCTAAACGCAATGCACATTAAACACAAGACACTGTATTTTCTCATTTATTGACAATGATTTGCTTTGTTCAAGGGCTTTGGAGATTAAAAGCTCTACTCTGATTCTTTCACAATTTTTTTCTTTCTATTTGTTACAGGCATGTAGCCAGCACAGCTCTTATAATTGATGGTGATTCGGTATTTATTTTCGCTCACACATGGTTCAAGGGGTAGAAAAAGGGAAGAACAAGAGGGGTAGAGAAAATTCCCCATGATTCTTTGACAAATGTTGGACGAAAAAGAGAAAGAGAGAAAGGACCCCAAAAGTATATGTATCTGAGAAAGAAATGATCAGGCAGAATTTACTGAATTCAAAAAATAAGAGAGTAATGTTGCCTACAATGTCCCCTGAAAAGAAGGTGGGAGTGGGGACGCAGCATGGGATTAGTACCTCAAGTTGACCAGCAGGTGGTGTGTCACCAACTTGGAGCAGCTTGTTTGGAGTTTGGCACAAAGTAGATGGATGGCTGGGCAGCTTTAGGAGGGGGAAGCTGGCAGGGGTTGGTTCATGCTACCTGATCACGCGTGCATGGGGTGGATACCATTTGGGAATTTCTACTTATGGGAATGCCTCTGATAGGCACAAAGACCCATCAGGACGTCTCTGAGAAACTGAATCCAAGGTGTTCAAGCCAGACCATGTTTCCCTCTTCTTCCTGCATCCTTTGAACCTGGTAGTTCCATCACTTCAGTGACTTGCAATATTTATTGCATCCAGGACCAGCAGTTTATAGAGAATAGAGACTTAGTTGAGAGGAAGTGTCTGGCTTTGTTCATGGATGGTGAGGCTTTCCTGATCTTGGTCCCTTTTTCTTGATCATATTTCTTGTCAATGGCTTTCTCTTCTTTGCGTAGATGATTAAAGTACTTAAGTAGAATTATAGGTCTATATCTTTTTTCTTATATAAAAAAGATCTCATTTGAAAATGAACAACTGATACACATTTGTCATGAAAACAGTAGAAAAAAGCTGATAAGCATAAAAAAGGGGGAAAAATTGCATGTGACCCCAACTCCCAAAGATAACCACTATTAAAAATTTGATATCTAAAGTTTCAGACTTCTACATGTTCACATCTTTTCTTAGAAAAATGAAATCATACTGAATAAATTGTTTTGTAACTTGTGTTTTTCACTTAATCAACGCCAAATATTTTTCCACGTTAATATATTTCAACATTATTTTATAATGATTCCATAGTGCTACCACTTATGAATGTGTTATGATTTATTCTACTACTTCTGGCACATAGATTGTTTCAAATTTTTCACTAGTATAAACAATGCTGTGAGAAACACCCTTATATATGAAAATCCATATTATATTTTTGGGATATATCTCTAGAAGAGGAACTGAAGAATTAAATATTATACATATTTTTTAAAGTTTTGTTACATATTACAAAATTATCTTCCTCATATGTTGTAACAATTTATACTCTTGCCAGCAGACTATGTTGGTGCCATTTTCCAAACCTCCTGCCAACATTGGGAAGTATCAATTTTCCATCTTTGTCAAGCTTATAGGTAATAAATGGTATCCTATTATTGTCTAATTTGTACTCATTTTTAGGAAACTGAGTATTTTTCAGGTGTATATTGGTCATTTATATTTCTTCCCTTGTGAACTATTTATAATATCATTTGCCTAGTTGTTAATTACAAATGCTATTCATATGTTAAGGCTCTTAAACCTTTAACATAAAAGTTTCATTTTTTAATCTCATTTTGTCATTTGTGATTTAATTTTGGCTATGGTGGGGTTATTTCTGACATACACAAATTTTACATTTTATTCATTTAAATAGTAATTTTTTCTTTATGGTTTCTGCTTTTATGATCATAGAATAATTTTCATGATAAAAATATTTAATCATGATTAAAATGATTTTAAGGTTATAAAAACAATCACATCATTTTCTTCAAGCTTGTGGTTTTATTCTCACATTTTACTCTTCGGTTCACTAGGCATTTACTTTGTGTATGATGTGAGGTAATAACTGGATCTTTATTTTTCCTAATAATTAACTATTCAACAAGTTACTGAATAATTTTTCCCCACTGGGTTTAAATACTGTATTTAACAAATAAACATTTTATTATAGTACTTGTATTTATATTTCTGGGCTTTCTGTTCTGTTCCATTGCTCTGCCTCTTTTGGCATCAGTATCAAACTTTTAATTCTTGATTTTTTTAGCCTATTTAATACCTAGGACCGCCCCCCTGTTGTTTTCTTAAAATTTCTTTACCATTCTCAGTTTTTTATTCTTTCAGATAAACTTCAGGATTTCTTTTTTAAGCAGTTCAAAAAATCTCTTTGGGATTTTAACCAAAAATTAATTATGTTTATAAATTAAATAGGGGAGAATTGACATCTTGACAATGTTGAGTCTTCCAGTCCCAGAAAATTGTATAACTCTCCATTTATCGAAATATTTTCTATTTTCTCAATAGAGTTTTATAAAATTTTTTAATATGTTATTCACTTTTTTTTGTCATTCCTAGAAATTTTGTTGTTGTTGTTACTATTATGAATGAGGGTTTTTTTTCCCCCATTATGTTTCCTATCAGGTTTTGGCTGTTATGTGGAAAATTCTATTAATGTCATGTATTTATTTTTTAACTGTTCACCCCACTGATATTTCCAATTATTTAAAAAGTTGATTCTGTTGAGTAAATGATTATAACATGTACAAGCTAGGTAATTTTGTCTCCTGCTCTCTCGTAATTCTTTTTTTAGCTTCTTTTTCTTATCTGGTCCAGAATAGTATGCTAAATGATGGTAGTGACAATGAGCATCCTTTTCTTGTTTGTTTCTGATTTTAATGTTAATACTTCTAGTATTACACCTTTAGGTATGATGCCTGTGTTTGGTTTGAGATACACAATCTTTACCATGCTAAGAAAAATTCTCCTATTTTATTTTTTAAAAATTGATATTTAATTTTATCAAAAGACTTGTTAAGATTACCTATTGTGCTAAACTGAAAGCTTTTTTCCATTGACATATTTATGTCACTATGCTAGTGCATTCTTTAATATTGAGATTTTTTTTTCATCTCAAGGGTAAACTACATTTATACAGGAGGTTAGTCTGTGTTTTCCTTTATTATGTTTTATCAGTTTGTTTGTTTTAAGTCAAGGGTATTATGTTAGCTTTCTGTTAGTTTTGTCCACTTGAACATTTTATATGGCCTGGGAATTATCTGTGGCTTCAAGCCCCAAGAGAACTTGATTGTGTAAGTAATTTGGACCAAAAAGTTTTCTTGGAAACAAGTTCTCAATAACTTTTACTTTTTTCCATGATTATTGATCTATTGTTTTTCAAGTTCTTTTTGAGTCAGTTTGCCTCTAATTAACTGTTTTGGCTTTGTGCACACTTTTTGGTATGTGGTGTTCTCATTATTGAAATCTAAGCATTCTATAGATGTTTTTTTTTCTTTTCCAGTCAATGATTTTTTTAAAGAAGAGTTATAAAAATTTTCCAAGAGCTTGGCTCTTTTCTAACTTACACTTTTGTAATTGTTTTATAGTTTTACTACAGCATGGTCATAGAATGTGGACAAAATAATTTCTTTTGGGGGGAAATTGCTTAGGATGGTTTGATGACCTAATATAAAATGTTTTTGCACACTTTAAAAATTATCATTTATTAAAGGAGTAGGCAGAAAATCCTTCTCTTTAATCATTCATTTATTCATTCAGCATGGTTTCAGCCATGTGTCTCCTATATGTCAGGCATTGTATTAGGTGTTGCAGGCTATAAAATGAATAAGTCATACGCTTTCTCTAAGGTAGTCAACGTTTAGATGCAACATAGATACATGAAGACCTAATTATAATACAGAGTAAGAAATGCAACAACAGCAGAAAATAAAAGAGAAAAATTCAAGCCCAGTCATAGGTTCTGGGAATATGAAGGTACTAAAGACACCACCATGGCCCCTGAGAGGCTTTCATTCTAAAAGTGTAAAAATAAATAAATAAACCGAAGGCAGAGACAGGCTTTTGGAGCAAAGCGACTAATTAGGAAACCACTATAGTCATTCAGTAATAAAATAAGACATATGAGAGATGTAAGAAAACACGAAGAAAAGAGGGGATTTTCACATTTAAGGGGCAAGTAGAAGAAAAGTCCATATAGGAGGCTGAAGGAGGTAGGAGTAAAATTTTACGGTAGTCTCAGGAGAACATTTGAAACAGTTGGGTCAAATGCAGCTGAGAAGTCGAGTAAAATAAAAGCAGAGCCAATAGCCTTGGTGTTTGGTGACTTGGGGAAGGCAGTTTCAGTGAAATGGATGGGAGAAGCCAGACTGTAAGCAGGTTGAGACTTAACTGGGATGCGAGATGATGGAGACAAGGAGTATTTCCCCAGAAGCTTAGTTGTGAAGGGAATGAGTGGGTTAGGGCAGGAATTAAAGAAGCAAAGGATCCTTTTTTTAGGAAATAGAAAACCGTGAGCATATTTGTATAATGACGAGGGTGAGCAGACAGGGAATGAAGGCATAGTTGTTGGCAAAAACATCCTAAACATTTAGGAGTTGCAAAATTAGACACAAACCCAGGGGGTGGATGGCCTCTGATCGGAGGAGGGCGACTTTTTTTGAGTTGAAGGAAATGATTGGTACCTGTAGACAGTATGGGCAGGGAGGCGGGATCTCCCCATTTCTTCACGAGGCTGGAAGGTGTCATTGTAGAACCTTCTATTACATTCCTGGACCCGGGAAGTTCCCGGGTCTTGGTCTGCGTTGACATTTTGCTTCATAGGTATGATTCAGGATCCATCCCTTCCTCTCTGCCAAAAGGAGAAAGGCATTTCTGTGTTTATGTTTCCTGAGTTTGTTTTTTTCTATTGGTTATTGAAGGGTTTCTCTCTTTTGCTAATGATGTGGCATGCAATAGATCCTCAGAACAATTAACAAGTCAATTGCAAATAAAGTAACTGATGGATGCCATAAGGTCACAAAAGTTTCTGTAGTTACAAAGTAAACATAAATCAAAATAATATTTTAAATCTTCAATCGGCCTCCTTTTCTGTTTCTGATTAATGATTGTCATATCAACATACAAGGAAAAAATGTTTATGAAGCTGATATGTATTTTAGCACATTGTATGTTGATGTCTTATTTCTATTATTAATTTTGAACCCTTAAAAGGGATACGTTTTGAAGCTTGTAAAAAAATTTTCATTTGTACTTTGGGCTCTCACGTGTTGCTAACAAGTGAATCCCCTGAAAGACTGGTAAGACTGAGGGGTTTTTAGTCTTTTGCTGTTATTCTGGAAAAAGATTCTATATTCCGTACGGAGGGAAACTTCTGGTTTGACTAACACTGTAAATAATTATGAGACAAAATCCAGATATGAAAAATTGCCCACACAGGCTCTTCTACTGAGTAAGATCTCACTTATTAAAAATCAAAGTTGAAAGTTTAACAGGCTCATTATGGTTCAGAAATCCCCTGGGACATTTTAACCTTTTAAAATCTTTTTTGGATGTTCAGTTTGCCAAAAGGGCTTACTCTCTCTGTCATATCTCCACTCTACCCTGCTTGGGCACTGATTTGGGGAAGTGTCACTCTTACTACACCAAGAGGTCAGATATCCAAGGTTAGATACTACCCAAAGTCAGATAGTTTAAGGGCTTTCTTTGGAGAGAGGAACGAATAGGAAGTGGGGGTGGGGAGGGGTTGGGAAAAGCAGCTCAGGTGAGAAGCATGAATTCAACAAAGCATTCAGGATGGTTTGCCACTTCTGTGTGCAGCACAGGAAACAGCAGGCTGGTCCCATTTCCTAGCATACCAAAGGGGGCAGCAGCACATCTGTAAAGTGCTTTGTAAACTTCTATAATTTCTGTTTCCACTCTCATTCCCTGGCTGGTAATCTCAACAGTGCCCCCAAATGTTGACACAATCCAACGGATAACTATGCGGAAGTTTGGTCTTAGGCTGCCTGAAATCATTTCCATTAGCTCTTTAGATAAAGTTGCGTTTTTGATATTCCTCATTAACCCCACACACATCTGCCGCTCCGCATCACTGGGCACAGCAACCCTGTCCTTTGAAACTAAACCTAAGCATCCTTAAGCGGCTAGTCTGCCCTCCTCAGAAGAGTCCACTTAGTCTGGGGCTCTTCCAACAAACTGGAGGCTGGGATGCTGAGAAAACGAAACCAAGATGGAGCAAACTAAGTGGCAGATTGATGTAGTCTAGGGGCACCTGGAAAGAAGAGCTGCTGCCACCTGCTGTACTGCCTGGGGTTCCTTCTAGCTGTTCACGTGTCCCAACGAAAACCTGAGGGAGATAAGAGAGCAGACGGACTGCCAGCCCATCCCTCCCAACGCCCTCCCCAATACAAACACATCAACTTTCCACTTGCAGTGACCTGCTCTCCAGGGTGACCTAACAGCTGTTTGGGTTTTGTCACTAAAAGAAAACAAATTATGGAATGTACTGCTCTACATGCTAATGAAATGGCTGAGCCAGCACAGGGGTTACGAGAAGGTTTGTGAATTAGGAGAATAATGATCTTCAGTTTCTGACCTCCTGGCATGCAGCGGCATTTATCAGGAGGTGCATGTGACTGGTTAAGACACAGAGCCCCAGCATGAAGGAAACAGCTGCTCGCGGAGTGCTCGGGCACTTGGCAGCTGAACAGGCAGGGTGCTGATGTGAGGAATACCGCGCCCAACCGCCCCAGTAAGTAACTGGAGAACTTTCTTCTGTGTGTGTGTGTGTGTGTGTGTGCATGTGCACACGTGTTTTGCAAGCCACTGACAATTTTTAATTTTGATTTTGATTTCCTTCTGGCACTAAAGGAGGTATTTTATTTGTTCCTGTTCCTAATAACCATCTGTCTTTTTACTGATTTTTTTTTTAGAAACTGTTCTTTTCCGCAGCGTTGTTTACTAACTTTAAGGATTAGTGAGGCATATTGCCTGATTCCTATCTAGGAAACAGCGAGTTTATTTCCTGGTATTCGGAATTTTTATGGTCCACGGTGTTTAGGTTCAAAGCCAAGATTCAGGTTACGAAGTAGAGACTATTGAAGTGAGTTGATGACTAGATTTGATTTTAGTCAGTTTTATCATTGAAACTTTTTTTTTTAACCATTGAAAACGTTGTTTGAGAAATAGCTTGTGAATCAGTTGTATTTCTGACTGGACCATTCCTAGTCAATTTTGAAGACTGTCTCATTTAACTATGTGTAAAAATCTGCAATACAGAAAGCTAACAAAATAATATTTAGATTAGCAATTATATTTAGATTTTAGGCATGCTTTCTAATTCATTGAAAGATATACTTTATAATTCTTTTCTTCTCACCTTCATTACTTTACAGCTTTTCTAACTCACTTTCATCACTTTACAGCTAAAATTTTTAGTTGTCCCTGGTCTTCCTTCTTTTAGATACGGGAAAATTCATGTTTTTATGATGGGCAGAGTCTTTCTTCCTTGTTTATGACCTGGATTATAAAAGTGTTGTCTGAAGCCAATTATCAACTCTAGGGTGGGTGGGTGGGGGGTGTCCTGGCATCCAAAACTGAGAGGACTTGTTCTTTCTTTGGTTCATTCGGCAGTAATGGAGCTTTCTCTTGGGAAAGCAGCAAAGCAGGCACAACCCTGGAACAAAGCTGTTGTTCACAGGCTTTTGTCCTTCCGTGGTTGTCACCAGACAGAATGTTTAAGAAGAAAGGAAAAGGGGAAAGGGAGAGGGCAGAACCCTGCACCAATGATGTGAACCTCTGAAAGTGACAGGCCTCTGAATCAGACCAATGGGGGCAGGTAACCAAACAAGTTCGTTTTTCTGGATTGCCTGGACATTAAGGAGGGGGGCAGAGAGTGGTGTTTTGATCTGAATTCTGACCAAACAGTTATTTTGCTTGTGAGAAACCCAGGACACCCTGAAGTGTGCTTGTTTCCCCACGTGACTGACGGATTGTCATATAGGCTCAAGCTGTACAATTTGCTTGCAATTTCTGCCTGCTGTATGGAGGGAGCACTGCTCTCCCTGCACCCCTGCCACCTCTCCTCGTGTATGGAGTATGGATTGAAAATGACACGCTGGTTCTATACAAGTTTCCCTCAGCATGGATGCTCTTGAGTTGCCACATCAGCCAAAGATCTGGGATGGAAGCAGATTCAGATGCCTGGCTAGTCTGGCAGTGAGAGGTTTTTCTCCTTCTTTCCCTTAAAATGTAGGATTCACAAAACCTAGAATGTCCAATGAGAAAATAATATTTCCAACTCTTTTGTTCCTCTTTATGCCAGTTGGGTGAGGTCCTTGGGTCAGCATGTGGCCACGTGGCCCAGTGAGTTCCCTGTCTGCAAGGCACCGGCTGCCCAAGGGGCCATTCTTTAGGGAGTTTGTTTCTGGTATAGTTTCCCTTTTTCTGAAGGCTGATAGTAGAAAAGAACTCTCAGGTGAAATTGTGTCTCCAGAATCATAGAGTCACACACCATAAAACTGAGAGGGTCTTAATGGCAATCTGAGTTTCCTTTGAATTATAAAGAGTGTTGAATTTTTGAAAGCCCACAGATTATTTTGAAAAACCCAATGATATCTTGACTTTCAAAATATCAATAGCAGAATAACAGAGATAATTATTTTACATGCAGATAGTATGTCCATAGAACCAAAGCTTTTAATTCTAGGATAGGAATTATAGAACATGCAACTTAATGCCTTCATTTCAAAGATGAGGAAGTTGTAGCACATTTATCTGGGTCCCAGTGCTACTGAGTGGTAGCGCTTGAAAAGAGCTCAAGGCTTCTGCTACTACTACCATCATAATATTAACACTAATAGCTATAACTTACACTTATTGTGCACTTTGCCAAATGATGTGCTGTACAAGTGTATTTATGTTCATATAATCCTCACAGCAAGTCTGTGTGCTTTATGTAATTTTTCCAGTTTTATAGCTAGAGAAACTGAAGTTCAGAGACTGTAGCCACTCAGCTATACATGACACAGGCAGAAGTGACACCGAGGTCAGACATTAAACAAATAAAAGTGGAGCTCATATGCTAATCTCACACATTGAAGCTTAAAAGCTCATGAAATGCAAATGAGACTATTTCAGCACAATACAATTAGACACGCAATGTGTGTTACGGCCCTTTCGAACTCTCCATGGCAGGAAGGGTGAGGTTTCCCCTTGGGACAGTCCAAGCCCAGTCTATGTAGCGGCACTGACCGGCAGCGTGTTTTTCTCCGTGAGAGTAGTCCACTGATGGCCCTCACATTGGTCAGAACAGCAATTGAGAGCTTTTTTATTTCCCAAGAATGCACTGCTCTCGCTGGCCCTGCTGGCCTTTTCCTGGGTTTTTCCTGTCACTCCTTTCCTCTGGAGGACAGCCACTCCACCCATGTCCCACTCCAAACAGCCAGCTTAGTGGTGATAATACTAGTGTCAATCCTGTTCATTGTGTGACTCAACCTGGAAGGTTGGTTGTCCAAAGAGGTTGTTGTTGTTTAGGACTTAGAAGCAATGCAATCCTTCCCTCTCTTTGCTCCGTTTGTTCCCGGCTGTGAGAGAGGGTCGCTGGCCAGGGGACTGGGGCTGGGGGGCGGGGGAGAGGAGAGATGTGCTTTTCTCTGCTGACTGGGAGGCTACCTGCACCTGCATTTGTCTGGGTGCACACTCCTCCCCGCACCTGCCCCATATCTGAAGACTGACCTTCTCACTTGTGGGCCATGAACCTGCGGCTTGCCTGGGTCATCAACCAGAGACAGAGCCCTGAGAAAAACCTACTTCTCAAACTCTTCTAAAAATTTAATTTAACTCTCTGTATTCCTCCATGTGGTTAAATGTCAAAATGAGGGCTGGCGATGAGAAAGAGCACTGAATAAGTAGCAGAAGGGTCTTTTGGTTAATCAGGAGGAAAGTTTAGTAAGCAGAGCATTCAGGCATGTCTTTGAGAAAGTCTTCAATGTTTTTTCAAGGCTGTTATAGCAAGATTACACATTTTGAACACCAAGCTATTTGTAACAAGAAGAGGGAATTTTTCATCTACTTCTCACCTGCCTGATGCTTCGAAACCTAAGCCCAACTCAAGAGTAGCCAGCAATACAGTCTGCTAACCCAGAGCCACTGGAAATTACCTCCAGTTCTTAGCAATTGGTGTGGTGTGGTGGGTGTTATATGGGGACTCGTGAGATGGACATAGAATCGCAGCAGAATCCACAGGTCATACTCCAGACCTGGCATGAAGCAAAATAAAGTGACTGTTTTCGTGGGATCTTTTATAAGGAAACAAATTTTGTGATGCAATGCTTGTTTTATTTATTTATTTATTTTGCCAGCTTGTGTTCCAAAGAACCTGTTCCCAAAGAGTTAACTCCCTTGGGTCCCACTTTCTCTTTGCATTGGTTGCTCATGCGCCCCCCCTGGAGCTTGTTCAGCAGTTTGTGTGTCACATTCCCATTGTTTTATGGATTTGAAAGTTTGGGTTTCTTGCTTTCAAATGATCACAGTAGGGTACCTCTGGAGTCTGCGGTGTGTATCTGAGTTCGCTGTGTTGTCATCTTTTTTGAGCCCATCTACTGTATCGAGAAGAGAAACTCCTGCATTTTTATGGAACTCTTCCAGTATTAGACACTTTTCTGCACATTGCCACAATCCTATGAGAGAGGGGAGACACTGTTACCATTGTTTACAGTGAGGAAACTGAGAATGAGAGAAAGTGAGTGACTTGTCCATGGTCATGGGACCAAGCCCAACTAAATCCCTGGTCTTCAGACTCTGAATAATATCCATGGAATTGTTCTTTGTGATCATAGGGCTATAATTTCTGTTATCTTCTCATGGGTGAAAGGTAAATGGATGACTGATTCATGATGTGCCATCTCACACATGTCAATGATGATGTTTCCAAAGCCTTTGGATATTTGGCTTCAGAAACAGGGTCAGCTTAGTTACAGACACAATAATATTTGCTTTGGTAATATTTGTAAAGGAACTTAGTGGTCATTTTCCTACCCTGCAGACCCAATGTGGTTAAGTTGGAGTCATATCGACCTTGGCATGATGTAATATTCAGCTTTTAGAAGGGATCTTGTTGTTTTTTGAGATTAAAAAGTATAGTCTGATGTCCACTATGCACTCCCCTTACCCAACAAAACCATCAGCATTCTTGGAAGTTCTGCCTGGTTATAGTACCCTTATTCCCATGGGAAAATAGTGTACTCTGACCACCAGGAAGAGAGTCCCTGCCACCATTTCCCTCTGCAAAGTTATCTGCCCACAACTGAGAGAGTCTTAGCTTGCTAGACTAATTGAGAATCTTCACTACTAGTCAATTTTCTGTTACAGCAATCCAATCCATTGTATAACAGCATAATCAGTATATTGGCAAGGTCCTAACAATGACAGGGTGTGTTGCCTGGTGATTTTACAGTGCAGCTGCGCGTTATGATGGCTAGGGCTTAGAGGCAGAGGATGGGGGAAACAAGCGAACAGCTTTATGATAATAACAGCTATTATGTTTTTTCTTTCTAAAGTAGCTTTTAAAAAATATGAGTGTGGAAAATATCCTTCTTCAAATTTAAAAACTCCTGAATAATATTTACTTCATAAACTGACTCAAAGAGCATTTTTCCTTAGTGATTACAGTGTAATAATCAGAACTTTCTGCACCTTTCAAGAAGAAAAAAGGGGAAATGTTTTTAAAAGAAAAGAAAAAAGATGAAATAGTGGGTTAAAGGCTTACCTTCCTGTGTTATAGTCTGTGGAACCTGAAGTAATATAAACTTAATGCCCCTATTGTAAGTGGAAAATTCAACTCAATATATGAATGATTTACGTAGCTGCAAATATCGCAACATCTTTTAGGTTTCTCTGTGATCAAAATGGTAATTTTGTTTTCTGAAGGCTTCTCTATTTGCCAGTTGCTGCCCTATCTTTGCACTTCACTTAGTGTTGGTTTAGGTGAACTTGTCCCTACCTCACAAAATGTTCCAAGACCCTTCCATAGATCATTATGCCATTGGTTTACTTTAGTATTATAAGCGTACTCAGAGTTTCATCTTTGAATGTGTTCCAGGTACAATGTTTGATCGAGAACTAGTAAGGAGGGAAAATATCAATAACATGGAAAAATTAAGTTCATAGTTAATTACAGAACTTAATTTTAGTCACCACTTTGCTGATGCTTAATTGTTGCAAAAGTCACAGACAAGAAACTACATTGGAATGTGTCTAAGTGATTTTAATTGCTTCTCTTTTCCCCCTCTGAGGTATTTGTGGTAGAGACTTTAGCAATTGATGAGCTGGCTAAATGGAAGGAGAAGAACTCAGGCAAAGGGTCCATCAGTCAGCCATGGAATCAGACTCCACAGTTTCTAAAAACAGAAAAGAAAAAGGGACTATTTAGTCACTCCTCTGATTTGTTTTGAGAAAGTAATATTTCTCCTTTCATCCAACAACTCAAAATGGGCTGAACCAAGTTTCCTTGGAGTCTTTTACTTAAGTTCACTTTGGGAATGTTCCACCTAGGGATTCCTTTTTAGGAATTGACACACTGTAAAACCACCCTGGTTTTTCAGAACTCTTTAGACCTAAGATCAAGGAGCTAGGAAGGACTAATGTTGTTTTCCAGCCACACTAACACTTGCCCTGTAACTATGAAGAATGAACATTCCCAAATCTCCAGTTAATATAGATTTCTGGAGCTCATAAACTATGCAAGAATTTAAAACAGTCTTAAAATAGAAGAACTGAGTATAATTTCCATATTTGGTTCTGGAAAACTAATACAATGAGTTCAATTTGACTAAACTTTGGATTCTGCTCCACTTAC
This sequence comes from Balaenoptera physalus, assembly GCF_965194825.1. Lineage (NCBI taxonomy): Eukaryota > Metazoa > Chordata > Mammalia > Artiodactyla > Balaenopteridae > Balaenoptera > Balaenoptera physalus. The sequence goes on along the minus strand of NC_138894.1, from coordinate 71,112,685 downwards.
AGTTCTGCTTTTTAGAAGTAGATAGAATTTCATTTATGCATGGAATGACTGCCATTCAAAATCCTATATGTTGACAGAATATTTTAGAGGTCACTATTTTTTTATGGCTAGGACAGGGCTCAATCTGAATGGTGGTGCTCGAGATTTCTCTGTGGTCTCTTTCTGTCCCCGGTCACGTCACTCTGATTCCAAGATGAATCTGTCTCTTTCTATTTTCCTTCTGTAGTAGGCATTTAAACTGAATCTGCTGCTGGGAGAGGAAAGAAACTGGTGTTTATTTTTACAACACCCAGGGGCAGACACTACTGCTGACACTTACAGAAGAAAAACTAAATTTCAGGGAGGACGAGGGCCTTGCCCAAGGTCACAAGGCAGTGAGTAGTAAAGCCAGAATTCTGGCCCTGGTCTTCCTAGAAGCAAAGTGCATGCCTTTTCTATTCTATCACACAGTCTATATCACTATGTTTATGTTAAAAACTGATGCTCACTATGGAAAAGGCAGCCATTCTGTGGAGTCCAGATTCTGCTGTTCTTGTCATGCCCAATGCATAACGATTTCCATTAGAAGCATGCTGCAAGACAAAGAAACATCCTAGGAATCTGGATTCAAGATTGGATTCTGAAGTCTCATCCTGTTTCCATGTTGAGGTGTTCCCTCAACTGTGGTGCTGTGTACACTGGGCAGGGTACCCCTGCAGAGCTAAGCCTCTGGCAACACTCAAAAATCATTATACTGTCTCAGATGATGAGAGGTATAAAAAAGATCATGACTCTAGGACCTGGCTGATTAACCAGCAGTGACAGTTTGCTTTACATTATGTTTGGTTTTTACAAGAAATGACTCATTATTGGCACCAAGACGGCAATTACATTCACTCCATGAATTGTTTCTTGGGGCCATAGTTACAAATAGATAGAAGGGCTGAGCAGAACTTGAAGCAGGACCAGTGGAACATATTTCACCTTATTTTAATTCTCCATGTTTTACAAGAAATACCTTCAAACTCTCTTTGGAAGATGAAAGAACTTTGATTGACTAAACCCACTGATGGTGTTATTGTGTAAGAATTAAGGCTTTATCTTTTTAGCTACAAGGATGACTGAGAAATGTGTCATGCATAAAATTCTGCAACTATTTGGAATACTGTCTCACATCAAGTTTGTGGAAGAGGCTAAGATATTTGAAAAATGGTTTAGGGTTGTAATCCTTATATTTGGAAACTTCACTCAACCATAAGTTATCAAAACCTCACTAAGTACATTCTAGTTTATGGGACCTCTTACATGGAAGTCAGAATTCACATTTGGGTGACAAAAGTAAAAGAAAAATCCAAACTATATTTTCCTATGATTCATTTGGCAAGTATTTGCACAAACATAAATAATGGCACAGACTTTACAGGACATTACCACTTAGTTAAGCACACTGATATTTTAAATAATTATTACATCAAACATCTTACAAATATCTTTCTATAAATGAGGTTTGTACAGTGTTCTATAGATGTCTGGGGAAAGGAGATGACTATATCAGGGTGAGTCAAGGAAGGTTCCTTAGGGCTGGTGACATTTGAACTGGGTATAAAAGGATAAGTACTCATTGTTCAAGAAGAAAAAACTATATTTTGAAAGATTCCTTTCCAGGAGTAACATGTAACTTGGTAGAGCTGAATCATAGGGTACATGTTGGAGGAGGAACTGGATAAAAGGCTCAAAGATAAGGTAGTTCCAGATGGTTAAGGGTACTGTTTGCCCCCCTGAAGCATTTAGATATTTTTGAGAACAATTTAAAGTTAAAAAATATTTTTATTATAGAAAATTTCCAACATACACAAAAGTAGGCAAAATTATATAATGACCCCATGCATTCATTACCTGACCTTAACAATTTTCAATAGCCAATCTTGTTTCATTTATATCCCCACCCATGTTCTCTCCTTCCCATATTAGTTTTGAAACAAATACCAGACATTTCATCATTCTACCTGTAAATATTTTAGAATACATTTCTAAAAGATAAGTTCTCTTTTGAAAAATCCATAGTACCATTAATAAATGTCAAATAATTAACAATAGTTCTTAATGATTACTGAAGCTTGTCAAGTAAAGGAGTGATATGAATATATTTGCATTTTGGAAAGAAAACCCTGGAGGCAATGAGGAAGACAGGTTGGAGAGAAAAAAATGCCAAAGACCAATAGAGGACTGCAGAGATGAGTATGAATCAAGCCAATGGTGAGGATGGAAGAATTTTCAGAATGTTTAAAAAGTAAAGTTGATAGTTCTTGAGAGCAATTGGATATGCAGATGAAGGAGAGGAGGGAGTTGAGAAAATTTTAACTTGTGTTAAACTTGTGTTAACTTGGAGATTTTAAACTTGTGTGGTCAGCATATGAATATGCCAATAACTGATGTAGTGTAGGGATTCCGTGAAAAGAAATTTAGCTTGATTCTTCATTAGCCAGAGACTATTGGAAACAAATCCAAAAATATTTTCTTATTACCCTTAAACAAAACTTTGAGACTTGGACTATTTGGAGTAAGTTTGATTGCTCCACCTTAAGAAAGTCATTAGCAAAAATTGGAAAACATCCAGAGAATAGCATCTAAAATTCTCCAGGGGAGAAAGGAGCCACTTGGACAGCCTGATAACTGACACCTCTTTGGTTTACATATGACTGATAGTTATAAAATCATAAAGGCTAATGAACATGACTTATTCACCAAATCCCCAAACACTGAAAGTTTGAAAGATGTGAATTTAAAATAATAGAAGGACCCAACAAATAAAAGTCCAGGACCAGATGGCTTCGCAGGTGAATTCTACCAAACATTTAAAGAGGAGTTAACACCTATCCCTCTCAAACTATTCCAAAAAATTGCAGAGGAAGGTATACTTCAAACTCGTTCTATGAGGCCAGCATCATCGTGATACCAAAACCAGACAAAGATACCACACACACACATAGAAAATTACAGGCCAATATCACTGATGAACACAGATGCAAAAATCCTCAACAAAATATTAGCAAACTGAATCCAACAATACATTAAAAGGATCATACACCACAATCAAGTGGGATTTATCCTAGGGATGCAAGGGTTTTTCAATATCTACAAGTCAATCAATGTGATATACCACATTAACAAATTGAAGAATGAAAACCATATGATCATCTCTATAGATGAAGAAAAAGCTTTTGACAAATTTCAACATTCATTTATGATTAAAAAACTCTCCTGAAAGTGGGTATAGAAGGAACATACCTCAGTAAAGGTCATCTAAGCACCCATATATAACACACCTCAGCTAACATCATATTCCACAGTGAAAAGCTGAAAGCATTTCCTCTAAGATCAGGAACAAGACAAGGATGCCCACTCCAGCCAATTTTATTCAACATAGTATTGGAAATCCTAGCCATAGCATTCAGACAAGACAAAGAAATAAAAGGAATCCAAATTGGAAAGGAAAAAGTAAAACTGTCACTGTTTGCAGATGACATGATATCATACATAGAAAATCTAATGATGCCACCAGAAAGCTACGAGAGTGCATCAATGAATTTGGTAAAGTTGCAGGATACAAAATTAATATACAGAAATCTGTTGCATTTCTATACAATAACAATAAGCTATCAGAAAGAAAAATTAAGGAAACAATTCTATTTAGCATCACATCAAAAAGAATAAAATACCTAGGAATAAACCTACCTAAGGAGCTTTATTGGAAGGTCTTGGATTGGAAGAATTAATATTGTTAAAATGACCTTATTATCCAAGGCAATATACAGATTCAGTTCAATCCCTATCAAAATACCAATGGCATTTTTTTACAGAACTAAAACAAATAATTTAAAAATTTCTATGGAAACACAAAAGATTATTGGTGGGAATGTAAACTGCTACAGCCACTGTGGAAAACAGTATGGAGGTTTCTCAAAAAATTAAAAATAGAACTACCGTATGACCCAGCAATTCTACTCCTGGGTATATATGCAAAAAAAAAAAACACCCAAAAACACTAATTAGAAAAGATACATGCACCCCAATGTGCATAGCAGCATTATTTACAATTGTCAAGATATGCAAGCAACCTAAGTATCCATCAACAGATGAATGGATAGAGAAGATGTGGTATATGTGTGTGTGTATGTATATGCATATATATAGTGGAATATTACTCAGCCATAAAGAGGAATGAAATTTTGCCATTTTGCAGCAACACAGAAGGACTTGGAGGGCATTATGATAAGTGAAACAAGTCAGACAGATAAAGATATGATATCACTTATATATGGAATCTAAAAAATACAACAAACTAGTGAATATAACAAAAAAGAAGCAGACTCAGAGATATAGAAAACAAACTAGTGGTTACCAATGGGGAGAGAGAAGCGGGGAGGGGCAATATAAGGGTAGGGGATTAACAGCTATAAACTATTATGTATAAAATGAGCTACAAGGATATATTGTACAACATGGGGAATATAGCCAATATTTTCAATAACTATAAATAGAGTATAACCTTTAAAAAATTGTGAATCACTACATTGTACACCTGTAACATATAATATTATACACCAACTATACTTCAATTTAGAAAAGATTAGTTGACTGTAAAAAACATAAAAATAAGATATAAAATAATGGAAGGAATTTTTCATGCTTTATGATGAAAATGTTCAAACAAGAAGAAGTTGAAAGAATTGTATAGTGAATATCCATCTACTGCCAATTCAATTTTACCATTAATAATTTACTATGTTTGCTTTTTCACATGTCTATCCATTTATTCATTCCTCCATCCATCCATTGGTCCATATTTTTTTTCAGTATTGGTTGTAGACAGCAGTACACTCCATTCCTCAACATTTCAGCATACATATCATTAACTGGAGTTCAATATTTGTTTATGCAGAATTTATATTTTACACAAGAGAGATTAAATTTATACATTTGTTTTGCCAAAAGGAAAGACTGTGATTCAAGAAAGATTAACAAAATTCATGGCTCATTATTACTGGGTCATTTATGAAAACGAAAAGCTGTTTGAGAACCTCTTGATCCTCAAAAGTTGTTGCCATATGGAGCAGACACACCCTCCCACAAAACAGCCTTTGAGGCACTGTCAAGTATTGACTTGGCCAAACCACCTGCCTCTCAGTAAATGTTAATTGGATTTGAATGTGAAAAAAGAGAGACCCAGAAGCATAAGCTATTTGCCAGTAAGTGATAGAGCTGGTAGGAGAATAAATCACCTCTAATAGTTTCACACTGAGCATCACTCCCTGCCTGGAACAACTCTGCAGAGTAACAAGGGAACAGAGTGGATGATTTATAAGTAAAAACTGTAATACAGGCAATGCATTCTATATAGAATCATCCTGAGATTATTCAAGGGGAGCCAGTATTTGGACAATGGGAAAGGAAGTGAACTGTTCTCACAAAATAGGATTCTTTATACACATATTGAAAAAAATGCCTCTGTTCATAAATATTTATCCTCTGATAGCCTCCAAAAGGGATTAAAACAGCTTATGATAAACAGCAAAAATAAAATAAAATGAAACTCAAAATAATTAACATAGGAATAAAACAAGCATCAAAATATGCCAGTTAGTAGAGTGAGGAACAAGTTTAGACTTAGAAAGCTTTGAAATGTTGTAAATTGAATCAAATTCTGACATGTTAAATCTTGCCAGTTGGTTCAAGAATTGAAACTCAAGCTGAGATGATGTCTAGATGTGTTTGTTCAAATGTTTGTTGTTGCTGAAGATATCTAAGATTCATTTGAAAACTGAAAAATTCAGTCAGTCAGGCATTTGTCTACACAAAAAGCAGACATTCTGATACTAGAAAAAAATTTTAAGTGTTTGATTGACTTTTTCAGTTTCCATTTTGATGTTATGCCATCTGTCTATATCAATGGTCTTAACTAGGAGCAGTTTTACCCTCCACGGGACATTGGGCAATGTCTGGCGATGTTTTGGGCTGTCCCTATTGGGGGTGGGAGTGGAATGCTCCTGGCACCTCGTGGGTAGAGGCCAAAGATGCTGCTAAACATCCTACAGTGCACAGGTTGGACCCCTGCAGCAAAGAATTATCTAGCTGAAGTATCAATCATACCAAATTTGAGAAACCCTGACCCATATGAGTCAGTTACAAATCTTACTCTAACATGCCGTCAAAAAACTTTAGATTATTTACACACGACATTTCTTCTCCGTAACTGCTGTCGAACAGTAAGTAGTGACAACCTAATACTCTTAAAGAAATGCTACTGCATCATCACCAGGGCAAAAATAAGATGTAAAATGACTAGTCATGCAGAATAAGGTTCACTAAAAGCCAAGCTGAGTGGTTCACAACACAAGCTGACAGCACTCTTTGGTGTGCAGGAGCATCAAATGTTGTCAGGCAAGAATACAGATATTTAACTAACAGAGCAGTATTCCAAGGAATTAGGGCCACATTGTTTACTGGAGCAGGAAAAAGGATCATTAGATCCTAAGTCATGGGACGGTTCATCCTGGGACATCTCCCTCTGGGACTTGGGAAGTTCATTTCTCTCTTCCTTTTCTCCTTTTCAAAAACTCAGGAAGGAGATCTGAGGGTATTGGAAGCAGGTAGATTAGATAAACTCCTGCTGCCAACCTGATGATTATATGCCTCTGATTGATGTTATTCTCCTTCCTCTTACCCTTACCAATTATATATACTCTACCTGTGTTTGCAACCATCTTCTCCTTCTTTCTTCATTTTTGTTACAACTGGCACCCATGCCCTCATCTTCAGTTATCTCTTCCTCCTTCTGAATCTTTAACGTCTTCCTCTCTATTAGATCATCCCCATCAGCATCCTGGTATGTTCCAGCAACTCTCATCTTATAAAAAAACCCCTGATCCCCACATCATCTGCCAATTTCTCTTCATTCTAATCCTAGACAAACTCAATAAACTCACATTCTACACTTGCTGTCTTTGTTTCTTTACCCCCCATTCACTCTTCAACTTACACCAACGTGGCTTCTGCCAACAGCCCGCTAAAGCTGCTCTTGTCAAGGTTACCAGTGATCTCCTTGTAGCAAAAATTTTAAAGCAGATAGTTTTCCATCCTTCTCCTATTTGACCTCTCAGTAGCATTCAACATAGTTGATTGTTTTAACTTCCATGAGCATGATCTTCTCTTGGCCTCATGGCACAAAATGATTTAAGTTTTCCTTCAACCCCTCTAACAACTACTCCTTAAGATGCTTTGCTGCTTTGCCTCTTCTCTCTGACCTTTAGATGTTGGAATGCCCGAGGCTTAAGCCTGGGCTCTTTTGTCCTTTCTCTTTATACTTTCTTCCTAAGGAATCTGAACCATTCTTATGGCTTTAAATGCTATTCACATGGGGTTAACTCCCAATTTTAAATTCCATGTCAGAACTTTTCTTGGAGCTCCGTATTTGTATAAATAATAGCTTCTTGAGAACTGCACACAGGAGTTTCACAGGCGTGTTAACATTAAGGCATCTTAAGCATTGGATTTCTTCCAGTATACCCACTCTCTCCATCCAGTCAACCTTCTCCAACTTGGCAAATGTAATTATGATCCAGCCAGTTTTTCAAGCCTTTCTTTCCCTCACATCTTTCTCTAAATTAATCTCTGAGTTTCGGCTCTTGTCTTAAGTATTATCTCTTCAAAGAGATCTTTCCTTACCACTCACCTAGAATAATCCCTCTTATTCTCTAGCTTACCATCTGGTTTGGATTTTCATTCATAGCTTTTATAACAATTTGTAATGATATACCAACTTGTCTATTTGTTTGATGTTGGTTTCCCTCGGTAAATTGTACACTCCATTGGACAGGGACCTGATCTGTTTTATTCACCACTGGATACCCTGGCCCTCGCATAATGTCTGGAAGGTAGAGGTATGTGCTCAGTTGATATTTGTTGAGACAGTAAAGGACTCGGGATTGGGATACTGAACATAAAACAGACTCTTTTTTTTTTTTTTTTCCTGAGAAGGTAAGAATCAGGTCCTTTGCTGTTAGAATTATATTTTTAATTAGATTAAAAGATAGCATTTAAACATCACCCAGAGGGGGGAAAAAAGAGAAAAAAGCAAGATATTTAATAAATGCCTGTTGATTGATGGATAGATTAACCAATTGAATATTTACTTAATTTCTTTGAATTCCCATTTATTTAGTTATAACATAGAAATAATACTATTAATTCTCTTTTCCAGAATTATTTTATAGGGCAAAGTTAGATTATTGCCCTTTAATCTCCTCTGAAGGAAGACATTAAACACATACAAAGCCCCATTTAAGATGGTGCAGAGATTACACGTACTATCAATTTCTTTAGTCTGAGAACTGCACTGCACTAATGTCTGAACCCCTGTGGTTTGTGAGCCAACAAAATGTCATCGGTCTAAATCGTTATATGCCCTATTTGAAAGGACACCACTTGACAGTGTTTTTGTGAAGTGGCCAGAATTATATCATTGTCGATGCAGCCTCAGAGCACTCCTCCCGGCTGCCCTGCCCTGTGGGAAGTGTCTTATGAAGCTGGTGGACCGCACAGAACAGTGCCTACCCCCCACTTCCCTGGCTGATGGCGTCTGACCAAGGTACTGAAGGGTAATGGGGGTGAACGAAGTGGTATGAAGGAAGCAACTTCACAGGGAGGAGTAGGGGTAGTATTTCTAGACCTTGACAGGGGCATAGATGCCTCTGCAAAAAGGAAACCTTATGTTTTTTAATTGGATATTAAGTCTAAGGTGGCTCATGGACTCTTGGGAAGGTGTGAAAATTTCTGTATCTCAAATTTTTGTGACTCTAAAAAGCTGGTGGTGAGAATCAGGGAATAATGTTGTGTTTCCTCTCCTTCTGCATTAGGCAACTTCATCTGTTTTAAGATATAAAAAAATGACATCAGATGGTGCAACCTCAGGGAATACTGATTTTCCTGTGTCTTCTGAAATCCTCTAGGGCAGTCATTCTCTGTGTGTTTGAGCAGTGGTTCTTTAACTTTTATTGATCACAGGCCCCTTTGAGGCCCTCTCCCCAGAAAGAAGCTCATGGGCACAAAAACAAAATTCTGCATATGATGTCAGGGGTTTTACAAATCTCTGATTCTTGGTTAAAAGCCTTGGTGTGGGCTGAATTGTGTGCTCCCAAATTCATATGTTAAAGCTTTAACTCTCAATGTAACTGTATTTGGAGATAGGGCCTGTTAAGGAGGTAATTAAGGTTAAATGAGGCCTTAGGCACGAGGGCCTAATCCAATAGGGCTGTGCCCTTATAGGAAGAGACACCAGAGCTCTTGCTCTCCACCATGTGAGGACACAGCAAGAAGGCTGAAAGCCAGGAAGAGAGTCTCACCAGGTACTGAATTGGCCTTGATCTTGAACTTCCTAGCTTCTAGAACTATGAGAAATTTCTGTTAAGCCACCCAGTCTGTGATATCTTGTCATAGCAGTAGGAGCAAACTAATACAAGTCTCTGTCCTAGAAACTGCTCTTCCCCTCAAATTAGCTATGTTTATGGTCACTGATTCATGAAGGAGTGGAGCTGGGGGAGGGGTTCCCCAGTGAGCAAACTTTCTGCATGTGGGAGAACTGCCCTGCGGGGTGTATGGGAGCCTGGAAGCACAGGGACGAGATCAGCTGGCAGCACCAGGCCTGGCTCTCTGTCTGCCCTGGGCTTCATGAGTCCACACTACAGAGCAAAGTATGAAGGCCGTGCAGAAGGATGATGTGCTCTTATGCTGGGCTTGGACATTTTCTCTAGGTTCTCCTTCATTTCACTGGGCAGTTTGTCCATCTGAGCCCAGAAGCCTCCTTGAATTTCTTTCAAATATTTAATAAGAGGCAGGTATCCTCCTGAATACAATAATCCCTTTTTGTAAAGTAGAGAAATCTTTTCCCCCAGAGTTAAGATTGGAGCCACCTGAGCCAAAAACAAATTGCTGGGAATGTGGGAAGTATTTGCTCCATCATTATCCCTCTTGAAAAAGCTGCTGCTGTCTGACGTGAGTGGAATTTGAGGAAAAGGACAATGAGAGCTGCAATTCGTGGACTATTTGGTCCCAAACCTGGGGGAGCAGGGGCGGAGTCTCAAAGCCTGTAGCGGTGTTGAAGCAGCGAGTTTAGACTGGGGGAGTGGAGCATGTGCAGCTCTTTTCTAGAAGACTTAAAAAGAGAAGCCAAAGTTTGAGTGACCAAAGGTAACCAAGAAAATATGTGGGGTTCCACGTGATAAGAGCAAATGACTGGACAGGGTTTAGGATCCAAGCATCAGAGCCAGAGATCCAGCTGTGCCAAGATGAATTTTGAGTTCCAAGGCTCTACCTTCTCAATTTCACCTTCACTACACGTCTCTACTCATCTCAGAGGTACCCAGAACCGCTTCTGATGCCCAGCATCCACCAACCAGGGATTTAAAACCTCCGTTATCATTTTAGACCCCTGAATACAAAAATTATTTTGACAAAGGGAGATGATTAGGTTGGAATAGTTTCTGCAAAATCAGAGAGTCAAATTCCCTTGAAATCAGACCGGTGAGCAGAAATTCCACATCATCAATGCTGATTCATTTCTCCATATCTAAATGGCAAAAGAGCTGCTTCGTATCAGAAAACTCACACTTTCTTAAGCAGGTGCATTAGTTCAAAATCAGCCTCTGAAACATGCACTTTTTATGTCCCAGGGACCCCACCCAGTATGAGCCTGGATTCTATGGAAGCTCTACTGTGATGGCGTATTTTCCTTTCTCCCATTAACTCACTGTTTAAACTTGGGCAAATTATGTTATCTTTTTGGTCCTGGGCTTCTCCTTTATAAAGTGAGGTTGTTAACCAGATAAACAAAAGGTCCCTTTGAAAAGTGGAAAAACATGCCTCTGTCTCTCCTGTACCACAAGCTGTTTTGCTATTAGAACTACAGAGTTTCTCTGAATAGACAAAAAAAGCTCCATCAGAAGACTTGAATGAGCAAAATGATGAAATCAGGTGTTTAGAGGCTAATCCTTGCAGCTGCACTGACTAGTAAATAACCCTCCCCTGATTGCTGGTTTCTTTCTTTAGAATCATAAACAACAACAAAGGAAGAATACCAGCTCAACTTGTAGAGTCACTAGTCATCCAAGTGACTCATTGTCTAAGTGCTGGAAATGACCTTGGGAATTATCCACAGGATATTATCCGGAGAAGTCCATAGTACCTCTGAGTTACTTGAATCTGACAGGGAGGAATAAGCTGTCACTAATTGTAGTCAACAAATCCAAAGCAGCAGAGAGAGGAAGTGGGAGAGTGTGAAACTAGATACTTACTGTGGGGTGAGGAATCTGAAAATGTATTTGCCTCTAAGCATGAGTAGGTACATTTTTTGTATAGCTACCCCAGTATACATTCTATTTTCCCATAATCTTTCCAGAATCTACAAAGTAAAGTGTTGAGAGGGCATTGGCACCAAGTCCCATGCTCTTTGGGAATCGTTAGTGAACATCTGTTTTGTTGATTATGAGAACTTTTCTTTTTTTTTTTTGGCTGTGCTGTGCAACTTGCAGGATCTTAGTTCCCCGACCAGGGACGGAACCAGGGCCCCCTGCAGTGGAAGCACGGAGTGCTAACCACTGGACCACCAGGGAATTCCCCAAGAACTTTTCTGTAAAAGAAAAGCATAGAAATCTGAGGAAATTGCAAAAGTTGGAGGTCATCTAGACATTTTAAGCATATTATAATTGGAAATAAATAAGAATTTATTAGCCTGACCAGACTTGACAAATGCTATAGAAATCCCCAAACTTACTTTCTTGCTTGGGCAAGGGTTTGTCTTGCAGTTTGAACCTACTTTTTGAATGGAAATAGGCCAGAAGGCATAGTAGTGGGCTTGTGACTCTTCCTTGTCTAATCCAAAAATAGGAACATTGTGAAGAGTCCTCCTTGGCATCTGTGATGTCAGGGGGCAGCCTGGTGGGCCTGAGGTAGGGGCTTGCAAAGGCGAGTGTTTGCAGGGCCCAAGAAGATACCGGAATAAGTGATGTGGATTAGGGATAAAAAGAATTCTCTTTGGGACAAGTGATATTTCACTTTCCTCTTAAATGTACCAAAAAAGAAAAGGAACATAGTGGGATGATAAATGGCCGTGTCACTTGGCCTCAGATTGGGGAGACAACAGAGGGTAGTGGAGACTTTGGGGAACTGGGAGGCGGTTGCTACTCAGTTCCAAACACATGTTGCCTCGTGGGAATGCAGCCCTAAAGCCGGTAGATCTGATGTTTCCACAAGAATCTAGAAAACTGGGTTGTTTGAAGTGGAAGTCTGGGTTTGTACATTTTTGCAACTTTTGTGAGAGCCAATCCTGTGTGGGCCTAACAAAAAAGTACATCTATGAGTTAGATCTCTGCTTAGGAGGTCACTATCTTATAACCTGCAGATGCTGAGTGAGAAAGAACTTGTTAACATACACCATCTTCACTTTGGAGAAAAAACTGACGCTTGTGGTTTATTATTTGTATGTCTTTAAGTAGGCTTTCTCAGATAAAGGGAAAAATGCAAAAGAGAACGGCATTTGAGAACAATGTTTATAATGTGTATACAGCCACTATACTTTCATATTTAATTGCTGTAACATCAGAGCTAGAGTTCTTGGGTTATTACAGAAATCATGATTTTGTGTTAAGACCCACAAGCATATCTATGTGGGATATAGCTGATGTCAAGCATGACATATGTTCAGTCACCTTGGTGTGAATATGGTTCTCAATAAAAAAAAACCAAAAAACTCATTGGAAAGACTCAGGTTGTTCCATATTATAATGAAGATATGGAGGTTTGGATACATTATAAAACAGATGTTCGGCACTTTATAGACAACACATTATTGAATTAAAAACTCCTTATCCAAAATCAAAATTAGATTTTAGGAAAGAACCTATAATTCCTGAAAAACAGAAACACTTTTACAAAACCTGGACTCCCTTCACATTACTTTAGATGCATGAAGGTAATATATTTTGGTCTTGAGCATTCTTTGATTTTTCAATGAGATACTGCTTCAGATATTCCAGTATTTTTGCTATTCATTGATGTTTTTATGGTAGGCTTTTGCCTTTATCTCCCAAACCAAGTTCTACTACATTATTATGGAGTGGTAAGTTAATGATGGATTTAAACATTTTCTTTTGTATTTTTCTGTTTTTAAAATGCCATAACTAATTTGTGTTGCATTTAGTAGTGAGGAAGTATCTTTTTACCAAGTTCTTGGTGAATACCTTCAAGTTTTATGTGATTAATAGTTAAAGAGGGTCTAAGGTAAATAAATAAATACCTGTCCAGTCTCCTGGACTAGAAATTAGAAGCAATTGTTGAAAAGAAGTCACTGAAGATAAGATATTGTGGTGAGATAAAGATTGGCAAGGGTATAAAACTGTGTGAACATGCAGACTTGTGAAATCCCCACAAATTACCACAGAAGCCGATGAGCTTCTTGTTCTAATTTTAGCACCCAGCTCAGTTTCACTTACTATTTCAACCTTCAACATCTTTCTTGTGACAAGTAGATCCATCAGCAAAACTTCTGGTGGAAATGTTTTTGTGTAATACCCACTCTCAAGAATTGTTTTTGAGGATATTATTAACCTGACATTTATTTCCATTATGCAGAAGAATGAATGCAGTGTCAAGACTGGGATCCCATTCATGACTCATTGGTACACACGAGATACTGCTGGCATTTCTATATGTATTTACTGAACTCTCCTGGTCTCTTTGGGGGCATGTATGTGTCTTTGTATCCCCTTAGGTACATATCTTACGTGCTTGATAAATATTTCTTTAAAAAATAGATTGTAACTGACAATAAAAATATAATAGGTTGGGCTGTATGTCTAGAGACAACTAGGTCTATCCTTCCAAAATAATGAATATTAGAGTAGGTAGCTGATTACAGAATCTTCATTTTAAAAATTTTGGGGACTAAGGCACAGTTGGTAGAAATGGAATTTAAACTAGTTCTCATTTCATTACTCAAATTTCCGGCGTATGCTGCCTTTCCCCCTTTTTTTCTCTCTCTCTCCCTTTCTCTTTTTTCTTTCTTCCTTCCTTCCCTCCCTTCTTTATTTCCTTCCTTTCTCTCTCCTTATCGCTCTCTCTCTTGCAAAATGTGTATATATAGGTGAGATATACGTGAGTTATGAATTTGAGAGAGATGACATATATAGGAATCATTTTATCCCATAAATTGAAGGCACTTTTTGGTTACTTGCCAGGAAAATAATAAAAGTAGCTAACACTTATGAGAATATACTATGTGCCAGTGAATAAGCACTTTAATTGTATTAACCCATTTAATTCTCATAACAACCCTCCAACAGAGATACTGCTATTATCCTACCGTATAGAGAAAGATCCAGAGACAGAGTAAGGTTAAGTAACTTGCCCAAGAGCACAAAGCTAGAAAGCACAAGAGTCGAATTAGATCCCAATTGTCTGGCTCTAGAATCCAGGCTCTTAACCATTAAGCTATACTCAGAAATCATTAAATTAGTAAAATGTGTGAAGCCTACACAGACCCCACAGGAAAAGGCTACATTGGATTATGTCACATAGACCATCACAGAGGCCTTTTTTATTAATTTTTATGGGAGTATGGTTGCTTTGCAATGTTGGTTAATTTCTTGCTGTACAGCACAGTGAATCAGTCATACATATACATATATCCACTCTTTTTAAGATTTTGTTCCCGTTTTGGTCACCACAAAACATTGAGTAGAGTTCCCTGTGCTATACAGTAGGTTCTCATTAGTTATCCATTTTATACAGAGTAGTGTATATATATCAGTCCCAATCTCCCAATTCATCCCACCAGAGGCTTTTAGTTCTGATCTTTAGAACATGGTAGTCTCTCTCCCTCTCTCTCCATGTTTGTTGAGTGAGTAAATAAACACATAGGTACTTTAAGTCCAGTTTTAAGACCTCACCATTCTGTTGGCATTCCTGCTTTTCCACACCTATCTGCTTTTTTCAGTGTCATTTTCCTTGCAGCATTTTCTTTTCAGTGTTCTTTTCTCTGCTCAGTGCAACCTCACTCATGCTTCAAGGCACAGCTCAATTCTGTGAGTCAGAACTTGTTTTTACTTCTCTCATGATTCTTTCATAATGCCCTGTGTCATAATTTCTGTTCATGTGTGTCCCCTCTTTAGACCCTAAGGTCTCTGAGATCACCATCTGTACCTGATATATACTTGTACCTCTGCCATGGTGTTAATCACACTGTCTGACACAGAAATAAGTATTTATTAAATAGATCAGAAAATGACTGGAAGAAGTATTTGGTGTATTTTTATTCTCTCTAACATAAATCTGTGCTACCACAAATCTGGAGGCATGTCTTGAAATTCCATTATGGGCATGTTAATATAAAAGAAGTAAATTCATTCAATAATCAAAAGAAAAAGTTTGAGACAAGAATAAGGTTAGAGATGAAAATTGGAGAAGAAACAAATTTGAAGTTTGAAGGCCATGTTGGAAGAATAAGAAGGCAGAGAAAGATAACCATATAAAGATAACAGACATACTTTGGTGTTGGGGGATAGAAAGACAAGAGACAGGGTCTAGTTCTTAAGAAACTACTGGGGAGACAGAACCATTCAGTAACATAAATCATACAAAACCTAAAGGAAGTCAATACATTGAGTGCAAAGGTCTGCCTGGAAGAATTGGGAGGGAGGAGGAGAATTCAAGT
Source organism: Balaenoptera physalus (assembly GCF_965194825.1). NCBI lineage: Eukaryota > Metazoa > Chordata > Mammalia > Artiodactyla > Balaenopteridae > Balaenoptera > Balaenoptera physalus. The sequence goes on along the minus strand of NC_138894.1, from coordinate 71,096,943 downwards.
AGGCATTTGAGAAGTGAGTATATGATTGCCATGCAGACATACTGGGGGGAGGAGAGACATTCTAAAAAAAAGAAATAATATGTGCAAAGCATGATGTCTTAGTTCAGGCTGTTATAACAACAGTATCATAGACTGGGTGGCTTAAATAACAAACCACCTTCATGAGTTAATTACCTCCCAAAGACCCCATCTCCAAATAACATCACATTGGGGATTAGGGTTTCAACATATGAATTTGGGGGGGACTCAAACATTCAGTCCCTATCACACGGGCACTATAAAAAAGAAGTTCATTTTACAGCAAAAGGTAAAGCGAGGGTGAAGAAAGAAGAGTGAGGGTATGGGTGGACAGAGTGAGGGTCATTCGTGAAAGGCTTTGTATGCCAAGCAAAGACTTTAGATTGAGTCGATAGGGGATGGTGGAAGAATTTTGGATAGGGGAGTTATGTGATCAGTCTGATAATTTGGAAAGATTGATTTGGCACCAATAGAGAGGAGAGATAAACAGGAGGTAAGAATCAATCTAGAAGCCTGACAACTAAGCATTGCAGTGGACCAGGGGAAAGGTAATGACAGCTTAAACCCAGGAGTGGCAGTGGAGAGGAAAAGAAGTGGAAGTATGTGAGAAACTGTCCAGGGACAGATAATCAGACTTGGACATGGAGGGATGATCAAAGAAGGCGCCAGAAAATCTAGGGTGAGCCCCAAGTTTCTGGCATGGAATATTGGGAGAAAGGTTGAGCCATAAATCAAGGAAGGAAATATAGGAGATGTAGTAGTTTAGGAAAGTGAAGAGGGAATATTTTTTAATTAATTAAAAATTAATTGGTATAATTCACATACCATTAGAATCTACATTTTTAAAATGTATAGTTCAGTGATTTTGAGTATATTCACAAGGTTGTACAACTACCACAGCCCAATTCCAGAACATTTTCATCACCCCCAAAAAGAAACCCTGAACTCTTTGCAGTCACTCCCTATTCCTCCTTTCCAGTCCCTGGCAACTGCTAGTTTACTTTCTGTCTCTACCTATTGGATTTACCTATTCTGGACATTTCATATAAATGGAATTTACAGTGTATGGCCTTTTGTGTCTGACTTTCTTAGCATAACTTTTAGAAGGTTTATCCTTATTAAAACATGTGTCAGTACTTCATTTCTTTCTATGGCTAAATAATATTCCATTGTATAGATACGCTTCATTTTGTTTTTCCATTGATCAGTTCATGGACATTTGGGTTGTTTCTACTTTTGGGCTATTATGAATATCAATGCTATGAATATTTGCATACAAGTTTTTTGTGGACATAAGTTTTCAATTCTCTTGGGTATATACCTAGGAGTGAATTTGCTTGACCATATAGTAACTCTACGTTTAAGATTTGAGGAACTGCCAAACTGTTTCCCAAAGTGGCTGCCTCATTTTACATTTCCACTAGCAATGCATGATGGTAAGATATGAAAACTTACCCAAAAGTTAAGTAAAACTCATCCAAAGTCACGCATTAGTAAAGAGCAGAGCTCAAACATGCCTCTGTCCAGAGCCCACTCTGTCCTCTACAGCACACCACACAGCTGGAGTCCAGCACAGAGGTGGTGGTTGGATCTGTGGTTGTGGATGAGTTTACATGGAGAGTCTGAGGCAAAAGGAAAAGGCGTAGAGACCTGCGAGCCCTCAGCAGTAGGAGGAAGGTCTGCATATCAGACTGGAAACATGTGACCTGAGACACAGGAGGAAAATCAGGGAAGAGAAGATGCCAGGAAAACCATCCAAGGGGAGAATTTTAGGGAGGGTGTGGTCAAGAGGTAACACATGGCTGCTGAGGCTTAACCTAACTTCTGACAAAATGCAGTGACCTCTACCAGAGTCTTTTTGGAGAGGTGTGCAGGTGCGGAGTGGAGGGAGAATTGATTTTGGTGGTCCGGAGAGGGGATGAAATAAGCCAATTCTATTTGGCTGTGAAGAATGGGAAGACAGGAGAGATGGCCAGTGGAGAGCTTGTGTTCTTTGTTTTTGCTTGAGGCCAGGAAAGACACCTCCTGTTTACTTAAACTGCTAACAATTTAGTTCCAGTTCATCAGTTCCTCCCTTGTTTGACAACTGTGCCAACAAAATCCTTATTCCCATTTCTTTGCCCCCTCTAACTCTTTAACAGTGACTTTGTGAAAAGCTACTTTCCTCTCCCTCTATCTTTTTTTCTCCTCCTTTGCCTCTCTAGATCTAAAAATACCCATTAGTTTCATGTTTCTAGGAGTTACACAATTTCTGAAGGGTAATTTGGCATATAGGGAACCAGTGCTGTCAACCTCTGAACTTCTTGGGAATTCCAAAAGTTCTTTTTAGTATTTTTGACAGGTCCCCACCGACCTCCTTGTCCTCCGTGTGTAAATCTACTAGTAATCCATTTATAATATTGTTCTAATGGGGAAATATATTCTAAATTCTGAATAATGACTTTTCAAATATAGTTTGGGACATTTCGTAATTTTAGGGCTTCCTTTTTTTTGTTGTGTTAAATGCCCTTAAAACCTTTTCAAATGAAGTTTTTTTTTCCGTTCTTATGTGGAAGGCAGAGTAATGTTATTTCTCTCGTGTTAGGGCTGATGAGAGTGAACCTTAGAGAAAGTAAGGTGAAATTAGTTAATGTCCTAGATGGGAGGAAGAGAGATATCACCATCTCTTGAGATTTGTTTTTCTTTTAGAGAAAGGAAGAAACATTTGCTGTAGGAGAAATATCTGAAATAAAAGAGAATGACAGAGTCGTTAAGTGGCGCCTTCTAATTATGGGCTTCAAGCTGTGTAAATTTAATTGAGAATACAGACATAATTTAAAAAGCATTTTGGGGGGGTTACTATATTTTACTTTTAATTGGTTCCAATAAAAAGTGTAGCTCCAAATCCTTCAGAAGTAATTTCAAACTAAGAATTTACTGTACCATAAAAGAATGCTATAAACATACTAGTTTCTGAACAAGAGCAAAATGTTTTCACTTAGATGATAACACTGTACGGTTTCACTGGATAAGGAGAAATTAATATTACATCTTCAAGTAGGTCTGTATCTATGTATACAGAAATTAGCATCAAAATGGCATAAGAAATCTAGTTTTTAAAGCCTATCAGTGTCAGTAGTAAAATTGGATAAAATAAATAATAATGATGGTGATAATAAAGCATTGTACAGTCCCTAACTTTTTGTGGTGCATTCATTTACTTATGCTTTTTTTTTAAGCCAAAAACAGTTCAGAACTCAACGCATACCTACCCAATCCCAATCATGTTACTCTCACCAGCTCTTATTCTAATATTGTCTTATGTGTGTTCTTATTCTTTTTTTACATGATGATAAGTTTTGATAGCAGGTTCATAATATCTATCCTATGCCCAATTCTAAAATCATGCTCAGATATTTCTAGCCACTTTGCTGTCTGACACCAGTGAATTTAGCTGGTATTTTCTGTTTTAGTTTTGTGACCCATAAAACTTAACCCTCTCAGGTGTCTCCTCTTTGAGGAAGTCTTCCTAGATCTGTTTGGTTGAATTTGGTCCAATTCCTATGCTCCTACAACATCTTGGGCATGTGTCTGTGACACTGGACTTAACAGGCTCATTATTTTATAATAACCAGTTTATAATGTGTTTCCCACACAGGGATTTGGGTCCTTGTGAATAGCTCTTTACATCTTCAGCTCATAACACAGTGCTGAACATTTAATAGGTATTCAATAATCATTGGCCTTTTAGCTCAATCAAACAAATGCCTTTCTCTGAGAGCATGGAGATGATACTTTTTGAAAACAATCTTTCATTATGTTAGTGCTTCTTGCTGCATTCCTGTGTAGCAACTTAGAACTCAGGTTTTAAAATCTTTTCTCGGTATCTTCAGAGACAGGCAGCTTCCACTCCCAGCTCCAAGTGGTGGTAGGTGAGAGAGAGATTTTGTCCTCCAGGCTGTGTCTTCTGTTCACATTCTCTTGCTTCTTAGAGGTTTTCTGTGTAGTGTCTTCATTCCCTTGGAGCCTCCTTTGTGTAGATTCTGTCCCCTGAGATTGTCATCTGGTCCCAGCGGGAGGATCCCGAGTTTTACTTAACCCATGCCAGGTACTGAGAATGCCCTCCTGCTCATGGTGGGCACATAGGCATGAGGATGTTAGTGCTGATACTAAGTACTAAATGGAAGTCAATAACTAGCTCAGAGCTCATCTCAGAAAGCCTCCTTGAATTTTTTTTTTGGTAACAATTAAATAGCAAAGTTTAGCTGCATTTTATTTATCGCTGGATTTCTGGGGTGGGGCCTAGCCTTCCAAAGTTCATTGGGTACAGTGCTCAGCACGGTGACTAGATAGCAGCACTCAGTAAGATGACTTCCTCCTTCTCCTTCTCCTTCATCATCATCATCATCATCCTCATCATCATCATCATCATCATCATCATCGTCATCATCATCATCATCATCGTCATCATCGTCAAACTCACTCTGAAGTAAACGAATAATCAAATGATAAGGGAATGTGACTTTATTTCAAGGCGTTTGGAACCAGGTCCTCCAAAGTATTAGTGCCACAAACAGGATTGTTATGAATATAATACTGGCATCTTCAGGAGAAGAAAATATTGATCTTAAAAAAACAAACAAACCTATTTTCCCAAAGTTTAAAATGTTAACTTCTGAGCTAAGCATTTCCTAGTTATGGGCCTTATTTGGGGGATAGTATTTACAATTTGAACACTGGCGTTGCCATAGTAGCCATAACCCTTCCGTGTGGTTGAATGTGTCCATCTGGAAGCCATCTGATTGCAAATGCCTAATATGTGTATGTGTCGGTTCTCTTCCATGTCCAGCTACAGCCAAATGCTAGGGAAACACCTCCTTGGCTGGACTTTAGAATTCCATTGTATTTATTATTAGAGCTTCTTCAAGACTTTAATTTCTCATTCAACTCATGTCAGGCGTCTGTAAATGTGTTAGTTTGGTTGCCAATACTAAATACTGTTAACCAAGAAAAAAATAAATAAAATGCAGTTTAACCTTGTTACCAAAAAACGCAATGAGGCCTTATGAGATGAGCTCTGAGCTGGTTATTGACTTCTGTTCAGTGTCTGGTACCAGTTAGTCCCTGAATTGTCAAGCTTGCTGTAATAATGATGGTTATTCATTTGCAGACAATAGGGCCAGTGATAGAATGCTTAGAAGCTAAGCAAAGGGAATAGTAAACATTTGTTCTAGACAATGCCTAGAAATTGATCTAATAGGCAGCCCTAACAACAGCTAACATTTGTCTGGGTAGTGGAAAAAAATATAAATTTTTGGAGTCAGATGGGCCTAGCTTTGCAACTTAACTGGTAATATGATATGGACAAATAATTTAACCTCTCTAGGTCTCAATTTCCTCCTGTATGAAATGGTGAGGGGCTTCCCTGGTGGCGCAGTGGTTGGGAATCTGCCTGCCAATGCAGGGGACACGGGTTCGAGCCCTGGTTTGGGAAGATCCCACATGCCGCGGAGCGACTAGGCCCGTGAGCCACAATTGCTGAGCCTGCGCGTCTGGAGCCTGTGCTCCACAACAAGAGAGGCCGCGACAGTGAGAGGCCCGCGCACCGCGATGAAGAGTGGCCCCTGCTTGCCGCAACTAAAGAAAGCCCTCGCACAGAAACGAAGACCCAACACAGCCATAAATAAATAAAGAAAGAAAGAAAGAAAGAAAGAAAGAAATGGTGAGGCTAGCACTTAGCTTTCAGGGTGTTATAAGATTTAAACATAATATAGGTAATTTTCCCAACATCATGTCTATCACATTATATGCCACCGACAAGTAATATTTGTAGAAATTATTGTTTTCTAAAATCCAAGACAATGTTGATTATTAATGCTCCATTAATTTAGTAAAAGCTTTTTGTAGGAAAAAATAAATAAACAACAAGAACTAACAATTTAAAACCCAGAAAAACCTCATTGTTACATTAATTACACCCATCTAAGGCAAGAATGAAAAAATTACTTTAAGATTTGAGAAATTCAGTGTTACCCATGGCTATTCCCTCCTGTCAGCCTTAAATAAACTTCAGGGATATTGCTCCGCTATCCATAAATGTGGGATACTTTCTTCTATGGGTCACCATTATGGCCCATTTAGAATGTTTTAACTTTGCTGTAAGCACTGGGCTCATTTTCTAAGTTCATACTGTCCCAGTTGCTTTGTGATAGAATCAACCTTGATAGTGTTGGCAATGAGATTATGACAGAACACGCTAGGAAAAGTAACTGATTGGAGGAAATAAAGTAGAAAGATAAATTCAAAGAACTGAGAGGTGAAGTTGAAAGAAATGAGAAAGAAGATTAAAACAAGACCAATGTAGAAGTATCCAAAGAATGCATGAAGAGTGAACAACAGTAATGTATCTTGTGATTTATGACCTTTTAAAAAGTAACAGATAATTAGGGCATTGGAGACTGTGCATGGTGAGGCAGAGATACAGAAATATTGGCTGGGAGGGTAGAGAACATGGGAATAGTGGCTGAGGTTGAAGTTGCCAGAATGAAATATTCTGGAGCAAGTCAAAGGATGGGAGGTAAATTATTTCTTTATTATAATTTCCCTTCCAATAGTATCTTCTTCTTCCCCATATCAAGCAAAGCTAAGTGAGACTGGAGCAGGGACTCCTGCCCTCATTTGGAAATCACCTAGAAAATGCCAACCATGCTTCAGCTCTGAGGTTCATACTTACAGAAACTTATACGACTAGACTCTAACAACAGAAACTCAGAATTGCCTGGTCCATACAGAAGAAACTTGCCATGTGACTTGTTCCAGAAAAGTTACCTTAAATAATTTCAGAAACATGACCCAAGTGAGTGATGTCACCCTAGGAACAAGAAACACTAAACTTCCTCTCAAAACAAACTCCAGAAGAAGAGAAACATCAGCCTTCTACTATGGATGGAAATAACCCCAGTACTTCTGGTTTCTTTCTTCTGCTCTTCACAACATCTTTTGTTTATTTTCTCCTCTGGATAAATCTCAGATCTGTTTCCATCAGACCTTCCAGTGGATGACCTTGTCTCCTTCTTTTTAGAGTAAATAGAAGTCACCAGACAGGAACTTCCTTGACTTCCTGCTATCAAAAGGATGAATATACCTGTATCTATACCCATTTTTTTCCTCTTTCATGCTGTTACATTGAAAGAGGTGACCCTCTGCTTTATCCAAGGTAAATCCCTCCACCTGTGCATGGTCTATCACTCCTGTCCTCCCAGAGACCTTGTTATATAAATTCTCTTTCTCCTGGCCCTTAACTTTCCCTTTCCACTGATTCTTAACACTTAAACATGATCATGTAACAGATATCCAGAAGCTAACTCAACATTCCCCTTAAGAGGTCTCAGACATCTCTAACTAAACACATCCAAAAGTGAATTCATCCTTTGCTGCCCCCTCCATGAACTTAACTACCCCTACCCCCATCCCTCAGTTTCTCAATCTCAGGGAAATGGCTCCATAACCCAACCAAATGTCTAGCTGGAAATCTGGAAATTATCCCTGATTCCTCCTTTCTTCTGATTCCCCATAGCCAATAGATCAACAAATCTCATTGGACCTATCTTCAAAATATATTCTGTGACCAACCACTTCTCTCCATCTCCATTTCCACACATTGGTTTCTCTTGCATGGATGGTTATAATTGACCACCAACTGATTTCCCCATATCAGTGTAGGTCTTTACTAATCTCTCCTCCATACTGCAGATGGAAAGATCTTTAAAAAATCAAGTATGATCATGCCGTTCTCCTACTCACCTTTAAAACAATGGTTTCTCATTGCCCTTCAGATAAAGTCCATACTCCTTAATATAGCTTACAATACTGTTCATGAGCTATTCCTACTGACCTTTTGGTCTCATCTCTTGTCTCATTCAATACTTCAGTCATTCTAAATGTCTTTTAACTTTTCTTAATTACCATCTTCCCACCCACACTTGGCCTAGCTAAAACTCCTCTGGCTCCTAGAATGTATTAGTGCCCTGCACCTTCATAGGATACTTTATGGTAATTACTTGTTTTATTCTTTGCTGGAGTATAAGAGCAAGAATTGTGTTTGTCCTGCTCACCAATTTATCCTTCTCTTTGCTTGTCTGCAACTTCCTCTACCAGTCACTCTAGCAGCTTGCTTGGTATCTGGTGTCTAATAGATCCTCAGTAAGTATTTGCCAAATAAATTAACTGTCTTTCATAGTTTTGTCATTTCTCTTACTGAACTCAAAAATCTTGATTCTCCTGTGGAGTCTCAGAGAATATAATGACAGCACTTTTAAAATCTCATGTCTGTGGTAAGAAAGGAAGATTAAGCTTGAGTGTTGCCAGAATAACAAATGCTATGACACCCTAGTTGTTAATCCTTATAGCGTAAAGGTTTGTAATAATTACCACTCATTTTAACAAAGGATTTAGGCATCTGGAGAAACCCCATGTCTCTATATGAAGGTCATATGAGTGTAAGAACATACACATGGTTATTTATCTCTAAAGACAATATCTGCCATTAGGAGGGAAGAGTCTTCAAGAGTTTTTGTTTGATTTTTCTTACAATAGAGATAGTGCTATAGACAAGACTATCTTTGGAAGTTCTAATATGGCCAATATAATTTCAAAACTATTTCTTGAATAGATATAATGTTTCACCTTATAAATTTTGCAATCCTAGAGCCAGGAGCAAACTTCGCTGTTATTTCGGTGTGTTTCCTAGACACTGTCTGGGAATTTAGTCTACAACATCTCTGACAGTCATTACCTTACTTTGGCTTGAGCACTTTCGGGAATGGGATTCCATTGCTGATGAGGCCACCTGCCCCACTACTAGATGCCCTAGTGTCACAGTATTTTTTCGCCTATTTCCTTCTCCCTTCTCTAAACTAACATCTCTCTTTCTGTCACTTCTAAATGTTGATCTTCTACTTCACCTTAAGTCAACTTAAAAGCCTTTAAATACTGGAAGGGAAGAGGAAGTGTGGACAAAGGGAGACACCTTCCCGAGCACCCAGTGTTTTGCAGGATTGACAGGGGGTACATTTATGTTACCTCACTAACTTCTTAAACAATCTAGTAAAGTAAGTAGCGTTAACGGCGTTTTACTCAAAGTAGTAAAACTCTCCCCATTTGTCTATCTAATGTTGAAATCCAATTTTTAAAAACTTCTAAATGTTCTGAGTCAAGAGCCTGGGATGCTAATTAAGATCTGTTCGTGTATAGTTGCATGGAATTGGCTCCTTTTCACTATTTCTAACATTGAAAGCATAGTTCTTATTGTCCTAGGCAACCTCACAATTTTTTTGAGTCTTCACCAGTCACGTTAATGGTCTTTTTGCTGCATGAAGACATCATGGCCTTTGGAAATCACACCCAACAGAACTCTATTGCCCTTTTGAAGTGAGACCTGCTCTCTTAGAAATAATTCAAGCCCTGGGGAAATTTTGGCTTATTGCGTCCTTTTCAGATTTGTGAGAAAATGTTTATGCTGAGGAGCAATAATTTTCAGTGCAGCCAGAGCGTACCTATCAACACAAAAGCAACTCCTAAACCATCAAGAGACTAAACAACCTGGACTAAAATAACATTGACATTCTTGTTGAGACAGTCAGGAGTGATTTAGAGTCAGAGTTTGATGATCACCACAACAAATTGTTTTAGAGATTTACTAACATTCCAAAGTCAGTGTTTGGAAATTCTTAATGAGTAATCCACACATAGAAGTATATTTGGACTAAAATAGTATTTTACACTGTGTGTATAAATTTTGGTTTGGTCACACATCGTTTTTAATAGGCTGAATGTTTTCAAAACAATTTGATCTTAAAAATATCATGGCACCAAATCACTGCTTCAAATGTATTCTCTTTTTAACTAATTTTGTGGGTGACGTTTAGACAAAAACCACTTATAATTGAAGGGTTTTGGAAATGCTTTAACACAATGTGGATTATTCAGTGTTTCTATTATTTAACTCTGGGGATTTCTTTCTGTTCTTTTATCAGGTTCTCCAAAGCACTTATTATTCAAGTTGGGTAAACCAGTTCAGCAGACTGAGTCCCCAGTGCATTTTCCAATGATGATAACTGCCCTTAAAATTCTTTCAGACCTGGATATCTACCTGTGTGAGACCAGTAAGTAAGTATTTCTTTAAACTATTTTAGATTATGTAAGAAACTCACCAAAATATTTATGCCAGAAAAACTAAAAGAAACATGCCATGGTATTAACAAGAGTCCTTTTGATGATGAAATTATGGGTAGATTTTTTTTCTTTCCTTTTTCACTACTGTCGTATTTTAAATGATGAATGTATATTGCCTTTGCAATAAAGAAGCTTTACTTCTGAAAAAGCAGTTGTAGATACAATAATATCCACACATATGAAATGAGATCTCAGGTACATATGCAGCTGACAAAATGCTAAGCAGAGACACAGACACATCTACTGATTGCAGAAACAGATTGTAACTGGAGAGGCCCACCTGGCTCTCAGGTACTGGCTTCTTTGCAGATCACAAATATAACTCCAAACATGGTGACAGGTCTTTGGTGCCAGGTTATTTCTAACCTCTTGTGGAAAGTCAATATCTTCCCCAAACAAATTAGCTGAATAATTTTGGTTTTGACCTGAGAATTAGTTTAGTTAATCTAGGTTGTTTGGTTCTAAGTAATACATTTACTATTCAGTAACAAGAATTAACAAGATAAAAAAAATGCCTGTTTATACAGGAAGGTAATCAAACCTGTCAATTGTCCATTGTTGACTTTTCTTGGGATTGACAGAATTTACGTTAAGGAAATCAGAGAAATGCTGCCCCAAAATGTCCTGGAAGAGGTACCAAGTTCTTATTATGAATAGAGTATAGGCAGATCCTATCACATCTAGAAGGTTAGCAGAAAGTCTAGAAAACTTCTGTCCCAGTGATGTTTACTAAAAGCTAGTTTAAAGAAGTAAAACAAACTAAAAAACAATCCTTTAAAATTTTATAGTATCCACTCATACAAATATATACATATTCAAAGACAAACTTTTTACCATTTTTATTTTATTCTTTCTTTATCCATCCATCCACTCATTCATGAGTTTAGCAAATTCTTTTTTGGGTATCTTCTATATGAGAGGCAAAAATCTTAGCAGTTGGGCAGTATACCAGAGAACTAACACAAAAATTCCTACATTCATGGAGCTTACGTTTATAGTGCTAGAAAGATTAAAAAGTAAATAAACAAGTAAAATATAGAGTATGTCAGATGGGGATACGTGTTATGAGGAAAAATAAATCCAGTAAGAGAGGTAGGGCATGCCAGTTGGGAGGTGGGCTTGGAGGGAGAGTTGTTTTAAATTATGGTGGTCGGGAAAGGCCTTCCCGATAAGGTGACTTGGTTAAGAGATGTAAGAGTTGGTTCTAGACAGCTTTAATATTCCCCTTCCAGAAGTGGGACAGCATTGACCCAGTGTTTCCATTATTTTTATGACACATGGAATAATCCTTCTTTTGATGCTCTAAGAGTAGTACCTTTAGCACAAGAGTATGTTTCCACCTGATTTATACAGCTGGTGAACAGACTCATTCAGATGTCAGTCTTCAGTGGTACCACTAAACTAATACAGCCACACATATGGACCTTAGTTTTTTTTTCTATTCATTCACGTGTTTGCCTTCTGAAGTTGACTATGGGCCCATTGAAGGCAGGGATGAGACAATGATGTGTTCATCTTGGCAGCCTCAATGCCTTGCCTAGTGCCTAGCAATTGTCAGGTGCTCCATGACTACCAGTTGAACAAATAAACTTTGAGAATAAAATCGACATTGGCTTTAAACAGTTCAAGAGTGAATTCCCAATGGCCACGTTTACCTCCTAAACTATCCAAAGTGGGTAACTGTCTTACATCATGATGACCTCTCAATTTCTCTAAGCCTTATATGGAGCTGGCATCAAGGACTTGCTCTGTAAAATAAAATGATGGTATGTTTCCAACAGGGATACTTTCGGTATAAGCATCTCTTAGAGGTTTCTAATCCCACTTTACCCATGACAGTGCTATAAAATGGGACAGCTGTCATGCCCACATTTTTCTACTACCTCTGTGACAGATAATCTGGTTTATATCCTTTTTCTGAGATGGTGTGGAGTGCTATTTTTCACACTAGATTAGGGGGCAAAATTATGACAGCCTTATGATATCCCCACTTGGGAGAGCAATAAAAGGGAAAAAGGGAAACCAAAAACTTTATTTTATAATGGAGTCCTGATTCAAGGCCATAATAATTGTATGGTTTTGGACCAGTTGCTAAATCTGTGTGAATCCCATGACCTTGTCTGTAAACTGGAAATAATAATCTACCTTACAGTATCGTTACGAAGATCAACTTGTATAATATATGCAAAGCATTTGGTGTAGTGCCTGGTACATAATGTGGATGTTCAATAGATTATTGTTAATATTTTACTACTATTAATAATACTGTTACTATTAGAGAAGTTATGCAAATAAGATTTTTTTTACCAGTTGTTGAACGTTTACATGATCCCTGAGGATAACACTCATCAATATATTTGCTCTTTAAAGTTATCTCCCTCTATATACTTGTAATAATATTAAACCAAGTAACGTCTATAACAATGTACTCTTGAATGTCTTTATCACTTAAGAATATGAAGTGTAACATGTTGTATCAAAAAAATTTTTCAACTGCTAAATGGGATATTATTTAATAGGGAACGTTTCCGTGGTTTCAGAGCATCATACACGCTAAGGAACAGATTAGCAGGCATTTCGCCATCATGGTGGTTCACACAATCTCTGTCACTTTGATGCTTTTCTTGCAGAAATATAGTCAGTGGAAGTCATTATCTTTTCAGGTAGGAAAGTCATGCTTTAACAGATAGCAGAACTCTAGTCTGATATTTTTTTCTTCTTGTTTCTTTAGAGTCTTGAGACTCTAGATCAGAGACCACCACTAGGCACAAGCATCACCTGCTTGCATGATTATGGAGATGGTCTACATGATGTTGAAAATGCCCCTAGTTTTTTGACAACGGCTAAATAACCATGGGGTCAAGTGGACTTGGGAAAGCGGCAACGTTAGATGAACTGCTGAGCACTTGCATTGAGATGTTTGGTATGAGCCTTTTCTCCCTTCTGTACATCTTGCTACTCTTACTTCCCCCTGTTCAGATGTAGGTGTTGCTATGGAACAGAATTCAATCTCCATACCTGGGTATTCAAGGCCTTTTTGATTGACCCCAATCTGTCTCCCCAGTATCACTGCCCTCTGCATTTCCTTCCCTTTACTGCCCACAGCTGATTCCCCAGCCATACTGTTCACTTAATGTTTCTGGAACATTCCCTGCATCTTTCTACCTCCATGCCTTTATCATATTACTTCATTGAAATTCTACTTCAGGGCTCATTTCAGATGTCACCCTAGATGTTCATAATATCATTCCTAATCTCCCCTGTCAGGAATGCTGATTGCTTCCTCCACTCTCCCACAGCCCTTTATGACTTTCTTATGGTACGTGGTATATGCTGCTGTGATCATTTTTGGTATTTTGGCTTAGACAAGAGTGAGTTGCCCAAGCTCCTGAATTCTGTCTTTGTGTATATGTCTTATATCTCCTACTAGGTTGTAGACTTTACAGCTATATGCCTTTTATGGTGTTCATCTACCTCAGCATTTTGGATTATTCCTTGCACAAACAGAGTCACAAAGGAGTTGTTTGTTGAACTGATTGTTATAGGAAGAGTTAAACCAGACAGAGAAGGGTTGCCAGATAAAATACAGGATGCTCAGTTAAATTTGAATTGCAGATGAGCCACATTTTTAGTATAAGTATGTCCTAAATAGTGCATGGGACATACGTATACTAAAAAATTATTTGTGGTTTACTTAATTCAAATTTAACTGTGTCGTGTATTTAAATTTGTGAAATTTGGCAACCTTACATCAGAGGAAGGGTGAGACCTACCCACTTAATTTGCAAGGAAATACCAGCAGAAGTAGGAGGAAAATGATAATTGGGTCTACAAGAAAATTTTGACACTGATGTTTCTCTACTGATATTAGAAATAGAGAAAAGTAGTATGTACTGTTGTCTCCTCACCTCTCATTTTATTTTTTAACAGATGACAATGGAGAGCTGAATAATAGTTATTTGCCAAGAATAGTTCTACTTATGCACCGATGGTATTTATCTTCCACTGAGTTGGCAGAAAAACTTCTCTGCATATATCTTTTCAACTACTGTGTAATTTTTACAATCATAAATCAAGTTCTGTATTTAGATAGAGTGTCTAACCACAGCCAGTAAATTAAGATGAATAAACAGTCTTCAGTCAGTTATCCAGCTCTTTTGTGAATATATATAGATGTCTAGACAAAACATCTGGATGAATGACCAAATAGTTAACTATCCATCTGGATGTTTTGGCTCTGCTTGGAAATAATCACTAGATATAAAATGAAACAGGAGTTGTAGACTGAATGTTTCTAACTTGTCTTAAATATTTCTGCTGTTAGTGTAATGAAAGAATATTTAACACTGATTCAAGAGCTAATTTACTCCTTTTAGGAACGCAGAATGGTGGACATAGAGGATACAGTTTAGACATATGGAAATGCCAGCCAAAATAATATGATCTGGCTCAGGCATAAACACCACCTAAATTTTCACATCTTCCCTTGCTGGCAAGACACAAGGAATATTCTAGCAGGTTTATTACAATTTGTTAATTGATATTAATCTTAAATTTTCTTCTGATATAAAAGCAAAAAAAACCATCCATAGTTAGAAACCCCATTCTATAATAAGGGCTTTTAGCAGTCCACCACTTTTTTACACGGTACAGTCCTAAAAGGTAGTTAAAAGCCAAATGGCTGAAAATGGCTACAAAACAGTCACACATTTATACGGAGGTTTTATTCCCTGAGATCTAATGTTTATTATATAACCACTAATGTTGGTTCCTACAGTCTTTGCCTGCTGCAAGCCCAGGGGTCCTGCAGATGAGTGAGAAGCCTTGCAGAACAAGGGGAGCCTCAGAGGGAGAGGGTCCATTGAGTACTATTAGGGCCAGCGTGGCTTCCATCTGCTTACTTCAAGCTTCCTCCACTTTCTACTTCTTTCTTCCAACATGCCCCCAACCTTGGGTCAGAAGGGGATGTTAGAGAAGATAAGGGGACATTCACCCTGAACAGAGGTCCCTGGAAGTGAGCAAGATACGAGTACCCAGTGGTCCAAGGATTCCACAGGTCCCACTATTGAAGGGCAGTACATAGAGAAGGATGGAGGGAACTGACTCAGTCTGGTCCATCCCTCCTCAGGATCCAAACACTGTCCAAAAATGTGCCCACAAACAACACTCTCACCATTAGTATGTCTGCTGCTATATGAAGCACAAATAGAAAGGTATTTAGGCACAGTAAAGTTTAATAGCTGAAAGTACAGATTGTATGAAAGTTGAAACTGCCTATGAATTAACATTTCTTTAGATTTTCCTCCCTTTGGATTCCTTGCTCACTGCATATCCATGGTGCCTGGCATATAGCAGGAGCTCAATATATGTTAGTTAAAAAGAGTATGACTAAATAGACTTGAAACTAAATCACAACACAACATGTGTATTAATATACCCAAAAATGACATTTTCAAATACTAAAGAAGTTAGAGTACTTATATAAAGCATTAATCCTATATATAAAATCTTTTTGGCTAAAATGGTGCTTTTATGTACTATTGATTTTAAATCATCTATAGTTGGTAGTATATTTGTAATTACAGTTGACAATCATCACTTGGTAAGTGCTCAGGAAGGTAAAACTAACTTTATAAATGGCTTCTCTTCCAGACCAAAAAAATACATCCCAGAGCAATAATACATTGTGTCAATTATTTAGCGCCGATGTCATCAGAGCACACTTTTCTCTCCATTTGAACGTTCACATAACCCTAATATTCCTAGTATGGCCCTCTTATTAGGAATTCATCTAAATTGATCAAACAGCTGCAGGTCTGTGCAAAGGAAACAACGTGCAAGGATTTTTCTTTAACTAGTGTACGTATCGAAATGCCAGTGGAGAAAGCTGTGATGAATTTCGATTAAAGATCTGTTACTTCATGAGGTAAATATTAACGAATTTAATTGTCTTGTAGTTTCTAGTTCTGCAATTGTTGACAGTTTCCTTTTCACCATACAACAGACCTAGTCTGACAATAGAATCGACTCAAGTCCCCCTTTTATTGATTGTATTAAAACTGGCCCTTCTCTGTTCCTGGGAGTAGAATTCATCTTTCTTTTGGACTGTAAATCAAGCAGTGGTCAATGTGATTAGGGAATGAAAGCAGCTCTTAGAAAGAGTACGTTCATTATTTTCTACTCCCTCACCATACACATTCCCACCTACTTGCCATGAATTGGGATAAGGGTTTCTTCTCAGCAGTGGTTCTGAAGAGAGAGAAAGAAAGGCTCAGGGTGGGAGTGGTGGATTTGAGTCCTTGATTAAAGTAGGGAAGAGGGAGACTCAATGTGATGGATGAGGGATGGGAGATTGCTAATTTGGCGTGTGGTCTTGATGCATTGTTAAATGTAATCTGTAAAATGATACCATGGTTTCCATAGAGGTCTAGCTTGAAATCTTCCAGTTGTCAAAAATACTTGATGCCTTTCAGGTACTGGATTCTGAAGTTTCCCGCAGAGTTTAATTTGGACCTTGGTTTGATCCGTATGACTGAGGAATTCCGGGAAGTAGTTAGTCAACTAGGATATGAGAAACACGTCAGCCTCATCGACATATCCAGCATGTAAGAGTGGCACAAGCTTCTTTTAAACATGATGAGTCCACTGTTTGAGGGAGGGAATAGTGATGACCCCACTTGACCTCCATCCATACTATTTCAGAATCAAGGTGTGCTTCTCTAAGGAAAGCTTTGATGCAGTGAGCACAGTCCCATCGGACATAGTTTCTCTCTCCAAGCTTCAATTTCTGTATTTGTAAAGTGGGGGTTGTCCTTTCTCATGAGGTATTATGAGCATCCAATGAATACCTGAGATAATATGTGAAAGCATTTGGCACATAATAGATGCTCGGTGCTTGGTTACTGAATCTAGTCTCCTATACCCTTGCCACTCATAGTGTGGTCTGTGGATCAACAGCATTGGCATCACCTGGGAGCTCAACAGAAATGCAGAATCTCATGCCCCACCCTAAACCTGCTGAACTGGAAACTGCATTTTAATAAGATCCCCAGCTGATTCATATGCTCATTCAAGTTTGAGATGCTCTGAGGTCAGCCTGAGGCTGTACAAATGTTGACCATAGTTGTGCCATGAACGGGTTAGCTCAGTGATTAGGAACTTGGTGCTAATTAGGCTAGCATTTTATATTGACTAGCTAACTTTGTAGACAAAACTATTTTAGGCCTGTGAGTATGGTTATCCATATTGCAAATATGTGCTCTTGTGTCCTAGGCATTCATACTCTAGTCTCTTTTCTTAGAATACTTCTTCAAGAGTGATCAATGGTGAGTGATCCAGGAGTTATTAGGGATGTTGTTAAAAATAAGTATTATTCATCCTGACTCCTCTACTTACTAGCTGTGTGATCTTGGGTAAAATTTTAATCTCTCTGTGCCTATATTTTCTCATCTATAAAATGGGAGTAATAGTAGTATTACCTGGTAGAGTTGTTGTGAAGATTTAATGAGTTAATACTTGTGATTATAGTGGTGCCTGGGACATCTAAGAGTTTGATAAATGTTTATACTAAAAAATACAAATTATTCAGATTATTCATTCCTAGTAAGTCAGAATCTCTGGTAGTGAGGTCTAGGTCTCTGTCTTTATAACAAGCTTTTCAAATAATCCATATGTTGCTGAAGTGAGAGAACCAGCTTTTGATGGTTTCCATCACCACCTATATATTGATAACTCCAAAATTTATATACCTAGCCCTAACCTCTCCCTCATGATCCAAACCTTACTGGTCACAGGAAAGACCAAGTAAGGGATTCTGGATGAATCAGTGCAAACCCACCCTGTATGGAAAAACAACTCGAAGTTTGTATTCTATTGGCAATGGGTCAGTGGTTTTCTCTTCAAATACGAAGGACTGGGCGTGTATTTTGCACAAGCCCCTGGAAGCAGGCCAAGAGTTACACAGTCAGTAGGTTAATAACTTCCATTGAGTGAAATGAGCTTTCAGCACATTGACCAGACTCACTCTTCTTTTATAGTCCTTCCTATGACTGGATGAGAAGAGTCACACAGAGGAAAAAAGTATCCAAGAAGGGAAAAGCCTGTCTGCTCTTTGACCATCTGGAGCCCATTGAATTGGCTGAGCACCTCACTTTTCTGGAGCATAAATCTTTTAGAAGGATCTCAGTAAGAAACTGGACATTTATTCTTCCAAGGATAACAACCACCATGCCAACTTTACCAAGAGCTGCATTTTCATACTCTGAAGGGTTGGCAGCCTCTGTCACTGTGCTCCACTGGAAAAGTGCCCTTAACTCACAGGAACAATCCCTTTTAACCAAAGATAAATATTATCCTGTCTTTACTTTATGGCTCAGGAGCTATATTTCTGTTGCTATTTTCAATGTCTCCTTTCATAGGATTAAAGCATGATTTTCTAAATATTCAGTGGAGATTTAACCATTCAAAGTTTATTTAGCTCCGTTGACTTCTCCCAAGTGAACATGTTTAGCTGGGCCCTTCACTTTGGGAGAAGAAATATTTATTTAGGTTGGGATATGTATAAATGCCTGATTATGGATATAGGTTGAAAATAGGAATTGTAAGCTTTGAGGAGAATCTCAACATCAGGTTGTTTCTTTCTCAGGGATGGATATCCTGGATTAAATTTTTCTTTCCTACTCTGTCTTGATAGAGTTCCTCCTCTGCATCCCTTTTCTTCCTCCTGACTGTGATCTCTTCCTAGCCACCTACTCACTATCCATTTGTTATGATATTTCCACAATGGTTTACAAACAGCCTTTGTCTTTGTCTAACCAAGCTCTGGGGAAGTCACTCCTTCTTTTCCAAGATGGCTAAGAATGTATTACGCTATTGCTTGCAAAGAAGAACATGAGGTTAGAAGTATGGATTTCTGAAAGACTGATTCTTTTCACTAAGTAACCCTACTTGGAGAGGACCTTTTGATTCCCCACAGGCAGGCCATGAGAGGGAATCCCCTGCTCTGTTTATATGGTAGGAGGCTCATGTGTATCTAATGACACCCATGCTGACTTCCTGAAAATGTGTCAGTTTTGCCAAAGAGCAGGCTTACTCAATTTCTATTTTTTCTCTTTTCTTCTTGAAAACACATTGCAAACTTATTCTGACTTGAAATTATGATATTTATATTCATTTCCTCTTCTTTAATGTATGCCGTTGTATCTCGAACTTGCCTGACCATTGGAATCACCAGTAGTGGGTGAAAAATGGAGATTGTTAGGTTATTCCTCTGGAACAGTGATTCTTTAGGTCTGACATGTTCCCCAAAACCAGTATTTTAGCAAATGCCCCAGGTGGATCTTATGATCCAGCAAATTTTGGACTCACTGGAATATGACTTTGAGGCTTGTCCCTTCCTCCTCCCATCAACACTGTGGTGTGTAATAAGTGTGCGTCTGGGTGTGGAAGAGTGAAATGCAGCAAAATAACGTGTTAAAGATACAGATATATTCAAACTTGTAAGATGCTGTTAAAAATGTGAAATGAAAGAAATCGTTATGCTGTTGTGAAACATTATCTCACCTCTTCCATGCAACATTCTAATTTATAATTTTTTCAAAGATTCCATTATAATTCAGAGTCTCTGAATCTTCCTTTGCTAGTTCACTGATTACCAAAGTTATGTCATCCATGGCTGCCTGGAGAATAACCCAACCTTGGAGAGATCTATTGCTTTATTTAATGGAATCTCTAAGTGGGTCCAGTTGATGGTTCTTAGCAAACCAACCCCTCAGCAAAGGGCAGAAGTCATCACAAAGTTTATCAATGTTGCCAAGGTATGTATGTCTGTTAATTAGACTGGGATTCTCAAAGGATTCTAGATATTCATTCACTCTATTGAGAAAAGTCATTGAAAAAATTGGGGGTTCACAATATAAAAGCCAATTAAACTACCCATAAATGTCTAATGAGCAAATATACTTCTCTCATGCAAGAAGATTGCTTTTAATTGGCCATATTTGGAAGCATTTAATGTAGCTATTTTTCTGTGTAATGATTGATATATTTTTCTAGTGGATTTCATTTGTTCTTAATTTTGAATTGATACTATTTGCCCTACATCCTTGTTGTTAAATTGTACGACTTCATCTGTACCTCAAAAAGGTCAGAATAATTCAAAAATTGTTACAAAGTATTGAAGTTAACCTTTTTTATTGCAGAAGCTCCTTCAGCTCAAAAATTTTAACACCCTGATGGCAGTGGTAGGAGGCCTTAGTCATAGTTCCATTTCCCGGCTCAAAGAGACCCATTCTCATCTTTCTTCAGAAGTTACAAAGGTACAGTGGATCAGATCATAACCCAAGTAAAAAATTCGTTTGTAGATTGTTTGGGGGTAGGATGATCCTAACAAATGTCACTCAGAAGGGGAAAGTTTTCTTCTTAGACAATAGGAGGTTACAGCCATACCACCTGGAAAAACAGATTAGAGGTGGCAGCAAGTGTCCTAATAGGAATGCTTTGAACACCATTAACATATTGTAGTTGTAAATATTCAAAAAATATGTGTTTGGTGCTTACTATGTGATAGGCATTGTGAAATACATGGGGGTTACAAGGCAAAGATGACAGAAATCATTCCTACCATCCCGTCCTCAAATGAAGTCATTGAACACCTGCACTCTTCATAGCACTGTGTTCAACACGGTGCAAGACACAAAGGAAAGGGGGACAGAAAGAAATCTTTTGTATAGAAAGCCCTCAGATTTATAGCTCAGTTTTTCAGGGATAAAAAAAAAAATTTTAAGCAATGATTGTTTCCCAAACTGAACTTTTTCTGCCATATTTATTTCCAGACCACAATAATATTTTTCCTTATTGAGCAAAAAAGAACATTTCATCCTTATGAAAAGATTTCCTTGTAAGCGTGTACTTTGCTATATCAGTAAGGACACTTTCAGCTGTAAGTTAAAAAAAAAAATCTTGGAATTGCTTAAACAATAAGGAAATGGATCGTCTCACATACCTGAAAGTCCAGAGGCAGGGCCAAGTCCAGGCATGGTGTGATCAGAGCTCTGGCTCAGTTGCTCTGTAGTCCTCTGAGTATGAGGTTTTTGTTTTAGTTTTTGTTTTTGATCGGATTGGTTGCCCTCCTGACTGGGCTGTCTGCAGCAACGGGAAAATTATGCTTTCTCGTTTATGAAAGTTGGAGATAGGGAAAACCTCTCTTCAGCTCTGCACCCATGGAATAAAAGACCTTCTTTTTTAGACAGATTGGACCATCTCAAATCACATGCCCACCCCTGGGCCAATAACAGTATCCAGAGGAATACAGTGTACTGATTGGCTTAACTCTGTGTTCCTGAACCAATCGCAAACCAGAGGAATGGAATTATGAAGATGGTAGATCAGAACCCGTCCTTGGATCTGGGCACGGAAACAGCTTCATCCGAGTCACATGGGAAAGAGTAGACTGATCAAAAGTAGACACATGGGTCTATTAGGAAGGTATGGCTGCCGTTAGGCAACCAACAATAGCTTGTGCATATAAACAGGAGAATATAAGCCACAGAAGCACTGCTGAGTGACCTCAAACATTGCACCCTTTCCAAGTATAATGGGGCTCATTATGTGTTTCATTTTCCTTTAGATTAGTACTGAATTTCCAGTAAAGAGCAAAACATATTTTAAATGTTGTAAAGAATAAGAATTCAGTGGAGGCTCATAGACGCTTGGAACCACCAGTATGTCTTCAAAAATTATTTATTTGAACTCCTCTTTCTTACAGAAAAGAAAACTGAGGTCCCTAAAAGTGAAGCGACTTGCTTAAGGTCACCCTCCTAGTTAGTGGCAGAGTCCAAAACCACAGCTATCTCACACATCAGTATGACTGTTCCTACCCCATACTGGCCCCTTCAAGTTATATCTTGAATGCAACTTTCTTGGAACAACTAGGAAATTTTAATATACTACATACTTCAATACAATACATGCTTGTATTTGTGGATTGTAATATTTCCATGAATTACAAAATACTTATATATACATGATGCTATTTAACATCTCAACACCCCTAGTAGGTAGGCAGAGGTGTGGGCTATTTCTCTTTTGCCGCAGAATGGAACAGGCTGTCCAACTCATAGCCAAGCCTAGTACGTTTTTCTAACTTTCTTCTCCCTGGTTAATATTTCCCTGCATCAACTTTGGTGCAATTGATACTTCTTTCAGTAGGCAAGGAATTTCCTAGCCACACACTGTTGGGCCTGAGGGTGGGCAGAAGGGAAGGCTGTTTGAAAATACTACTTTTCCATCTGTTCCCAGAACTGGAATGAAATGACGGAGCTGGTCTCCTCCAACGGCAATTACTGTAATTACCGCAAGGCCTTTGCTGACTGTGATGGCTTCAAAATCCCAATCCTTGGCGTCCACTTGAAAGACTTGATAGCAGTCCATGTCATTTTCCCAGACTGGATGGAGGAGAACAAAGTGAACATTGTGAAAATGCACCAGCTCTCCGTTACCTTGAGTGAACTGGTCTCCCTACAGAATGCCTCTCACCACTTGGAACCCAACCTGGATTTGATCAACTTGCTCACGGTGAGTCCAACGGACTGGAGTTTGTGCTAATAACTCTCCTGCACCTCACTTCCCAGGGTATGCAGGAAGATCCAGGCCAGCAATTCACAATGGGGGTGGGGGAGGGGTTGAATTCAGGGTCAGTAGATGGGAAGAAATCTCGAAGGATGAAGGGAGGGAAACTCACACCTGTAACCCGAGCAACTTGAGACACCAATCTCCGAGCAAAGAAAGTTCCCTTTGCTTTGAGGGTCCCAGTCTCTGCCGCCACGGCTCTGGTTTCTGCAGTTCTTAGAGAGGCCCTCCAGCCCCGTCCTCAGCGCCTCATGATCATGCATCACACTCATCTAATTCATCACCTCCTTCTATATGCCCTCAACTCATCGGCTTCTCTTGATCCTCACCGCACTGCTGTAGTTGAAGCCTGGAGTAATGCGGGGACCTCCTCTGAGATCTCCCTCCCCGTAACCCCCACCAACCTCCCCAAACCACCAGATGCAGGTCCCAGTCTGCCATTGGAGCCCTTCACGACTTGTTTTCTGACTATCAGTCTCTCCTCGTTTGTCATCACCCGATCCCGCATCACACCTGCCTTTGAGGAATGTGGGACTTATACCTTCCACCACAAATTGCTGCCTTCTACTTTCTGGCTTTGCATTTTCTCGGAAAATTCCTTCCTTACCCACCCCCCAGCCCCACCATGACTAGCTTAAATTCAAAAGCCTCTATCTTTCTGGAGCATTCTCTGTTTCCTTCCAAAGCAGTAAGGCATCTGTCACATGTGTTGCCCTTGTACTTTGTACTTTCTTATCTATAGGAGGTATCACTTGACATTAGATTTTTTTTCTGTTTACCTGCCTTATACATCGCACGTCCCCAGCACCTCTCATAACATTGCATAACATCTTAACAGAAAAACCTGAAAGAACTTTTTGGCCCACCCAATACCTGGCATATTTAGGAGCTCAGCAGATGAACTGGGTGCTGTATTTAGGAGTGGGTTGGAAGAAATTCACCTACTGCTCATACTTTTTGGCTTTGGCGGCACACACCATTAGCTGGTCTCTAGGTCCTAGCACTTTTAGACACACAGGTGTGTAGTAGAGAACATTACCCATTGGCTGCTTCTTTGTCAGGGGGAAAGAGGCATAAGCAAATTCTCTCACCCTTGCTTAAACAAGTGGAGGAGCAACTTCCTTGTTTGGGTTTATGACACTGTAGCATCTGAAACTTGGCTGCAACACCAAATTGACTTCTTTCCTCCAGTGGCCATGGGGAATGAAAACAAGAACCCCTCTGGGGCTCCGAAGGGCTAAATCCTCTAGGACTGCTGCATTGGGATAAGAGTGCAGTTCCTAGACCTTCTCACAAACTGTTCCTAGAACACAGAATTGTTTACCAAAGAAGAGAACCCCTAGGTGTAGGCAATAATGGCAGCCGCGTTCTTAGTATAAAGCAGAAGTGGCCAACACACAGAAACACAAATCTCTTGGGGCTGAGTTTGTGTAACAAATAGTAAACACACAGACATTCTCTATTAGGGTGGGGGAACCTCACAATAATCCAGGCAGCTGCCTTTATTAACCATTTGCCATGTAAATCTGTTTCCATGAATAAGTGACCAGAGCTGTAAGCCCCAATCAGACTGTAACCCCACAGCCACAGGTGATGTCTGCAGACCAGTCTCCGGGGGTAGCCTAGGCTCCAAGTGTCTGTGCTCAGGCTCCCTCCACGAGCTGGGGGAGAACTTCACGAGCAGCTGCCTATGCTGGGCAATTCCTCATCCGGATAAAAGATAATGATGGAGTAGGGAAAAGAAATTTGAATTGTAAATGCAGCAGGCAACATCAGGACAGATATTTGAGAAATACTAAAGGATTTTGAATGAAATTGTGGGGCTGCAGGTGGAAAATCTGAACTCCAGAAGTAAAAGCTAAGAAATAATTCCTTTTTGCTGGAAAGGAAAGAAAAAAGAATGACTCAATCTCTCAGTCTCTCTGTGTATCTCTCTCTCTCTGTCTCTCTCTCTCTCTCAGGAATTGAAGGAAAATTTAGAAGCCACCAAGCACCATATTTAGTCACAGCAGTGTTGTATAGTATAGTGTAATATAGTGGCAAGAATCTCAGACGGGAGACATAGCTTTTGGCCCTGCCTCTGCAGTTACTTAGCTTTGTCTCCTTGCTAACTAGTCTTGACTTTGGATTTTTCCTAAAGGGTTTTGTGCTCATTTGTAAGATCTCATCCAGCTCTAAACTTCTGTGGTGCTAGATGTAAGGAATGGTGGAGCCTTGGGACTAAGGAACCAAGTGTCAACCTGATTCTGTGGTTCCAGCCCAGTGGTTCATCAGGATAGCACAGTTCCGCAGATGAGCACGATTGTCAAGCCAGTTTCTATTTAAAGCCAAAAGCCTTCCTCTCTCCCCACAACCAAGGAGAAAGTTCAGTGCATTCATTCTTCCTGGCCATAGGCAGATTAATCTCCTCAGAATGAGGATGGAGGAGACTCCCAGGAGGTGTTCACTGGAGCCCAGTGAGCATTTCATGAACCACATACATGTTGGGATTAGAACCATACATTGACTGCAGCTGCCCAAATGCATGTGAGGTCATTCTTAAGCACAGCATTGAATGGGTGATTCTTTTTGCTCCAAGACTCTAGGTCAAGTTTCTGCCTGAAGTGACTGCTTCTAAACATGGTCCCAGGTGAGGAAGCTGATATATGATTGAGAGCCCTGGAAGAAAGAAAATGAGAACTCTTAGGTTAATGAACAATTACTAAATGCCTGCTCTGTGCGGTAGGCTGTATAGCAATGCTTGAACTTTCTGTAATAGTTGATTACAGTTTTCACAGCACTTTTCACATACATTTCCTCAGTAGATTCTCACACACACCATGTGATGTAGCCTGGGCAGGTCTGAGGGTGTAACATCACCCCTGCCCCTTCCTATTTTAGAAATGAAGAAGCTGCAATTCATAACGGACAAAAGGCTTGCAAATAGCCAACTTCTGAATCCCAGTTTGCGTCTCTCTCTCTCTCTCTCTCTCTCTCTCTCTCTGATGGACATTTACTCTGTAATGTGGGAATATTGCTGACATTTACTTTATTTTGCATCTGTGAAAATTAAATAATCTCTCTCCCTCTTCATGGGTGTGTAAAGAAAGAGTTAATTACAAAATAAAATCTATGCGAGCAGGGACTATGTTTGCCATTTTTATCATTGTAATCTTAGCCCCCTGAACAGTACTGGGCACATGAAGGAAAGAGGACCACACCACCAAACTGTTGAGATTTGGATTGTTCCCCTTTTTAGGGAAGATCTGGAGAAGACATTATCCATTGTGATCCCAATTCATGTAACCAGGAGCTTTTACACTGATGCTTCTTGTTTCATGGTATACGAAATAGTCTGAATTTTTTCATAGTATTTTTAGATCTATCAGTTACATTTACCATTCTGAGTATATGCAAATTACTGGAAAGCCCCTGTATTTTTACAATCGAAGAAGAAGAAGAAGAAAGAAGAAAGAAGAAGAGGAGGAGGAGAGGGAGGAGGAGGAGGAAGAGGAAGAATTGCAAAAGTGGTGAATGGAGATAGTTTGATGACCAAGTGTGTGTTATTTTACAATTCTCCAGTCAAGACAATGTCGGTCCTAAGGTGCAGACTAAATCCACAGCCATCTTTGCTGATAGGCTTGGATGTAAAAGTAACAACCTGAAACAGTGACTCAGAACATTTTTTAGAAACAAACAAGCTTAAAATATGTTAGACACAAATAAATATTTTTGAAACCCCATTGACAAGCTGCCTGTATTATTTAAAATGTGCATAGGAAGTAGAACAGATCACTTTGTGCAGGGCTGTAAGGCCCAGAGGAGATCCGAGAAAGCAAGTAGGATCGTGGCTGGGAAAACAGAGAGATGGCTAGAGTAACCCAGAAGGCAGCTCTGCACTCATGGATGAGCACAGTAGCATTTGGCTGCTGCACCGATTGGGAGCCAAACCCTGCAGTTCCCATCTGTGTGGCCCCCTAAACAAATCCCATTGGACACCATTAGCTCATTTAATCTTCACAACAATCCTGGGAGGGAGCTATTATTGATGATTCCCATTTTACAGATCAAGAGACAGACTCAAGAAGGTTAATGACTTGCCTAGGTTCATACGACCACTAATAAATGGAGAGCAAACACTGGGAGAAGACAAAAATATTTCCATCATAGAGTCAGATATCTGTCCATCTGACATATGAAAATACTCAGGGATGTTCTGTGTCTTTTGAAAGAGCATCTCCCCTATTTAGTGTGTGGTTTATTTGGGTTTCTGGTTGGATGTTCTTGCACTGCTGGCATCTCCTTTCCAGCAGATGCCAGTGCTGTCATCAGAGGAAGAGCCAGGAGGACAGGAACCTACTCAGCAAAGCCCGGATTAACTCCTGACAACAAGGAAGTCAAAAGGAAGAAGTCAGTCAGTTTTCTGTCTATGTAGCATTCACAATGCAAGGTAGCAAACTAGGACTGGGATTATAGAGGTGGAATTACAAATGCACTGTCTCCTTTCATGAAGCTTAGAGACCAGTAGAGTCTTCTGTTGTGGAATTTACAAAACAGTGGGCAACTGCCCATGGCAGATGTGTTTTATTTGGCCCACATGGAATCATAAAAAAAAATTTTGTTATTAGTTGCCAGTGCTTAAAAATGAGGATATTTCATATAAAACTCTAGATTTCTGACTTCTCTTGACAAACGAGATGTGGCAATTGTCATCAAACTGACAACAATTTGCCTTAGATGAGTAGTGGCTATCTCCCATTCATCAGTGATCACACCTTCCCCTATTGCTTCCCTAACCCAGAGATCCAGTGTCAAATTCCACTTATCAGCACAAATTTTTCTTGTTGTTGAGCTAAGAGGAGAGTCCCCAAGTTAATCATATCTGCAAAACTCTTTTACCAAATACATTGTTATACCAATGTCTCTCTCACAATACCCCTTTCATGCATCTCCCTTCACTCTTTTATATGATGGGCTGGTTCCTCAAAGCATTTGTTTGTGACATGGGGACAGTTCCTCTCCTGCAAAGAGGCAGGGCCCCTGGAGGTAGAAGTGACTGCTGTTCAGAGGAAGGTGGATACAGTGTGCATTCTTTGTGAGCAGGATTTTCATGATCTGAAATGATACTGGGGCAATTTTACAGTAAAGTCAATTTTATTATTCTTAAAAAAACCTTTAGATGACAAAGTCTAGATAATGCAATACATGACCAGATATATGAAATCCTTAATTTAACTGCTGTATTTAGTAGCTAGAATAGTGACTACAATGGTCCCCGCCACATATTAGGTGACCAATAAATATTTGTTGGATGAATGATGCAAAAATGACAGTTTATAATGCCAGTTTCTTTTTTAAAAAAATGAGATAGAACAGAAAGATAAATCCTTGAAAGACATCCTGTGCCTCTGAGTTTTTTCTTGCTCCTAAGCACCAGGTACTGAGCTGGAGACAAGGGATCCTTGATGTTACAGGCTAGGACCAGGGACAGGTGTATAAAATAAGACTTGGAAATGGAATAAAGCCTTTCACATTAAGCCTTTATCTTTAGACAAAATATGTTAAAGGAAAATTTTCATGCTTAAGTGGTCAGAGAAAGGACAGGGCACCTGGTTCTCTTCCCTGCTGATAAAATGGTATGATTCATCAGGTTCTTAACATTGAAGGGCACATGTGGGAATTATCCAGGCTTATTTTAAGTCTTATGACTTCTGTTTTAGGTAAATGGGACCATGCATTTTAAGGTTTTGCAGATTTTGTCCACGCAGTTCAACCTTCGTTTACATCCTTATCCTTGCCTACCCTGATCTTTCTCTCTGTCTTTATTTCTCCAAGTCCTCCCAGTTAGGTCCCAGTTCACAAGTTCCTCTGTGAATCCATCCTGATCATTTCTGTCCTCAGTGGCCCCCACACATAATAATAAAAGTAGTTGTAACAGCTATAATAATAACAATAACATCAACAACACCAGACTACATTTCCTGAGATTTCACTGTGTACTAGGTCCTGTGTGAAGTACTTTACATGCATTATTTCATTTGATCCTGATAAAAATCCAATTAGATAGGGACTTTTGTGATCATTTCCATTTTACAGAAGTGGAAACTGAGTATCAGAGAGGAAATAACTGGCTCAAGGCCACAGAGCTAACCAGTGGCAGGCTCAGAATTTGAACTCAAACCCACCGGTCTCCAAAACCTCTCCCTCATGCTTTACACGCTGCCTGCCTGAAAAATTCCTATAGCACTTAGAGCGGGGCAACTTCCTTCACATTTAGCATGTGTTGCCTTTTGTTGATGTGAATATATCTTTTTGTGTTCAGGTCCTATTTAGTCAAATAAAGTGTCTGGCCCTTGAGGGCAGGAAGGATTTTATACCATTTTATATCACCAGAACTTAGCACAGTGCCCTGAAATAATAGAAACCTATTAATTGCTCCTTTATTTCTGCAGTTCTTTAGTCAAACCTCCAAGACACCATTTATTCCATTTCCAAGTCTTATTTTATACACCTGTCCCTGGTCCTAGCCTGTAACATCAAGGATCCCTTATCTCCAGCTCAGTTCTTGGTGCTTAGGAGCTACTCAATAATTATCGAGAAAAATTGAGTCAATGGTTCTTGTTGATGCTGATGTTTTTTCTTTTTAAAATTTCATTTTCCGGGACTTCCCTGGCGGTCTGGTAGTTAAGACTCCGCGCTTCCAATGCAGGGGGCGTGGGTTTGATCCCTGGTTGGGGAACTAAGATCCCACATCCTGCGTGGCCAAAAAATAAAATATTAAAACTTCTTTGAAAAAAAATTTCATTTTCCACCTCTGCATGCTATCTTTTTAATGTTCTACATTCACTCAAGTTACTAGACATTGAGCTTAAGCATTCAGTTTGGAAAAATTTCAGTAATGTAAATAAGTAAATAAATGATTCACATTCTTATTTATCCCTTCTAATTTGTTGTAGCTTTCTCTGGACCTCTATCACACAGAAGATGATATTTACAAACTATCACTGGTGCTGGAGCCTAGAAATTCTAAATCAGTGAGTATTGTTTTCTCTCTCAGGTTCAGTGACAAACACCATTATTTTTTATTTACAATAATTGGCCATTACAGTAGTGCTTTGTGATCTAAAGATTGAAGAATTAAAAAATCTATATTCTTCCCATTTTACCAATGGAAAAGCTTAGCCCTGACAGATAATTATTTCTTCACATTAGAAGCTAACAAAGAAGAACATCATTTCCAGTTACTCTGTTTTATTGTTGATCTTCCATGTTCCCTCTGAGAACCTGCCCTGCCCCCCAAAAAGAAGGAACAATAATTTGAATGACCATTCTAGGCTTTTTTTTTAAAAAACTGATTCTACATAAAATTAGATTTAATAAATTTTAAATACCCTAATCATAATTCACAAATTTCTCTACTAATGATTCATCCAGCTCAGAATTCCAGTATCACATTGGATAGAGTCTCACTTAACTGAAAGCTGACTCTTAGTAAAGAAACATTATATAATGAGTTGAAGAAACTGCATTACTGAATGTACACTGCTCATTACTCTTAGCAAGTGGACGGTAGCTCAGATATGCTTTGCACAAGTAAAAAAAAAAATATCTGGGTGAATATGAACTTTACAATGAGGATGGGGTTTGCATGTTGAAAAAGAAATTTCTGTCTGCTTCTTATATCCTGAGATCTGTTTTCTTATGAAGGTCTCATTCGTTACCTCCGTACCAGTTGAGTTCTGTGGCACGTTGCCAGCAACCCTAGGGCCTAAGTCTGTCCATCTATTAATACCTACTACCATTCTGAACCATTGAACTGAAAGAGGCAGAATGACTGTGAATGCTGTTCACAGTGAAGGCCAGGTGGGAGAGTATGAACTTAAGTCTGAGTCAGTTGACCTGGTAACATCTGTTCTTAAAATAATGTCTGTGGTGGTTCCATCACCATGTTCCCCTCCCTGCCAGCCCCAAGAAGCCCATCTCCTGCGGACACTGCAGAAGGCAGCCATGTGGGAAGATACAGCACAGGCAAAGGGAGGGGTTAGGACCAGACTCTTCAAAGTTAGCGTGATGAAGAGAGAGCTAGAAAGAAAAGTAATGTTACTGAAAAAAAAGGAACTCGTAAGCTCCTCCCTCATTCCATAGCTTTGGTGTGATGAAGCTGTCCTGTACGTACACACACAGCATTGCCGCCTCCTGGCACCTTCCTTTACCTATAACTAGGCACCTTAACTGCCACCTGTTGGTTGTTGGATGCCTGGCAGGTCATAATATCTGTGTTATCTCATTAACTCTGTTAAGGAAACAGAGTCTGGTGAGCATAGGTGTCTTACACAGACCACAGAGCCAGTCAGTAGGAGAATTTGGATTGGTCTCAGGACTGTCTGCCTTCACCGTCTGTGCTTTTTCTACAGCGTGATGCTGCCCATTATTTTCCCACCACCCCTTGTTCAGAAACAGGGTAAGAATGACCATTTTAGCACACATGCCTGATTTGCGCCTTTTAGATTTACTTTAGTTTATTTTCAGGATCAAGTTTTACCAATTTTAGGAGACATTTCCATCCAGCATAAAAAAGTCTTTTTATCTCTTGTAAAAGCAGAAGCTTTCAAAGCCCCTTCCAAGTGCTAAAATCCCATGAATCTATGAAAACACATTTACCAATCCCTTTCTGTCTCTTCTCTAAGTGGAATGTCACCTTATTTTGTATTTAGTGTTCGACGCATACTGGTAACTAAGAACAATTTCCCGTCAGGATTATATTACTGAGAGCCTGTAGCTTTAATGTGTTTACAGTTAGCACTGGCCAACCTCACCTACATAGTCCCAGAGCTTCTCAACCTTATTCTGTTCATGGCACCCTTAGTGCCTCATAATTTTTCGTGTTTTAATTAATGTCTCAGTTTTTTCATGCTACCTCTAGGTCAAAAGAAATACCTAACAATTCCACTTATAGAATAGTTAGGTCCAAGCAACTAAATATGTATAAACATTGATGTTCTAATGGCTTATTACCTGCTTGAAAAAATAATACACACACATTGAAAAAAATAACATTTTTATTTCATTCTTAAATAACCACAATTACTAATGGATATGTGTGCCTGTCGGGCACGGTACAATTTCTTAAATCCTGGAATCAGATTGGATACTGTCACCCTTATTGCTTGTCCCACATTGATTTTTTTGCTTCACAAAGACATGATATCATTGATAGAAATGTGGCATGAGCTGATGGGTGAATTGTGAACTACTTCAAGCTGGTAGTTCGTGTGCTATTGACAAATATTGAGTATTGCTGTATTTCCCTCGGAAGTTTGAAATATCTTTTGGTAACCCTCTGAGTTCGTCGCAGTGCTCCAGAGGAGGGGTGTGCCTTGCTGTATAGTTTGGGAACCAAGGGTTTAATCCTTTATTATATCA
This sequence comes from Balaenoptera physalus, assembly GCF_965194825.1. Lineage (NCBI taxonomy): Eukaryota > Metazoa > Chordata > Mammalia > Artiodactyla > Balaenopteridae > Balaenoptera > Balaenoptera physalus. Next base: position 71,064,684 of record NC_138894.1, on the reverse strand, counting down.
ACAAGATGAAAGGCTTTACTGAAAGAGCCGAGATGTGTGAGCACGTGTGCATGTGTGCGTGTGTGTGTGTGAGAGAGAGAGAGAAACTGTGTGTGGGAGTGACCATATTCAGATGGCAGATAATTTTTTGTCCTGTTTGTAGCTCACAGCAGCACCCACCTCACAACATTGGTAGAGGCTTAAATCCATATAGTTACGCCTCAACTCCTCTTGCAAAAATGGTTATCCCCAACTCGGTATCAAATTTAAAAACAACCTGCTAATACAGGTTTGTATGCATGCACCATCAAAAATATTTCATTGTATAAGATCCCTAGGGAGAGGATACGAAGTGCACAGCACTCTTGGCTCCCGATAGGATTGTGTTTCACACTTGTGTTGTGTAAACAAGTTATACATTATTGCCACCATCTTCTCCACATTATTAAGTGAAAATGTCTTGCAAGAACGTGGAAGAACTGTGGAGAAAACAAGTTCACCAAAGCGGGGCTCGAGAGAGCTAATGATTAGCCAAACCGTCAAGAACTGATTAAGCATATTAAGAGAGATGCTGGTAAGATGACATAAACTTGGCTGTGCACTGCTGCCCACTTACTGCACACACCTAATTTATCACTAGCACTGACTATTAAAGAATTAGATAACTGGTGTTTTATATGCTTTGTACTATAAGGCAAAAAACTGTATGGATTGTTATAGAGATGTTTAAGGGTGTTTTAGGAGTATCTGGGGAACTTGGATAGGATTTTTGGATGAGCTGAGAGAGCAATATATTTTTCCACCTAAAATAATACAATCTAGGCTGCTGTTAAACAAAATAGGTATTTAGTTCCAGATTAGATTCTACTGACAAAATATTCCATTAACAAAATTTTCATTGATGTTTTCAAAATATTTAAGTGCTACATAAACAGAAGTTTTTACTGATATTAATATGCAAAACTTATATGGCTTTCTCAGTGTCCCTGGTCCAAATTGCTCGAGGCCCCAGATAAAGTTGAAAAATATGTGTGTTTTCTGTCAGCAGCCTACCTCCCCTACGACGCCCACCAAGCCCGTGGTGCCCCTGGAGTGGGCCTCAGGCGTGATGCCAAAGCCAGATCCTACAGTCATCAACAAGCACATAAGGAAATTAGTTGAGGTAAGTGGTTGAGGGACAGTTAAAAGTGAGCAGTTAAAAGGAGGCCCCTTTCTCTTTCCAGAATATTCTCTGGTTGCCCAGGAATCAGATGGAGTTCATGAAAACAGCCCTCTGGCAAGTAAGAGCAATTCAGCAGACACTTAGCTCTACCGGACACTGGCTTCTGGGGAAGAACCTCCCAGGAAGGCCCCCTTTCCCCTTCCTGTCTGTCAGTTCTCACTTGCCCAAATACTCTCAGCTACTTAGAACCCCTCACTTCCCCAGGCATTTGACACTCTGTCATTGCCCCTGCAACCCAAGGGACTGTTTGAGGATTAGAATCTACTCATTAAAACCCATATGGGGGGCTTCCCTGGTGGTACAGTGGTTAAGAATCCCCCTGCCAATGCAGGGGACACGGGTTTGAGCCCTGGTCCAGGAAGATCCCACATGCCGTTGAGTAACTAAGCCCGTGCGCCACAACTACTGAGCCTGCGCTCTAGAGCCCACAAGCCACAACTACTGAGCCTGCATGCCACAACTACTGAAGCCCACGCACCTAGAGTCCATGCTCCACAACAAGAGAAGCCACCCAATGAGAAGCCCGTGCACCGCAACAAAGAGTAGCCCCCGCTCACCGCAACTAGAGAAAGCCCCCAGGCAGCAATGAAGAAACAACGGAGCCAAGAATAAGTAAATAAATAAATACGTTTAGAAAAAAAAAAAAAACCCACATGGGTCATAATAAAATGCTGGATAAATTGGTTACCTGAGGGTAGGAAAAAATACTGTAAGTTGAGTGTTTCTCCAGCTGTATATATTTGGGGGTCTGTGACACCGCAGCGCAACAGCATTTAGGTCAGAAACATCACTTAATGAAGGGCAAGATTGTGTCAGAGTTTTCCATATTAAAAACAAAAAAAAGAGTAGATGCACCAATGTGGGAAAGATGGAAATATCTCAGGCACTAGAAACTGTGATTATTGATTAAACATCTCCCTTCATGGATTGGTACATCCTCAGATGCAATAGGAACAAGTCTTTGGGATATTATGTGCTCTTTGCTGGGAAAGGATTTTTACAGAAAAAGAATGTTCTATATCTTGGATCATCCATGGAACTATGAGGTGCTGAAAGAAAAGTTGCATGGGGCATGGGAGTCAGGAAGGGGAGATTAGAAAGGGTGAGGGAAGGGGATGAGAAAGCCATAAGGTCCAGTGGAGACCATGTGATGATGTGGTAGTGACAGACCCAACTTGGAGCCAGGGAAGGTGGGCAAAGGATCTGAGTGCATGGAGTTGCAGCTCAGGAAGGTCTAGAATCAGGAAATGAAAGAAGTATTTTCTCTCCTACTCTCTCCTCTGCTTTTCTCTGAATGCTCACTCCGTTCTCTGCAGACAGACTTTCCTTGCTCCACACGAGGAGCCTCTTTCTCCCCCACCCCTTTGTACCTTATCTCTTTTCTCCAATTCCAGTTTCATGGGGGAAGGTTGGCCCAGTTTGGTTAGATTGAGTACTATTGATTTAATTGAATAAATGGCTGGGTTTCATTTGAAGTTCCATAATGAATTTTATTCCATAAAAAATCTTGTACTCTCAGTATAAATATGGGTATTAAACTATAAATTGCAAGCACTCCATAATAGTTCATTTTTAAGCAATTTTGATTATGGATAAGCACTGATAGTGCGACTTGCAAAAAAATTCAGTTATCTGTGGATAAACTTGCAATGGGTGCTAAACAATCATATTTTTAATTAAGTAATTTGTTCATTTATACTTTGCCTACTTCCCAAAATACTCCTGAAGCAGTTGTGCCCTAAGGCAATACAGATGATATATAATAGAAACCACAGGGGAATTGCCAACAAACACATGAAAGAATGCTCAACATCACTAATCATTAGAGAAATGCAAATCAAAACTACAATGAGGTATCACCTCACACCGGTCAGAATGGCCATCATCAAAATATCTACAAACAATAAATGCTGGAGAGGGTGTGGAGAAAAGGGAACCCTCTTGCACTGTTGGTGGGAATGTAAATTGATACAGTCACTATGGAGAACAGTATGGAGGTTCCTTAAAAAGCTAAAAATAGGAGCTTCCCTGGTGGCGCAGTGGTTGAGAGTCTGCCTGCCAATGCAGGGGACACGGGTTCGAGCCCGGGTCTGGGAAGATCCCACATGCCGTGGAGCAACTAGGCCCGTGAGCCACAACTACTGAGCCAGCGCGTCTGGAGCCTGTGCTTCGCAACAAGAGAGGCCGCGATAGTGAGAGGCCCGCGCACCGTGATGAAGAGTGGCCCCCGCTCGCCACAACTAGAGAAAGCCCTCGCACAGAAACGAAGACCCAACACAGTCAAAAATAAATAAATAAATAATTTTTTTTTAAAAAGCTAAAAATAGAACTACCATACGACCCAGCAATCCCACTACTGGGCATATACCCTGAGAAAACCATAATTCAAAAAGAGTCATGTACCACAATGTTCGTTGCAGCTCTATTTACAAAAGCCAGGACATGGAAGCAACCTAAGTGTCCATCGACAGATGAATGGATAAAGAAGATGTGGCACATATATACAATAGAATATTACTTAGCCATAAAAGGAAACGAAATTGAGTTATTTGTAGTGAGGTGGATGGACCTAGAGTCTGTCATACGGAGTGAAGTAAGTCAGAAAGATAAAAACAAACACCGTATGTTAACACATATATATGGAATCTAAAAAAAAAAAACAGTTCTGAAGAATCTAGGGGCAGGACAGGAATAAAGACGCAGACATAGAGAATGGACTTGAGGATACGAGGAGGGGGAAGGGTAAGCTGGGACAAAGTGAGAGAGTGACATGGACTTATATACTACCAAGTGTAAAATAGATAGCTAGTGGGAAGCAGCCGCATAGCACAGAGAGATCAGCTCGGTGCTTTGTGACCACCTAGAGGGTTGGGATAGGGAGGGTGGGAGGGAGACACAAGAGGGAGGAGATTTGGGGATATATGTGTACGTATAGCTGATTCACTTTGTTATAAAGCAGAAGCTAACACACTGTTGTAAAGTAATTATACTCCAATAAAGATGTTAAAAAAAAAAGAAATCACAGGGGAAAGAAAGATTGCTTCATTATAACTGGACTCTAAGTCAAATGTTTGCATACATGTGTTTGCAGGGAGAACTTACAAACTTTTTGAAAATCCAATTTAGTAGAGGGCAGTGGAAAAATTTAGCAGAGGGCAATGGAAAAAATTTTTATTTTTCTCTGATTATAAAGAAAGCCAGGGCAGTCCACTGGTTAGGACTCAGCACTTTCACTGACATGGCCCCAGGTTCAATCCCTGGTTGGGGAATTAAGATCCCGCAAGCCACATGGTGTGGCAAAAAAATAAAAAATTTAAAAATTTAAAAGCTGAATATTAAAACATTTCATAAAACAGAAAATAGTAAGTTTTACTTTCAGTACTTGATGTTTCTTCTGTCTAGGGTTAATCACTGATAATTTGTAGATCATCTTGTATGAGTTTATTCTCCCACACACACACACACACACACACGCATATATACATGTATATCTTTGAGCAAGCTTGTTCAGTTATTTCCTTAGAACAATTCCTAGAAGTGGAATTGCTGTGTCAGAGTAAGCACTGATTGTCCTCCAGAAAGATTGTGGCTATTTGCTTTACCAACTTGATAAGAGAGTGCCTATTTTCTCATAACCCTAGGAAATTATCAATTGTTTTAATGCTTTCCAATTTGAGAGGTAAAAAAAAGTTTCGTTAGTATTTCTATAATTACTAGCAGAATTGAATATCTTTCCACGAATGTATTGTCCATTTGTATTTTTACTTTGGTGATCGTCTGTTTTCCTTTTGTGTCTTTCCACTCATATGTGTTGCAAATGATTTTCTCTGTCGTTTATATTTAAATTTGTTAATTGAGCTTTTTTGATTCAGACATTTTGCATTTTATTGTAATGAAATACTTTTGTTTATGACCTCTGACTTGGATGTCATCCTAAGAAAGGTCTTTCCTACTCAAAGATAACAAAACATGAAAAATATTTTTATCTATTTATCTTTGGTTTTTTATAACTTTATTTTTACATTAAAATATTTAAGGCATCTGGAATTTAGTTTGGGGGCAATTTATTTTATAAAATTATCAGCCATTTAACTCAACAGCAATTATTAGATAACCTATAATTTCCCTGTGGATTTGAATAGATACTTTTTGATATTCTGAATTCTTACATACATATGGATCTGTTTCTGGACTGTACTCTCTGCAGTAAGTTACAATACCATGTTGTTTTGACTAATGTAGCTTTGATTTCTGATAGGGCACGTTGCCCCTCATTACCCGTCATTGTTTTAGTTGAAATATAATTGACCTTCTAGGTGTTCTAGGTGCACAACATAGTGATTCAATATTTCTACACATTACAAAATGATCACCACAATAAGTCTAGTTACCATCTGTCACCATACAATGATATTAAAATATTACTGACTATATTCCCCATGCTGTACTTTCCATACCATGACTCATTTATTTTATAACTGGAAGTTTGCACCTCTTAATTTCCCTCACCCATTCATTCATCCTCCCACTCCTCTCACCTCTGGCAACCACCTGTTTGTTCTCTGTATCTATGAGTCTGTTTCTGGTTTTTTTTTGTTTGTTCATTTGTTTATTAGATCCCACATACAAGTGAAATGCTATGATATTTGTCTTTCTCCACCTGACTTATTTCACTTAGCGTAATACCCTAAGGTCTATCTATGTTGTCAAAAAATGGCAAGATTTCATTCTTTTTTATGGCTGAGTCATATTCCATTTTATTTATATACCACATCTTCTTTCTCTATTCATCTATTGATGAACACTTAGGTTGCTTCCATATCTTGGCTATTGTAAATAATGCTGGAATGAACACAGGGATGTATATATCTTTCAAATCAGTGTTTTTGTTTTCTTTGGAAAAAATACCCAGAAGTGGAATTGCTGGATTGTATGATAGCTCTGTTTTTAATTTTTTTAGGAACTTCTATACTGTTTTCCATAGTAGCAGCACCAATCTGTAATCCCAACAACAGTACGTGAGGGTTCCCTTTTCTCCACACCCTCACCAACACTTGTTATTTGTTGTCTTTTTGATCATAGCCATTCTGACAGGTGTGAGGTGGTATCTCTGTGTGGTTTTGATTTGCATTTCCCTGAGATGAGTGATAAGTGATGTTGAACATCTTTTCATGTGTCTGTTGCCCATCTGTAAGTCTTCTTTGGAAAAATGTTTATTCAGGTCCTCTACCTATTTTTTAATTGGGTTGTTTGTTTTTTTGATATTGAGTTGTATGAGTTCTTTGTATATTTTGAATATTATCCCCATATCAGAGATATCATTTGCAAGTATCTTCTCCTATTCAGTAGGTGGCCTTTTCATTTTGTTGATAGTTTCCTTCCCTGTGCAAAAGCTTTTTAGTTTGATATAGTTCCAGTTGTTTGTTTTTGCTTTTGTTTCCCTTGCCTGAGATCATTACTCCTAATCTTAAACAATTTTAGGCTATTCTCAACATGTTCAGTTCTATAGGAACTTTAGAATCAATTTGTTCATTTCAAACAAAATTCCCACTGGGATTTTGACTGCAATTGCATTAAGTGTATACTTTGATTTTTGAGATAATTTAACATTTTAAAGTTTCATTTTCTATTGTCATGGTATTGGCATTTGTGAATTCACCAAGCCTTACTCCTACTCAACCCTGAGGTCTCAGTTTAGACCTTGCTTTCTCCAGGAAACATTTTAAAATCTCCCTTCCCCCTCTCCCCCAGCACTCTGTCTTTATCCTCAGCGTTGCACTTATCTCATTATACCATAAAGGCGCCTCAATTTTGTTATCTCCCACTAGATTCCAAGCTCCCTGATAGAAAGAATAATATGCGAGTTATCATCGCTTTCCCAATAACAATTCAGAGGCTGATTCATACATAGTCATTCAATAAATATTTGCCTTTCCTTTGCAGTCTGTGTTTAGAAACTATGACCATGACCAGGACGGGTACATCTCCCAAGAGGACTTTGAAAGTATAGCTGCCAATTTTCCCTTCTTGGATTCCTTTTGTGTGCTGGACAAAGATCAGTAAGTTTAATTTTGTTATATTGTAATGCAACTGTCCCGAAGCAGAAAATTACTATGAAAGGAGAGCAGGGAAACCTTTAATTTATGTCTTGACAGAGTTGATCCTAGTGTATTGATGAAAGGTGTCTAAGGTGTCTTTTCACTGATTTTTTTCTTGGTGTCCACAAACATGACTGGCTGGATGGAATCACAGGGCAGACCACATCATCAGTGTTAATTAAGTACAAATGCTCACTTGCTAACTAGCCCAGCTCTCCGTTTCCGATATTACTGCTGCAGCTTAGCTAGTTCATCAACCCCAAAACCTCCATCAAAAAAGAATAGAGGGCTTCCCTGGTGGCACAGTGGTTGAGAATCTGCCTGCCAATGCAGGGAACACGGGTTCGGGCCCTGGTCTGGGAAGATCCCACATGCCGCGGAGCAACTAGGCCCGTGAGCCACAACTACTGAGCCTGCGCGTCTGGAGCCAGTGCTCCGCAACAAGAGAGGCCGCGATAATGAGAGGCCCGCGCACCACGATGAAGAGTGGCCCCCGCTCGCCGCAACTAGAGAAAGCCCTCGCACAGAAACGAAGACCCAACACAGCCAAAAATTAATTAATTAATTAAAAAAAAAAAAAAGAATAGAGACTAAATATAGTTAGATCTGGCATGGTGGAGTCCTCAGCATCAGTGCACCCGGGGGCAATCTTAAAAGTCATCAAGTAAGTAAGATCTTTTTTTAGATTACTTACGATCTTCAGGAGAGCAAGTGATGGCTGCAGATAGCCAAGAAGTGTTTATGTTTTGTTTTTTCCTTTGCTAGTTCAAAGGTTGTCTTGAGAAACAAAAGAAAAATATATTTCTCTTTAGCTTCAAATGATTCATGAGAGATTAAATAACTTCAGAGGCTAAAACCTGGATCATTAAAAAAAATAATGATTTAAAAAAAATTTGCCAAGAAACCCTGGCATTAATAATTTTATCACTTCATTTTTAATTATGTGAGATTAGTTCCTAGTTAAAAAATCATCTGTAATGAAATGCTGGATTTTATATTGCTTAAATGTCCAAGTTATATAGCACATTAAAATTCTCTAATATTTTTGTTGGTGTGAGAATCAAACGAAAATTAAAGCCTTGGTACTTTATCATAAACGTCTTAAAACCTTAATCCATCTTCATTGTATAACAGAGAATACTTTTAAAATAAACTTAAGTTATTAGAAACATACACTTCCTTTATAAAATAAAATTTACGTCACCCACTAACTACCCACTTCTTCCCTCAGTTTGTTTCTGTCAGTGACATGTTCGTAGAACATGAACTTAAAACCACTTCCCAGTCTTCATTTTGTTTCTCTGCCGGTTCTTGTTTGGAACAGAGACTGTCCCAGCAGATATATTTTTTTTCCTAAAAAAACTTTTTTCCCCTAAAAATGAAGGTTTAAAGTATTCATAGTTTACATGATTTCTTTTGTCAGACAGGCTTAGATATGTTGATTTTGAGAGGAGAGTGGACCATCCAGGAGAAGATTCTAACAAGTTGTCAAAGATATGGCGCCAAGATTCAGGAGAACAGTTAGGGCAAGAGATGTAGATTGTTAGGTCTTCAGCCCAGCGGCATAAGCTGGAGTTCCAGGAGTGTGAGCACATTCTGATGGGAAAGTTTAGAGGAACATGAGCACGGGGGCCTGAGGAATGCAGCTTCAGGGACTCCTCTCCCCATGTGCAGAAGCTGAAAGGAAGACGTGGATCCTGCAGAAGAGCTGGCAAAGGAGGAGCATAGGAGGCAGGAGGGAAACCAGGGCTACATGGAATCACAGGGGACCGTGGAGGAGGGAGTGTCAAAAAGGAGGAAACCTGCCCCATGTCACATGCTGCCAGGAGGTCAAGTTCAAGGAATGAGAAAAGGCCACTGAGGATGTCACTGTGACAGTTTCAGTAGAATGGTGGGTTAGAAACCTGATTATATGGAGGAAACAGTAATTGAAAGAAATGGAAAAAATGTCTAACGAGTACTCTTCTTGAAAACTTCAGGAGTAAGAGAAGAAAGAGGGAAAAGACAAATGTTGGAAGTGGAGGCAGGATTGAGGAAAGACATTTTTAAGGAGGGGAAGTCCTGAGTGTATTTGTAAACAGAGGAAAGAGTGGGTGACAAGATGCGGCAGGAGGAGCATGGTCCTGGAGAGGCTGGAGAGTTGGGGATGGGAGGATGACCCCAAGAGAGGACCGCCGAGATATAAAGGGATTCTGAACTGGCACGGAAGGGTGTGGAGAGAAGGCAATAGGCAGCTCCCTTACGCCAATGGATTTGATCTTTTTTGGTAAACAAGAAGTCATGGTGTGTGGTGGTAGATGCAGCCAGAGGTTCTATGTGGAGAAGATCTGGGAGAATCACTCTAGTGAATGGTCTGTGAGCCAGTAAGACATGAATGAAAAGATTACCAATGGTAGTGGCCCGGATGACATCAGGCAGAATGAATTTGAGAATGGTAGGTCCAGTTATCACAGTTTTCTGCCTTTCTCCAGCAACCTGATTCTTGCAAACTCTATTGTGAGCCAAAGGCTAGAAAGGGGGTGTCTTTCTGGAAGCTACTATTTGGTAATGAAGAAGACTTTCTGTGCTGCAGTGCACAAGTCACACACACACACACACACACACACACACACACACGCACACATATCTTCTGCTTGCTAAGAAAGCCTTTGACACTGAAAGCTGTCCTTTAAGGTCCTCTCTTTTCAGATGTGACAGGAAAGTGAACATTCCCCCCCTGCTTTTGGCCAGAAAGGTTTGGGAGGTGAGTGATTTAAGTGTGGCAACTACTTAGCAACATGGTATTCAAAGATCCCTCTCTTCTTTGATTCTCTTCACAGGGATGGTCTAATTAGTAAAGATGAAATGATGGCTTACTTCCTGAGAGCTAAGTCCCAACTACACTGTAAAATGGGACCGGGATTTGTCCATAATTTTCAGGAGATGACCTATCTCAAGCCAACCTTCTGTGAACACTGTGCAGGATTTGTAAGTCTGTTTTCCATTGCTTTCTCTTGTTAGTAGTGATTTGTGCAGTATTCTGAGAATGTGGGGAAATGATACATGAACAGAGTCCATTGTCTGCCTTAGATCCAAAGTAAAACATGATGGCTCCCTGAAATTAAACATTCAATTAAAAACAAAAGCAAGATCTGCAGATTTAGCTATGTTCTTTCTAGGAATGCAGGGCTGGAGAAGACAGGGAAGGCTGGTGAGGCGTATTAACTCAGGAGAGCAGTTTGTCTGTTAATACCTGCCAGGGAAAAGTTCTGCCCAATGAGCCCTGGCATTCATCACTGAGTGCAATTAAGTGGTGTATTTATTGTAGCCAGTTCCTCTCAGTTCTTGTTTCATATGGTGTCAGTCACTAGAAATCTATCATGATATGGCTCCATAATTCCTAACTCAGAAAGGGAAAAAAATCTTTTCGAAGAGAAGATGGTTATAATAATAAATAACATTTACTCGGCAGTTGACAGTAATAAAATATTTCCTGAGGCATTTGTGTAATTAATCCTCATAACTAGCCCATGAGGTGGGCATTTTACTCTCCCCATTTGCATATGAAGGTAGAGAGGTCCAGAGAGGATAACGCAAGTTTCCCAGGATTCCACAGCCAGTAATGACTAGAGCCGGGACCCAAACTCAAGTGTTCCGGCTTCACCTACACCACTGCAACAAACGAAGGCTGTACACCTCACTGCCCCACATCTGATGATTCTTTAGCACCTAAGGTCAGGTTTGGCCCTGGTGTTAAACAAAGACCCTCGAGCTCTGAACCTTTTCTAGGTGATATGCAAGTACTGTAAGATGGAAAATGTAGTACTCTACACAAGGGTAGCCCAGCAGCCAGGTGAGCGGCATTTGTCCAGATGCCAGCTCAGTTTTGGTAGCTTCTTTCAGCAGTCATGTCCCCCTGTGGGCCCGTATGGAATTCGTAGCTGATATCATATACGCTCCCATTAAATTACATTTTTCGCTTTCAGTCTTGAATAACTGGCTTTGGGGAGCCAAAGGGCGGGAGTTTGAATTCAGGCACACACCCCTCTGAGAATGGGTGAATTAGAGGCAGTGGTTACCTCAAAGGTGGCCCCCCGTGATCATAGAAGCTGCTGTGATCAAGGGGCAAGGCAGCCTAACCAGCTCTCTTAGCCCACCCCAGGGAAGGAGAGGTTCTCCTACCAGCTACACCACTGGGATGGCATCACCTGACCATTTTATCAACAAACAAATACTTTTCCTTTTTCATGTATCTCTCTTCTGATGGGAATTTTTGCCTGTATCTAGACCTGAAAAATGCTCAAGTGGTACGGAGCCATGTGTAACTCTCTCCTGCAGAGTGGGGCCCAGGGAATCTGTTTGGCCCTGGCCTGGCACAGCCAAAAGTCAGGCTGAGACATCTGACCCATGGTGTGGTGTGAGAGTTGGTAGGTCCTTATCAAATCTCAAGGTCTTGTCTCTGCTCTCCAGTCCTTCTGGATGTCTCTCCCTTCCATGGAGGCTCTGGTTCTATAGAAGCAGCAAAGTAGGCTTTCTTGGGAGCTTCCACACACTTCCCTCCCCAACTCATCAGAGCGGATTTGCTGGTGCTAGGTTTCTGATGCAGCTGTGATCAGGTCGAAAGCTCTGGACTTGGAGTCCGGAACTCTGACTTTGAATCTCAATTCTGCCCCTTATTAATCTATGTCCTTGACCAAATTATTGATCATCTTCGAGTCTCTGTTTTCCGGTCTGCAAGAGGGGGTTAAGACTTACCTGCCATGTTGCTGTGGTGATTAAATGATATCAGACATGTTGCATACCACAGAGCTCAGAGTAAATCTTTCTCTTTTTTTAGTGTTCCTTTATGCTTTTGGAGTTTTACCGAAATTAACTCATTCAGAGTTTTAATAGCCCTTTTTATTTTTCAAAATATACTTAATTTCCTTGCTATAATTTGAGTTGATTTTTACTCACACACCTTTTTTAAAAAGCTCTTTGGTTTTCAGAGGGATTTATAAATACCATGCTCTAGTTGGGTCATTGAAAGGAACTGTGGGGGAATAGAAGGAACTATTTTTTAGTGCTTGGACCACCTGCTTTTGAATAAATTCCATTTTAAGGGTAAGGAAGACAAATAGACACTGCTTGAGATACATTGATTTTAGAATTAGAATTCCAGAGCTGAAAGAATTTTGCTAATTCCCTTATTTTGAGCTCTGGAGAAGTTAAGTGACTTCCCTAAGGTCACATGGGTCACTAGCAGCAGAGCCATGACTCATATTCAGTTCTCCTTACTCCCAGGCCAGTGCTCCTTCCACCACAGTCACTCCAAGTCTTACAGCAGCCTGAGGTCTCTAAGTCAAAGACTGTGGGAAGTACCCTCTCCTGTCCTTGGCTGGCACGCTGACCCAGAGCCTCTTCGTGCCTCGTGTTGTCTCCTGCTTCTTAAGTAAGCATTAGCAAGCAACGCCCTGACTTGCCCGCCTCATGGGACTCATGCTTGACTTTATCTTTTAAAGCAGTTTCTGCAGCTATGCTAATAACGTGCCATAGCCAGAGATTCGGATGCTTCTTAAACCTTATCCTTTCTTGTCCTAGATCAGCAGCTTTTGTTCTGATCACTCACAAAACTCCCAGGAGCAATGGCTTCCTCTCTTTCCCTGAAGTGACACACGTTTCACATTCTTCTTTTCCTACTTACTAGCTATGAGATCTTGCCAAATGACTTCACCTCTCTGTAGCTTAGTCTCCTCATCTGTAAAAATGAGAAAATTATTATTACCTATCTCATAAGGATATTGTGAACATTAAATGAACTGCTACTTGGGACTTCCCTGGTGGTGCAGTGGTTAAGAATCCGCCTGCCAATGCAGGGGACACGGGTTTGAGCCCTGGTCTGGGACGATCCCACATGCCGCGGAGCAACTAGGCCCGTGCGCCACAACTACCGAGCCTGCGCTCTGGAGCACGCGAGCCACAACTACTGAGCCAACGTGCCACAACTACTGAGGCCCACGCACCTAGAGCCTGTGCTCTGCAACAAGAGAAGCTGCCGCAATGAGAAGCCCGCGCACCGCAACGAAGAGTAGCCCCCGCTCGCCACAACTAGAGAAAGCCGCGCGCAGCAACGAGGACCCAACGCAGCCAAAAACAAATAAATAAATTAATTAATTAATTAATTTAAAAAATGAATTGCTACACATAGCTTAAAACTGTGCCTTTCACATAGCAAGAGTTCATTAAATGTTAGCTATCATTGTTATTTTTGTTATTACTATTACCAAGGGCTCTGTGAGGAAACGATTTCTCATCGCTACAAAGTTTCCCAGATGTGGGACCTTGCAAATTATTTAACTTCCTGCATCATCACACTCATCTTTTATAAAAGGGAAGCAAACTGGATTATCGTTAAGATCCTTATAGCTCTGACAGATGTGATTGGCCTACCCACCCACTTCCCTTTTCTGTACTGACACCTCCCCATCCCTTTTCCAGTCATCCTAGGCACCTGAGGCCTCGCTTCCAGTTAGTTGTCTTAATAATCCTTCCTGTCTCCAAGGCAAAGTGTTGCCCTGTCCCAAGAGACATTTGCATCTTAATAGTGTTTTCTGAAGGACCAAATAACTTTTTTTTTTTTTTTTTTTTAACATCTTTATTGAAGTATAATTGCCTTACAATGGTGTGTTAGCTTCTGCTTTATAACAAAGTGAATCAGTTATACATATACAATATGTTCCCATTTCTCTTCCCTCTTGCATCTCCCTCCCTCCCACCCTCCCCATCCCATCCCTCTAGATGGTCACAAAGCACCGAGCTGATCTCCCTGTGCTATGCGGCTGCTTCCCACTAGTTATCTATTTTACATTTGGTAGTGTATATATGTCCATGACACTCTCTTACCCTGTCACATCTCACCCCACCCCCTCCCCATATCCTCAAGTCCATTCTCTAGTAGGTCTGTGTCTTTATTCCCGTCTTGCCACTAGGTTCTTCATGGCCTCTTTTTTTTTTTTTTTTTTTTTCCCCTTAGATTCCGTATATATGTGTTAGCATACTGTATTTGTTTTTCTCTTTCTGACTTACTTCACTCTGTATGACAGACTCTAACTCCATCCACCTCATTACAAATACCTCCATTTCATTTCTTTTTATGGCTGAGTAATATTCCATTGTATATATGTGCCACATCTTCTTTATCCATTCATCTGTCGATGGACATTTAGATTGCTTCCATGTCCTGGCTATTGTAAATAGAGCTGCAATGAACATTTTGGTACATGACTCTTTTTGACCTATGGTTTTCTCAGGGTATATGCCCAGTAGTGGGATTGCTGGGTCGTATGGTAGTTCTATTTGTAGTTTTTTAAGGAACCTCCATACTGTTCTCCATAGTGGCTGTATCAATTTACATTCCCACCAACAGTGCAAGAGTGTTCCCTTTCCTCCACACCCTCTCCAGCATTTATTGTTTCTAGATTTTTTGATGATGGCCATTCTGACCGGTGTGAGATGATATCTCATTGTAGTTTTGATTTGCATTTCTCTAATGATTAATGATGTTGAGCATTCTTTCATGTGTCTGTAGGCCATCTGTATATCTTCTTTGGAGAAATGTCTATTTAGGTCTTCGGCCCATTTTTGGATTGGGTTATTCGTTTTTTTGTTATTGAGCTGCATGAGCTGCTTGTAAATCTTGGAGATTAATCCTTTGTCAGTTGCTTCATTTGCAAATATTTTCTCCCATTCTGATGGTTGTCTTTTGGTCTTGTTTATGGTTTCCTTTGCTGTGCAAAAGCTTTTAAGTTTCATTAGGTCCCATTTGTTTATTTGTGTTCTTATTTCCATTTCTCTGGGAGCTGGGTCAAAAAGAATCTTGCTGTGATGTATGTCATAGAGTGTTCTGCCTATGTTTTCCTCTAAGAGTTTGATAGTGTCTGCCCTTACACTTAGGTCTTTAATCCATTTTGAGTTTATTTTTGTGCATGGTGTCAGGGAGTGTTCTATTTTCATACTTTTACATGTACCTGTCCAATTTTCCCAGCACCACTTATTGAAGAAGAAGTAAAGCTGTCACTATTTGCAGATGACATGATACTATACATAGAGAATCCTAAAGATGCTACCAGAAAACTCCTAGAGCTAATCAATGAATTTGGTAAAGTAGCAGGATACAAAATTAATGCACAGAAATCTCTTGCATTTCTATACACTAATGACGAAAAATCTGAAAGTGAAATTAAGAAAACACTCCCATTTACCATTGCAACAAAAAGAATAAAATATCTAGGAATAAACCTACCTAAGGAGACAAAAGACCTGTATGCAGAAAATTATAAGACACTGATGAAAGAAATTAAAGATGATACAAATAGATGGAGAGATATACCATGTTCCTGGATTGGAAGAATCAACATTGTGAAAATGACTCTACT
This sequence comes from Balaenoptera physalus, assembly GCF_965194825.1. Lineage (NCBI taxonomy): Eukaryota > Metazoa > Chordata > Mammalia > Artiodactyla > Balaenopteridae > Balaenoptera > Balaenoptera physalus. The sequence continues at coordinate 71,048,992 of NC_138894.1, read as the reverse complement.
ACCCAAAGCAATCTACAGATTCAATGCAATCCCTATCAAACTACCACTGGCATTTTTCACAGAACTAGAACAAAAAATTTCACAATTTGTATGGAAACACAAAAGACCCCGAATAGCCAAAGCAATCTTGAGAACGAAAAATGGAGCTGGGGGAATCAGGCTCCCTGACTTCAGACTATATTACAAAGCTTCAGTAATCAAGACAGTTTGGTACTGGCACAAAAACAGAAATATAGATCAATGGAACAGGATAGAAAGCCCAGAGATAAACCCACACACATATGGGCACCTTATTTTTGATAAAGGAGGCAAGCATATACAGTGGAGAAAAGACAGCCTCTCCAAATAACTTTTAAGGCTCAAAGGAATCACTCTCCCCTGGTGGAATTTCCTTGTCAGAAAGAGAGTAAGGAGCAACTTTCCCAAAGCCTTGAATCCCTTCACATCAGCAGCTACTCTCCTAGGGCCACGATACCCCCACTCAGGGCATTATTCCCCTATAACACATTGTGAACAACACTCCTGTCAATGCCAGTAGCCCACCAGCCCTGTTTCTTTCAAAATTATTTTATTAGGTAGATATCAGCCACTTAGCCTAACCACTCAAAGTGTAGAAATGGCGCTTCTCCAACTTGAGCTAAGCCCGTTTAATTCATCAGCACTGTATGTTCCTGATGCCCCTGGTTCCCATATGCGAGTGCTACAGGAGGCCTGGGAAAGAATGTGGGAAGTCCCCTTCTTCACGGAGATTACAGTGTGGCAGAGGTTTGTGAAGACACCACCACCAGGATGATGCCCCTGAACCGCCTGGGCAAACACTCCCTTGTTGAACTGTAGGCCCTCACATCCCTCCTGAGACTCTCGTCACTTCCTACATCCTATTCCTTACTTGGTTGGCAGCATCTGAGCCTTTTCTGCATCTCCCACAACCCCAGCACAGGCCAAACATGCAGCAAATGCAGAGAATAAATACATGAACGAATGCAAAATCTTTTCCTCTTCTGTATTCTTTCAAGGTAGAAACGCGTCTCAGAAAAGAATCAAGCAAAATCCAAATGCTTTAGTGGGATGCATTGCTTGGGTCGCTTAATTTCCCGTAGGGGGCGCCAAGAGCAGCTAGTGTGATTTTAAAAAAAGCAGAGGGAGCCAGGGGCTATCAAAGGCAGAGTGACAGAGTCTCCCTGTGAGTTTTGCTGAGAGCGCATTATGCCAAAGTCCAATAAATGCACCAACGTCAGTTTCCCATCCCAGCTGCCGTTTGGCTCCCAGAAAGAAAAGGGAAGCAAAACTCCTGTTATTGCCCCAGCTGGGGTGGGCTGGGAGAGGGTTCTTCTATCTGACAGGAAGGGTGTCAGGAGCAGCTACATCCTGTTTGTGCTCTACCAGGCATCACGCTTCCCAGGACTTCCTTCTCTGTGGCCTTGTTTTCTTTCCAGATTTCTCTCCGATTCCCTGACATTCCTTTGTCTTTTGTTACAGCTCTGGGGCATAATCAAGCAAGGATACAAATGCAAAGGTAAATGTTACTTTGTTAAATTTTTTATTTTATTTTATTTGTTTAATTAATTTGTATTGGAGTATAGTTGCTTTACAATGTTGTGTTAGTTTCTGCTGTGCAGCAATGTGAATCAGTTATACGTATACATATATCCCCTCTTTTTTAGATTCCCTTCCCATTTAGGTCACCACAGAGCACTGAGTAGAGTTCCCTGTGCTATACAGTAGGTTCTCATTAGTTATCTATTTTATACATAGTAGTGTATATATGTCGATCCCAATCTCCCATTGTTAAAATTTTTAAATGTGACTTTTGGGCCACGAATCATATTTGTCTGAGGGAAACTTTAAAGCTCTTGGCATCATGGAGAAATTGGGGCTTTGGGGCTACCGGCAACTGAAGAGTTAATGGTCCAGTAAAGGACTCCCTGAAGTTTTGGAGATCCCAGGCTGGAATTTTATCGCTTGTTACAAAGAGCAAGGAAACCACACTTATTATCCCACACACATCTAACCCCCATCTCTAAGATGTCTTGCCCATAATCAGCACATATTTAAGGTGGGAATTCTGAGGAGGGAAAGCCTAATGGAAATACTGTATATAAGAACTTTGTCCTTCAAGGGAAAAAAAAAAAACCCATGCTCATTTCTGTTAAACATATGCATTTCTTTCTACTCTCACATAGCTATTCCTTCCTCTACTACATCACAGATGATGATGAGAAAAGAGGAGATACATTTGCCCCTTTCAATGAATTTGTTCATATACTTCCCCCATTTAATTGAAATTTATAGCAATTGAATAAATATATATTTGATAAATGCAATAGGAATGTTTGGCTACTTGTAGATATATGATTATTACACATTGGTGTTCAGAAAACTGCTGGATATTTTATGCAGACTGTTTATACTGGTTCTTTTAAGAATCTGATAATGCTCTTGAAAAATATAATAAAGCCACAAAATGAAATATCTTAATCACAGAATGCCTTCAGATCAATAATGTTCCCTTGTGATGCCTTTTTTCTCTAGCTGTCATTTTACATGAACAGGGAACTTCCTTGAACCTCTATGGGAGCCACCTTTTAGTGCTCAAAAAACAAACAAACAAACAAAACCTTCCCTTTTGTTCTCTGAATCAGTTGACTTAGTCTAACTTGAATTTTTACTTTCAAGCAGCAGAGATACTGGCTTCTGCCCCTTATCCCCTAGACACACACAGACACATACAAACACACACACACACACAATTTTGTGAAGATGAAAATCAATTAAACCCTAGGATCTCTGTTCAGATGGTATTTTCTCTTAAAGACACATAGAGTGAAAAGTCTAATTAAAATAGACCAGACATGTCATTGCAATTTGATCTTTCCCTGATGTTATTACAAAACTATTTGAAACAAGACCATTTAGGGGAAAATGGGTATTGGAAATAATGAGAAAATCCCTCTTTGATGGTGAGAGAAATATACCCTATAAAATGATCATATCTGTTCAGTGATTCTAAGAGAAATGTAGGACCCTCATCGTATGAAGTAATTGTGTTGCTATCTTCCAAAGTGGCCAAAATTTTGTACCCCAAGTAGCAATTAACATCTACTTTCTTAACTAAAGCATCTAATGGGAAGGCCACAGAATCTGCTGCATGCCACTTCCAAGCCATAGTCAAATCTGAGACATGTTTATTGAGCATATGCTCACCTTGTCTTCTGTTTCTATGCCAAGAAAGGAAGCAAAAGATATAATCGCTTGCTCTGGAAAAGGTTTTGGGAAATGAAGAAGAATAGAAAATGTAGACAAATACTGAATGAAGGGACACCTTGCTGTAAATATTTAGAGGCAACTGTAGGTCCTGGGAGAGACTAGATGCTGAGGCTTCTCACCCTCATTCTGGCTCAGGGAGCCTCTTTGTGGGGAATCCATCTTGGTCTGGAGAAGAACCCCAGTTCCATGTAATTTGCATTTAGTTTTGGGCAAAGGCAACTCCCCATTCAGGCTGCCCCTGCTTGTTGCTCCCCAGCACTTCAGTGAACTGTGTAGAAGAAGCAGCTGAACAAATATAAGAGAGAACTTTAGGAACCCCAGGAAGGGAAGAGAGTCCCACTGGCCCTTTTACTAGCCCTAGACACACCCTGTGGACCTGAGATTAAACACAGAAACAAGGGTGGGGGAGGGGAGGCGTGAGAGCCCAAACGCCAACCTGGAAGCCTGGTCAGCACCTGACATGCGGTTCACACTAATCACCTGTGATACTCTGGGTTGTTTCAGACTGTGGAGCCAACTGTCATAAACAGTGCAAAGACCTCCTGGTTCTGGCCTGCCGGAGATTTGCCCGGGCGCCCTCCTTGGGCAGCAGTCATGGGTCACTGCCTGGAAGTCCCTCGTTGCCTCCAGGTAATGTCCTTGACTTTCTTTCCTACTGCGATTTCTCTCTGCTCATGCCTTCCATGCCTGCACTTCGGTTGGGTTCTGGATCTAAAGCTAGCCAGAGCCATTATATACATAAAGGTTTTCAGGGTAAGCAGCAGTGGCTAAAGACCCTTGAACCCTACACGCTCCTTTCGGCTTTCGGGTCTCAATAACATGCAGTTCACCTGAGGCCAATTTCATTCCGCCTCTGGTCTGTTCCTCTAGGTCCTTGCCCGTCGGACTCCTGTTGTTTGCACCCACTTTGACGGTTTGCTGTGAAGCAGTCGGATGTATGATGAATCACAATAATCACAGTCATCTTTCCCCTTCCAGTGCAGGATGAAGTGTTCGAGTTCCCTGGCGTCGCAGCTGGACACCGAGACCTGGACAGCAGAGCCATCACGCTGGTCACAGGCTCCTCACGCAAGATCTCCGTGCGGCTGCAGCGGGCCACCACCAGCCAGGCCACCCAGACCGAGCCTGTGTGGTCAGAGGCTGGCTGGGGGGACTCAGGGTCCCACACCTTCCCCAAAATGAAGTCCAAGTTCCACGACAAAGCCGTAAAGGACAAAGGCTTTGCCAAGTGGGAAAATGAGAAGCCCAGGGTGCAGGCTGGTGTGGATGTTGTTGACCGAGGCACTGCGTTCGAACCAGATCAGGATGAAGCTGACATGGTTGAGACCAGACAGGACGGTGAGGTCAGTGCTGGTCAAACCACAAATAAAATCAGAAGAGGGAGGCTGAAAGCGGCTGAGATGAGCGTTACAGTGAGTCCACAAGGCAGCCTGGTAGTTTTGAAGGCAGAATGGTTGGGAATCAAGACATATCACTTTTAGTCTTGTCTTTGGCTAGTTATGTGACTCTGGACAAATGGTCTCTTCTCCTTGGACATCAGTTTTATGATGTATAAAACTGAACCGAATGGGTTCTAAAACTCAGTGAAGATTTCCGTGTCTGTATACTGACGTGATGTCCAGGGACCCTTGACTGTTGCTTGTATCCAATATAACAGTATGCTATACCCATCAGCTTAGTTTTCCAAGCTAGAATCAGGGTCCAAACTCAGAGGAGGCAGTGGAGGCAAAAGACATGTAGATAGAGAAGGAGAGCTGTAAACTCTTGCCCCTACTTAAAAAAAAAAAAAAAAAAAAGGCTTTTGACAGCATCATGGAGGAGAGGGTGGTGAATATCAGAGACATGGGGACCTCAGGGTTCTATACGTCAGGCTTTGCCTCCACACAAAAAGTATGTTCAAATCATCCAAAGCAAATTGGGAAACATATGGAATTTGTTAGAACAAGCTGAAAATATAAATTGATTCAAGATGGACTTAGATAAATTTATTAGTCAACAGTCCATAGTGTATTAAGAAAAAGGATTTGGGGAAATTGGTGTCACATTCCTAACCTAAAAGTAATGTCATGGAGGGCAGCCATTGCCTCCCTACTGAATCATTTTCATAAACAGTATTAGGTTAGGTAGAGATCCTACTGGATCAAGCCAGTGCTCTTTTCTCTTATGACTGGTCCTCCACATTCCACCTGTCCTCAGGAGATCTAAGCACACAATCTCCATAGTTTCCTATGATGAGAAAATCGCCAATGACCTTTAACCAAAATTCCTCTAGCTCCTTCCTCATCGAAGACAATTAGTAAGGATGCCGCACATGATCTTCAGTAGTATGAAGTTTATTGTAAGTTCCTGCTGAGCCATTGTTTCCTTTCTTTTAACACCAACTTTTAAAACAGCTTTATTGAGATATAATTTATGTACTATAAAATTTACCCACTTAAAGTGTATAATTCAGTGGTTTTTAGTATATTCACTGAGTTGCACAACCACCACTACAATCTAATTTCAGAACATTTACATCATGTGCTGGGTGGACTACATGATCTTTTAATTCCCTCTAAATCTCGAGTATACAAGGCACTGATCATTTGAGATGTTCCCTTGAAATTATCTGATAAACTGCTTTTTAGGAGTAGTCTTATTTTTTTAAATGAGATCCAGCCATACAACAGGTTCTGATTCGTATTGCAGGAAGGCTGACTTCAGGCTGAGGACACTGAAGGCAATTGTGTTGGCATTTGGAAGGAGCAAGATGAGACACTCTGAAGAACACTCCAAAACTCAGGAAGTTATCTGAAAAGATATCTGGACATTTACTGCCTTGTGACACTGTGGGATCTCCCTGATTGAACTATGGGACAGAGGATTTACCCTATGAACTATTTATTTCCTCCTTCCCTGCTTCTAGTGAGGTGCCACAAAGACTGTGTTATGTAGTTGGTAGTTTTCTCTCCTATCTTTCTCTAGAGCCATTTATATACGGGTGAAATGAAAGCTTTTGTGCATGTACTTGATATTCATTCTCTAAACTCAGACTTTGCTTTTTCTGTGAGAATGTTATTTCAGTATTTTTATAAACTTTTGAGGGGGGTGTTTAACGAGGAGTCGATTTAGGGGTCTTTTTGTGTGCTTTTTGGACGGGACCAGGACTTATTTTTTTGAGGGACAAGGAAGCTCCTCCAGACTTGGAAGGCAGTGGTTCTTCTAACGATGATCTGCTGCAAGGAGAAGCTGTTTACATTGTTCTTACCGTACAGTTGCTATTATAATGTGTAACAAGTCACACTTCTGTAATCATATAAGTCTTGCCAATTCTGCATCACTAGGTAGCTATGACACAGCCATGAAAACTATCCTAATATTTATCATTGCCATGGGGGAAAATTAACTAAATACATGTCCCATCTCACTAGGTTTAGCCATCTTTCATAAGACTGCTATTAAGAAGTAGGAATAACAATTTAAAAAATCAATTCAAGTTTTTGGGAATAAAATTCAGAAGAAAAACAAACCATCCCTCAAACCCCTTACTGAAATGCAATTTTTAAAATTCAACCAGCAATTATTAAAACCTCAAAATAGTTTTAAGAATTTTGTTTGTTATAAAAGAAAACTTTTTGGTTGTGAAAGAGAGCTCTCATGCTCTTCCTAAGAAATTGCCATCGTGATTAAGAAGAGTCATAGAAAGCAAATCATCACAAACCACCTTTGATTAACATTTCATTTAAACTTTTAAAGTATCAATATTTTGAATATCTTCCTTTGACCCAACATTACTAGACGTGGGTCTGTTTCTTACATGATGAGAGGAGAAAGAACTTGGTTGAAGATGTTCAAAAATAGAGATGGGTTTGAGCCTATGGGTGAGGAGAATGACCTGCTACCAAGTGCCCAGTCAGAAACTGGACCCACAGGGGTGCACTGGTCTGCATTTGGGAGTTTAAGTGTGTATAATCCACGTAAGACTGAATTTGTTTCTTTTAGGGCAGTCTCTTCAATAAAAAAATGCCTTTCTTCTCATTTTCCATTAGGTAAATGAAGACAGTTCTGTTCAGCAGACACTTGTTGAGTACCTGCTCTGGGCAGGTCCTGTGTTAGATGCACAAAGAGGAACAACTCTTCATCTCTGCCCTTGGGAGCTGAGAGCCCATGGGCATTTAAGGCAAGATGACTCCTTAAAATAGAGTTTCAAATTCACTAGAACTGACTTAATCATGCCAAACAGATTCAGAGATCAATTTGCAGAGATATTGCAAGTTAAATGAAGTTATTCGGTGAGGGAGTTGTGATTAAGCTCGAAAATATAAGAACTCACCATTTGCGAGCACCTCAGAAAGCAAATAGCCATCCCCAGTGTTGGTTCCATGTATATATACTCTCTATTCCTATTCACAAATGCAATGAAATACATGTTAACAAAATTAAAAAGAGAAAATGGCAATTTAAGTACAAGAAACCCTTCTTGTGTGTGTGTTTTTTGTTGTTTTTGTTAATGAATGTTAAGACTATTCTTTTTCTTCTCAAAGCAGTTATTTCACTTGCCACTTAGTTTGGGTTATTTTTGATTTTTCACATATAAGAAGAGTTTTCTAGGATCAGCCTTCCTGTTACAAAGATACTAAATGAACCTCGAGTAAAAACAAACCAAAAAAAATAATAAAACTAACATATTATGTGTATATATGTATGTGAACTATTTTTGTATATGTGTGTATATATGTGTTTATATGTATACACAGGCACACACACACACATACACACACACACACACACTACTATTATTACTTTGCTGAAGAGGAATTTGAGTCCATAATAAAGCTGCTTTATAATTTTGATAATATCATTTACTCATAACCAATGGTGACTCTGATGTTTCCAATATGTCAATTTCCTATAATCAATAAAATAAGTAAATTAGGCAAACCCATGGTGGAGCAAAAAGAACTATGTTGGTTGGTTCCTCCAGACCTTCCTTTTGTAGGTTTGATGATCACTGTCAAAGCAAAAACAAAACTAAACTCTTAACAGTGAATATTGGGAGTTGCCTGGTGCTCTAGTGGTTAGGATTCTGGGCTTTCACTACCATGGCCCGGGTTCAATCCATGGTCGGGGAACTGAGATCCTGCAAGCTGAACGGCACAGCCAAAAAAAAAAAATTAATATTATTAGATACTAAGAGAGGAAATGTTAGATACTGCAACTGAGTCTTCATTGAAGGATGTGCAAATTGTATTGATGCTTTTTGAGATCTGCCTAAACCAGAGAGTGATCCTAACCAGTATTTGAACACTTTATGTTGAGTGGCTATTTCCTGAAGCAATAATGTCCCCATATTTCCATGGTAAAACAGCCTCTCCAAAAGACAGAGAGGTTTGCTGCTTAACAGTGAAGACAGGACTCCTACAGAAGGAAGTGCCAAACTGTTACTGATGGCAAGAAGCTTAAGCATTCCTAAGATAAACACCTTGATTTTTGAATGAGGAGGTAAATTCAGTCAAATGAGATTTCCACAGCACACCTTTGGCATGCAATCCACAGCCAGATTTAAATCCCATCTCTGCCAGTTGTAGTCATGAGATCCTGGGCAAGTCATGTACATCTATTTGAGCCTCAATTTTCACATTTGAGATGGAGAGATTTTACCACCTTCTTCAACTACCTTATAGAGTTGTTGTAAGGATCAAGTCTAATAGTACATGTAGAAGTACTTTGTAAAGACCTTATAAATTAATATTATTTTACAGTTAAACATGGTTTTTCCCTAAAATTGTCTTCAGACTACATGTTTACATGGCTGTGTTCTTTGGAGGCTCTAAATCCAACATTTAACTAAATTTTGTGTCAAAGAACAATTAAAAAAAGAAATATTCACAGGGGTTTTTCTTACACCTGGCACTGTGTGTGTATAGGGTCAGTTCTGCTCTGTTTTCTAACATTAGCTATTCTCACTCTGTTTGAAAATAGGTAGACAAGATTAAGAAACCAAATGGGTAAAATATAAATAAGCTTAGAGAAAAATAGGTCAAAGTATAAATGTGCTTAAGAGGCTGACTCTTGGAAGAATTTATTTTACTACAGGGAGACAAAAGGAAAATAAAAATTAACTTTTCAAATAAAAAGGATTCCATTTATTTGACAACTAGAATGTATTTTATAGCTATTGAAAGTGGTAATGATAGGAAACTACTTGGAATTTAAGGCTCATTCAGGAAATATCTTCCTCCATGCTTCATCCAAAACTTGCTTGCTGAAGTTTAGAGAGTACTCAGACCTCAAACAACAATATTTATTCTCTTTTTAAAATGTTAATGGCAAGCACTTTGGAATTCACATCTATTCAGAATCTACGTGACTTGCAGTTTATACATAATAGCATAAGGAAAGCATCACATGGGGCATTCTATAAGACAGTTGACCTGAATGCTTCAAAAATAAAATGTCTTAAAAAAAAAAAAAGGAAAAAGGATGAAAGGAGCAGTTATGGATCAAACAAAACACAACAGAATGCAGCGTTGTAAACCTTGATTGGATTCTGAACCAAAAAATAAATAAAGCAGACATTTTTGGAGGGCAACTGTGGAAATTTAAATGTGAACTACATATTAAATGACATATGGAATGAATGTTAATTCACTCAAGTATTATAATGATTTTATGTTTATGTAGGAGAATGTCTTTAATTTTAAGAGATACCTGGTGAAGTAGTTAGGGATGAAGTATCAATGTCTGCAATTTACTTCAGTAAAAAAAAAAAAAAAAAGAAAGAAAGTTTTTATGCAGAGTGATAAAGCAAATGTGGCAAGATGTTAACGATTGTTAAATTTAGGTAGAGGGTATGTAATAGGGAAGAACCTCTGTATTCTATTACAAGTTAATCACTAAAGGGATGTTCCCTATAAGCTTAAATTATACATCATGGCCCATCTCTGGGAAACCTGCCTCCCAGGTAATGAACGTTAAGCTAAAATACCTTTGTTTAGCTCACAGGAAACATCCTGACCAGGCCCACCTGTGAATGACTGCAGGCAGGAAGAAATTAACACATCCCCTCCGGAGGCTGACGGGAACCAGGAAATGTTTGACTTTACTCCCTCCCCTTTTAGTATAAAAGAAGCCTGAATTCTAACTCAGGCAAGATGGTTCTTTGGGACACAAGTCTACCATCTTCTCGGTGTGCTGGCTTTCTGAATAAAGTCGCAATTCCTTGCCCCAGCAACTCTCTTGATTTATTGGCCTGTCCTGCAGTGATCAGTATGAGCTTGGACTTGGTAACAAATTTTAGTGCAGTCAGCCAGGAGCCTTGCTGCTCGTGGCTAGCCAGCTCTGGTTGGGGAATTTTCAGTTAAGGCCCTAGCAGCTGCAGGGGTCACTTGCCCTGAAGATCTTCCTTTCAGATTTCACCAAAGTGGCACTGGTTGCCCCAACGCTTGGCAGTTGGAGCAAGGAATCAGCACTTGAGAGCCAATGGGCTCCAGACAGCAGGGAAGTCACTCCGGTATGTACAGTTGGGACTTTCTTTCCTCCCTGGGACTTTTTCTCTGGAATAAGCCAATTTATTTTGTATTTGAGTGGGGTACCCTGTTGATGAGAGGGAAGAGTTGTTGGACTTTTACCCAATTTGTGAACTGGTTCATTTGTTTCTTTGGATGCTAGCATTTGTGTGTATAGTTTGTGTTTTGCTTGTCTTGAATTTCTGCCTTTAAAAATGGGGAATGTTTCAACTATCCCTAAAGAAAATCCTGTGTGGCACATTTTGGATAAGTGATCTGATTGTAGCTATGAACCCATGGGTGAGAGGAAGATGATATTTTTTTGTAAAAATGTGTGGCCATAGTACCTGTCAGGAGTTTAGGCAGGGTTATCTTGGGGCCCTGTGCACCATGCACTGCTTGCTACTCTTGCTGTGTTAATTGCACAATTTATGGTCTCCTGTGTCGTTGGTATATGTAAAACCCCAAGACCAAACTTGAGGGTTTATTTAGGATTTTCTGTTTGTCCTTTGGATTTTTCATTTTGTTTGGTACTGTTTCTCCATTTACAGCCAAATCAATTCTGTGATATTTAAAACTTTTACTGATGTCAAATGGAGGAAAGAATCAGGAAAAAAAACCCAAAAATACCCTGTCTGTTCTTGTCCAAGAGTGGGACATTCCCAGGGAGAAGAGAAAGTTTCCACTTGACTCCTAAAATCACCAAAAGCTACAAATAGAAGTGTCTTTTCCATAAATACTAGTAAAAAGGGTTTAGCCATCTAGACAGGTGATCTTGATTTCTCCCATCTGCCAGAAACCCAGTTTGAATCCAATCTCTTTTGTAACTGATGGGTTTTACATTGTTGTACCTGATTCATGGCTGAAATTTTGGAATGGGAACTATGAGATTCCTGTGTTTGTATGTGTGTTATAGATGCATGGCACTGTCAAAATTAATTTGTAAAAGAGCTCTATTTAATTAGCTTAAAGGAAATTAAGCACTTATATAAATACTCAAATATAAAAGACTGGCCAGAATGAATTTTGGGTTCATGTGATCTAGGAAATATTCAGTATTGAATTAATATCTGGTATTAAAGTTAGCTTAAGCTTGCTTGTTTGATTAATACAGACATGTCTTTAGAGTCATCAATTTAGGTGTAATACATTTATTGTACCTAGGTTTACTAGAAATCAAATAAGACCTTATTATTCCTGTTACAAAGTTTGTCAGCAAGAAAGATAACAATATGACAAAGCTTTTAAGTAAATAGAGGTAAATGAGGTAAGAGTTTTAGATAAACTCTATAGGAATAATTATGTTTTGGGAATGTCTAACTAAAATAGTCTCTCCAGATTTTCATAACTTGAAACTAAACTAAGTTAAATGAAGAGAATTCATTGACTATCTGGGTCATTTCAAATAGGATAAAATATTAGAACATTAATTGCTGGGCAGTCTAAGTTTACCTACCTTTGCCTTCTTAGGAGAGGAAGACTAAAGCATACGTTTGTCAATCAGGAAATGCTAGTATGACAAACATATATGGATATCCATTGTATTATTTTTTAAGGCTTTTCTGAAGGTTTGTAGTTTTAAAAAGTTGTGGGAAAAAAATAATTACTGCTTCTCTTACTGGAATTCATCAAAACAGCAACAATGAGAATAAAAACAAACAAACAGAAAAGCCAAGCTCCATTTGCAGAGAAACTAGAAGAGATCTGAAATACTAGGCCCAACAGAGGAAAGATAAAAGCATCAGAGATTGATCAGAGAGGTTTGCAGGAGAACATGGAGAGAAGTTGCTGTAGTGGAGAGGGATTCAGCAGCTGCAATATAAACAAACAAACAAACAGCAGGCAGCGACAAATACCCCTCTCAGCACAGAGGGGCACAGTCTGAAGTTCAAATCCTCAATCCATTGTTTAAAACCAAAGGAGTGGATACCAGCAGGTGGTGGTAGCCTCCTGGATCTGGTCTGGTTCTAAGAAGCAGTAGGGAAGGAACACACAGATGGAATATTTGCAAGAAGTGATCTGTCTCTAAGATAGCAAACTGCTAGAGAGTCCTTGTGATGGAAAAAAAAAAAAAAAATCCCACAGTTGCCAATCCCTGCCAATTAGCCTTTGGTAAGCGAAGTTACATGTAAAACCTAGGATCATAAGACAAATTTCACCTGGCCTGGATATTATCCTGGCTTCTTCCCTACAGGAACTTCCTACAAATTTTGGATAAGAACTCAAAATTAAAATGGTTAAGACAAAACAAAAACCCAGAACATACTAGAGGGGAAAAAAAGGATAGTTAAATGTGAGACCTCTCACCAGAAAAAACAAACAAACAACACTGTTACAAAGCTAAGAACTAAAGCCACTTAATGAATTCCTGATCCCAGAAACCATGATAATAATAAACACTATTTTTTTAATATCTTTATTGGAGTATAATTGCTTTACAATGGTGTGTTAGTTTCTGCTGTACAACAAAGTGAATCAGCTATATGTATACATATATCCCCATATCCCCACCCTCTTAAGCCTCCCTCCCACCCTCCCTATCCCACCCCTCTAGGTGGTCACAAAGCTATGATCTCCCTGTGCTATGCAACTGCTTCCCACTAGCCATCCATTTTACATTTGGTAGTGTATGTATGTCAGTGAATGCTTATTGTTTTAAGCTACTAAGTTTTAGGGTGTTTTGTTACACAAAATATCCTACTTGGAGATTAAACCATAACGTTTGGATTATCTTTTCTACTGCACAGAAATAATTTGCACCTCTATCAGATAAAAATCATTTGCATCTTAACAAATTTTCTTCAAGTTAGCATCTGGGCCCTAATCCATAATAAATAGTGTATCAAACAAAGTTACATTCTCCTAGAAGAGTTTTTCAACCTCTGCAATACTGACATTTGGGTGTGTATAATTTTTTGTTGGAGAGGGGTGGGGGCTGTCCTGTGCATTGTAGGGTATGCCACTAGATGCCAGTAGTACTCCGTCTCCCCCCTGAAGTTGTGACAATCAAAAATGCTTCCAGATATTTCCAAATGTCCTCTTTGGGACAAAATTGCTCTTGTCTGAGAACCACTGCCCATGCATCAGAATCATGTGGAGGTCTTGCTCAAGCACAGATTGCAGGACCCCATCCACAGAGTTTCTGTCGGGAGGGGGGCTTGAGAACTTTCATTTCCAATGAGTTCCCAGGCAGTGCTGAGTGCTGATGCTGTTAGTTGAGTACTGCATTTGAGAATTGCTGCTCTAGGAAGTCAGCTAACTCTTAAGCTGCTCTTTAGACACTGCTCTAGAATGACATCCAAAGGACAGTGCAGCCATCTTTTGCCTTATTTCCAGGTTTTGGATGACTTTTCTTGGTAATTCTTTCTAAAGAAATGTAAGGTGAATGCAATTTTACATAGTTATAAAGGTAAACACTGGAACAAAACTCTAAATCTTTCTAAATATCAGAATAAATACAAAAACCAAAACAAAGAGATTCTCTATGACTTTTAAAAGTTATAAAAGTAGAAAACAGAACCTAAAATAAGACAGAACTAAGTTCAAACATATCTGTCATATAAATATAAATGGGCTAAACTCAATTATTTTTAAAAAAGATTCTCAGACTGATAACAAAGAAAAATCCAATTCTATGATGTATACATGAGACTTCTTATGAGTGATTCAGATGGTTGAAAAAAAATAGGCAAAGATATAATGGGCAAATGCAAAGAGAAAGAACTAGTCATAAATATAATATCACACAAATTAAATTCAAGGCAAAAGGCACAAAAAGAGACAAAGGCAGGCTGATTTTTAATGCTAAAGGATACAATTCACAATGAAAATTTAATAATTGAGTATTTTTGCTCCAAATTACAGAGCATCAACATTTATAGAACAGGAACTAAAGGCAATTCAAGGAGAAATACACAGAAATATATTAATGGCATAAGACATTTATTTTCACCTTACTCAGCACATGATATACCAAGCACCAAGTACAAAAAATAAGTTGCTAGACCTATGCCATCTAGTACAGTAGCCACTGACCACATGTGGTTATTGAGCACTTGAAATGTGTTAAGTCCAAATTGTGGTGTGTTATATGTATAAAACGTGTCAGATTTCAAAGTGTACAACAAAGAAGGTAAAATATGTCATTAAGAAATTTTGTACATTGATTACATGTTGCAATGATAACATTTTGATATAATGAGTTTAAATTATTTTTAATAATATATTTTATTTACCATTTTTTTCACTTTCTTAACATAGCTACCATAAAATTTTAAATTGCATATGTGACTTGTGTTATATCTCACTTGGATAGTGCTGCTCCAGAAGAACTAAAAAATCAACAAGGTAAATCTAAATAATTGAAACAGCTAATACGTATATGGTGGTTATTTCATTCTAGACACTGTTCTAAATGCTTTGCATATATTAATCCATTTAATCCTTACAACAATCTTTAGAGTTAGATGTTATCATTACAGCCATTTTACAATGAGGAAACTGAAGCATAGAGAAGTTAAGTAATTTGCCTAAGATTCCAGTAATGAATCTGGGATTTTGATCCTGTTAGTCTGGCTTCAGAGTCTGTACTCTAAACCATGATGTTAAAAATTGATATATATACAGGGAGGAGCTTCAAGATGGCAGAAGAGTAAGATGCGGAGATCACCTTCCTCCCCACAAACACATCAGAAATACATCTACATGTGGAACAACACCTACAGAACATCTACTGAACGCTGGCAGAAGACCTCAGACTTCCCAAAAGGCAACAAACTGCCCACGTACCTGGGTAGGGCAAGAGAAAAAAGAAAAAACAGAGACAAAAGAATAGGGATAGGACCTGCATCAGTGGGAAGAAGCTGTGAAGGAGGAAAGGTTTCCACACACTCGGAAGGCCCTTCGCGGGCGGAGACTGTGGGTGGCAGAGGGAGGGTGCTTTGGAGCCACGGAGGAGAGCGCAGTCACAGGGGTGCGGAGGGCAAAGCAGAGAGATTCCCGCACGGAGGATCAGTGCCGACCAGCACTCACCAGCCTGAGAGGCTTGTCTGCTCACCCGCCGGGCCAGGCTGGGCGGGGGCTGGGAGCTGAGGCTCGGGCTTCGGTTGGATCGCAGGGAGAGGACTGGGGTTTGCTGCGTGAACACAGACTGAAGGGGTTAGTGCACCATGGCTAGCCAGGAGGGAGTCCGGGAAAAAGTCTGCAGCTGCCTAAGAGGCAAGAGACTTTTTCCTGCCTCTTTGTTTCCTGGTGCGCGAGGAGAGGGGATTAAGAGTGCTGCTTAAAGGAGCTCCAGAGACGGGTGCGAGCCGCGGCTATCAGCACGGACCCCAGAGACAGGCATGGGACGCTAAGGCTGCTGCAGCCACCAAGAAGCCTATGTGCAAGCACAGGTCACTCTCCACACCTCCCCTCCCGGGAGCCTGTGCAGCCCGCCACTGCCAGGGTCCTGTGATCCAGGGACAACTTCCCCGGGAGAACATATGGCGCACCTCAGGCTGTTGCAATGTCACGCCGGCCTCTGCTGCCACAGGCTCGCCCCGCAACCGTACCCCTCCCTACCCGCCCCCCCCCCACTGCCTGAGTGAGCCAGAGCCGCCAAATCAGCTGCTCCTTTAACCCCGTCCTGTCTGAGCGAAGAACAGACACCCTCAGGCAACCTACACACAGAGGCGGGTCCAAATCCAAAGCTGAACCCTGGGAGCTGTGCAAAAAAAGAAGAGAAAGGGAAATCTCTCCCAGCAGCCTCAGGAGCAGCGGATTAAATCTCCACAATCAACTTGATGTACCCTGCATCTGTGGAATACCTGACTAGACAACAAATCATCCCAAATTGAGGGGGTGGACTTTGGGAGCAACGATATATATATTTTTTTCCCTTTTTCGCTTTTTGTGAGTGTGTATGTGTATGCTTATGTGTGTGATTTTGTCTGTATAGCTTTGCTTTTACCATTTGTCCTAGGGTTCTGTCTGCCAGTTTTTTTTTTTTTTTACTTTAAAAACTTTTTTTCTTAATAATTATTTTTTATTTTAACAACTTTATTTTATTTTATTTTATTTTACTTTATGTTATTTTATCTTCTTCTTTCTTTCTTTTTTTTTCTCCCTTTTATTCTGAGCTGTGTGGATGACAGGCTCTTGGTGCTCCAGCCAGACGTCAGGGCTGTGCCTCTGAGGTGGGAGAGCCAAGTTCAGGACACTGGTCCACAAGAGACCTCCCAGCTCCACGTAATATCAAACAGCAAAAATCTCCCAAAGATGTCCATCTCAATGCCAAGACCCAGCTCCACTCAACGACCAGCAAGCTACAGTGCTGGACACCCTAAGACAAACAACTAGCAAGACAGGAAAACAACCCCATCCATTAGCAGAGAGGGTGCCTAAAATCATAATAAGGCCACAGACACCCCAAAACACACCACCAGACATGGACCTGCCCACCAGAAAGACAAGATCCAGCCTCATCCACCAGAACACTGGCACTAGTCCCCTCCACCAGGAAGCCTACACAACCCACTGAACCAACCTTAGCCACTGGGGGCAGTCACCAAAAACAATGGGAACTATGAGCCTGCAGCCTGGGAAAAGGAGACCCCAAAAACAGTAAGTTAAGCAAACTGAGACGACAGAGAAACACACAGCAGATGAAGGAGCAAGGCAAAAACCCGCCAGACCTAACAATGAAGAGGAAACAGGCAGTCTACCTGAAAAAGAATTCAGAATAATAATGATAGTAAAGATGATCCAAAATCTTGGAAATAGAATGGAGAAAATACAAGAAACGTTTAACAAGGACCTAGAAGAACTAAAGAGCAAAAAACAGTGATGAACAACACAATAAATGAAATTTAAAATTCTCTAGAAGGGATCAATAGCAGAATAACTGAGGCAGAAGAACAGATAAGTAACCTGGAAGATAAAATAGTGGAAATAACTACTGCAGAGAAGAATAAAGAAAAAAGAATGAAAAGAATTGAGGACAGTCTCAGAGACCTCTGGGACAACATTAAGTGCACGAACATTCGAATTATAGGGCTCCCAGAAGAAGAAGAGAAAAAGAAAGGGACTGAGAAAATATTTGAAGAGATTATAGTTGAAAACTTCCCTAATATGGGAAAGGAAATAGTTAATCAAGTCCAGGAAGCACAGAGAGTCCCATACAGGATAAATCCAAGGAGAAACATGCCAAGACACATATTAATCAAACTATCAAAAATTAAATACAAAGAAAAAATATTAAAAGCAGCAAGGGAAAAACAACAAATAACACACAAGGGAATCCCCATAAGGTTAACAGCTGATCTTTCAGAAGAAACTCTGCAAGCCAGAAGGGAGTGGCAGGACATATTTAAAGTGATGAAAGAGAAAAACTGACAACCAAGATTACTCTACCCAGCAAGGATCTCATTCAGATTTGACGGAGAAATTAAAACCTTTACAGACAAGGAAAAGCTAAGAGAAATCAGCAGCACCAAACCAGCTCTACAACAAATGCTAAAGGAACTTCTCTAGGCAGGAAACACAAGAGAAGGAAAAGACTTACAATAACAAATCCAAAACAATTAAGAAAATGGTAATAGGAACAAACATATCAATAATTACCTTAAATGTAAATGGATTAAATGCTCCAACCAAAAGACATAGACTGGCTGAATGGATACAAAAACAAGACCCGTGTATATGCTGTCTACAAGAAACCCACTTCAGACCTAGGGACACATACAGACTGAAAGTGAGGCGATGGAAAAAGATATTCCATGCAAATGGAAATCCAAAGAAAGCTGGAGTAGCAATTCCCATATCAGACAAAATATACTTTAAAACAAAGACTATTAGAAGAGATAAAGAAGGACACTCCATAATGATCAAGGGATCAATCCAAGAAGAAGATACAACAATTGTAAATATTTATGCACCCAACATAGGAGCACCTAAATACATAAGGCAAATACTAACAGCCGTAAAAGGAGAAATCGACAGTAACACAATCATAGTAGGGGACTTTAACACCCCACTTTCACCAATGGACAGATCCTCCAAAATGAAAATAAATAAGGAAACACAATCTTGAAATGATACATTAAACAAGATGGACTTAATTGATATTTATAGGACATTCCATCCAAATACAACAGAATACACATTCTTCTCAAGTGCTCATGGAACATTCTCCAGGATAGATCATATCTTGGGTCACAAATGAAGCCTTGGTAAATTTAAGAAAATTGAAATCGTATCAAGTATCTTTTTTGACCACAATGCTATGAGACTAGATATCAATTACAGGAAAAAATCTGTAAAAAATACAAACACATGGAAGCTAAGCAATACACTACTTAACAACCAAGAGGTCACTGAATAAATCAAAGAGGAAATCAAAAAATATCTAGAAACAAATGACAATGAAAACACGATGACCCAAAACCTATGGGATGCAGCCAAAGCAGTTCTAAGAGGAAAGTTTACAGCAGTACAATCCTACCTTAAGAAACAAGAAACATGTCAAATAAACAACCTAACCTTACACCTAAAGTAATTAGAGAAAGTAGAACAAAAAAACCCCAAAGTTAGCAGAAGTAAAGAAATCATAAAGATCAGATAAGAAATACATGAAAAAGAAATGAAGGAAACTGTAGCAAAGATCAATAAAACTAAAAGCTGGTACTTTGAGAAGATAAAAAAAATTGATAAACCATTAGGCAGACTCATCAAGAAAAAAAGGGAGAAGACTGAAATCAATAGAATTAGAAATGAAAAAGGAGAAGTAACAACTGACACTGCAGAAATACAAACGATCATGAGAGATTACTACAAGCAACTCTATGCCAATAAAATGGACAACCTGGAAGAAATGGACAAAGTCGTAGAAATGCACAACCTTCCGAGACTGAACCAGGAAGAAATGGAAAATATGAACAGACCAATCACAAGCACTGAAATTGAAACTGTGATTTAAAATCTTCCAACAAACAAAAGCCCAGGACCAGATGACTTCACAGGTGAATTCTATCAAACTTTTAAAGAAGAGCAACACCTATCCTTCTCAAACTCTTCCAGAATATAGCAGAGGGAGGAACACTCCCAAACTCATTCTATGAGGCCACCATCACCCTGATACCAAAACCAGACAGAGATAACACAAAGAAAGAAAACTACAGGCCAATATCACTGATGAACATAGATACAAACATCCTCAACAAAATACTAGCAATCAGAATCCAACAGCACAGTAAAAGGATCATACACCATGATCAAGTGGGGTTTATCCCAGGAATGCAAGGATTCTTCAATATATGCAAATCAATCAATGTGATACACCATATTAACAAATTGAAGGAGAAAAACCATATGATCATCTCAATAGATACAGGGAAAGCTTTCGACAAAATTCAACACCCATTTATGATAAAAACCCTCCAGAAAGTAGGCATAGAGGGAACTTTCCTCAACATAATAAAGGCCATATATGACAAACCCACAGCCAACATCGTCCTCAATGGTGAAAAACTGAAACCATTTCCACTAAGATCAGGAACAAGACAAGGTTGCCCACTCTCACCACTATTACTCAACATAGTTTTGGAAGTTTTAGCCACAGCAATCAGAGAAGAAAAAGAAATAAAAGGAATCTAAACCGGAAAAGAAGAAGTAAAGTTGTCACTGTTTGCATATGACATGAGTTTTCTGGTAGCATCTTTAGGATTGTCTATGTATGACATACATAGACAATCCTAAAGATGCTACCAGAAAACTACTAGAGCTAATCAATGAATCTGGTAAAGTAGCAGGATACAAAATTAATGCACAGAAATCTCTTGCATTCCTATACACTAATGATGAAAAATCTGAAAGAGAAATTAAGAAAACACTCCCATTTACTATTGCAACAAAAAGAATAAAATATCTAGGAATAAACCTACCTAAGGACACAAAAGACCTGTATGCAGAAAATTATAAGACACTGATGAAAGAAATTAAAGATGATACAAATAGATGGAGAGATATACCATGTTCTTGGATTGGAAGAATCAACATTGTGAAAATGACTCTACTACCCAAAGCAATCTACAGATTCAATGCAATCCCTATCAAACTACCACTGGCATTTTTCACAGAACTAAAACAAAAAATTTCACAATTTGTATGGAAACACAAAAGACCCCAAAGAGCCAAAGCAATCTTGAGAAAGAAAAACGGAGCTGGAGGAATCAGGCTCCCTGACTTCAGACTATACTACAAAGCTACATTAAGCAAGACAGTATGGTACTGGCACAAAAGCAGAAATATAGATCAATGGAACAGAATAGAAAGCCCAGAGATAAACCCACGCACATATGGTCACCTTCTCTTTGATAAAGGAGGCAAGAATATACAGTGGAGAAAAGCCAGCCTCTTCAATAAGTGGTGCTGGGAAAACTGGACAGCTACATGTACAAGAATGAAATTAGAACACTCCCCAACACCATACACAAAAATAAACTCAAAATGGATTAAAGACCTAAATGTAAGGCCAGACACTATCAAACTCTTCCAGGAAAACATAGGCAGAGCACTCTATGACATAAATCACAGCAAGATCCTTTTTGACCCAGCTCCTAGAGACATGGAAATAAAAACACAAATAAACAAATGGGACCTAATGAAACTTCAAAGCTTTTGCACAGCAAAGGAAACCATAAACAAGACGAAAAGACAACCCTCAGAATGGGAGAAAATATTTGCAAATGAATCAACGGACAAAGGATTAATCTCCAAAATTTACAAGCAGTTCATGCAGCTCAATATCAAAAAAACAAACAACCCAATCCAAAAATGGGCAGAAGACCGAAATAGACATTTCTCCAAAGAAGATATACAGATTGCCAGAAAACACATGAAAGAATGCTCAACACCATTAATCATCAGAGAAATGCAAATGAAAACTACAATGAGATATCATCTCACACCAGTCAGAATGGCCATCATCAAAATATCTACAAACAGTAAATGCTGGAGAGGGTGTGGAGAAAAGGGAACCCTCTTGCACTGTTGGTGGGAATGTAAATTGATACAGCCACTATGGGGAACAGTACGGAGGTTCCTTAAAACACTAAAAATAGAACTACCATAAGACCCAGCAATCCCACTACTGGGCATATACCCTGAGAAAACCATAATTCAAAAAGAGTCATGTACCACAATGTTCATAGCAGCTCTATTTACAAAAGCCAGGACATGGAAGCAACCTAAGTGTCCATCGACAGATGAATGGATAAAGAAGATGTGGCACATATATACAATGGAATATTACTCAGCCATAAAAAGAAACGAAATTGAGTTATTTGTAGTGAGGTGGATGTACCTAGAGTCTGTCATACAGAGTGAAGTAAGTCAGAAAGAGGAAAACAAATACCGTATGCTAACACATATATATGGAATCTAAAAAAACAAAAAGAAAAAAAAATGATCATGAAGAACCTAGCGGCAAGATGGGAATAAAGACACAGACCTACTAGAGAATGGACTTGAGGATACGGGGAGGGGGAAGGGTAAGCTGGGACAAAGTGAGAGAGTGGCATGGACATATATACACTACCTAACATAAAATAGATAGCTAGTGGGAAGCTACCGCATAGCACAGGGAGATCAGCTTGGTGCTTTGTGACCACCTAGAGGGGTGGAATAGGGAGGGTGGAGAGAGGGAGATGCAAGAGGCAAGAGATATGGGGACATATGTATATGTATAACTGATTCACTTTGTTATAAAGCAGAAAGTAACACACCATTGTAAAGCAATTATACTCCAATAAAGATGTTAAAAAAAAAAAGAAAAAATCATGCTTTCTCACTTTTATTGAAAATAAGTATATTGAAAAAAATTTGATATATATACATATTAACTCTGTCTTCTGAAAACAGACTACATCTCCAGTTCTATCTTCTTCAATGAAACTATCACAAAAATTGACCATATGTTAGGTCACAAGGAAAACATCAGTAAATTTCCAAAATTTGGAAATAATAGAGATAAAACTTTTATCATAATACTATAAAATTAGAACTTAATGGCAAAACCAGAATAATAAAATCTCTAAAATCCAGAAATTAAAATAAAACAAAACCCACCTCTTCCAAATCTTTCAAACAACTCTTGAATCAAAGGGAAAATTGAAACTGAAGAATTTATAAGAAATGATCATGAAAACACTATACATACTTCCTGCAGGTTCCACATAAGCACTACTTAGAGGAAAAGTTAAAGTGTTAAATATATGAGTACATTAATAGACAAGAAAGGATAAAAATAAACCACTACTTTGCTCAAATCTAGACCCAAAAAAGGAAAAAATGAAAACCTAGTTAAAATGGCTAATATCTAGGAAAATACAATCTGCAAAAACTGACTTAAGAATAAAAAAGTGGAGTCATTGAAAAGCTGCTGTTCAAGGTTATCATCAGACTCAAATAGTTCTACTAGAAATTTTATCAAACTTTTAAAGTATAGATTAATTCAGTGTAACTTACATTGTTCTAGAACACAACAAAGAGTTCTAAAAACTTTAAAATAAACATAATATTGACACCAAAACCCAGTAAGAATTGCCCCAAATAAGAAAACTGGTATAATCTCATTTATGAATATCAAGGCAAACCTGAAATATTTTAAGCACAGTGCAAAATATGAAGGTTCATACCAGGAATTTAAGAATGGTTCAGTATTCACTTATCTATGAATATGTGATTATGTTAATAAAATCTAAAGAGGAAAATTATATGACCATCTTAGTAAATGTTAAATAAACATTTGACAAAATTCGACACACATTTTGATTTTAAAACTTTTGAAAATAAAAATAGATTAAAAAAATAGATGAAAACTTCTAAATGTGATTAAAATTTATCTATCTCAACCACAAACCAGCAAGATACTTAGAAAACACTGTAAGAATTGTTACTAAAGACTCATCTAAGATAAGAAGGCCTATCATCATTATTATCTAACATTCATTGCCTTTGAGAGGTGTTAGGTAATACAGAAGATAAAAAAGAAAACAGGAGTATAAATATTTTAAAGTAGGCAAAATAATTACTTTGAAGTGACCATACTGAGAAACTCAAGAGAATCAACTGAAAACTTACTAAAACAAAAAGAAAAACCAATAAGATAGTTGGGCATTAAATTAACTGACAGAAATAACTGTCATAAATACAGACAGTAATCAGAAGGTAAAATAAAAGACCTCGTATACAAGTGACAAAAATAGTTAAGATATCAAGGAATAAACTTAATAAGAAACAAGCAAGCTAAACTTTAAAATGCTCCCAAGAAACACAAAAGAAGATTGAAATGAATGGAAAGGTACCAAGTTCTTGGAGAGGAAGAAAACATCGTGAAGATCTCAGTTTTCTTCCAAGTGAACCTTTGAATTTCTTACTGCGAACCCCAAAAAACACAAAGAGAACTTTTTTTGCGTTAGCAAGTTGATTTAAAGTTCATAGGAAGAAAAACAAACATGAATAGCTAGGAAATATCTGAAAAAGAGCAATGAATGAATACTAATTAGCCCTGTCAGATATTAAAACATAAAGTAAAACAGTTTATTACAAGGGTATGAATCGATAGAAATAGAATAACAAGTCCAGAAATATCAATAGAAGAAGTAATATGGTAATTAAGTATGCGATAAAGTGGCCATCTCATATCATTTCAGAAAAAAATATTACTCAATAAAATAATTTGAGACAACTGGGTAGCAACCTTAACATAAACTTGGATTTATAGCTCAAAACTTACACCACAATAATTTCCAAATGAATGAAAGATTTAAATGGAAAAAATTATACCATATTATAAACTATGGAATAACTATTTTAAATTATTATCTTGGATTGGGAATGCCTTTCTACATAGGACACAGTACCCAGAAGCCTTGAAAGAGAAGATTGATAAAACTGCTGTGTAAATAAATAAATAAATAAAAAGTCTGAGTGGCTCGTCCCACCAAAATCTAGGTCCAAAGATAAACAAAAAATATTTTAGAACATATAAAGTCATATCACTAACAGAGCTAGTTAATATATAAAGAGCTACAAATGCATAAGACAAATTCAACATCCTTGTTTCAAATAAAACGGGCAAAGGAATTGAACAGATAATTCACACCAAAAGAAATCCAAAGGACTCATGAAACCACGTTACCCTCCTCACTAAAATGAAATGTAACTTAGAACTACTCTGTGATAACAGTTTTCACTCATCAGATTCAAAAATTTCAAATACTTCCTTCACATGAATGTGGGGAAATAGACATTCTATTCACACATCACTGCTGGCAATGTTAATTTGTGGAATCTTTTTTTTTTTTTTTTCCATTTTTATTTATTTATTTATTTATTTATTTATGGCTGTGTTGGGTCTTCGTTTCTGTGCGAGGGCTTTCTCTAGTTGCGGCAAGTGGGGGCCACTCCTCATCGTGGTGCGCGGGCCTCTCATTATTGCGGCCTCTCTTGTTGTGGAGCACAGGCTCCAGACGCGCAGGCTCAGTAATTGTGGCTCACGGGCCTAGTTGCTCCGTGGCATGTGGGATCTTCCCAGACCAGGGCTCGAACCCGTGTCCCCTGCATTGGCAGGCAGATTCTCAACCACTGCACCACCAGGGAAGCCCAATTTGTGGAATCTTGATTGAAGACCATTTTGGCAATATTCATCAAAATTAGAATTGTATTTTCTTTTTGACTTAGTAATTCCATGTCTGGGAATTTATCGTAAAGATAATAGTGATAAGAATACCAATAAGAGTAGTAGCAGCAACTAATACTTACAGCATTTACTGTATGTCAGGCGCTTTTCCAAGTAGCCTACATAGGGTGATTCACTGCATCTTCTCAATAACCTGAGTTCTTACTGATAAGAAACCTGAGGCACAGAGAAGTTAAGTAACAGGCTCAAGGACACACAGCTGCTGGGGTTTGAAGTCTGGTGGAGCCAGGCTTCAAACCCCCACAGTATATCTCCAGAATCCAGGCACTTGCTTGTGACCTCTCAAGATATGCTTGGACATAAGAGAAATACAAAGTGAACTAGGCTTTTCAAAACAGTATTGTTTGGGATAGGAAACAACTGGAAATAATCCAGTATCCATTAATAAAGCCTTGGCTAAATAAATGATTACATCCACATAATGTAATACCATTCAGATGTTAAAAAAAAAGAAACTCTATGAATTGATATGGAAAGTTCTCCAAAATAAATATTAAATAAAAATCAAGGTGAAAAACAGTATGTATTGCACGCCATCATTTGTGTACAAATGGGGAAAAGAATGAATATAATATATTTAATCTCTTTATATGTTTAAATATCTCTGAAAGAGGACACATGAACACACACACACGTCCCCCTAACAAATTAGATGTCTGTGACAGTAGAACTGTGTGGCTGAGGGGCAAAAGTGAGGAGATTTCTTTGAATAACTCTTTTCTACATTTTGAATTTTGATCCATGTATTACCTATTCAAAAATTAAATAATAATAATAATAAAAGAATGGTATGGACCCTCCTCAGGGTCTGTGTCACAGAGGAACAAATTGTGGCAAGGGTGAACAAGGGTGACAAATGCCCCTTTGCAGCAAATTCCTAAGAACGACTACAGAAGAACGCATAGCAACACATTTAATAATCACTTAAAGAAATAGAAAAATCATAGAATTGGTTATTAGCAGAACGGAGATAAGAACAAATTTTTTCAGCTCCTAATATAGTCCTCTTTCCAGTACATCACCCATCACTCTTATTTTTCCCATAGCTAAAATGACTTCAAAGGTGGTGTTCTATATACTCCAAAGATAGTAGAGATTATATTTTCAAAAAGGGGCTGGTCTGGTGTATAACACACAGGGAGAGATCTCTCTGGTCCAGGATGATGCCTTAGTAATGAAGTATTCCTCAAAGCACACATGAAGACATTTATCAGTTAGTGGTCTTTAAGCCTTTCTGCTCACCTGCACATTTTTAAGTTTATATACAAAATGTTTTATCATAAATTTAAATGTTTGTTTTTGGTAAAATGAAATGAGTTTTGACTGTGATCAGAATGCATACCTCATGACAGGATTTGGTAAAATCGGTTCTAACTATCTTATTTAAGACATAAAGACCCCTGAATCTGAAAGAAGTCATCGATCATTTTATCCATGAGTTTTAATCCAATGTGTGTTAATAGATTGGTTTTTGTAAAATAGTCTATTTATATATTTAAAAGAATTCGTATAATTAACCAATACTCTTTTGGGTGTTCTGAACTCAGAGTGTCCCTAGACAGGCCAGTTTGATCCTTAAGGGAAAATAAGTAAAAAGGGATTTAAATGACTAGAATGCTTTGAATAGATTTTAAAGGAGGCCTCGGCCTCCTTGACCCAGTATTTTAAATGATCTCTGTGATTGGTATCCAGAAGGTTTTATACTCTGGGGCAATTCATAAGAGGAAGATGTGGGATGTATTTGGGGATTTTTTATTTTTATTTTTGCAAAGTGGGAAAGCTTATTTTCTCAGCTAGTTTTGAGAAAGAGTACTTGTGGAAGATGAGGATAGAAAATGTATTCCTTTGCTAAAAGCAGTCCACTCAAGCAGCATATCCCTTGCAACAACTGTGTATTCTTGCTTATACCATTTTGGAAAAACATTATGCCAAACCACAGACATCAACCTACCTTCTTATTTTAGCTTGATTTTGATGAAAACAACTAAAAAAGATGCTCACCTGGAGGGAACATTCAAAAGAGATATAAGAAGAATTCTGTAACATGAGCCGATGAGCAAGGAGTCTCCTAATCTTCAACTCACTCCCTTGGTGATGCTGTTACAAGGCTGCTCTGTTCTACAGACACTAAATACATCGGAAAAGATTCTCATGTTAGACTAAAAAAAAAAAAAAAACCTAAAAAGCAAAAGAATGCATAGAGGACTGTCCATCATAGATTCTGTATGTGCGGGCAGCTGGGATATTTTAGGCTGTTTTGAAGTTGTAGAAAAGAGAACTGAATGCTATGCACTTCTTTACAACATTTGTTCCAAACTTGAACCAGGAAGGGAAAAGAGATATTCTCCCTTAGGTTCTGTTTAAGTTGTTCCTGAGTATTAATTACCTCTGTATTGATAATTACTAAATACTGAGTGCATATTACATATCATACAATGTGGTAGGCACTTTACACAGATCATCACACTTAATCTGCACAGCTATTCTATGAAGGTGGGAATTGCTATCCAGATTTTCCCGATTGGAAGATTGTTTATGGTTTAGCTGGTTAAATAACTTGCTCAAGGGCACAGAGCTAGTGCACCAGAGTTCTCAATACAGATCACCTGCCTCCATGTGCTCTAAATGAATTGTTAGGCAAGTATTTCTTGCAATCACCCACTGCTTTTGAATTTTAATACAGGTACACATTTCCTTGCCCTAGTTTGTTACAGAGCAAGTGCCTCTAGGGGAGGCTTTCCATTACTTTTGTTTTTCCATAGTGAGCACTTCAATAACTGGGTAAGAAGTTAATTGATAGCAGCCCTACAAGATTTTAAACCGTTATAGGTCATCATCATTGCTAATAAGATTATAAAATAGCCCTCGCTCATCCCTTTAGGTTAGGGTTTACTTTCTACTTGTTTCATTCAATTTTTTTCATTAATTACTTTTTAAAAAAAGATTTATTTATTTATTTATTTTTATGGCTGCATTGGGTCTTAGTTGTGGCACATGGGATCTTTGTTGAGGCATGCGGGATCTTTCATTGTGGCGTGTGGGCTCTTTGTTGTGGTGCATGGGCTTCTCTAGTTGTGGCGTGCGGGTTTTCTCTTCTCTAGTTGTGGCGCGCAGGCTCCAGGGTGCATGGGCTCTGTAGTTGTGGTGCAGGCTCTCTAGTTGAGGTGTGCCACCTCACTAGTAGTTGTGGTGTTCAGGTTTAGTTGCCCCGTGGCATGTGGGATCTTAGTTTCCTGACCAGGGATCGAACCCGCATCCTCTGCATTGTAAGGCGGATTCTTTACCACTGGAACACCAGGCAAGTCCCTTCATTAATTTCTGATAATTGAGAATTAGTTAGAATGAAACAAGTTTCTCTGTACTTTCACATTAGTGTAGTTGACTTGTGATTGGTCTTCTATACCACACAACTGGTCTCTATTGAGAGAGAAAGGATTCTGAAGCAGGTAAGCCTTAGGAGACATTAGAGATGGTGTTGGCTAAGGCCTAAGTAAGTGCTGGAAGCTACGTATAACTCTGAGTAAACCTATCTGCTCTGAGGATCTGATGGCACTTTCAGAGTTTTCCCTAAGAAAACCCGATAAATCCTAACCATCTTGTAAATGCCTCATAAAGAATAGCATTAAGTTACAGTGAAACCTAGATAGTTTTACTTTGAATTCCTGAAGAATTCTGCAGTTGACACTTTTGGGTTTTTAAGGATATTCAATCACTATATTTTCTTGAAAACTTCCTTGGCTTTTTGTAACCTTTCAGAATACATTTCACCCAGCCAAGTTTTATATTGTTATTTTACCGTGTGCTTCCCATCTCAGTGAAACTTCCAGAGCTAGTCTCAACTTACTTTCTCGCCTCTCATTCTTTCCCCAAACTCCAGAAAACTGGCTTCAGTATTTATTCTGAATGTGCTCTTGAAAAGGTCAGGAGATGTAGTGGATATTTTAAAGCCCAGGTTCGTTGAATCTCTGTAGCATCTGGAATTGTTGGTTACTGAGCTCTGGAGCCAGATAGCCTGTGTTTGATTCCAGCTCCCCTGCTTACCAGCTACATGGATGTGGGCCATCTACTCAAACCATCCAGGGCCTCACTCTCCTTATGTGTGGAATGGGGGTAACAGTAGTACCACATTGCTCTTGATGAAGAACACGCCAACTGCTCTGGTTTCCTTTTACTTCTGTGACCCTTCTCCATCACCCCTTAAATGATTATTCTCCAAGATTCCTTCCTTGGTCCAATGCTTTTTTTCCCCTCTTGAGTGATCTAATACAGAATCATTATTCTATTGAATGTTCCAATGCAAAAGTCACTGGATGCTGATCATTCCCAAATCTCCATCTCCAGGCATCTTCTTGAGTTTCAGATTGAAATCATCACCACCTCTTCCACTCTGCATATACCTTTCCCACTTATATTCTGATTACAATTAATGGTATTGTCATCAAGTCACACACCCACACAAAACTAGAGTCATACTAAATTTCTTATTCTCACTCTAACCAATAAAGCACTATAATTTTACCTCCTAAATATTTCCTGAATTTGTCCTTTCTCCATCCCTATTATTATACTGTATTAGTTTAAGCTTTAAGCTTCTGTTTCCAATCTTTGCCCCCCCCCCGCCCCTTAAATCTACTCGCTACTTTTTAGCCAGTGATTTATATAGAACCCCACATTGACCACACTACAAGCCTCAGCATACTAAGGAACATAAATTAAGTCCAAGTTACTTAGGAAAGTATGTAGTGCTCTCTATTACCTGGCTCCTGCAACCTTTCCAACTTTTCCTGCCAATTTCCACCTCATATGAGCAATTCTGAACACTGAGCTAGGCTAGTACCCTGGTATAACGTTCAGTTTTTATTATGCTATGCTACAATGACCTGTTTCTGACTCTGACACTGGTCATTTTCCAAGGCAGGGACTTTCTCACTTATATTTGTGCTTCAAATGCCCAACATAGTGCCTGGAGTAGAGCAGGCACTCAAGTGTTTACTGAACTGCAGACTTTTCTTCTTGAGGAAAGTATAACAACGTAATTTAACAAGTACTGGTCATTTTCATAGATTTTTCCCAAAAATTTTCCCTCAAATTCCTAGGGAACATGTTAAACTTTTTTTTTTCTATTTCTACCCTACGCTTCTTCATTTACATTTACTGGGCAGTGAATGATTTAGTATGGAAGTTCTCACGCCAACAGTTATGTTTATGCAACGTCTTTAGCAACATAATTTTGCAGGTGACTCAAAGCACCCAAGGTGAATGAATGAGTTCAAACACTGACATGCATACCTGCTTCAATCAGTGATTTGAACCCTAGGAATACATTAACGTATGCAAATGTGGAAATGTACCACTGAACAACACATAGCATTTCTAGTGACTATAATCATGTTAGTGACGATTGAGAGAAACAAGCAGGGGAAAAAAGTTTTACATAACATTAGATACCCTGTGACGAATTTATTTTTTAATTTAGGTAAACATAATAGTCCTTTCTGTTAAAAAAGCAATTGAATCAAATATTATCCAAATTACCTAAGGGGGAGATGATTAAATAATACACACACATTCAAAATTTATTTTCAAAAGGATATAACATAGGCAAATAAAGTATCCAAAAAGGTAGGATGGCCACAGCCTAAAAACATCTAAGTGTAAGAATGTAAGCGATTTGGGCAGTGGAAAAATTGATCCTTGCACAACAGAGGTTTGAACGGCAAAGGTCCACTTAAATGTGGATTTTTTTTCAATAAGTACAGTACTACACAATCTGCAGTTGGTTGAATGCAAGATGCAGAACTGTGGATACTGAGGGCCAACTATGGGACTTGAGCATCCTTGGATTTTGGTAACCACGCGGGTCCTGGAACCAACCCTCCGCGGATACCAACGGACGACTGTAGGTGAATTCCCAACTGCACAGAGGGTCAGAAATCCTAACCCCCGCATTGTTCAAAGGTCAACTGTATATAGAAATGATTTTAAATGCTTTCCCTCAGCACAAATTTATTTAACTCTATTCCAGTTGGACCTGTTGAGAAGGAAGAAATTTCTACCTCTACCCCCTCTTGAAGTTCTTGTGGCTGGACTAATAATAAAATTGACATAAGACAGATTAACAGGAGAAAAAGAAATTAAGATTTTAATTTGTGCACGCTGAGGTCTCATAGAAATGGAACCTAGCCAAAGTAGGCAGCTTTTATACTTTTTAGACAAAAGAAAAAAAAAATTGTGAGGAATTAACAGGACAAAGAAACTTAGGATTTGGGCATTTAATTAGTGAAAACTCTAAACAGAGTTTGGGCTTGGGGTAGTAAATTAAAGAAGTTACAAGGTTTGTTTATACAGGCTTCTCAACCCGAATTCCCTATCTCCAGCAATAAAGGTATCCTTCTATTTCCAGGTGCAGGGAGTGTACCTTTCACATGAGAGACTTATTTCTTGCTTTCAGTGAGAAAGAAAGGAGGGTCAGAGTGTCCCTCTCGCATTGGCCATTTCTTAAGTAACTTTAATTCAAAAATAGTCAGTATGCCATTGTGGGGTATTTTGGGGGTGGCCTGCCCGGAGCCTCAACAGACACTAGCTCAGCTTGGATCCAGAACAAGAAATGAAAATGATAGTGGCATACCTCTGATAATTTTCACAGAGACTGACATCCTGTTCTAGTTCCTGAGAGAGGAGGAAACAAAGCACTAACAAAAGGTACTGTCTGTCTCAGTCTATCCGTTTAAGAAATATTTTAAGAGTCCATATGTCAAAAATTCCCTCCTAAAAATTTTGTTTGTTTCTCCAAGAAATTCCCACATTCCCTATGCCAGTAAGTCATTATTTTCCACAAGTAAAGTTATGAATGTGTATAAAATCAGCACTCTATACAAACCTAAGAACTTTATTTTAGTATAACAAAACTAACTGGTGACTTGAAATATCCTCTTTCTAGGGAACTTAATATATGTCAAAGAAAAGAAACTAAAAGACAATTCTTTTACGGGTTTATAATGTGAAAAAAAAGTTCTCATTTGAAGCAGAAAACAAAGTGCATTGTGAAGAAATGTGTATTTGTTTTCTTATACATGCTCACGTATGAAAAGTAATCACATGAAAATCATATATGAAAAGTAATTCACTAACCATAAAAATAAATCAAAATTATATGTGTCAAAAGAATGAAACATATTCATTAAGTATACTGTGGAGTCTGAGGCTAGAAAACAGATTAAAGCAAATGCTAAGGTATGTGTTAAAACATTCTAAGATATCATTTTAAGATATGAAACCTTGACAATTTTATTTCTAACAGAAAACTCCTATACATACTAAACATATTTAACAGCATAAAGCAAAGAGACGAACACTTAACAACTTTCAAGACAGAACTTAAAATCTTTAATGATATGTAAAAGTATGTTAAATTGTCTTCAAGTTTGAACATTTTAGAATGGTAAATGCCAGTCAAAAAATCTAATAAACAGGTAAAATTAACAAAATGATCAAGGCTTTTTAAAATGGTTTCAGCAATCAAAAGAATGTGCTTATCTCAACAGCAAACAGAACTATTTTTAATGGTAAGCCATGAGTTGATTCTTTACTCTAAAAAGCCCAATTTAGTAGGAAAAGGACATACTATTTCTTTTTACAAACATATATTTATATTTTCAATTCACTTCATTCAAAATGTTGCTCATTCTTAGGAAGAATGGAGAAACAAATAAACAAAAAAGCCCCTAAAAGATCAGGGCCATTAATGGATCTTTGCCTAACACACTGTGCAGCAACAGCTACACCTAGGGGCCAGGGGTAAGTAGTGAAGTTATCCAGCTATAAAGTTATAATAAAAGGTAAATTTGGAAATAGCTATTTTTCAACTTACTTAAGGTTCTAGAGTGAGGGTTATCTTTCACTACAAATTATGTTTCAAGGAAACACTTGAGAATCTTTGGGGAACAAAGGCCTTAGTTCAGAGGCTTGAAGAAAGCGTCCTGAATAATTCAGTTTAAAAAAGTGGCTAAAATAAAACTCAAACCAGAGAGAGAACATACAAATACTTTATTGCTCACCTTTCACACAAAGCACACCTCCAGCCATTTTCTTTCACAGCTTGACAATATTTACGTGTACAAAAACCCAGCAAGAAGCGTCATGTAGATTTCAGTAAAGGTGACTGTCAAACATCAACGCAGCCAGGCTTTTGTTTTCTGCAGCAATAATAAAGGGCCTCCTGCTCTAAGCAAAAATCTGTCCTCTTACTTGGTAGTGCATTTTTTCCATTACAAAAAAAGTCTCCTGCCCAAAGCAAACTAACTTGTATTTGCTGAGCCAGTGGTATTAACTCGTGCATAAAACAAATTTCAGTTTGCTGTTTCTTCTAGCAGATTTCAAGTAAAAATAAGGTTGAAGGAGGAACTTGTTTTGAATGGATGCAGGTCAGTTTGAATTGCTATACTTAACTAAATGCCTACGTGTACTATAGGTTCACAACTTAGTTTGCTTTTATAATCTTTACGGATTTTGGCCGTGTTCAAGATTTTCAGAGTTGAGCATATGGTACAGTATTCCATCCAAAGGGTAAGGCTACTGAATGTGCTATCTGCAGAAGAGCTCATTTAATAGGAACTGACCTCGAAGTTCTATCATGAAGCAAATGTTGCATAACCTCTCAGAATAAGAAGCCAATCAGGGCAGAACTGTGCTTGGAAAATAGGCATTAGAATACTTTAAGGAAAATACATATAAATGGATTGTTAATATGAGGAAGGTTTCCTAGTTGTAAATCTAAAAAAATCTAGGAGAATCCTCATTTTTCAAAACTGCATATTGAAAACATGAAAACTACTTATTCAAGTAATTTTGTTCAGAAAAATATGCATGTTCTGACTGTGGAATTAGTCTACTGGTCAATTAAAGGCGATTTTAATTACCTTTTAAGAAATTCTTCATACAAAGGAGAGATACTGTATGTGTTTCTCAAATAAACAGCATTATGTAAGTCCATTAAAAAAAAAAAACAAAACCCAAAATGAACAGTATTGTATGAAGACCTACAAATGCTTATGCCAAGCAGGAATCTGCCTGTCACCTGTGGTCTCACATTAACTCAAAATCAATGCTGGATTCAGGATTCTGAAACTAAGTTTCTATTACTTGAGCTCTAGCAAAATGTAAGGTTCTGTAGCCTCAACTAGTATAATGTCTGCCCTGTCCAAATCCAGAATGATTATACTGATAACCTCCATGCTGGAAGTGCTGTTCAAATTGTCCCCCCTGGTGATAATTCTGGCTCCCTCTTCCTCCCCAACCTCCTCCCTGGCCTGCGCGTCCACCACCTCGGCCTCCGCGACCACCTCTCCCTCCGCGACCACTGCCTCGATCACCATGATGCCCTCCATCTTGGTATCTATTGTCCTGCTGATATCCACCACCCTGGTATCCACTTCCTGTATATGTAGATGTTTGGAAGCCACCATAACCACCACCCTGGTAGCCACCACTGTGGCCACCATGATAGCCACCCGGCTGGAAACCGGAATCTCGATAACTACCATCTTGGTAGCCACCTCCCCCTCCACTCCCTCCATCTGTCCAGCCTCCCTGATGCTTATTTCCTCTTCCTCCCCCTCGGCCACCGTGGTCGTAGCCACCGCGGTCGTAGCCACCACGTCCGCCTCTCCCTCCTCCTTGTTCGTGACCTCCTCGTCCTCCATATGAGGAATGTTCATAACCACCTCTCCCTGCTCCGCGGCCTCCTGCTGGCTGCTGGGGGCCATCTTGCCTTTTCTGCCATGGCGGCATCTCCGGGGGTGGAGGTTCAATTTCATTGGGCCTACCTCCTCTGTCAGGAACCCTGCCCATCAACACCTATGGGATAAGAAAGACATTTAAAATTTTGAATTACTTTATTTTATAAACAGAAATAAATGTATCTGAAAGAAAACTAAAGGTACTCTCATCACCTTATTGATGGCACAGGCAGTCTTTTCTCTTATAGAGCCACTGCTTGTCCTTAAAATCTTTGACAAGTCTTGTCTTGCGGCCAAAAGATGGGCAACAGAAATAGTACTTTTAGGAGATAAGACTGAGCGTTTTGGCTGGTAAACCTTCGCTAATTTTTCTGTCTGACTCTGTGAAAGAAAGTGTTCAAAGACAAATGTCAATTTTCAAGATGACATAGAAACATTGATATTAAATAAGATTTCCAAAATTTCTGATGATAATATTTACTAGGCTCCAGATGAGAGAAAAAGTTACATACTCACCATTGCTCCTATCTAGTGAAGAACTAAAGAGTACAGCTGAGATAAAGCCCCTTTACCCCCGTGTCCCCAGGGAATGATGGGGGGAGGGGGATATGGGGGTAAAAGGGCTTCCCTTTAGGACAGTGGGACAAAAAGGTTCCCCATGCCATTGGTCTCAAATCAAACACCTTCATTTTATCTATTTAAATATAAGAATGGAAACCCATTTCAACAATTTTGCTTTTTTAATTTTCTCATCTGCTTACTATGAGATAAAAAAATGTT
Organism: Balaenoptera physalus; assembly: GCF_965194825.1. Taxonomy (NCBI): domain Eukaryota; kingdom Metazoa; phylum Chordata; class Mammalia; order Artiodactyla; family Balaenopteridae; genus Balaenoptera; species Balaenoptera physalus. The sequence continues at coordinate 71,012,981 of NC_138894.1, read as the reverse complement.
ACCCGTGACTAATTTGAACTAATTATGTTAACATGATACATATTTCTTGCAAAAGTGATCCCCCATGTAATACTTTCCTCTATCATAAATAATAATTAAGAAAAAGCGTCTACTTTAACCATTTAGTAGAAGTACATTTAATGCATGTGTAACATAAGACCACAAAAGATGAATGAACAAAGGATATAAGGAGCAAGTTAGGGCTTTCCTGGTGGCACAGTGGTTAAGAATCTGCCTGCTAAGGCAGGGCACACGGGCTCGAGCCCTGGTCTGGGAAGATCCCACATGCCACAGAGCAACTAAGCCCGTGCGCCACAACTCCTGAGCCTGCGCTCTAGAGCCTGCGAGCCACAACTCCTGAGCCCGCGTGCCTACAGCCCACACTCTGCAATGAGAAGCCACCCCAATGAGAAGCCCGCGCGCTGCAACAAAGAGTAGCCCCCACTCGCCGCAACTAGAGAAAAGCCCGCGCGCAGCAACAAAGACCCAACACAGCCAAAAATAAATAAATAAATGAATAAATTTATTAAAAAACAAACAAACAAAACCCCAGAACTGTAGTGTTAATGCCTTGGGTCAATACACACCCATCAATCATTACATGCTTTTCAAGCTGAGAGTTGCAGGTTTTTGTTTTTGAAGTATATGTATTATGCCGAGAGTAAAATGACTGTTTTTATCAAAGACAACTTAAGAAAGGACTGGTATTTCCTCAACAGTCCCAGAAGAGAATAGTTTATTCCTCATGTTACTACTGACTCACTGTGAGATCTTAGGCAAAACCTTCCATTTACCTGGCTCTCCACTTTAGTTGCAAAATAAGGGGAGTTAAGACTGATCTCTAAAACCCCTTTCCAACACTAAGATACTGTAACTCAAATATCTACCCCGTCAATTTAGCAGCTAAACAGGACTATGCTATGGTTTAAAAATTTTAGGTGAAACTAATGTATTAGGAAGATAACTGGAGAACTAAACTAAAGAAAAACATTTTCTCAGTCAATTAAAATTCAGAGAAAAATCTACTTTTAAAAATGAATGCACTATTAACGGAACATCGAATACTAACATATTTGGACCAACCTCCACATAAGTTCAAGAATTAGTTCCATTTCAGGGTTCTAAGAAGGTCAAATTAATCAATTGCGCCAATTAATTACCACTTACTGATAAAAGAGTAGATATTTAATAAATACCTGTTGAATGACCAAGACCTTTACCTGGATTATCTTATTTAAGCTGAAATAAAACAAAGTCTTACCAGATTTTCCAATTCTCTATAAATGGATCATAAAATTTGGTCCTCCAAAACCAGTATTTCTAATTTAATTAATTTATTTAATCAGCAAGTTAAATTGCTAGCTTAAAGTATAGTAAACAAATAATTGTAAAATTTATTATTTTTAGTAATTTTCAGATACTCTCTCCTTTTCTCTCACAAATGGGAACTCCCAGTAGGGTTTATAACATATAGCTTTGTTGGAAAATATTAAAAAATTGAAAAATAAATGTTTTTATTATTGCTGAATGGCTGAAAGAATTGCTACTCAGTAACTCACTAAAGAAAAACTCCTATGTGTGTCTCCTATGTATCTCTTTTATAGTCTCCACTGTATCTAAACTGTGCTAGGAATGTTTAAGGATCATGTCTATAAATACTCTGCTCTTTTAAGTGATATAACGTGTACCTTAGCTCTGTCAGACCAGCCAAAAGACTGGACAGTGACATCCAAACGTTTTATTAGCAGCTTTCTCCGAACTTCATATTCATTGGCTACGGCTTGGTTAATTGCTTCTATCTTTTCCTGAAACAAAATTAAGAAGACCAGTTAGAATTTAAATCTGCTTGACCCCCTATTCCAAAAGGGCAGAAACTGTATCTGTTTTATTCACAACTGAATCCCCAGCACTCAGCACAAAATTAATTAGGTTATTTAATAAATAGAATAAGAAGTACTAATAAACTAATGAAATGATAGGCATAACAATGCTGTCTCAAAACATAATGAAGAATATGTAAAGTACAAAATTCTCATTTAGTTTTCCTATAATTCACTGTGTGAAGCTCAGCCCAGTGAAGTGTTTGGCTTGAAGGCAACCCATTTGGCAATTAGAAACATGCATCATACTGAACTTCAATTTAATCAGCTGTGTGAAATATTTACAAACATGAAAGAAGTGCTTCTAATCTTACATAAATAAAATTATTTTGGATAAATCTTAAGATTAACAAAAATGATTCTAAGGATGTCCACCTAGGAAACTACACATTAGAAAATATAACTTCAAAAACACAAACATAAATATCCTGAGATAGGTAGATGGCTCCTTACAAAGTTTACTCAGGATGATTACTACTCACCCAGTGGGCCGGTCCCATTGGCTTCTTCAATAAAGGCTTTCCCACATGATTAGGTGGAACTTTTGCTAATGTTTCCTTTAACTGACACAAAAACATAAATGAATAAACAAATCTAAAAGTAAAACACACATCCTCCTCATCTTCCCAATTCCCATCATATCTTGCCATCAAAAGAAGATTCCTGACAGAGGCAAAGGTGGAGGATGTTTTGAAATGTACAAGACCCACACGATAAAGACACTCACTTGACCCACTCCTCACGTGTCTATGGAAGCATGAGTCCTTCACTGCACCTAGAACAGTGCCTGACAACAGTGGGCATTCAATGTGTATTTGCTGAATGAATGAATGAACACACAGAAAAATATGGACTATGGATACACTGCTGCTCCCCTGTAGAGTTCAGCCAAATTTGTGCATCATGGCATCCATCTACCCCACAATGCAAATGTACCAATTCTTAGAGTCCAGCAGATATGCATATAGAGAATAACTCCGCTATAACAAATATCATTCTCTTCTGTTCATTAATTTTTAATTAAAATTGCTTGTTCCTAATCTATTATATAAAAACTCATAACTGTTGATAACATGTGGTATAAAATAATTCTGACTTATTTTCACATACTAGATTATATTAGCAGTCAACACATCTAGTTTGCCAGTTGAAACATGTAAGACTCGAAGTGACTGGATTAAAATCCCAAACATTTACATCCTTTTCTGTCCAGTCAATGGGGAGAATGGTGGTAACATTTAATGATAAGGACCTTAAAATTAATTGCATCAAAGTTCAATGATAAAATAAGTTTTTTAAACGGATGCAAGTCCTAATTCTTTTTACATTATTTCTAGCTTATTTCAGTTTATAAATCAAAGTGCAAAGTTTCCTTTTTGAAAAAGAAACATGCTAACATGTTAAAAAAAAAAAAAACAGTAAAATACCAATTTCTCTTGAAGGTATCTAGGACTTAAAACCCAAAACTTATTTAGTAACAATCACTTAATAATATGCACATTAGGTTCCCATTAAGAGAAATTAACTTGCTTCATTTCAAACAACTGTAGGACTATGCCTTTAATACACTACAATCTGGTACTAAAGGTCTTACTTTTTTTTCAATCCCGCTGAAGAATTGGAACATAGTTATATTGGCTGGAGGTTTGGACATTCCTAGAGCAATACATATGCCTTTCAACTCTTGAAAGACCTCACTACCGCCTCCTTCTTGAGCTTTTTTTGGAGGAGTATTCACACAGAGCATTCTGGCAGCTTCTAGTTCTGAGATGAGGTATGCTGAAGTAAACAAAATAAGATTTCAAAATGAGATACAGCTACAATTAATAGTCATAAGTCTGGAGTCACAACTCTATAGACCTAATGATATGTAACTTTTAAAGCTGCAAGAATGGATAAAAACAAGAAAGGAAAACAATTTTTACCTGCAAATGATGTAACATATAAACTGGTTCTGTAATTCAGTATTTAACCAATATATGTTTAAAGCCTGATTTAAAAGCAAGCAATTCTTCTTTGAAATCAAAGGATCAAGGTAGATCACATCTTAAAATGTGGATTCTTGCATTTCACTATTAAGGAACCTCCAGAACAGGGGCTGGCATCTGTTAACAAATTTGCAAAAGGTGGCAGGCGGCCAATTTTCAGCAACAGTTAAAAAGTTATATTATTATTTTTTTTTACTTCTCACAACTGATACACACCAGTGATGCAACTATCCTGTCCTCTTACCTTCCAAAACTCAGGTAGTCTGTTTAAGACCAGAGTGAAAGAACATTTTTAAGTAGTCAAAGCTTCACTTACAAGAGAAGGGGGAAACAACTAAAGTTCCAAACATTCCTTTTACATGGTCTCCAGTAGCCTAAGGTCACCCTCCAGCTGTTCACAGAAAACCCTCTTCCATCTATATTCTTCTCAATATTCCCTTTCCTCCTATGTTCCTCATTCTCACCCCCTCCCCTGGGGAAAAAAAAAAAAAACCCAAAACTTTCTAATCATTTCTGGACAGAGTCCTTTCGTATCAATATCATCCCTTTGTGTGTTGATTTCAGGCAGGTATAATGAGGGCTGCAATCTGCTTCAGGTAATTCAGTTGAAGGTATAAATATTCAATCTTATTACTTTAACCTTCCCAAGGACATTTAACTTGTTATAAAAGATGTTTAATAATCATTTGGATCTCAGGATTTCAGGTTATGTGACAAAGTGAGACCCTTCTGACAATGTTAGGAAGACAGCTTTGGAAAAAGACATTTTCTGGGCTCTTAAGCCCTATTATAAGTATAAAAGAATGATCAGCTTGAATATCTCATTTCCTACACCCAAGGTGTAATGTGAGAAGTACAGCGGTCATAATTTTGGCAGATCATTTCTGAAAAGCTGCCAAATCCTATTCTAGAATAAACACAGCTAAGTTTCTGGAAAGGTCTTCTAAATGGGTTTGATATAATCTTAACATGTTCCATATACCAAACTGTATGAGTTAAAAGATCGAAACAGTAAAACCCCAGTGTCATGAAAATAATGAACTGATTTTGCAAATAAGGTTTTATTGGAACACTGCCACACTCTGATTCATTTACATATCATCTACGGCCGCTTACATGCTACAACAGCAAGGTTAAGTAGCTGTGACAGAGACCTTATGGCCCAGGAAGCTGAAAATACTTACTATCTGGCCATTTAAGAAAAAGTTTGCCAACCCTTGCTCTAGAAAATCATATATTATATGATTTAATAAACTGGTCTCTAAATTTGGGACAACATAGCTCAGGCATTCACAAAATTAGTTTACCAACACAATTACTGTTGAAAAACATTAACTGTAACTGATGTGTTCAAAGTACCAGGAAAGGCACTGTAGGTATTGTACATAACAAACAAAAAAGATCTCTACACTCTAGTTAGGAATAAAGAATATATGCATCAAAGATATCTGACTAATTATACCTAAGGGAAATATCCTAACAACCACAAAGGCCAATGAACAGCCACAACAGTTCTTAATCCGATACATGAGAGTTTTTCAGCCACTACAGACTATTAGAGAATAGACTATTCTATTTTACTAACAATTCTAATGTGGTTGGTTTATTTTCCCCCTCAGAATGCAATGTATTAAAAGATTCAAATCAGTAAGGTAAGGGTGCTGGAAGAAGCAAGTAAAATTATAGCATCGAGATGTGACAACTGATACTTGGAAAGATGAGAAATATTTATACAGCGCGAAAAGAGAATGAGTATATGTACATAAATGCATACTAGCATGAGAGAGAATACAAACTAGGGAATATTTTCGAAAAGGCAAAGAGCAGAAGCAAAGATAAAGAGAAGGAAGGGAGCAGTGTGTATGTATGTATGAAGAATTCGAAGAGCAGAGTAACCTTTATTTGATATAGTCATTTAGTTGAGGAGCAAATAGTTATATATTCTTGAAAAGCTTTTGAGGGGTGATAGCACATTAAAATATAATTATGACCTTGAGTCCAAAATAATAATGTTCAGGACACTCGCTTAAGAAACAGGAAAGAGTTAAAGGCATTTTTATAAATATTTATATTCCAAGTGGTTTTTATAAGTATCAGTACCAAAAAGACCAAACTCATAGCTCTTTGGAAGAATTAGCTATTCAGGGTCATTACTGAGCTTTCCACACAGCTGTTGTCTTCCTATGTAAGATAACATATTCTAAGTGCCAAATATCAGGTATTGGAAAGGAAAAGCAGTGCTACAAAGGAAGATTCAGTGAGTATACTGTGGCTGAGCCAGTTATTGAAATTATACAATTTGAAGGATAATGAATGCATGCATAAGAACTATATGCAACAATATCAATATCTAAAGCAATATCTAACGTTATGTGTCTATCCCCTGCCCCCATACCCACCTAATAACAATCATCTGACAAAGGGGAAATTAAGAAAGTGATTTTGGAATACCTTAGTTCCTAAGTATAATGGCTGTGAACACACTTTTTTTTTCTTTGACTGAACCTTCAAAATTGGAGTTGCATCACTTTTCAGAAGCCAAAGTTCAGTTGTAAAGACGAACATTTAAAAGATCCTCTGAATGGCGTTTGTCATAATAAGAACTATAATATTCAGTTAACCAAAGTTTCCTCTAAGCATGTCTCAGAATGCTACAAAAATTCTGAGTTTAAGACTACTGGTGGTGTTTATTGGAGAGTTTATACAAGGCAATAAAATTTGTGAGTCTACTTATTGTTTCTCAGGGCGAAGAGAGAAACAGTAGTTAGTATATTTAAAAAACATGGAAGGAGAGAATTTTTCCTAAAAATTTACTTCCCAGAATGATCAGTAAGTACAGGAACAATCCAAATAGTATTCCAGAAATGTTTACATTGTAATTTGACATCTTTACAAACAAAACCAAAATCCCCAATTACCCAGCCACAAAGAAATATCAACAAAATACTTTAAATAATTACATTTACCATTTACTGCACCTAGAATGGTTACTGTCCTCAAATAAATTAATTAAAAAAAAATCTTCATTATTCCCACAATATCTTCCTAGTTAACTTTAAAATGTGTTTCTAGTCTAGAACACTGAGGTGTGGTGATCACACACTTGCATAACCCTCCAGCACTACCTCTGGTCATGTTAGGTGAAGCACACCAGGCTGAACACCACACCAAATTCAAACCATAAAAGAGTAGCAATTACAAAAACTGCTACCAGCGCATGGGCCCATCATTAGCTTCTTAGTTAGAAACTTAACAAAGTTTTCTTTACACCCATTTATTATCCATGGAAAACATAAATAAAAAAGAATGACTACATTCTAGTAGCCATGAACTTACTGAGCAAAAGGAGGCAGTTCTTCTGAATGAGAAGGCGCTTGGTCACATCCCCAGATGTCAGTGAAAGATATGGACAGTTCATCTCCCCTAGTAGCCCACTCACCTCAAGCTGGAATTCTTCAGCTTCACTTGGGCCTTTTAAGAATTAAAATAATCTTATTTAATAAAAATTATTGTTTTCCCCATTGGCATAGTAATTATATATAAATTGAAAATTTTAAAAGTATTCTCCTAACACAAGTTCCTGTCTCTTCTAATTCATTCTTTCTCACACCACTGCCAATGTGCTTTCTTAAACAGTTTTCATTAGGTTATTGCCTTGTTTGAGAACCATTAATGGCTTCCTAATTTCTACCTCATCCAATCTAATTTTTTCTGTTTGCCTTTAAAGATTCTTCATAGCCTCTCTGCTTGCCCTTCCCAGTGTATTGTTAGGAGTAGTTCCTACTACATGTATATAGTAGTTACCTACAACCTCCACAAACATTCCCTCTATTTGTGCTAGGCCAGTCTCCTCACTGTCCCAGGAATAGTCAGTCTCATTTCTACTTGCGTGTCTTCACTTAAGTGACTCCTGGTGATTGATATGCCCTCTACTCTCTCCTCCTCTATCAAACCCCACCTATCCATCAAAGCCCAGTGGTCTTGCTCCTTGATGAAACCTTCCCCAGGGCCTGCTACACTCACTGATTTCCTTCCCCTGTGAACCACAAAGTGAAGTATTTAACTACTGTTCTATCTCCAGTTGTTTCAGTTGTGCCTAAAATTCCCAGGTAGACTATATTTGAAGATGGCGAACATGATTTGTGTTTCTGTTTTCTCATAACGTGTCAAGTATAGCGCTTACTGGGTGAACGAAGGAAAAGCAATGTTCTTTCTTCTTTACTATTTTGATAGTTCTCTAACCAATATCACAAAGGGGTAAAATTTAACTAACAAACTTTGAGAGTCACTTGATTTGAGTCCATTTTCTCACCTATAAAATGGGAAGAATGTATTATCAATGTTTTGCAAGCTGTGTTCCATGAACTTCAGTTCCAAAGAACTCCGTTACAGGCAGCCGGGGAGGAGACAGCTGTGCTCAAAATAGTCCCTCTCAACTTCAACTAAAACAGCCACACTTTTTACCTGTTTTATATTGACTTCTATAAGATGTTTTCATTTGAACAACAGGGCTCCTGGTTATAAACAGTTAACACCGTATAGGTGTTTTCAAGGGCACCTACAATCTCTGAAATGTTAGGTCAAGAGGCAGCGTGAAGAACACTGGCTCCCAAACTTGACTGCTGGGGACTGAAGCACTTACTGGTTGTGTGACCTCAGGCAATGTACTTAACCTTAGTGCTTCCTCGTTTAAGGTATAAAAGAGTAATAAAAGCTGCCTGGTAGGGTTGCCCTGAGGTTTAAATGAGTTAACACTAGTAAAGTGCTTAGAATATGGCTAGTGCTCAGTAAGTGTAAGCTGCTGCTACTACTGTTACACTATACTCTCCTTAATAATTAGAATTGGATGCCACTGATGTATACACATTAAATATACTAAATATGCAAGAGTGAGCTCTTTGAAATGGGATTCTGTGGGGGAAAAAAATGGGATTATGTGTATAGTTCTCCATAAGGGTGGATTAGCAGGTGGGCATTTTTCTTTATCTCCTGTTATGGGTTTACCTATGATAGGAGGGAACCAGGTTGTGGAGCATCAGATTCCAAGCTTTTGCCTCTTTCACAGCATCAAAACTGGTGCTAAAGCAGTTAACAAAATTGGCAAATGTAAAACAGCTCTCAACACCATAAATCTGATGGTGCTGGATCTAGTTTTGATGCATCTAGTGATACATTCCTATGACACAGAAAGCTTCCTAATAAAGTATTCCTTCTCCCTATGTATAACAGAATTGGAATGCATTTACTTTACATGCTATATGTACTGGAATTTGGTAGTCCTCAGAGAAAAACGCCCCAATTTCTAGTTCTAGCCACCAATTTAAGATCTCACAAGTTGTTACAAAGAATGAAAAGTTCATATATACTTGTCTCCATTTTTCTGTGTCTCAGTAATAGGGTCTTTTCAACTTCCACAAATTTTTAACAGTTGTATGACTACATTCCAGTTTTTCAACTTCAGAATCACCTTATCTCTAAAAACAATGGAGGAGAAAAAAGCATTTGGTTTCTTTACAAATTTTTTTTTACATTTACAAAGAACTTGAAATTTCAGCTGTAGTACTGATAATGTTCACTTGACAATACAAACTTTATTTTTACATTTTGCACCTAAAACTGAATGTTTACTTACTGTTAGTTGCTTGCACATTTTCGTCTAGTTTACAGAGCACTCTTAATTCAGACACCAACCAAGCACAGAGTTTGGTAAACTCAGGGGAACTGGCTCCAGCAGAGACTGCCTGAGACAGAGCGCCATCTTCTAACAATGGACCCTTGTAACTGGTGAGTAAGAAATTATACTTCAGAAGAATATAAAATCACATCTAATACATTACATCTTCTAACAATGGATCCTTGTAACTGGTGAGTAAGAAATTATACTTCAGAAGAATATAAAATCACATCTAATACATTACAGGTACAATGTATTTACATTTTTATTTGTATAATTAAGCAATGGTTTAACAAAGATAAATTACAATGACCAGTCTCTAAACTTACAAATATAAATAAACTAAACCATTAGAAAAAACAAGCTAATCCCCTCAAAGTATGTGAATATTGAATAGAATCACATGTACTAAATTATGTCAACCTCTGTACATTTACTGAGAGCTCTTATTGTACAAAGGTTTACTTTCTTACTTTAATTGAATTAGTATTAAAACTAGATTATAAGTGATAACTATTTATACTATAGTTGACTATTTCAGAAATAAAACTTAGGTTATATTTTCTAGAAATTTTTCCAGAAATTAATTAGATTTGGTTTTTAATGACTTTCTTTAAAAGCAAAAGCTTTCCAATTATTCATTTATTTCCCCCTCCTATATTTAATGATAGTTAAGATTAGTTAAGACTTACTAGTACCAGAGAAATGTGAAGATTAATTTAATAATTGCTGGTGAGTTGATGTTTAGGTGAAATGGTGCAACTGAATCCCAATCCTTTGTAAGTGATTCAAATGTAATTTTAAAAAATTATTAAATGTTCAAACATTCATAAAAGACAATAGTAACAATGAACCTCAATCCAGAAAGTAGCTAGAATTAAAAATTTTATCATTCTCAAGGTAATTTTAAAATACATATTCTTCAGAAGGTTATTTTATCTTCTTTTAAATGTAATATTGATAAAAGCACTTATTAAATATGATACATTATATGCTTAAGATAACTCGATATTTAGAGGTATAGAGATGTTAGAGAAATGATAACAGTCAATCCTTCTAAAATATAATTATATGTTTATATATTTAATGGGACAGAAGAAATCTCACACAAAAAATGAGATTATATATAGCCTGGCATCTAGATTCAAAACCACATATTATTAGACAGTGAAATAAAAAAACTAGGCCTAGAAATTTCTCCTTGTGTTACACATTTAAACTTTATTAATATATTCTACAAGTAATTACTGAATTCCTACTGTGTACCAGGTAAAAAATAAATGGTCATTTATTTCTAATATTTCACAGTAAATCCTTGAAAAGTACATGTCATTCAATTAAGGCTAAATTTTAATGACTGAATGCCACCAAACTAGGCAGTTATGGGTTAAAATGTATAGTCAAGTTTTCAGACTATCCATGGTTTACATAACAACCCATCTCCATGATTTATTTAACTGGAGTTATTATAGTAACAATGACTTTTATAGTACCCAAAAGAAGAAAAACATAGTTAACAGAGAATAAAAGAACAATAATGGGAAGAAATGGCATCCATCACCAATTGTTAAGGGACCTCTATCCATGCAGAATTTAAATTCTGCATTACATTTAAATACAGTTTACCTCCATCCTCCCTCTACTCCTCCTTCAAGATTAATCTTAAGTGTCACTTCTTCTAGGAAGCTTAGGACTTGTTTCCTTTCCCAGTTTTCCTTCCCCATTTCCTTTCCTTTTCCTGGCCCTCCTCAGTTCTCCTCACAGCATATTTTCACAGTGTGAACTTCTCTTCTACCTCACTCTGTACCCTTAAGTGCTCAGATCAACACTGTCAACAGAACAAGTGTTCATCAAAAATGTTTACTGAATGGTTTCATGTGTGAAACTTAGCAATTTAGTCTGAGAGGACCACCAAAAAGACACCATTTTGCTGAATGTGACTTCTACTTAGGCTCTCATCAAAGAAATAAACCGCCTAAAGTCCAGAATAGTCATGACAATTAAGAGCAAGTTCCAAAGAAAAGAACAATGATAATTCATGTTGACAAAAAAAGATGATAAGCACTACCATTTCCTTTCATAAAAATCTGCGCCAGGACAAGTTACTTAAACGGGCAGATTTTGGGAACCCAAGGTATCCTTTCCTGAAGAAGACAGGTTTCCCCCAAAGGTTTCCATGGTACGGAAAAACCTCGGGGAAGGTTTTGATAAGGGACTTGTTACTTTATAAATATGGTTACCTAAATCTGTTTTTCTTTTCTTTCTTTCTTTTTTTTTTTTTTTTGATATCGTACCTGTAGGCAAATATTTAATCATACAGTTTGTTTCTGGAACCACATTTAGCCCAAGAAATTCTAAGTTCTCAAGTTTTAACAGAGTACACTGATCTGGGTGACCCAGTGAGATAAGAATCCCTATTTCCAGCTTCTGGATACTGATAAATTATGGTTGAGTTAACTGTCACGAGGAGAGACAAAATGCACAACAAATATGCAGGGACTTGGTGGGTGAAGAGGCCCCTAAGGGTAAGGGCTAACGGTGGCTCAATGAAGGAGTGTCAGAGTCAAGGGAAACTGCCAGTGGTTCCCAGGAAGGTGGTGACAGGTTAAGTGCACAAGTGAGCTGGCGGGCGGAACGTATGCAGCGCACGGACTTGTGGCTGAGGGCAGCCTGGGCACATGCATACATGACTGGGCAAAGCAGATTTTTTTGAGAGTAGGGGGATGGGGTAGGAGTAGGGGCTCAAGACAGGAGCAGGAAGTTTGGAGAACAAGTAGGAAAACAGAGAATCAACTTTGGCAACCTCCAGAGTGAGGGGGTAGGGCAGGAGAATGAGGCGCAAGGAGAGGAGCTCGGGGAGCGTGGTGGCGAGAACCAAAACCCAGACAATGACACGCATGACTGACAAACGCTGCGGGTAACTCGGCTGCAGGAAGCACAGGGCAGGCCTAGGGTGTCGCAGCTGGAGGGCCCCGACCCGGCAGGGCAGGCAGTGGACGTGGCATTGGGGTCCCGGAGCTACAGGGAGGCGACAGTCAGGAGCCACGGGGTGCGGCGTGGAGAGGCAGGTGTCTCTGACTGGGGCGGAGGAGTTGTTCCCGGGGCGCCAGCAGCGTGGGGTTTGGGAGACCCGTGCCCTGGCAGTCTTACCCGAGATCTTCCAACGACTCCAAGATGTCAGTCTCCATGAGGTCACACTCCATGCTACTGTGGTATTCAAATTTCCGAGTCGTCAGGCTCCTCTCTTCGCCGGTAACGCGTAAACTCGCGCATGCGCTGCCTCCCCGGAACTTCCAAATCGACAGCTGGCGCCTCAGGCCCTGCACTGCGCATGCCTGGAGCGTGCGCAAGAAACTTGGTTCCGCCTGCCTTCCGGCTCCAGCCAGCTAACGGGTGGCCCGGAGACACCGTTTGCACATGCGTATTACTGAATAGTGAAGCTAGCGGCCCAAAGAAGGGCAAGAGGACTGGCTGCGTGGCAGCTGGGCGTGGGGACTAGGCGAGTCGGGGAACGCTCTAACTTCTCCTAATTGGGTGTACGCATGTGCGAATCTTGGGGCGAGGCGGGCGGGGTAGGATCGTCGTGGGTGGGGAGGGTCTTAAGACTTGGGTGGGTGCTGGCTGTGAAACTGAGTCTCGGGAGCTCAGTCACCCGAGTGGGTGTCTGCAGCCTGCTGGCGTGTTCTAGCTTTAGCTGTGGGTTATGGAGAAAGGGGAAATTCGTGCGCTCCGGTCTTCCTTAGCACAGGGGTAGACGGGCCAAATGCGGAAAATGGCCGATAACATGCCATTGTATTTCCTTGTGGCTGTAGTAGCTGTATTTCAGGGTTAGGGAGGAGTCAACTTTCCCTTGACACGAATGTACTCATGAAGTTGTTTCATTCCCTCCGTTTACATTCTTTACTTTGCACCTTAAGCCCTTCCCAGACACTAAGCATCTTATTTTAAAGGGGGAACGGAGGTAAGAGGAGGTTTTCACTCCGTATCAATCTCAAATAGAATAGATTTAAATTCACGCAGTTTAAAGAGTAAATAAATTTTTGTTGTACCGTTGTTGATTTGGCATTATTTGGCAGGGTGTGACACTTGGTTCACGATGGGTTGTGGTTTCTTTGCAGTTACTGGCTGGGTATGTGCTTAGAAATTATTGAAAAAATGAGAAAAATTGTTTTCAAAGTGATGGCATATTTAGAAAATTATATTTAACTATAAATTGGTATACGCTGCACTATGTAGGCATTTTTTAAAGAGTTTTCACATTGATACCAGTAGATTTAATTTTGTAGTTCTCATTTTCGTGTCTAATGGATAAATGCTCCCTATCCTTAATAGTATCTTTTTAAATTCCTTATTTTGCGCCATCTGGAGTGGGGGGAAGGAATTAACATTTATTATGTACCTAGTGTGTGCTTGACATAGTATTACTTCCTTGATCAACATTATTTTATGCAAGCACCATAAGGCTGTGTAAGTATTAACTCCCATTTTGCAGATGAGGACACTAAGGGCTCAGTGGCTTAATGGTCTGCAAAAATGGTAAGGCCAATAAGGACCTGGCTCTTGAGACTGAGGTATCTCTAAATCCGTATTTCTTCTTATCTGACTAGTCAAATAAGGATTTATAAGCAGGATATGAAAAGATAGGACTATCTGGCTAGTTGAATAAACAACTTACTCAACTTATGTATGCTTGTATATCTTGTGTATAATTACCTTACCATAAAAATGGAATAATTATTCTCATAGGGTTGTTGAAGGTGCTAAACAAAAAGTAATTCTTAGTGCAAAATCAATTTGGGGGGGGGGGGAGGTTTTCATTCTTGACTCACTTTTCATTGTAAGTTATAACACATAGTATTTGTGAGTGAACAAATGATGACTCCCCTAAATGTATTATTCTTCTCTACCTAATGCAAATTGTTAGAGTAAATGGAGGGTAGCCAACACAAAGTGGTTTGTTTATTATTTAAAATAATTCTATAAAGGACTTTACTGCAATGAAATCAATGCTTTTAAAAGTAAATATTGCCATCATTTCTATAGGATCTAGTAGGAATCATTTGCATTTTGTTTTGAAATTGTTTTTTTTTTTTTTTGTATTGTAACCTGGATATCTAAAGACCTTATTCAAGCTGAATTATATGAAAAAACTCTGATCTGGGAGTTAGGAACCCTGGTTTTTGCCTCAGTTCAATATAAGAAAGAGTTTTCTAACAGTTAGAGTTGTCTAAAGTCCATCAGATTATCTTTGAGAGATGAGTTTTCTGTTTAGAAGGTGTTCAACTAGAAATAATGAATAATCTTAGTTTACAGTCCAGCCTTTCCAAATATTCTTGTAAAGAGTAAAGAGAAAACATTTTATACTTGTGAAAAAAAAGTAATGGAGAAAATTGAAATGAAAACTGATTTTAGTTTTCAGAGGAATATCTTTTTATGTCATAACCTTAAAGATGATTATAGGCAAAGTTTTGAATTATGTAGTAGTTAAATTTTTATGCAGCTGAGATTCTTAAGAAAGTTACTTCTAATATTCATAGAAGGGTAATTTTTATAATGGCAAGTAAGTCGGTACAAACTTGAATATAAGATTTGTCATTTGTCATAAAATGGTTTCTCAAAGTTGATTAAACAGACACCTAAAATAAATAATTTTTTCCTCAATTAAAAGAGTCTGAAAAAATATATAGGGACTTCCCTGGTGGCGCAGCGGTTAAGACTCCATGCTCCCAATGCAGGGGGCCCAGGTTCGATCCCTGGTCAGGGAACTAGATCCCACATGCATGCCGCAACTAAGAGTTCACATGCCACAACTAAGGAGCCTGCAACTAAGACCCAGTGCAACCAAAATAAATAATAAAATAAATAAATAAATGTTAAAATATATATATAGCACTTTCCAGTTTTAATGAATTTGCCCTTAGAATGACTCTCCAACAAGGAGAAAGTAAGAAAGACCCTAGATTTGCTCATGTTGCTCATGAAATTAAAGTTTGTGTATGCTACTAAAGTCCTTTTCAGCTTGCACAGTGAAAACAGTACTTTTTCCTCCCTAAATATTAGCATGTAGAATTTAATCTTGTAGGGTCTCAAATACTCTTATAGGCATGCCTCGGAGAGGTTGCAGGTTTGGTTCCAGACCATGGCAATAAAGTGGATATTACAGTAAAGAGATTCACATGAATCTTTTGGTTTCCCAGTGCATATAAAATGTATGTTTACACTATACTGTAGTCTATAAAGTGTGCAATAGCATTATACCTTAATTTAAAAATACTTTATTGCTAAAAAATGCTAACCATCATCTGAGCATTCAGCAAGTCATAATCTTTTTGTTGGTGGAGGGTCTTGCCTTGATGTTGATGGCTGCTGACTAATCAGGGTGGTGGTTGCTGAAGGTTGGGGACCTGTGGCAATTTCTTAAAATAAGACAACAAAAAAGTTTGCCACATCAATTGAATCTTCCTTTCACAAATGATTTCTCTGTAGCATGTAATGCTGTTTGATAGCATTTTACCCACGGCAGAACTTCTTTCAAACCTGGAGTCTGTTGTTTCCAACCCTGTCATTGCTTTATCAGCTAAGTTTATGTAATATTCTAAATCGTTTGTTGTCATTTCAAGTATCTTCACAGTCTTTACCAGGAGTAGATTCCATCTCAAGAAAACACTTTGCTCATCCATAAGAAGCAACTCCTCATCTGTTAAAGTTTTATCATGAGATTGTAGCAATTCAGTCACATCTTTGGGCATCACTTCGAATTCTAGTTCTCTTGCTATTTCCACCACATCTGCAATTACTTCCTCCACTGAAGTCTCGAACCCCTTGAAAGTCATCCATGAGGGTTGGAATCAACTTCCTCCAAACTCCTATTCATGTTGATATTTTGACCTCTTGCCATGAACCACAAATGTTCTTCATGGCATCTAGAAGGGTGAATCCTTTTCAGGATGTTTTCACTGTACTTTGCTCAGATCCACCAGAGGACTTACTACCTAAGGCAGCTACAGCCTTACAAAAATGTATTTCTTCAATAATAAGACTTGAAAGTTGAAATTACTCCTTGATCTATGGGCTGCAGAATGGATGTTGTGTTTGCAGGTATGAAAACAACATTCATCTTATTGTACATCTCCATCAGAGTTCTTGGGTGACCAAGTTCATTATCAGTGAGCAGTAATATTTGGAAAGGAATCTTTTTTTTTTTTTTCTGAGCAGTAGGTCTCAACAGTGGGCTTAAAATATTTAGTAAACCATGTTGTAAGCAAATGTACTGACATCCAGGCTTTGTAATTCCATTGATAGAGCACAGGCAAAGTAGATTTAGCAAAATACTTAAGGGCCCTAGGATTTTTAGAATGGTAAAAGAGCATTGGCTTCATTTTAAGTCACCAGCTACCTTAATCACTAACAAGAGAGTCAGCCTGTCCTTTGAAGCTTTAAAGCCAGGCATTGACTTCTCCCTAGCTATAAAAGTCTTCTGGCATCTTCTTCCAGTAGAAGGCTGTTTCCTCTACATTGAAAATCTGTTGTTTATGGTAGCTACCTTCATGAATTATCTTACCTAGATCTCTGGATAACTTGCTGCAGCTTCTACATCATCACTTGCTGCTTCACCTTGCACTTTAACATCATGGAGATGGCTTTTTTCCTTAAAACTCATGAACCAACCTCTGCTCGCTTCAAACTTTTCTTATGTCCCTTCCTCACAGAATTGAAGAGAGTTAAGGCCTTGCTCTGCATTAGGCTTTAATTTAAGGAAGTGTTGTGGCTGGTGTGATCTAACCAGATCACTAAAACTTTCTCCATATCAGCAATGAGGCTGTCTTACTTTCTTATCATTCGTGTGTTCACTGAAGTAGCACTTTTAATTTCCTTCAAGAACTTTCCCTTTGCATTCACAACTTGGCTGACTGTTTGACACACGTGGCCTAACTTATGGCCTCTCTCAGCTTTAGACATGCCTTCCTCACTAAATTTAATCATTTCTAGCTTTTGATTTAAAGTGAGAGGTGTGTGACTCTTCCTTTCATGTGAATACTTAGAGACCACTGAAGGATTATTAACTGGCCTAATTTAAATATAGTTGTGTCTCAGGGAATAGGGAGGCCTGAGGAGGGAGAGAGACAGGGAAGAGCTGGTCAGTGGGGCAGTCAGAACATACACAACATTTATTAAATTAGCCATCTCATATGAGCACAGTTTGTGGTAACTCAAAACAATTACGATCAAAGATCACTGATCACAGATCACCTTAACAAATATAATAATAATGAAAAATTTGAAGTATTGCAGCAATTACCAAAATGTGACACAGAGACATAAAGTAAGCAAATGCTGTTGGGAAAATGGTGCTGGTAGACTTGCTTGAGGCAGGGTTGCCACAAACCTTCAATTTATAAAAACGTGAAGCACAATAAAGTGAAGCACAATAGAATGAGGTATGCCTGTTCACTAACAAAGAATGCTTTTTTTCAAATCATGCCTCTGGCTGTGATAGTATACTTTCTAAGCCCTGGCAATTTTTGAAAAATATTACAAAGTTTGAGAATAATGTCTATATTTAAATTGAGGAAGATATAGATATCTATATATACATAGATATAAATCATATAGATGTGGTTATAGATATATACAGACATAAACAGGTCTTTCCAGAATAAAAGCTCCAAACTTGATTTTTGTTCTTTCCCAAAATGTCTTCAGCCTAGCTGCCATGTTCTGCCAACCCATGAATTAGGCACATAGTGAATCACACAGACACTGGTCTAATTTGGATGCAGTAAGAGTTTATTAAACTCTAGCCCAGAAGTGATAAACTAGCATCCATATCGGGCCAGGAGTTGTGTGGGGTTTTGGCCTAAATAATAACTTGAAGAATTTTGAGTCATTATTTAAAAGTTTGGAGATATTATCTAAAAATCTGAATTTCTGGGTTTTCTTGAAAACATAAATCAGATGACTTGGCAGCACCAGGTCCTTCATGCCCAACAAGGCAGCTGTTGGCTTGGGTTGAGAAGGCTGCCTCTTTTAGATGGGACATGAATCTACTCATTCTTTGTGGTTTCTGGATCCTATCACTCGCACAATATATCATATGCACGTACACCCAGCAATTTACTTTCTCCCCTGAGGGTTTGAGAAGTTCAGTTTTATTCTTTTACTTCTTAATCATGTTGACCACTTCTCTTACCCTGGTCTCTCATAGGGGTCTCCTTCTTCCTCCTCTGCCCATTCTAGTATAGGGGAAGAAAATTTTTTCCTGTACCCTCTTACGGTTCATGAATGGGGCCTACAAATTAAACTGACAAAGACAGATTAACAGGAGAAAAGGCACACAAATTTTTATTGATGTTGTTGTTATTATTATATATACATATTTTAAAAATTTATTCATTTATTTCTTCATTTTTGGCTGCATTGTCTTTGTTGCTGAACATGGGCTTTCTCGAGTTGCAGCAAGCGGGGGCTACTCTTGGTTGCGGTGTGCGGGCTTCTTTTGTTGCGCAGCACAGGCTCTAGGTGCGTGGGCTCAGTAGTTGTGGCTAACAGGCTTAGTTGCTCCGCGGCATGTGGGATCTTCCCGGACCAGGGCTCGAACCCGTGTGCCCTGCATTGGCAGGCGGATTCTTAACCACTGCACCACCAGGGAAGTCCCTGTTGTTATTATTATTAATGCTCATGGTGCTTCAGAGAAGTAAAGTGAAAACCCCGAAGAGATGGTTAGACTTCAGAGTTTATATACCACTTTAGTGAAGAGCGATACATTGTGAAGAAGTGACTAAACAAAGGGAAGGGAGGTTGAGGTTCTGGGGGGGATAAATTGTGGGAAGGTACATGTATAGGGAAAGTAATGGAAGATCAGCATTATTTTAGTAAGGTTTATTTGTGTAGATTCATTCCACAACTTTCTTTCTTCTTCATGGCCATAAAACTCCCCCAGAGTGGAGATTTATGACACTCCTAGTTTCTTAGAAGTTTCTGCTTTTAGTCATTTAATGGAAGCTCTGCTAAGACTTCTTTCTGCATCTGTTGATTCTCAATTGACTTCAGCTCAAAATAATCTATATGCCTGTCAACTGAAAAAATTGCACAACCTAAAAGTTGAGACCTATGTTTTATTCAGCGGACTTGCTGAGGACTTAAGCCCCAGAGACAGCCTCTCAGAAGGCTCTGAGGGACTGCTCTAAAGAAGAAAGGGAGGAGCCAGGGTATATAGGAGTTTTTGCAATAGAAACCAGGTAGTCAGCACATCAAAAGATTACTGTTAATTAAAGAAAAAACACACATCTCAAGTTAATGAATTTAGTGCTTTTCTATGTATGAGAAGATGCAAGAGTCTGGGCTTGATGAAATTACTCCTTTGATATGCACCTCAACTATCTAGGGCCAGTATCCTGTTCTTTTCCATCCTGAATCCCCTCAGGGTGTACCACCGGGGGCAGCCGCAGGGGCTGATGGTCACTACATCCTTTGTTTGCTGATATGGCAGGTGGCATTCTTTGTCTACAGGCCAAACTCTCATTATTTTGGGGTGGCACATTCTGATCTCCTTCACTGGTCATATAGAATGTCTGCTCTTCACTTAACACATCTTGCCATGCTACATCTCTATACTGTGTATAAGTTGTTTCTTCTGCCTGAAATCCCCTTTCCCTCATTCTCTGTTTGACAGATTCTTCCTGCCAATCTTTAAGACTCAGTCTGGGGGAAGCCTTCTCTGACTGTTTTAGGCACTCATTCTCTACCTTCCAAAGCTTCCTTAGCGCTTTGTCCCAGGTAACATTCCTGCTCCAGGCAAGTGCACAGATGCTCTTTGGTCTCTCTGTTGCTTAGTTTACTTTCTACCCTGCCCTCAAGGCTGAGCTCAGCTTCACTGTGCCACAGAGGTGTTCCTTGACTGTACCAGTTAAAATTAATTTTCCTCTTCTGGATTTCTAAGGTAGTGTGCCTAGCTTGACTATCATAACCATCTGGAGGACTTAAATGGGCCCTGGGCCTCATCCTGAGCCCTGCTTCTGATAAGTCTTAGGTTAGTATTTCTGGGGTTGGGTTTAGGAATCCATTTTTCTTGAAACCACATCAGATGGTTTCATAATTAGTCCTTGATAATTTAACATTTCTTAATGTTATATTTTTAGGTTGCTTATTTAATATGTTCTGATCTTTTCTATCCAGTTGCTATACAGCCATGCACCTCCTACATATTTCTTAGTACACTGATGCACACACAATAGGCATGAAAAATGTAGATTAGTTGATTGACAAGAAAATTTTCCCTTTCTCATGACCAGACTTCGCTTTCTTCTGAAAGAATAAAGTGATTCTTTGCAGGGAATAAATAGGTATACAACAATGAACTATGCTCTGAGCTCTTGGATCATCCTGGAACTCAGTCAATGCCTATTTAAAACTAGGCTATTCTGGTAGGACGATTTGTTCTCTACTGACTTAGATTGTTATTAGCAACTTTGTCTTTCATCCTAGTGTAGTGATCCATTATCATGTGGGGGGTTAGAATCCTCAAGGAGACTTTTCAAGCTCTCCCTTCCCTGCATAAGAGTTCTCATGAGAATAGCAGCATTGTGATGAGAAATACTAGTGATTGGGAGTGTGCTGTGAACAAAACGGGGCGAAAGCAGGATAAAGGCTATAAATCACTGTCCTAGGGAGAGCTTGTCAATATGGCATTATGATTAGATTAGTGAACTTGAGGTTGATTTTGAATGTCCTCAGCAAATCTTAGTTCCCAGTTCTTAATAACAGTTATATACTTAATTTCTTTATTGTCACAATAGGATCATTGTTTATAAACACAGTAGAGATAAGAAGAAACTATATTTTAAGCAGAAACATTTATATTCAAATCCCTGTGTTGTATTACTTTATGTTTTGGAGAATTTAGGTAAAGTCACATAAATTTGACTCTGAAGAGAAACTTTGGGCATCATTCTAGACCAGCCCTTCTAGACCAGCACTTCTCAACCACCTGCAAGACAGAATTAAGCCCTAATGCTTAAGGCATCCATTGTGTGTGATAATTTGCTTCTCTCCTATGTGTCTACAATGCCAGCTATCTATGTAATCATACTAAGAGAAAAGAGTCACATTTTCTCTAGGGCTCAAATCTCTCCTTTGCTTGAGTAAGGCTAAATTATCTAGATCCCAGGGGTTTTCAAATTTGTGTGTTTATCAGAATTGACTGGAGGCTTTTTAAAACACAGATTGTCAGGCCCCACCCCTAAAGGTTCTGATTCAGTAGGTCT
The DNA here is from genome assembly GCF_965194825.1 of Balaenoptera physalus. Classification (NCBI taxonomy): domain Eukaryota; kingdom Metazoa; phylum Chordata; class Mammalia; order Artiodactyla; family Balaenopteridae; genus Balaenoptera; species Balaenoptera physalus. Next base: position 70,991,176 of record NC_138894.1, on the reverse strand, counting down.
GGGATGAGGCTCAAGAATTTGCATTTCTAGGGGCTTCCCTGGTGGCGCAGTGGTTGAGAATCTGCCTGCCAATGCAGGGGACACGGGTTCGAGCCCTGGTCTGGGAAGATCCCACATGCCGCGGAGCAACTAGGCCCGTGAGCCACAATCTACTGAGCCTGCGCGTCTGGAGCCTGTGCTCCGCAACAAGAGAGGCCACGACAGTGAGAGGCCCGCGCACCGCGATGAAGAGTGGCCCCCACTTGCCGCAACTAGAGAAAGCCCTCACACAGAAACGAAGACCCAACACAGCCATAAATAAATAAATAAATAAACCCAAAAAGTTAAAAAAAAAAAAAAAAAGACACTGCTAAGTGTCTCTTGTCTTTAAAAAAAAAAAAAAAAAAAGAATTTGCATTTCTAATGAATCTCCAGGTAATAGCTGACGCTACTGGTGCAGAGACCATAATTTGAGAAACACAGATCTAGAACAACTCTTACATTGTTTAAAAAGACTGATGCTAGTCAGTAGGAAACTCACACATACACAGCTGAAACAGTTTAGTGAAACAAGACATAACCTTTGCTAGCACCGTTTTGTTTTTTCTTTCCTTTTTTTTTAAAAAAAACTCTATTCCATTTATTTAAAAATGCTAGTTGGGAGCCAGTAAATTGATCTTTCAGGTCACTAATAAACAGTCTGAAAAAGCAGTGGATGAGAAGTCTGTCTTTTCCAGCTTTAGCATTTCACTCTGTGGCTTAAACACCCTCATTTTACAGCTAAGTACAAGAGGCTCCAAGCACAAGAGCCTGAGATGGCTACTCACTAAGGATTCAGACACATCTGGTGAGCCTAATGGGAAGATGTTTGGGACTCAATGAGAAAATACCTGAAGCTGAAGTCTTGCCTTCAGCATCCTTTAGCAGTGAAAAACCAACATCCAGGCATTCAGCCAGACTGGGTAAAGAACTTACCCTAAGCAGAGGGCATGGCTCTGTAGAAACTTAGTCAGAGATACTGACCAGCATTTGTCCAGGAAGAATGGTTCTGAGCATGTTATAGGACAATAACACCTACGTGGACTTTTGACTTGGCTCAAAGGAAAACTGAGCCTAATTCATAGAGTAGGAAAAGAGAGATAAAGAAGAACTATAAGGAATTAAAAAAAAAAAAAAAAAACCATTATAGGTGTATGACAGACATTTAGACTAAAAGGAAGCTTTGTTAAATGACCTGAAGATATGATGGGGTTGGGGGAGAGGAAAGGTATTTGTTCTTTTCTTTGCTCACTTTATTACTCAGAACTTGGACATAGGAAAATTATGGATGACAACATCAGTAGTATGGGAACAACATCTCCACCAGAAGTGATGCCAGGAGCTATGTTAAGAGAGAGGAACAGATTGCTACCTGGATTTCACTAATGAGGACTGTCTTTAGACTGAGGATTTTTCTTAGGGAGATTCAGAACCTGTGATTGTTCCCTAGGCTAATGTGCCCTGGGCAGTATATTTATTTAGGAAAGAGAGTTCTCAGTTTGTGTGAACTGACCTGCTCCAGGCCAGGAGTAACGATGAATTGATACCTGAACCCATACCCTCTGATTCTCAACTTAGTGCATTTACATTTTTACTGTTATTATTATTTATTTGTTTGTTTACCTTTTGAGCAGAATGGACCCTGGCAGCACAGCTTGTCCCCCGTAAGTCCCTGCCTGGGACCCTGACTAATCCCTCCATGTTCTCGAACGCAGACCCCACCCAGAGAGCCCGTATCCTGCGTGGGAGCGGCATGCGCATGCGCAGTTCCGTCAGCGCGCGCCGCCCTGGGCATCCGGGACATCTAGGCCTGTGAGAAGAGAGGTCCGCTGAGCCCCTCTGGCGTGCTTCTTGGAGCAGCGCGTTACCTGCAGGGCACTCCTGACGCGGAGTGGCGAAGGTCGTTGGAGTCCGACCTTTCTTAGCCCCGTGCCGGGAGGACACATAGGGCCTCTGTGGAAGTCAGGTTCCTTAGTGTCTCTTCTCAGCGGAGGGCAGAGTCCAGGCGTTCCCGTGAGATGTAACTTCAGGAAAACAGGTAACTGTTTCGAAGCGGGGTGGACCTTGGCAGCGCGGCGTGCCCTTCAGAAGTCCCTGCTCGTGGCCCAGTGTATTCCTACAAGGCCTGGACCCGGGAACCATCCCAGGGCAGCCTGAACGCTGAGTCCCGCAGCCCCTGACGCGCAGCTCGCGCTGGGGCACCTGCCCTCAGGCACAGGGCTCTCCCGGCCTGTTGGCCAGGGCCTGCCTTCCCCCAGCAGGCCGTCCTCCTGGGGGTGCGGGTCCCCTCAGGCCGCCGTTGATGAGGAGGTTTGAAAGAGGGTTACCCTCAGGCCCCATGTGGGCCTGCTGATCTTATTGGACTAGGGGCTTGTGTGACACTCCTTTGGTTTTTAATCTGGGGTGTTTACCGTAGTAAAAATACTAATTTGATTGTGAGGTAGAATTTATTGTAAGACACTCTGTTAATATAATAATAGATTTTTGGGAAAGCAGAACAGTACCTGACAGAATGCAGATATCTCTGGTGATAGCTCTATTCCAGGAATAGGCCCGCTATGTAAATTCTTTTAGGCAGTGAGAAGGGAGGGAGGTCAAAATTTCTTCCTGAGTCTTTTGGGCCTTGATTGTTTTCAGCTGGAAATAATCCACATACCAGAGAGACTTTTTGGGGTGGCAAATTTTGTTCCCCTACACCCCCTTTGTAGTCGTTTGCTTGAATAAAGTCTACCTTACCATCATGACAAGTGTCATGAATAATTTTTTTTCTTTAACAGTGCTAGGGTGTGGATGAGCTTTGGAGGCTGGGAGGATGATAACCCATGTTATTCAGTGGTTAACCAGTTGATAAAACTATTCCCTGCTATAACTTTGGAGACTTACATCTAATAAAGTTTAGTTCTAGGGAATAAGATTGGAAAACAGATTATTAGAAGCTTATTTAGGTTTCTCTTGGCTGCATTTGCAAAGTATTATTCGAAAAGAGATGAACTCAGGAAAGAATTGCTGTGTTTGCAGTCAGCAATGAAAAGGAGCAGAGAAAGTCCTCAAGTTCAGGGACTTACTCTTGGAAGAGACAGTTGCTTCTCAATCTCAACTAGAAAAAGCCAGTACTAAAAAGGCTTCTGAGCATTCAGAGCCAATTAAAATTCAGTCTTGTGTCAAGCATTAAACTCTCCATGTTAAAGCAGTGGAACAAACTAAGATGTTTCAGAGTAAGCATCCGCCTAAATTGTCTTGCCCAGTAAATCCCTCCAGTGACTCAAGGAAAAGAGATTAAATGTGAGGCGCTCCCCCTGAAGCCTTATAAACAAGGTACGTGCGGTTAATTTACGTGAGAGTGTCTTGAGGGCAAGAAAGCAAAGGAATGTAGCCATTCTGAGAACTCTGCCTGGAAAAATAAAAATAAAATTTGGGATGTAGAACTGACAGGAATCAGAAAACGAGAGACCTGTTGAAAGGAGTTAGTTTGGCAAAGGAACCACACACCTGGTCAAAGAAGCTGTGGCTGATTTAGGCTTAACTACGATCCTGGGTCCTGAACCTTCCAGGGGAAGGTAGCAGCCTGAGAAAGCTGCTCAGTACTCAAGGAGGGGCTTCGACCCAGTCCTACTTCAGGTGTGGCTAAGGAGGATGATGAATAGGAAGAGCCTCCCAGAGGGTGGACCTGAAGGTCATGGAGGCAGTTTCAGGGGCTTCTTCTGTGCCTTTCCCACCATAGTGACTCTTATTCTGCACGTCAGAGAGCCATGTGACTCAGCTGCTGATACATCCATCACTATTCTACACTCGGAGGCCAGGGAAATGAGTAGAGGGCAAACTGGAGGTGGATTTGAGCTATGACTCCATATGCTTCCACCCTAAAGGGCAGTGGGCATGACAGCATTTTGGTTCCCTTCATACTGGTGTCAGCTGGGACTCTATCTTACAGATCTGGGTATTCCCTTTACTCTATGTATAGTTATTCTGGAATACTATAGACTGGAATACTATACAGAAGCAAGAATGTGCAAACCATAACTACACACAATATCAGTGAGTCTCAAACATTGAAAAACAGAAGCAAGATACAGAGTACTAGTGTGTGTCTATTTATAGAAAGATCAAAAACAGGCAAAACTAATCTATCATCTTTGATGTCAAGGTAGTAGTAACCTTTGGGGCATTAGAGACTGAGAAGGGAAAAAACATGGGCTTCTCAGGAGTTTGTAAAGATTTATCAATCTGTACGTCATAACTTATATATTTTATGTTTGCTATGGTATAAATGTTACTTAAGTCTTTGTGGGTAGATCTACAGCTATGTATTAATTTCTTTAGGATATATACTTAAGAATAGTATTACAGGGTCATAGAGTAGTTGTTTAATGTTATTAACTACCAAGTTTTCCAAAGAGGTTGTAGCATTTTACATTCTTACGAGGAATAAGTGAGAATTCCGGTGGCTTTACTTCCTTGTTATTGTCAACCCTTGTTATTGTTTTTTTTTTTCACTTTAGCCATTCTGGTAGCTGGTCTTGGTTTATCTCATTGTGGTTTAATTTTTATTTCCTTCTTGGCTAATGATATCATGCACCTGTCTACCATTGTGGATATTTAAAACAGGGTCTGGCACAATGTAAGCATTAAATAAATATTTAATGAATGAAGGAATTAGATATCAGGAGGTTCAATATTATGCCTTTTATTAAATATGTTTCTGTGTCCTAAGCCACAATTCATAGCACAGTGCAACATATGGCTTTTCTTCGTTATTGCATGTGAAGTTCCTAAAAGCAGGGTAGTTTTTTTTTTTAATTAATTAATTAATTTAATTTTGGCTGCGTCAGGTCTTCGTTGCTGCGTGTGGGCTTTCTCTAGTTGCGGTGAGTGGGGGCTGCTCTTCGTTGCAGTATGTGGGCTTCTCATTGCGGTGGCTTCTCTTGTTGTGGAGCATGGGCTCTAGGCGTGCAGGCTTCAGTAGTTGTGGCACTCAGGCTCAGTAGTTGTGGCTCGTAGGCTCTAGAGTGCAGGTTCAGTAGTTGTGGTGCACGGGCTTAGTTGCTCTGCGGCATGTGGGATCTTCCCAGACCAGGGCTCGAACCCATGTCTCCTGCATTGGCAGGCGGATTCTTAACCACTGCGCCATCAGGGAAGTCCCAGCAAGGTAGTCTTAACTGTTCTCTTTATATCTGTGACAGAGTAGTTAAAAGCCTAGGTTCTGGTAACAGACTCCCTGGCTCTATCACTTATTATCTGTATGATTTTAGGAAAGTTACATGACTGTTTTGGGCCTCAGCCTCCTCATCTGTACGATGGGTATTGCAGTAGGATCTACCTCATGGTGCTGTTTTGAGGCTTGAATGACACAATCTATGCAATGTGTTTAGAACACATAGCCTGGCATATAGTAAGCTATCAGTAAACGTTAGTTTTTATTATTATTTTGCAGAAATGTAAAACAGAGCTTGTAGCTCTTTTCTATAAACTGTTGAATAGTACATTTGAATAAGAAAAAAAAATAGTCCCCCCCCTTTTTTTTTAAATAGATAAGATACTTTTTAAATTTACACAGGGTGAGACGGAGTCAAGATGGTGGTGTGGGAAGAGGTAGAGTTAGCGTGTCCCCACAACTAGGGTGCCTGCCAGCCGCTGGTGGGGGACTCTAACGCCCAAGGAGACGGGAGGAACCCCAGAGTGAACCAGTAGGACGTAGGGGGACTGAGGGGGGAAGAGAAGTGGAGGCCAGACAGGATCGGCACCCCTGAGGCCGGGGAGATCAGGAGAGGCAGGTGGGAGGGACTCTCGGGGAAGAGCTGGAGAGGAGCGGAGGGCAATCGCCTGGCCCACTCAGGCCAGGGAGCCTGCTGAGTTCCCAAGCCGGTTCCTCCCACTCCAAAGCCTCCACCAGGCTGCGTGGGTCCTGGGGGCATTAGGAGGGAAGTGGGGTTGGGGGGGAGCGGATCAGGAGAGGCAGGCAGGAGGGGCCCTGCGGGAGGAGCAGGAGAGGAGTGTGGAGGGCGTTTGCCCCACCCACTCGGGCATGGGGAGCCTGCTGAACTCCCAGACTGATCCCCTGATGAGACTGGGAGATCAGACTGGTCTCATTATCATATTATCTATCAGATCTCAAACTATCATATTCTAAAGTGACTAAAATTCTCAAAATTTGTTTGAATTGCCTTGACTTTTTCTTCTGCATTTGAATTTTATGGAACTTCATTTTTTAATTTCACTGATACAGAAGAAGATACTTCAGAATTTGTTTAGTATTGAAAAGTGATAAAGAAACCTAAGAAACATATTCTAAATGCAGTTCTAAGATATTTTAATCGAAGCTTTAAAATATTTTGTTAGCCCAGAGCTATTGATCATTGACTGCCCCTTCCACCTTCCCTTCTATTGAAATTTTCTCTGCTGTTGCTAAACCAGCAGCAGGATCTTGTGTCCTCCCACATCAGTTGTAGTTGACTGTGTGAGGGGAGAATACATGACTTAGGAATAATGCCCCTAAGATCTGTAGGCTCACGTGAAAAGGTGAGCTGGGCCAAGCATTTTTCTCCTTTGTGAATTTGGGATTAGAAAACTGGAGAACTAAGACTGAGCCATTTGGCCATAGAGACAGTGGTGAAAGGATGTGTAGAGGGCTCCTGTGGTGTAGCATGGCCAGGGGGCCTGAAGTTAGGAGAGTGAAGTGAGGAAGCCACTCACTCAGAAGACCTGAAGAGAATAGCTGTTTTCTCATCTTTATGGATGAAGCTGCAGCTCAGAGAGCTTGAGGTAAATTATCCAAACTTGCAGAGCTAATAAAGGAAAATTATATTCACAACTTTCTCTTCTTATATTCTTTCTCTTTTTATAAAAGTAAAACAAAACAAAACAAATTAAAAACCCCCAAACCCCCAAACCTGGGTAGTACTGATGAAATAAAATTCTAGGAGAGGAGTCTCCATCTCTCTTTGCCTATGATCTCTCTGTCTCTTAAAATGCTTGGAGGCCGTGTACGCATATTTTTCTGGTTTATCTAACTTGTATGTCATCCAAAGTAATCTTAAAATTCCCAACCTAGTAAAATGAAAGATTAATGCTTTATTTTCCTTATTTCACTTAGTACTTGCTCTATCCATTTTTATCCGTATCTAAGACTGTATTCATTTCCCACCCCGTTTCTACCAGTAAAATTGATCTACAGCCTGATTTTTGCTTACAGTTCTAGTGAGTGCAAGCATTTCTGTTTAATGAAGGAGGCTCAAAAAGAGGAGAATGAGAGGTTCTTTCTATGCTGTAGCTTCTGGGGGAGAGAGAACTTTCTGTACCGTTGAAAGCAGTCAAATAATCTAATTTGATAAAGCACTAGAAACGTTTATTAGACTCACAATCTTGCTTTTTTTGTGTAATAAATAGATTTCTGTGAATATTAATAATTGTTGCTAACTTGTTGTTTCCTGCTAATATAAATCTGCCCTTGGAAGCAAAATTGAAACAAAGGGAACTTGTAAGACCTTAGAAAATGGTGCCATATCCTGTGAAAATAACCTTGAAAGAGAAACATGTAATTCAGGTAGTTTTCGTACTCATTTTAAAATTTTTTACCCTGGTTATAATGTTGAAATTGACATCTCTCTATTTCCAAAAAGGAAAAATAATTAGAAGGTGTTTTTCTCAAATTGATGGCACTTTCTTTTCCCTCATGTTGGGGGGTGGGTGGGTATGACTGCTAGTTTTCATCATTTAAAAGTGATGAACAGTTTTATTTAAATTAACAGTTATTAGATATGCATAATTTATTAACTCATGATCTTTCTGAAATGAATCTGACCTGTTTCACCTGCTTCAGGAAAAACATCACTTCATACTCTTCATCCTCACATACCTTATTTGTCAAGAAATCAAGTGTCTCCCATTGTGGCTTTTTAATGCCCTTCCCAGTTGTCCAAGAACCCTTGGACCAAAGCTTCTGTCTTTCCTCACGCCAGACAGAGAGCAAGGTGGGAAGTCCAGTCAGCCTGTTAGCTGCCTGTTCAGATGCTGTTGCTGAGTTCTGTTGCTGAGTATCTTGCACAGCCTGATGGACTTTTGTCTATTCCTTCAGTGATACCTTTTTTGGCATGGATCCTTGCAAAGGCTGAAGTTAGTACCCTGGCTTGGTCTCCAAGCTTATGTTGACATGATCAGCTGTTTTCCCCACAGCCTAACACTGTGCCTCAGTGGATCCAGATGGGCTCCACAGTCAGCCCCACTCTGTGCTAGGGTCAGTTCCCATTGTTGGCTGAAAAAAAACAAAAATGCAAAACCTAAAAGTCAAGAGTTACGTTTTATTTGGGGACCTTACTGAGGACTATAGCCCGGGATATAGACTGCCAAATAGCTCTGAGGAACTATTCCAATGAGGTGTAAGGGAAGAACCAAGATATATAGGAGTTTTTGCTGAAAACAAACAAACCCAAAACCCATGTAGTCAAACAAAAAGATTACTGCTAATCATAAAAACCAGACATCTCAAGTTAATGTTTTTGTGCTTTTCTATGTATGGGAAGATGCAAGAGTCTGGGCTCATTGAAATTATTCCCATGATATGCATCTTGACTATCTAGGGTCAGTATCCTGTTTTTCTCCATCCTGAATTCCCCTCAGGGTGTACCATCATGGCGGCTGCAGTGGCTAATGGCTTGGTGGTGGGCAACATTTGTTGTTTACTGGAATGGCCGGAAACATTCTTTCTCCACACCACACTTTGCCTTTTAGTCAAACCTGCTCTGCTGACTACCAGCTCAGACTCCTCATCCCCCCATAGTGATTCCACTTTGGGGCTCTTGATATCTTTTCCCACCAGTGGACTACACGCTGAGCCACTCTGATCTACCTGGGTCATGTGGGGCTTAAGTATCTTCCCTCCCAGGGGTCTTGGGATCCTTGAATAAAATTGTCAACTTCTCCTGAGTGCTACATACAAAGGGGTCTTGGGTGGGAGGGCCTTTATCAAGCCTCACAGGTTTGTCCCAGGACTTGGCTGCATGCCTGCCTTTTACTTGCATCACAAAAAGAGCTTCCATTCAAATGATAGCCCACTTAACAAGACAGTCTGCTCCTAGATAAGTTATTCCTCAACCTTGGATCCGGAGACAGCTGCCATAATTTAAATGTTTTCCTCATCTGAGGCACCAAACACCTTGGCCATGTGCTACCAATAATAGGGGATTTGAGGGCATGCAAAAGGAGGCATGAACTTTTGAATTTGTGTGTGTTCATGTTGAGTAGAATTTTCCCCAAATTCACCCCAAAACAAATTGGACCTCTGTCCTCTACCCTCTCATGTTTAGTTCTGGAGGCTTGCAAATTAAACTGACAAAAGACATTAGCAAGAGAAAAAAAACCATGCATACTCATGGGAGTGCTCAGAATGAGTAACTCAAAGGGGTAGTTAGAATTTGGGGCTTATAGACCATGTTAATGTTAATGGTCAATTCCATGGTGCCTCACAGTATAGGAGTGAAGAGGGGGCTGGTGGTCCACGTGGCACATTGGAAGTGAAAATGCAGTTGCCTCACAGGATAAAAGCTTGGTTTCTTGCTTTTAATTTTTGTACTCTTTGGTTTTTAGTTTTTAGTCATTAACATCTAATAATATTTTTTCCTGCTTGATAATTTTTATCTACTTGATGTCTTACCAGGTTGGTTTATTCTAGTCTCTACCAAGAACTGGATGTATAATATTTTTTTTAACCTAAAAGGTAAAATTTAGAGAAAGTATCATTTTCAAGTTAATTGTGTGCCTGTGGATCCGGAGAAAACAAAGGATTAGTTGACTGAACCCTAATGAAGTGGAAAATATGTGTGTTTTGTATTAATAACTATGAGCCCCAGAGCCTGTGTGGACACTTGGTTTTTATTCTTTGCTGCAGCAGGTACTCAGCAATGGCTTTGGAATAGTTTCTTTGTTCTGTGGCCAATGAAGTTTTCCTGCCAGTGGCAGATGGCAATTTATTTTTAAATTGACCTGGACAGGGATACCTTTTTTTTTCTTGGTTCTGGTGGTGATTTTGGGAAGACAGACCTCTATGGAATGTTAATTCTGGCAGGTTGGATTTTTCATGTAATCCTAATTGGAAAAATTGGGAATAATGACTGAAAGTAGACCAATAAATACTTCCCCCAGGGGAAAGATCTACTCGGAGTTGTTGTTAATGATGTCAAGGTCTCCGGCATCTTCTATAGCTGATGACGGTTATAAATTCAGACTTCTCTCTCGTGCCTTATCCTGATAGATATGCTTTGAAGCCCCTACTCCCGTTGCTTCCACAAGGCCCCTAAACATTCTTGCATAACTGGTATTTCATATTTATGTTTCCTTGATGACTCTCCTGAGCCAATAACAGCATCTGCTCCCACAGTTTGCAGGGCATTAAAACAAGAGCTCCTCTCAGCACTCTGTGATCTATGACGGACGCTGCTTATCGACTGCATTTTAATAAGGTTCTCTCTCTGCTTCTAGGTAGCAATGTTTTCTACATTGTGGCATTGACAGATAGAGGCTCTCCTCAGCTCTGTTCAAAAATTCATAAGACAATTAGTTTACAGCTTGAAATAATACATTATATTTTCTTTAGTCAGATTTGTTTTTATCAAAAGAGGAAGATTTGCTATTTGCCTAGGAAGGACTGACTTGGTTCTGTTCTTTGTTAAAACACTGAATGACACTTTGGCAGTGCCTCTGTGTGTGTGTGTTTTATTCATTTTTAGATAAGAAGAAATTTACTATGTAACTTATGCTACATAAAAACTTTTATATAAAACAATTCTGTTGATCCAAGCTGTGCTTTGAAATGATCATTCATTTTATGGGAATTTTATTTGTGGAAATGACATTCATAACCTCATATTAAATGACTTCTTATAAAGTTATTTCACAGCACTGAAGAAATAAGTCAGAGAAAGAAATGATTTAAGTATGTACATTTTCCCAAATGTATCCAAGAGCCATTGTTTGAGTATTGCCGTGGAATCTTATATAACAAAGGAATCTTAAACTATTCATCTTAGAAATTATCTTAGGGTAGTGTTATAGACTGAATGTGTCCACCTCAAATTCATGTGTTGAATTCTAACCCCCATTATGATGATATTATTAGACGGAGCCTTTGGGAGGTTATTAGGTCATGAGGGTAGGGCCCTCATGAATGGGATTAGTGCCCTCATGAAACGGACTCCAGAGAGCTCTCTTGCCCTCTTTCTTCCATGTGAGGACATAATAAAAGGCTAGCAGTCTGCAACCTGGAAGAGGGATCTCACCAGAACCCGACCAAGCTGGCACCCTAATCTCATGCTTCCAGTCTCCAGACCATGAGAAATAAACTTCTGTTGTCTATAAGCCACCCAGTTTATGGTATTTTGCCATAGCAGCCTGAATTGACTAGGAGAAGTAATGTTTCCCTATGTTTTTCACAGAACAGTAGTTTAGAGATCTGTCCGTAGGTTCAAAGAGAAAACATGGTGAGGAAAGCACATGGTCCAAGAGATTTATGAAGAAGGTTAAAAAAAAAATAGAAAGCTTTCTTTATTATAAGATTTCACACCCCCTTTAAATTGTTAATGTGGATTGGTGTCTTCAAGAGACAGTTCAGTTATATTGTGCTTCCCAAAGTTATTTGACCACAAATTATTTTTTTCAATATATCCTTTTGTGAGGTTCATGATTAATCAAACACACATGGGTCTAGTGTGGCTTTAGTGGCTCAGTGGAAGAATATGGACCCCGAAGAGGAAACTGATCTACCCAAGATGTACCCAGATGGTGAAGTGCTGACTCAAGGCTGGAGCCAACCTCTCTAGTCTCTGTTCTTTTCATGACTCCTCATTGGCTCCACCTGCTCATGCTCTCCTACATGAAGACCACAATTAGAGTAGTTCCTGTATAATTGTTTTCTTGACACGCTTCTTGCAGTATACATTAAAAAAAAATCACTTTAGGCCAGAAGGGAGTGCCAGGATATTTTTAAAGTGATGAAAGGGAAAAACCTACAACCAAGAATACTTTACCCAGCAAGGCTCTCATTCAGATTCGATGGAGAAATCAAAAACTTTACAGACAAGTAAAAGCTAAGAGAATTCAGCACCACCATACCAGCTTTACAACAAATGCTAAAGGAACTTCTCTTGGCAAGAAACACAAGAGAAGAGAACAAAAGAGGAAGGGAAGAATAAAAAAAATCACTTTATTTTTTAGAGCAGTTTTAAGTTCACAGCAGAATTGAACAGAAGGTATAGTACAGAGGTTTCCTATACATCCCCTGCCCCCACACATGCATAACCTTTCACTATCAACATCCCTCACCACAGTGGTACACTTGTTACAATACGTGAACCTACCTTAACACCTCATTATCACCCAAGTCCATTGTTTACATTAGGGTTCACTCTTGGTGTTGTACGAGCTATGGGTTTGGACAAATGTATAATGACATGTATCCAAGATTATAGTATCGTATAGAGCAGTTTCACTGCCCTAAAAATATTTTGTGCTCCTTCTGTTCATCCTTTTCTCCCCCCTAACCCCTGGCAACCAATGATCTTTTTACTGTCTCCACAGTTTTGTCATTTCCAGAATGTCATTTGGTTGGAATCATACAGTAAGTAGCTGTAGGAGAGGAAAAACTGAACTTTTTTCCCTCTACCCTCCTAGATTCTCCAGCTGGGGCTTGTAAATTAAACTGACAAAAGATAAATTAGGAAGAGAAAAACAAGTTTATTAACATATGCATTGTGCATACATGTGGGAGCCCTCAGAAATGAGAAACTCTAAGGTGTGGTTAGAACTTGGGGTTATATATCATCTTAAACAGAAGAGCAGTAAATTTTTAGAGAAGTGACAAGACAAAGGAAAAGGACTTTGTGCTTCTAGGGTGGCAACTTGTGGGAAGGCAAATATGTGGGGAAATTAATGGAAGATAAAGACTAGTTTTAGCAAGGTTTGTTATGTAGATTCCTCTGGTGCTGTGTACAGTTTTCTTTGGTGATTAACTTCTGTTCTTCCTGGTAGAGAGGGGAGGAAATTTTGGATTTCGCCCATTCTTACAGGTGTATGGTCCTTATATAATTTTAAAATTTTATTTTAAATTTTCTAACAGGGGTTTAACATTTATATAAAGCTAAAAGACTTAAAAAAAAAAAAATCAACCTATTGGACTCACCCCTTCCTAATCCCCAGTCCAGTTTCCCAGAGGTAAACACTTTTAACTCTTTTGCCTGTTTCTTTTGGTATCTACCTCCATAGTTTAAAACAATACTGCAGTGTCTTAATATATTAATTCTGTACGTTATCTATTCATTGCCTATTATGAGAGATGAGGATTTAACACTTTGAAGTAATGTTTTTCTTCAGCCTAACTTCGTTGCTTTCTTTCACTATTTGTTTTTATTTTCTGTACAGTTTTTTTGGTTTATCTTTAAGTTAATAACTTGATTTTTCATTTGCTTTGTTTTTATGTACATGCAAATATATAAAAATATTTATATAGATATATTTTCACACATCTGCATACCATATATACACACAAACATAAATAGGAAAAAGTGGAGAGAGAGGAAGAGAGAGAGTGAGAGAAGGAGGGAGGTGTTACTGAACTGAACTTTTGTCCGTTTGCCTGCCTTTCAGCAAAGCAAATTTACTGACACCAGGTTGTGCAGCGTTTATTGCAGGGCCCACCAAGGGGAACAGGCAGCTCATGCTGAAAAGACATGAACTCCCCGATGGCTTTCAGGCAGGGTTTTTAAAGGCAAAATTTGGTGTGAGGGCTGCAGGGTGCAGGACTTTCTTCTCATTGGTTGGTGGTGAGGTAGCAGGATGGTCTTTAGGGATCTTAATCATCAATCTTCTGGTTCCTACCAGTCTGGGGTCTATGTGCTTGTGCACAGCATGTCCTCAACATCTTCTACCTGGGTGGGGTCTTAGTGCCTGAAGAACAACTCAAAGATTTGTGTCATATTGTTATGTATATCCCTTGAGGAGGAATTAGGATGCTGAACTATTGTGTCTTGACTGTTTTTCCTTTGTTTCTGCATTCTCTCACTTCCCTAATTAATAACTGCTTGAGTCTGCTCTTTGGAACTCAGGGAAAGCCTAGGAGACTAAAGCCGCTTTCTACAAACAAGAAATGGGGGACATGGAAGGGCTTTTGTACCCAGTAGGCTCTGCAGGGTCCTGCTTGGTTTCAGAGGGAGGAGTAAGAGAGAGATCTTTTCAACCACTCAGGCAGATATATGTAACTTCTCTTAATACAATTTTGCATATGGACAAGCTCATCAGATATTCACCAGATTCTCTTTTTCTCTGGAGACATTTCTTGAGCCCACACATTTCCTGTCTCTAGGCCTGGTGCACAGCCATCCTCTAAGAATATTCTCTGTCACCCTTTTAGATCCCTGTTTCATGGATACTAAGTCTGTTTCTCGTTTTACTTATTTTGGTGAAGAACATTCTTCAGCCTGTTTAACAAGGATCTTAAACTTACTCTTGTACTTGATTAATATTTTGGCTAAGTATAAAAATCTAGGTTGAAGACAGTTTTCCTCAAAATTTTAAAAACATTGCTTCCAGATTCCATCGTTGTTTTTGAGAAGTCTAACTTAGTCATTCTAATTTCCAAACCTTTATAACTGACCTTTTATATATATTTTTTTCCTGAAAACTTTTATAATTTTTGCTTTAACCTTGATGCTCTGGAATTTCACAATGGCGTACCTTGATTGTGGCTCTTGGTAGCCTTTTTTTTTTTTTTTTTTAATTGTGGTAAAATACACATAACATAAAATTTACCATCTTTACCATCTTTAAGTGTGGTTTTCAGTATCATTAAGTTCAATCACATTGTTGTGCAATCATCACTTCCTTCCATCCACAGAACTCTTTTCACCTTGCAAACTGGAACTCTGTACCCGTTAAGCAGTACTTTGCCATCCCTCACTCCCCTCAGCTCCTGACAACTACCATTCTATTTTCTGTGTCCATGAATTTGACAGTTCTAGGCACCTTATTGTATTAGTCAAGGTTCTCTAGGGAAACATAACCAATAGGGTGTGTGTATGTGTGTGTGTGTGTGTGTGTGTGTGTGTTTGTGTTTATAGAGAGAGTAAGATTGAGAGAGATTATTTTAAGTAATTCGCTCACATGATTGTGGGGGCTGGCAAAGCCAGCTGGTGGGAGGTGTGGGGAATAATTGATGTTGCAATTTGATTCTGAAGGCAGTTTGGAAGCAGAATTCCTTCTTCCTCAGAGGAAGTCAGTCCTTGTCCTCTTAAGGCCTTCATTGGATTGAATGAGGCCTACTCACATTATGGTGCATTTAATCTCATCTAAAAAATACCTTCACAGCAGCATCCAGACTATTTGACCAAATATCTGGGTACTATGGCCTAGGCAAGTTGACATATAAAATTAACCATTAATATCGTATAAGTAGAATCATACAATATTTATCTTTTTGTGTTTGGCTTATTTTACTTAGCATAATATCATCAAGGTTCTTCCATGTTGTAGCGTGTGTCAAAATTTCCTTCCTTTCTAAGGCTCAGTAATATTCCTTTGTATGTATATACCACATTTTGTTTATCCATTCCTCTGTTGATGGACACTTGGGTAACTTCTATCTTTTGGCTATTGTGAATAATGCTGCTGTGAACTTGGATGTATTAATATCTCTTCAAGTCCGTGCTTTTAATTCTTTTGGGATATATACCCGGAAGTGGAATTGCTGAATCATATGGCTGTCATTTGTTTTTAATTTTGAAATCATGTTAGTTGGATGTTAGAATGCTTACATTGATTCTCTAGTTTTCTTATCTTTTTTCTCCTCCCATTTGACTTTCCTTTTTATTCTACTTTGGGAAGTTTTCCTTTACTGTGGTTTAAAACTACTCTTCTCCCCTTCTAGTTTTCTTTTCCTCCTTCTTCCTTCCTTCCCTCCCTCTCTTCTTTCCTCCCTTTCTTTCTTGCACTTCATCTAAATATCTTATGTTGAACATGTACTGCTTTGGAGTTGAATCATGAAGCAATTTTATTTTTATCTACTACTTTTATTGTTCTGTGGGGCTAGTTTTTTCTTTGCCCTTAAATGAAATTTAAGGCCTCCTATAACTTTTCTCATTATTTTCAGATAACCAATGATGCTTTCCAGTCCCAAGTCATAGTAAAATGTTTAATCTTGATTTAAAGTTAAATCTTTCTTTCTTTCTTCAGCTTAGGCTGCTGTAGATGGGAAATTTGAAGTCAGGAAAGGGAGGCTATAGTCACTTCTTTCCTCCTTTAAACCTGGCACTTTTATTCCTTCTCCCCCCATCGTTCTAATCACATTTTCTGATCTCCATCCCCATCCAGGGTAGGAATCCTGTGAAAGGATAGATGGAGAAGGAATTAGAGACCTGTCTATGGTGACATTAGGGTCAAGGTGTGTGGTTTCTTATAGGTAATACTTTCCTATATGCTTTTATGAGAAAACATAATCATTATTATTCTTAAAATTAAGTAGTCTATATTTTTGCAACCTCATTAACAGATATAAAATGTTAGTATTTAATACAACATAATACGTCACTTCAATGATGTTGAATCATCTTCTGGACCCCTTCCACAGAATCTCCACAATGCTACCTGTCTCCAAAAGGGTTGACCTCATCCACATCCTCCACTACAGCTTGTGCCCACTTCTGTTTCACTCCTAACAGACTGTACTGTGGTCATCTGTTTCCCTCCCAGACAATAAGCTCCTTGAGAGGCCTGATTATCTCTCCAGGGCCTGGATTGTAGCGTTATTAAGGAAATTTCTGTCAAATTGAAAGAATTCAAAGGGTCAAAGATTCAGGAAAAGAATCCCCCAAAGTGAGTGCTGATTCCAAAAGAGAGGCTGTCTGTCTTTTTGGGAAGCAACATTTCCTACCCTGGATTATGATCTTAGGTCCCATCCTTTCCTCCTGCTTCAGCGTGTAGGGGAGGGGCTGACAATTTTTTCTTCTGTAAGCTCAGGGCTGCCTCCAGATAGGCAACAGCGCCAAGAAAGTTTTCCTCCTGATAAGGAAGTTCTGATTACCATGATCATGCTCAGATACCTAAAGCATTGCTGGACTCTGACCTACAGAAGCACAGGGAATTACTGTATTGTGAAAAAAATCAGTCTGAAAAAAAAAGATAATGAGATAGGCTTGTTTGTAAATATTTGGTTCACCTTTCTGAGAGACAAATCTTTAAGCCATAAAAGTGTAGAGTATGTTTTATGGGTTTTATCTTCCTTTATAGGTCTGTAAAATCAGAGCTTTATTGGTGTGGGTCCTCTGTGTGAAATAAATGATAGAGAAGCAGATGATCATTTTATTTCATGGTTGAGACAAGATGTGTCGGGCTTTATTGCACCTAATTCCCCAATGAAGGGAGAGTTTTAAAGTGCATAGTTGTTAATTCTGTTTGGCAGATATGAACTGTAAATGTTTTAATCTGCTTTCTCTCCTTATTAAATTAGAAGTTTTCAGTGATTATAGGGTTTTACTTCTCTTGTGGGGAACTTGAAAATTTTTTATATCTGTCTTTCCTATTTTTCTGATACAGTTGCAATGTCACCTGGAGTGACCTGGGATACAGTATTAATTAGTTTCAGTATATCACGACTATTGGTATAAATGGCTTTTTTGGCTTGAATACAAAGATTAGCCTTCCTCAACATTGTCAAAACAGTGATTCCTGACCACTCCAACCAGAGAAGAGCTCTTCCACCTTGGTCCTATTCTCTTTCACTTTTTGTCTGCACTTAAATAAAGTAAATAAATAAAGTTCCTCTACTTGGGAGGCCTATATAATAACATAACGAATTCCTGCCCTCTTTATCCCTTCTGTTCCTGCAGATGGGACTGCCTAACTGTGACTAATATAGGACAGAAAATTGATTTTACTTTTCATACCAAGTCTGACAAATAGTTTTTGGCTTTGTAGAGCATTGAGCCTGGAAGATGGTGAGGCCACACCTAGACTGAATATGAAACAGTGCTACAATTGGTTAGAGATACCTTACCAGATTCAGGAGTGGGATCCTAGTCACAGCTCACATTATTAGATTACAAAAGAGTGGGGGGGAAGGGAGTTGGATTTTGTTGAATTTTCAGGCAGGTTAACATTTCAAAGGAGCACCATGAGGCCAAAGTTACCCATTAGGAATGGGCTTCAGTTTTACTGACAGGTAGCCTCATTTCTCCCTTCTGAATTTCTCTAAGCCATCTCCACTTTCCAAGTTAAAAGCACTCAGTCAAAGTAGAACATATAGCCATGCTAGGAAACCTTACATCAGAAATGCTTTAGAGGAAAAGGAGCTCACATACAATGGGATATCTTATGGCAAGAGTCTTCACTTCATCTCAAACCACACCATGAAGTGGGCAGTCCAGTGAACACAGGATACTGAAAGGTCTGGCCCAAGCTTGCTTGCCTTTGCTTCTTTAAAGAAAGATGGGGTGGTGGTTGGCATGAGAGAGAGAGGGAGAGAGAGAGGGAAGGAGGGAGGAAGGGAGGGAAGGAGGGAGGGAAGGAGGGAGGGAGATATGCTTTGGAAAAATAGGAGTATTGGTTTAACGCTACTATCTACATTTGTGAGTTTTTTCTTTTTTCATTTTTTATTTTGATTTCTTAGGGAAGCTTTGGTCATTTACTGAACAGAGAAATCCAAGGCAAGTATGACCTGTTTCTTCTAGTTTCATAAACTTTTTCTCATAGACGGACAAACTTAGTTTGCTTGCTGGCTCGTGACCCCGTCTTTCATTATTTTATACTTCAGTGAATACCTCATATTTTTTCCTTCTCTTCCTTGTCCTTATGCTTTTGCCCATTCTGCCGCCTTCTCCTAGAATGCCCTCTTTCCCTGCCTGCTCTTCAAGCTACTCCTTCCTGGGTCCACCCAATCTACCACACCTCTGCTAGCATGTTAAAGTTTAGCTCAGGGATTGCCTTATCTGGATCGCTTCCTTGTTTCCCACTGTGGCAGATGTTGATTGCTTCCACACATCCTCCCTTCTTTGCACCAAATGGCACTCTGATTTTTTAGCATCAGCGGTGGCTGGGCCTCTTCCTGGATCCAGGGGTTGAATTTTGACTGCATTATGCCAATAGTACTAATTCTGTTCCCCTTACAAGTGACTGTTTTGGGAATGATCAAGTGATGCAATTCTGATTCCCAACACATGAGGGGAAGGTCTGCTGGGAGCTTCTGGGAAAGTATATCTCACTCTTCAAAAGGGATCCAAAAGGGATATTCTCCCTTCTAGTCTGTGGATGTTGCTGGTGAGGAAGTGACATGTGGAGCTGTGGCAAACACTTTGTGATCATAAGGGGTCAGGCCTGAGGGCAAAGGCCAATAGGAGAATGGAGGAACAGAAAGATGAAAACAATTGGAATGCTAAAGATGCCACTGAGTGGCTGACTTAACCACCTGGAACTGTCCTTCCAGACTCCTTCATGTGTAAGATAATAAATCCCTTTGTTGTTGAATCCAGCTTAAATTGGGTTTTCTCTCATTTTCAGCTGAAATCATCCTTACTGATACCTAACTACACCCCTCATCTATGCTTCTTTTAGGACCTTGTGCAGTTTTCTGTCATCCACTTTGTAGCATGTATTAGTTTGTTAGTTACCACATTTTGTTTATCCATTCATCAATTGATGGACATTTGAGTTTTTTCCACTTTTTGGCTTCTTTTTTTTTTTTGCCACACCGTTCGGCTTGCAGGATCTCAGTTCCCTGACCAGGGATTGAACCCGGCCACGGCAGTGAAAGCCCAGAATCCTAACCATTAGGCCACCAGGGAACTCCCTTGGCTATTATGAATAATGCTGTTAAAGCACATTTGTGAACAAATTTTTGTGTGGACATGTGTTTTCATTTCTCTTGGATATATTATATCTATATATATTATAGGAGATAGTAGAATTTTAGCAATTGTACAATTGCTGGGTCATATGTAATTTTATGTTTAACATTTTGAGGAACTGCCAATCTGTTTTCCAAAGTGGGGGATTTTAGAATCTCTCTAGCAGTGTAGGAGGATTCTAATTTCTCCACATCTTTACCAACACTTGTTATTGTCTGTTTTTGGTTTTTTAAAAAATTTTAGCTATGTTGGTGGGTGTGAAGTGGTATCTCATATAGTTTTGAGTTGCATTTCCCTGACGGCTAATGATATTGAGTATTCTATCATGCTGTTTTAATTACCTGTTTTTGTGCCAGTCATCAGTGCTTACTGTGTGCCAGGTACCTAAGTACAGGTACATGAATGGACCTGAATCAAACTTAATTGTAAGTTGGGGATATAATACTCATACAGTTATTATTAGGACCAAACAATGGTTCACAGCTTGGTCATTAGAGTAAATCAACTTAGATTCTAATCCAGATTCTGTCTCTTACTAGCTGTAACTTCATATATTATTTAATGTTTCTTAGCTTTAGTTTCTTCATATGCAAAAGGAGGAAACGGTTATCTATCTCTCCATACTGTTGTGAGGATTAAATGAGAAACTATAAGGACTTTTTTTTTTTTGCAAGAATATTTTTGAGCACAGTGCCTGACACATAATCACATAATCACTGAAAGAGAGGCAGCTCTTCCTTAATAAATAGATGTCAGTTCTTATAGTAGACTGTGCAGTGCCCCACCTAGACCCCCTTTACTGCACCCACCCATCCTCTTGCTCTATGAAGTTTGGCTGCTTAGAACTCACTGCTGCCCCTTTTCTCCAGAGAATTGCCCTGGCAGAGTTTTGCCCAGGGACTTAGCCCACCCACCCGCAAGGCACACAGCCAATGATTGATCCTTCACACAAAAGGTTCTTGGGTGTGATTTCTACTCCAGAGCTCTCTCGCCATGCATCAAGCGAAAGTCAGTCTTTGCCTGAGACCACGTACTTGCTTTCTCTTTTCTTTCCAGCTTCACTCCTAGCCCTGCATGCTTTCTCTGAGTGCATTCCTTCGACAAGTCAAGTATACCCCCAACCCGATCTTCCATTCTGCCCCTTGGGAGCCTGTCCAAGACAGCGCCTTTGCCCATCACCCTAGTGCCCCTTACCCAGCACCCCTCCCTTCACCATCACCCCCTTTTCCCTTACCAGCCCCCCATCATGCTCTCACCCACATTCCACTGCCAAGAGAAGGGGAGAAGTAAGTTATGAAAGTGTGAAAAAGATAGAAATAATAAAAGAAAAAGAAGCAGGAACTATGGAGAAGAAAACAAGGTTTGAAGAGTTGAGGAATGCAGGAGAGAGGAGGAATGTTGCCATACACAGAGGGAGGATGAGTAAAATAAATTCAACAACAATTTCAAAATCTATGGCCCTGGTATGGCAAGACAAAATTCTTATTTACAGCCCTCTCACAAACTCATTTCTAAGAAGGATGTATCCTAAAAATGGATTTTTGTTTAAGAGATTAGCTGATGCATGTGAAGATGAGAAGCAGACAGGAAGTAAATTACTCTGCATAAAATAGGAAAGCTGGGACTTCCCTGGTGGCACAGTGGTTAAGAATCTGCCTGCCAATGCAGGGGACACAGGTTTGAGCCCTGGTCCGGGAAGATCCCACATGCCGCAGAGCAGCTAAACCCGTGCGCTACAACTACTGAGCCTGCACTCTAGAGCCTGCGAGCCACAGCTACTGAGCTCACGTGCAGCAACTGCTGAAGCCCACGCACCTAGAGCCCATGTTCTGCAGCAAGAGAAGCCACCACAATGAGAAGCTCGCGTACCACAACGAAGAGTAACCCCTCCCTGTCGCAACTAGAGAAAGCCTGCACGCAGCCATGAAGACCCAACGCAGCCAAAAAAAAAAAGAAAAAAAATCGGAAAGCTGGGCTGGCAGGGAAGCTGGAGGATGGGGGAAAGAGTGTAGAGGGGAAAAACGATGTGGTTGGTGACTGATGGGATTAAAACAGAGGTCATTGAAGGTGATTTTTATTTTAATGTTTTTTTGTGTTTTTTTAACCATAGGTGTTCAATGTAAAACAACCTTCCAGTCTTCTCCAAGAAATAATTAATAAACATTTGTTTTTCAATGTGCTAGGTAGAGGTTGATCTATTTTTGGAACAGTGAGTCCTGATGCAGGAAGAGGGACTGCCCCCAGGGAGCCAGTCTCAGGGGTCACAGCGGTACACCTTTCTTGCTTCTAAAGGAAAATTTGGAGAAAGAGAAGAGACTAACTGGGAGATTGTGCATATGTATTTCTTCCTTTAATGGAAATTATTTACTAAAGTAGCACCAGGAGAGAGGAGGATGAAGACAAAGAGGCAAGGGGCAATACAGTAAAAATTCCCCCAGCAAATGCTTGCATGTTTCATTGGGTTGCTCTAGGAAACCTGAAAATTTCCGTGAATGAAGATTCTGGTGTTGTTCCATGACTTGCATCTATTTCTGGGAACTTTACTGATTTCAGTGGCTTCTAAGTAATTAAAAATTTTTGTTTTCACTATGATTTCTTAAGTCCTATTATACACTAGCATGAGGCATCTGTCCACAAAGTTTTGGATGAGTCCTGCAGCTCCAGGAAGAAAAGAGAGTGGCATGAGGACTAAGTCTGTCTCTCTTAGAAAGCTCTCCTGCAGCCCATTTAGTGTCTTTTGCTTATAATTTGTAGGTGAGAACAGGGTCCCCTCAGCTAGCCCTAGCTCAAGGGGATATGAGAAGGTAAGTATTTTTAACTGTCCAACCTCTTTGGTAGAGGATACAGTAGAGAAGCAAGATGCTAATGGCCTTTGGGTAGCAAGTTTATTCCATCTGCCAGAAAATGGTACAGAAGTCATCAGGAAAGTGAATAAATGTGTGATAACTGACTTAACCTAGCAAAAAACCTGCAACCTAGGTGCCCTCAGGGAGGATCACCCCCGTCAAAGGAAATGGAGAATTCCCACACACAGAAGGTTGAAATCTCAGAATTTAGAGAACTTATGCACTATAAAGGTGGGGATGTGGGGAAAAGCTGAAGATGGGTGGCATTGCTGGAAATACATATAGTAAGCAAACTGCCGAGATTGCTCCAAACACCCCCTACACACACAGGGAAGAGTTTAGTCTCTGGAGACATTCTTTGAGACAGCATGGAGACCGTGTGAAGCCTGCATTCTGAAACATGGGACCCTCATCCACCTCCTCCCTCCATGACCCCAGAATACTGGAACCAGGGGGATATACCCCAGAAACAAAATGGAAGGATTCTTCTCTAAGGAAATTAAGAGCCCTGGAGAAAAGACTTTTAGACACTGACATTTGGCTTTTAATCTGTCTGTGGTCTCTACCTCTGGGCAAAAGCTCTGAGTCACTGCTCCAAAGCTGGGAGTAAAGATAGTTGTCCAGTTCATTCACAGTGAAGCCCCCACTTTATGAGCTGTGCTCTGGGTGAGTCAGTAGCCTTGGCTTTTTGGTTTGCTTCTCCTGACATGGAACTGCAGCCCTATGAGTGGGTGAGGAGTGTTGGAACCTCAGTATTCCTGGCCTACTGTGCTTGGGGTGGACCCTTCACCTTGCTTGTTGGAGGAAGGGCACCCTCAGCTCTCAGGTGCACTCACCTAGAATTGAGCCTCGGCTACAGGGAGTGAGCAATACTGGCAGCATCCCCCTTCTGCGGAGATACCATGGCCTCTGACAGAGAACTGGGGGCACAGGGACCCCTGTGGGCCTGGCACACCTACACAGAGTAGAACTGTCCTCATGCTGTTTGGGGATGAAGGAGGGAGTGGGTCATGGCTCGAGTGCCACAGACTCTCACTGCTCTTATCAAG
Source organism: Balaenoptera physalus (assembly GCF_965194825.1). Taxonomy (NCBI): domain Eukaryota; kingdom Metazoa; phylum Chordata; class Mammalia; order Artiodactyla; family Balaenopteridae; genus Balaenoptera; species Balaenoptera physalus. The sequence goes on along the minus strand of NC_138894.1, from coordinate 70,967,389 downwards.
ATTTAGTAGATTTTTGAATAAATGTTTCTTCATTTGCTATATGTCCTTAGGGCAATTTCAAGAGATTTTCAAATGGTTGTATTTTTATACTTTTCACCACTTAGGTTTGTTTTGCTGGGGAGTAGGTCTACCAAGCTCCTCATGTCCCAGTTCTGGAAATTGTCCTCCATTTTGGTGGTTGGTAGACATGCTGAAGGGACTTGTTTAGAGCATCCAGAGCTCTACACATGTGGGAGAGACATGATAGAGGCAGTTTATGATTTTTAACTTTTTATTTTATATTGGAGTATAGCTGTTAATGTTGTGTTAGTTTCCGGTGTACAGCAAAGTGATTCAGTTATACATGTACATGAATCTATTCTTTTTCAAATTCTTTCCTCATTTAGGTTGTTATATAATATTGAGCAGAGTTCCCTGTGCTATACAGTAGGTCCTTGTTGGTTATCCATTTTAAATATAGCAGTATGTACACGTCAATCCCAAACTCCCTAACTGTCCCTTACCTCCCACCCTTCCCTCCTGGTAACCATAAGTTTGTCCTCTAAGTCTGAGAGTCTGTTTCTGTTTTGTAAATACGTTCATTTGTATCATTTCTTTTTAGATTCCTCAAATAAGTGATATCATAGGATATTTCTCTTTCTCTGTCGAGGCAGTTTTTTTTATGGTGGAGACATAGAACTCTGAACCTGAGTTCCTTTGCCTCTTTCCAGACTTAGAAGTCGTTGGGCAGATGGTATGGATGTTACAGTTCAGCTACATACTATAAATGAATGTGTGGCAACAAGATTTCTTAATAACGAGTGTTCTCAGTCTTCTCCCACTCTTTTACTAGCTAAAGGTGAGTTTGTCTTTCCTCACACAGATTCTTCCCTCCCTTTAGAGAGGAGATTTCTGTGTTTGTCAGCCTGATTCCAGGCTTTTAAAATTATCTAGAATTGGGAAAACTGGTAAAGAAGGATAAGACCAGAAAGATTAGAGGAAAAGGAAAAAAAGGAAGAGGTTAAGAAGAGCTGGATGAGAGTAGGAGAATGAAAGTGTGTGTGTGCCGGGCATACCTAGCTAGTTGGGTGGAGAGAGAGTTTGTTGGGGTGGGGAGATGAAAGAATTGGCAAGAAGAGGAAAAGAAAAGAGACTGATAAAGTTTTGCTTTCAGTTATGGATGGATTTCCTTTCATGGTCCTTGACAGATGCAAGGAAGGTTTGTAATACTATTCTAATTTTGTTTGGCTGGTGATCCATAGTCCTCTATATGCAGAGACTGGTCTATGTATAGCCCTTGTTCTTATTATATTTTAATAAATAAACACTAAATGTACCTCTCCCCTGCTTCCGTATTAGATTTCTGCCAGTGGTACTGATTATAAAGAATGCTGATCTTTGTATCAGACTCAGGAGAAATGGAAAGAATCATGTTTTGTCTTAAGAAAAGCATCTGATTGTTCTGCAGTTCTAAAAAAGATATAAAACTTAAGACATGTATTTTTATTTCATTTATGTATTCAATTCCATAGTTATATAATGCATGTTTCATTAATAGCTCTTAAAACAGAGGTTCTAAGATGCCATCCCAGCTAAAAGAATTCCAACCAAAAGGGTATGAAATGACATTCTGCCCATATAGCTCAAGAGACTAAATGCCATTTAAGGAGTAAATCAAGAGTTTTTTCTGGATTATTTCACTGGCTGATATGGGGGTTGGTGGGGAAGGGGTAACAGCCATGAAGGACTCCTCCTATTTTACAACTTAGATAACTGAGGATGGTGTTGTTTCAATAAGATATGAGTGTGGGAGAAACACAGTTTAGGGAGGTAGAAGAGATGATATTTGGAGTTGTTGGGCTCCCTGTGCTTGTGGGACATCGAGGTGGACATTTAGTGGGCAGGTAAATGTATAGATTTGGGCTTAGGGGATGCTTGAGTGGAAAATACTGATTTTGAAGTCAGTAACATAATGATAGCAGTAATATATAAAGGAATTAATGCGATGATCGAGAGAGGAAGTGAGTTTGTGGTACAGGAGTCAGCTGGGCAGAAGACAGAAGGGACAGAATGCTAGAGTGTGGAGAGAGGAAGAGCATCAAGCATCAGGGACTGAAAAAGCATTAAACAGAGCAGAGTATTTCAGGAACTCTGGGAGGAGAGTAGTTTGAATGATCTAGTCTGTTCTCCCTCTTTTTTCATTTCTCTGGACTCAAAACATTGCTTAGCTCTACTATACTTAACAGACACCAGCTGGTTGATAGTTCTTCTGATTGTGGCCCACCTGGTGTCTTTGCTCACAAGTGATGGTTTAGAAATCTTGCCAAGGTGCATGTTCAGAGTACCACGAGCTTACCCTCCCAATATGCAAATGGTTCACTCTGAAGCTTGAGAGAAATGCTCAATGAAATGGTTACTTTTTGATAACTCCCCCCTTTGCCTGACCCTCACCACAAAATAATCTGTCTGTAGCCCCATTAAATCCCTCAGTCACTTCAACCATTTCACTGATTCTCCATACTTACGGTTTCCTCTTAAAATTATGTTCAATTTGTCTTATCTTCAGTGAGAGGTTCTTAACTCTGCCTGCACCTGGGGAGACTTTAAAATACTGATACCCAGGTCATATCTAAGACCAATTTAATCAGAATCTCTCAGAATAGTGCCTGGATACTGGTATTACTTAAAGGTCCCTCAGAGATTCTAAGGCGTAGGTACGATTGAGAACCAGTTTCTTAAACCTTTGCGTGGACGTAGTTCTAAGTTATACGTCCAAATAGTGACTCTATCCTTGACTAGATAAAACTGGCTATTGACCATCTTGCCCTTCAGGAATGAAAATATAGCATCACATATTCTGAATTTGAGGAAGTACTCTTTCCATATATCAATAAAACTGGGGGGGAAAAAAAAAGAACAGAGGAAACACCCTCTGAATGCAGTTGTTATATTGATCTCAAGTGGTACACTGCTTAGAAGAAGCTGAGCTCACGGGACAAGATGTTCTTACCTGAATAAATCTTTGGCTCCCTGAATTCCTGCTGTCTTGTGGACATCCTTGTACTATTCCACCTCTGTTCTAGGGTGATGCTATTCAAGCTTTAAAAATCATTTTTTCCACCAAACAATCTTTTCAAATGAAATTCTGTGCAGAAGCTGAATGTAAAGTGTACTTGCCTAGTTGAGGCAAGGATGTGGGAAGTTTTCACTCGGCTGTTGGCTCCTCCTGAGCTGCCCTGAGGCACTTCTGCTAACCCTAGGGTTACCAGAAACACAGATGGAAAATCACTATTTTAAGGTGATAACAGCAATATAGAGGACCAAAGAGCAAAAGATAACATTAGACAGAATGAATGACCTGGCCTGTAGCAAAACAAGGCCACTTTCACTGAGTAGTTGTGAAAGGATCCCAATCTAAAATGGAATTGGAGGATGTGAGATGGGTAATCTCATGCATGCACCCTCAGAAGAATGGAATTTAAGAACTGAGAGACTGATTTCCCATAAATACCTGATTTCCAGAAGACCCAAGACTTATCTTCTGACCAATCAACATCTGCTAAGAATCTCTTCCCATCCACAAACCAATGAATTTACTCCTTGGACTCCGGACTTTTCCCTCTTTACACTCCATGCTCATAAATACAGCCCACCCCAAATCCTCAGTGGACTTGCCTGTAGCTTGCTACAGCATGTGTTTCCCGAATTGCATTTCCTCTGCTATCCTTGAATAAACTCAATTTCTGGTAATTAGACTTTGCCTCAGTTTACCTCTTTATTTAGGTTGACATAGTCAAGGCTATAGCAGCCAACACACTCAGTGGGAATGCTAGGTGTAGGAGAGGCATCAAAGAAAGGAAACAAATGCAAGAAAAGTAGAGGAGGATAGCAGGGTAGTGTGAAGATTGAAAAATCACATTGTGAGAGATACAGTTGAAAGAACTGGCAATGTTTAGTTTGAAGAGAAAAAATGTGGTAACTCTTCAAATATTTTTAGGACTGTCACATGTAAGCAGGAAAGAAGCAATTCTATGTGGCTGCAGAAAGTAGAACATGCACCATTGGATGGTAAGAAGCTTCAAGGGAAAATTAAATTTGGTTCAATTCAAGAAGTAAGTTTCTCACAGACTCACAGACATAGGAAACAAATTTATGGTTACGAAAGGTGAGAGAGAGGGAGGGAGGGACAAATTAGGTATATGGGATTAACAGATACAAACTACTGTACATAAAATAGATAACAAGGATTTACTGTATAGCACAGGGAGTTGTATTCAATATCTTGTAATAACCTATAATGGAATATAATCCAAAAAAAAAGAAACTGAATCATTTTGTTGTACACCTGAGACTAACAATATTGTAAATAAAATACAAAAAAAGTTTCTAATATTATAATGGGCCCTGCTTCAGAAGTTAGCAACTTCCCAGTGCCTGGAGATGTTGAGCCATTTGACTAGATGACAAAGTCATTTGTTTACTCCTTCCATCCCTCTTTCCCTCTCTCACACACTCGAAGATTCACATAAGTGAAATTATAACTTTCATCAAATAAAATTAAAATGTGAGTACCTGGAACTTCCCTGGTGGTGCAGTGGTTAAGAATCTGTTTGCCAGTGCAGGGGACATGTGTTCGAGCCCTGGTCCGGGAAGATCCCACATGCCGCAGAGCACCTAAGCCTGTGCTCCACAACTACTGAGCCTGCACTCTAGGGCCTGCGGGCCACAACTACTGAAGCCCATGCGCCTAGATCCTATGCTCTGCAACAAGAGAAGCCACCGCAGTGAGAAGCCCGTGCACTGCAACGAAGAGTAGCCCTTGCTCGCCACAACTAGAGAAAGCCTGCACGCAGCAACGAAGACCCAATGCAGTCAAAAATAAATAAATAAATTTTAAAAAAAATTGAGTACCTATGTATGCCACACTGAGACAGGAAGGGGGCAGGGCACAACCTTTAAAAGAATGACAGCCATTGAGGACATGACAAAAACTAGTTAGAACCAACTAGCTCCAAGATGGCAGACGATTGACTTCCACTAGACCTTGAGCCTCAGTATACACTCACTGTAATACATCAGCAGGCTAAATGACACACCCCCAGGCACCAAGACAGTTCTGAGGCCATTCCATAAAAGGCCAAAAAGGGGGTGGTGGTCCATTCCTGGAAATCTCTGCCTCCTTCCCCAAAATAGTTGGAATAAGCCTCCTACTCATTAGCCTGTGAAATTACCCACCCCTATAAAAAACCGACACCCCTGTACCCTGGCACCTCTCTCACCTTCCGAGATGGCCCACACTCTGTCTATGGAGTGTGTATCTCCCTGAATAAACCTTCTTTCAATTCGCTATGGCTTGCTCTTGAATTCTTTCCTGCTCGAAGCTAAGAACTGACACTCGGTGGCGTCCCAGGGTCTCGTCTGGGACCTGGGATGTGACTGTCCTCTCCGGCCCCACTTTCTTTCCTGCAACAACACAAGTGGTTCCTAACTGCAGTGTTGACAGAGAGATACATCACAATTAGCTGTGAAGTGTCTCACAAGAAATCAATTTCTATTAATGTAGTACTAAAGCTTGTAAATGATTTGCTTTAAAATGAATGACACATTAGAATGGATTCAGTGTAGTACCTATACCACAGTCATTTTTATTCTGCATTCTGTGATGAATATTTGAGTTAAAGAAAGAGATGTGGGTTGTTTGCTCAAGTGTCTAAAGTTAATTATAACCTTTGTCATAACAAATAATTATAACTTACAGTAAGTGACCAATACTGACTAGCTATCCCAGGTCTAATAAATAGAACTTTTATTATTAATGTCTGCTTAGATTCTTTTGTTGAGGTTGTAAGAAGTCTACTACATATACATACAACAATATCTTTTTAAAAAGAAACTTAAACTTTCCCTGAATCAGAGCATAGAATTTGTTAGTTTCCTGTGTTGTGAAAGAGAATCCACTAGATGGTACTGTTACATAAATGATCATACTTGGAACAATACACTGAAATTTTCTTCTCCATTAAACAACTGCTCACTGAAATATTTTGTTTTTCAACTCAAACTATGCCAACTTGATTAATAGTGTAGCTTGGTCTAGAGTGAAGAAGTAAATTGTCACTATTAGGATTTATGGTAAGCTCCTTGCAAAATAAATAAGTAAGGTAATCAATTAGTAGTCTTCTAGCAGTTTGTATGCATGGAAAATTGTGCATCACAACATGCTATATTTTGTATTTGAAAATGAGCTCCTTTCAGAAACATTTTGGTGCTTATGAGAAGGAAATTGCATTTGGTATGCATTTAAAATTTCCTGGTTTATAGATGGCAATTTATTGACTATTTGGTGTTTACAAAGTTTTGCCAGGAAATCAACCACTAATCTGGGAAAGTCTAAACATTACACACTATGCAATTAGAAGCAGATTTGATTTAATAGAGCAGCTACATGGAAGCCTCCTTGTACTATCTCCATGGAGTTCATGCTCTGGAATCTACCTTGGAGTTGGGCCATTTGAAAGCAAGCCATTTTGATACCTAAGTATCCTTGGAAGTAATCCAAGATGAACCTGCTTCATATAGAGTTCACTTTATAGTATCGTTATAACAGAATGAATCTCCAGATCACCAAAGTATGAATTACATATGGAGAGTTCAAAGGCTTGAATGGAAAAGATAATTCTATATTTGTATTAAAATCAGCAATTAAATATATCATCAGTAAAGTCACTACAATTATTTAAATACTGGGAAATGTACTTATAGTGCGTTATAATACAGTGAGTAAGATAATATTAAAAGTTTGGTAAAAAATATAATACAGTATCCTAAAACTATAAAAATGAGAAGAAAATCAAACTATAATGAATAACAATAGTAATTTCAAATTATTTGAATTTGGTAGACTCATCAGTAAATGTTATATCTGTAGACACACTTCTTACAGACATAGTAACTACCAGTTGTGACTAATACCTTAAATGTGTCTCCTTACACATTGCCCACTTTTAATTCCCATTTAACTATGAACCTTGGCAAAGGTTTATGTGACTAATATGTCCAGTGTATTCTCCCGATTCTCCCCGTTTCTTGCTAAAAATGTCAGTTTAGATTAAACAATATATTTAAAGAGAATTTTAAGAACTCAGAGGAGTTGAGGGAAGAAGTGAGAGATTTATTATTTGTCTACTTCGTAGAAAACACTACAGCACTTTTCCTCAATCTTGTAAAGGCTTTTACATTTTATTTGTTAGATGTGAATGATAGTCTCAGTGTTTAAAGAATGACTGATGGTGCTAAGTGCTCCTCATTCTGCGCCATTCACCAGTGGGAAAGTTAGAGCTTCTGGGTGTGGGGTCAGTGCCCTTCATCTGGAAGGATTTTTTGCTGGAGGAATCCAGGCATGAATGCGTGAATACATGAATGCAGGCTCATGCCTGTTATTTTGTTTTAGGAGGCCTCCCGTTCATCTGCATGTGGAAAATCAACAGGTCTGCTGCTAGGGCCCTGAACTCTCTCCTGCTCAGCTAATGGCTCACTCACTGGGAAGAACTGTTTCTGCTCCCTCAAGCTTTTCCTTCATCTCTCTTAGAAGCTTGTCTCCTCAGTGCCTCAGTGGCACCACTGTTCCTCTGACGTTGCACCTCAGAATCAGTGTTAACTTTTTATTTATGCCACTCTGTGCGCTCGGTCCTTAGATCTTGATCAGATAGGGGTTTTCCACTTCTTAATCTATATTGCCGTGTTACTTCTCCAGTCCCTGGTCATTTCTGACCTCACATGATATATAAAATGTGGCTATAGACCAATGGAACTGATTTTCCTTTGTGGCTTCTAGAATTCAATCCTACCACATTAGCTTAGAGTCATACCCTGCATCATTTTTTTTTTTTTTTAAAAGATGTGTTTATAATGTGAATGATATATCTAGTATAACATGCTGTGGTTTTTTCTTTTTTCTTTTTTAAAGAGAGTGGTTGCTTGAGGATAAACAGCTAGTTTTTTTTTTAATTAATTCATTAATTAATTAATGGCTGTGTTGGGTCTTCGTTTCTGTGCAAGGGCTTTCTCTAGTTGTGGCAAGCGGGGGCCACTCTTCATCGCGGTGCGCGGGCCTCTCACTATCGCGGCCTCTCTTGTTGCGGAGCACAGGCTCCAGACGCGCAAGCTCAGTAATTGTGGCTCATGGGCCCAGCTGTTCCGCGGCATGTGGGATCTTCCCAGACCGGGGCTCGAACCCGTGTCCCCTACATTGGCAGGCAGATTCTCAACCACTGCGCCACCAGGGAAGCCCCCCTGCATCATTTTCACTTCATTAATTCTTCATATCCCAGGATACACTTTCCTGTTCTTTCTGTACCCCTCAGAAGTCTTTCATCTGTAAGCCATTGTTTAAGCTTTCTCCAATATCTTATTTCTGTAATACTCTAGAAACATGACCTCATATTCCAGATTTTAATCTGTACCTTTTATAAAATCTTTCTCAGTTATTTAGAAGAAAATGCAGGCTAAAAAGCCTCAACCAGTTAGGGTATTTCTCCTCAGTGCTAACACTTCTGTTACATACAAATGAGGATTCATAATTGCAACCATTTCAAGAAAGGATTAAGTCACCTATAAGTGTTTGAGTGGTGGCCTCTTCATGTACAACTGGCCCTACCCCATGAAATATTTTATCAAAAATTACAAAGGTGGTTTCTGAAGCTAAAGTTAAATCTTGTGAAGTTGAGCTACAGAACACATCCACTGGGTTGGCTAACAAGGAATCATTCTTTTCATACACTCTTAATCTTTAATAGCTTCGCTACATCCAGTTAGACAGATAATTCAACAGTGAAAAGATGTGGAATTTTGGAAAAATTTTGAAAACATTTTGGTTAAAGTGTATTTTCAGGGCTGGTGTCTTAGCTCAGACTGCTCTAACAAAATGTTATAGACCAGGCAGCTTAAACAAAAGACATTTATTTCTCAGTTCTGGAAGTTGGGAAGTTCAAGATCAGGGTGCTGGCAAATTTGGTTCCCAGGGAGAGCTGCTCACCGTCTTACAGAAAATCACTGCCTTGTTGTGTGTTCACATGGCCTTTCTCTCAGTCTTCCTATTCTTATAAGGACATTAATCTCATTGTGAGGGTGGGACCTAATTTAAACCTAATCACCCCAAAGGCCTCATCTCCGAATACCATCACAGAGGATGTTAGGGCTTCAACATATGAATTTTGTGGGGACACAAGCAAAATTTACAATGGACACATAATCAGCAGGACCCAGTGCAAGATGAAAATGTGAAGGAGCCCTTGTTTAAAAACAAGAAAAGGGAATTCCCTGGTGGTCCAGTGGGTAGGACTCCACGCTTTCACTGCCAAGGGTGGGGGTTTGATCCCTGGTCTGGGAACTATGGACCCTGCAAACCGTGAGATGTGGCACCCCCCCCCCCAAAAAAAAACAACCCAAGAAAAAAGTGCCATTGGAGGTACTGAAATATAAAACTTTCCCCTTCTGCAGTCTCTCTTGACCTGTCATAGTGTCTTTTTCTTGCTACTTAATGTCACAGTCCCTTGAGCATGGGGATACTTGTCGGTTGAGTGCAGATCCTCACAGATGCCTGGGACCGCACTACTGGCTGCCAGGCTCCCCTTCTTGTCAGCACTAGACCTCCATGGGAGATCAATCTCCCTTTTCCCATGGGATTGCTACCTTAACCAGCAGTGGACAGGTGATCCCTAAGTGATTGTATGTGTCACACTGGGATGTGCTAGGTACCTGGATAAGGGGTGAATGAGAAGGTTGCCCTCCTTGTCTCCTGCTAAGCTTGCTGTGGTGCTGCCAGCCCGGAAAGGGGATGGCCACCACCATGCCCTTCCCTGAGAAAAGGGTGTGTGCCCTCTTGTACGCATCACCCTGAAGCCCCCCATGCCCACACTCTGGCCCACTGGGAGGTTGAGTGGGGCCCAGAACACCATGGAGTCAGGAGATGGGCAGCTGAGAACCCATCCCAGGGAGGCAGGGGGCAGCAGGACTGCCACTGAGCCAGGCCTCCAGACCCCCTGGCACATGCTGCATTGTCCCATTGGACTTCACTTACACAATACAAATTCAAAGATAAAATTATTAAGAACTTTAAGACAAAGACTGCAGTGCCTTGAACTCCAAACAGGGGACCCTTCCGGATGTGTGCCTCTGTGCTACTGTACTGGTCACATGCCCATAGAGGCGGCCTTTCATGCAATCCCTGAGACGTGGCTGTTATGTAGTATAGTGTTTAGGATCAAGCTAGTAAATCCTCTAAGAATTGGAAGGATAGCATAACACTGTATCACTCCTCATGAAAGGCTATGCCCCATTCATTGTCTCTGAACCCCATAGTATCCACTAAGTTAACATATGTGAAAAGGTTATTCATTGAACATTGATCCATCAAGACAGTGAACCAACAACAGGATATAATCCAAAATTAAATATGTTATCAAGGAGCATTCATTTAGCGGTATAATTTATACTTTAGAGAGACATTTCAATTTTGCACACATGTGTTCTCATATTGGAGGCTCTCTTTACAAAGGTACCACTTAGATTATTTTTCCTCTGATAAATTGATCAATATTTAGGAAGGAGGAGCATTCACAGATAGAATCCACAAGGAGGAGCTCTGAACTCATTTAAGCATCAGGATTTGCAGTTTCTATCTCAGAGTGTATTCATGAGTAAGATTGTCTTGAAGTATAATTAGTTCCAAGGCAGAGTTTTATCAGCTGAGTCTTTGGGGAATGGTAATATGTAAACACTTATTAAAATGTTGTGGTGGGAGGGGGCACAATTCTGCATAAGTCAAATTAGACAGGTGCAAACAAAACCAAAGGCTTCCTGCCCTTGGGATTATTTGTTCTTTGGTTGAAGATAAATATCATATTGTGGATTCTCATCCATGTTGAGAGATAGCAAGGAAAGAGTATGGACATTTTTGCAGTTTACAGTTAGCTCTGACAAATAGAGATATAAACCGTGCAGCTCTCAGAATATGGTATTTTTCCCAGGGCATCTCTCGGGGGGGTGGGGTGGGCAGGGAAAGTTATTGAGTTATGTTTCTATATATTGAGTTCTCGTATCAGGAAAGCATGAATTAAAGTGTATTGTGGGATGTCTTGTACAAATATAAATAAATGGATACATAAACAATATACTGTAAACAGATGAGACAAAGCAATAGAAATGAAGGCTTATAAAGTGTATTGGATTGTAGACTTTGTTTTCCTGCCTCTATTTTTAATCTATATAAAGCCTCCTAGTCTCTTGAGCCAGCTGGAGAAATTAAGAGTAAGTGTCATATTGAGGTCAGGAGTATGTTGGGACAATGGCTGGTGAAACTTGAAGGGCAGAATCATTCCTTTGATCTTTCTTCTTGGTGCTCCAGCCTGGCTTTGGGATAGGGATATATATATTGATACTTAGTAAAACTTGGCAAGCTCTACCTGGTGTGGCTAAATACTCATGACTTGGTTGGTTCTACACAGCTGGAGAGTTTGGATGATTTTTTTTTACTCTTGTTGTAAGGTTAGTAGAAGTGAATTGGGAAGGAGTGATATAGTTTGACTGGTACTTCCCCCAAAGAAAGGAAAGTTGGATTAGACTCATAGGGTGAAAAACTAAAGAGGTCTTTCTTGGCAAAGTAAAACCACCTACGCTTCTATTACTATTTCTTTACCTTGCTTTTATTTTTCACCATCTAGCTTTGTGTTGTGTATTTATTTGCTTTTAATGTGTTTCCCCCACCAAAATATAAGTGTCATTCTGAGGACAGGACTTTGATTTGGTTTAGATTTATCCTTAGAGTGTAGAACTGTGCATGGCACAAAGTAAGTAGGTGCTCAATAATTATTTGTGAAATTAATAAATCAATGAGTCTGTAATGTCACATGATTTATCTTTTTAAATCATATTTTGTCATCTTTTGATTGAGATCAAAATCACGATGTTGTAATGCTGCTCCTAATTTGATATTGGGAAATAGGGAAATTCTCAATGTTAACTAGGCTGATAATTAAGGTTTCCTCTACTGAGGGAGTCTCCTATATCTCCCTACTTGAAGTGGGGGCCTGCAGATCAGCAGCACGTGGGGGCCCCAACCCAGCGCTATTGAATCAGAATCTGCATTTTCACAAAATGCCCAGGTGGTTTGTATGAATAGTAAAATTTGAATGGGTGACTCCACAGAATGGGCCTTTAACCAGGCATGTAATTAGATGAGAAAGTTTGGCTTCTGTTTACTCCTGAGCAAAGCAAAAGAAGAAAGGAGGCTGCAAATGGGATGAAATGGAACGTTTTACAGTGCCCTTTACTCTTTCTGCCTTTATATCATCCTAAATACTTCTATATAAAGTCCTTTCAACTGTAAATCTTTGTTGGTGCTTTTCATTTCTTTTCCATCTTAATTTTTTTCCCAGGTTTCTTACGTTGTTATAGTTTCATCTACTATGTCATAAGCAAATAGAATGCTTTGTATTTCACATATGAATGCACTTCTTTCAAATAATGGCCTGTCCTAAAAATCTTACCTCTCTGTGTATAAATATTTTCTTCCTCAGCTTTCTTAGATGTCAAGAAAAAAGTCCATATTATAAGTGAGATTCTATCTTTCAAGCAACATTTTATAAAGGATCCTTTTTTATCTTTGGACCATTGCTTACAGTAGTGCCCTCCTTGGGTCTGGGGTCTCTTCTTTAGTGGCTTTTCAAGTATTAACTGACAGTGCTTGAGTGAGAGTTATGTTCAGAAACTAGGTGCTGTGTATTTTAATAAACACTACCTGAACTGTATCCTCAGGAATGGTTAACTTCTAATGGATATAATTGAGAGTCAGACAGAAGGTCACTCTTAGAGATTGGGGACAGGAAAATGCCAATAGTGGTTTGATTTTTAAATTTTTTTTTTGGTTACAAATGTCCTGGGTCAACATTTTAAGATTTTTGTGTTAAGTGTTAATACATAGAATAAATTATCTTCCTTCCCCCATTGCTACCATCTTATCTCCACATTGAAATTAGTTTCCTTGATGAAAGAAAGTTTACCTTATAATTTCCTCTGTGAGGTATCTAACACAGTATTGCGCACTTCATAGTGTTCAATACAAATTCATGATTTGAAATTTGAAAAAAAAAAAGAATTAGCTGCAAATAGAATTGTGAATAAGCAAAAGACCTAATAAGACAAATAAGCCATGCATTTAGTAGACAGAAGCACAAATTGAAAGGGTGGTTTATGGTGTTTTCTATGGACATTTTAAAGTTGCATGAATCACTATAATTAGCAATCATTAGAAATATTTTACATTGTATAGCCAAAATATCTTTATTTTTAATATGTATTTAGGGTTAACTATAGGACTGGTTATCTGTTTTCTCTTGGAAGCTATATTCATGCATTCATCTAGGTAAAAATTGATAATGCCAAGATAGCATCATTTTGCTTCATTCATATTCCCTAGTGATGATCATACCATCTTTCCTCAGCTGAATAACAAAAACCAGTTTCTTTGTTCCGTCTTAAAAGGTGATATGAAATGAACTCAGCCTGCCTTTGTTTGTCTATATCCTGTGCCAAATTAGTCTTAGTGAATAATATTAAGTCAGGACAGGCTCTCTTTTCTAGCTTTTGGTGGTGCTGACATACACAGAAACACAGTGCTTTATATTTTACAGGTTTAAGAGAATACTATGTAGAGTACAGCCTCACAAAAATAAGGTTATACAAGTATGCAGTAAATTAAACAATGCTGACATGGATGTGATAAGATATAGGTAGGCAACATCAAACTGTTAGGCTTACTGTTGTAGTTTATTTTTGAACTGATGCAAAATGTAAAGTACCCAATTTTCATGTCATTGGATTCTATTCTATTCTAACTCGCCACCCCCCCCACCCTGTTTCATCAGGTCCTTAGGTATGTTCCAGTTTAACCCTGCCTATGCTTACTATTTATGTTAGGTATATTATGTATAATTATAGATACAAAGTTTGACCCAGTTACACTTTGGGACTGATAAGAGAAAATCTGTGATGTAAATGAAACTCTTTTGGGCAAGTTTTCATTAAAAACAAGTCCCAAAGCTATAGCAGAGGAAAAGCTATTTGAATTTAGTTTTTCCTTTTCCTCTTCCTCTCTATATTTACTTTTTCACTGCTGAGAAATAAGAAAGATCAAAAACAAGTGTGTCTGAATTGCTTTTTCCCCACCTGATATGGTGAAATCAAAAACCAAAATATCAAGGATCACAAAGGGATGAAAGGGCTTGGTACCTCCTAAGCCAAAGAGAATAGGAGGGGGCCTGGTGATGTAACTTAGGGTCAGGAAGGAAAGAGATGGTCTTTTAATATAATATGATCTAGGAGATCACTTCCACATTAGTGGAGTAAGAACCCTTGAAAATCCACTCCTCTATAAAAAACAATGAGAACATTGACAAAAATGATCAAAATCAACATTTTCAGAACTCTGGAAATTAATCAAAGGCTTGCAATAATATGAGGACCATTTATTCAAGAAAAATGTTTAAATGTTGGTAAGAACAGTGAGTTTTGTGGTGTTTTGATTTGCCATATCCTATCCCCCTGTAACTGGCCTTGAAATCATGGTAGCCAAGAGAATCAACAGCCTAGTGGTTACTGGGAGGGACAGAACAGGTTTGAAGATTCTTAAAAAACCCCATTCCCAGATAATTGTCATCATATGGCTTGTCTGTCAGTTCCCTGGAAACCTCCTTGGCAGGGCTTGTCTTTTTTTTTTTTTAATTTATTTTATTTATTTATTTATGATTATTATTATTTTTTGACTGTGTTGGGTCTTTGTTTCTGTACGAGGGCTTTCTCTAGTTGCGGCGAGCGGGGGCCACTCTTCATCGCGGTGCGCGGGCCTCTCACTATCGTGGCCTCTCTTGTTGCGGAGCACGGGCTCCAGACGCGCAGGCTCAGTAGTTATGGCTCACGGGCCTAGTTGCTCCGCAGCATGTGGGATCTTCCCAGACCAGGGCTCGAACCCGTGTCCCCTGCATTGGCAGGCAGATTCTCAACCACTGTGCCACCAGGGAAGCCCCAGGGCTTGTCTTTATATGACCTAACTCGTTCAATGCTAACAGCCTTTTCCTCTGAAGCATTTGTTGAAAATAATCAATGGCAATTATTTAGAATTGTAGCTGCCTGATGAGGTGATAATATTTGGGCCACACAGGAACCTGGTCAAAAACTTAAAAGGAAAAGCTGGGTAATGAGATGTTCTTAGGGGTCTTTAAAAAGCTCTGACATATTCCTGGGAATCTAGAAGGCCACACACATGCAAAGCTTTGTGCATGTCTAGGAATAACCTGAGAAGGCTCTTCTGTCTCACTTCTGGTGGACCTGAAGTTCTGCTCAAGCAGGAAGTGAAGACAAAGGTAGTAAACTACCTGCCTGGCATTGAAGGCATAACCCACACAGAACCCCTTAGCAAATGCTAGGAGACTTATTGGTTCTAGACATTTAAGAAAATCTCTATCCAATTATTAGCTGATCCAAAGCTAACTGAGCAGAGACATCAGTGTCCACACATGGCAAACAATACAGATTTTATAGAATTAGTCCAGAAAACCTGTTAAACAAACAGTAACAATGAAAAACCTTGGGGAGAAGATCTGATTTTCAGAGTTGCCATATTATTTAAAATATTTAGTTGTTACCATAATATATTATTTCAAGGCATGCAAAGAAAAGGAAAGTATGGCCCATGCACAGGGGGAAAACAAATCAATAGTAACTGACTCTGAGGAAGCTCAGATATTATTAGAACACCATAAATTACTAGACAGACTTTAAATCAGTTGTTATAAATATGTTCAAAGCACTAAAGGAAACTTTGTCTACAGAATTAAAGAAAAGTATGGGAGTAATGTCTTGTCAAATAGAGAATATCAATGAAGAGGTAGAAATTATAAAAAAGGAATATCTGGAGTTGAAAAGTACAATAATTGAAATTAAAAAAAAAAATCACTTGAGCTCAACAGCAGATTTGACCTGGCAGAAGAAAGAATCAGAAAATTTGGAAATAGGTCAACTGAGATTTTATAGTCTGACAAACAGAAAGAAAAAAAAAAAAGAAGAAATAGAGCTTCAGAGATATGGGGAGACCATGAAGTATCAATATATGAACAAATGTGTAATGGGAGTACCAGAAGGAGAGGAGAAGGAAAAAGGGGCTGAAAGAATGTTTAAGGAAATAATGTCCAAAAACTTACCAAATTGATAAAAATTATTAATCTCCACATCCAAAAAGCTTAACAGGGTCCAAGTGGAGTAAATTCAAGGAGATCCACATCTAGACACATCTGAATCAAACTGTTGCAAGACAAACACAAAGAGAGACTACTGAAAGTAGTGAGAGAAGCAGCTCATCACACACAAGAGGTGTTCAATATGAATAACAGCTTATTTCTTAGAAGAAACCAGGGAGGCCAGGAGGCAGTGGTATGACATATTCAAAGTGGTGAAATAAATACTGAGAGAACTTGTTGCTAGCAAGCCTGTCATACCAGAAATACTAAGGGGATTCTTTAGGTCAGCGGTCCCCAACCTTTTTGGCAGCAGGGACTGGTTTTGTGGAAGACAATTTTTCCATGGACTGGAGGTGGGTGGATGGTTTCGGGATGATTCAAGCGCATTACATTCATTGTGCTCTTTATTTCTTTTATTATTACATTGTAATATGTAATGAAATAATTATATAACTCACCATCCTGCAGAATCAGTGGGAGCCCTGAGCTTGTTTTCACTTGCCACTCACTGATAGGGTTTTGATATGACTCTGCAAGCTATTGATTTATTATGGTCTCTGTGCAGTCAGTGATAAGCTACTAATGATAATCTGTATTTGCAGCCACTCCCCAGTGCTAGCATCACTGCCTCAGCTCCACCTCAGATCATCAGGCATTAGATTCTCATAAGGAGCGTGCAACCTAGATCCCTCACATGTGCAGTTCACAGTAAGGTTCTCACTCCTGTGAGAATCTAATGTCGCCGCTGATCTGACAGGAGGCAGAGCTCAGGCGGTAATGCGAATGATGGGGAGCAGCTGTAAATACAGATGAAGCTTCACTCGCTTGCCCACTTCTTACCTCCTGCTCTGCGGCCCAGGGGTCAGGGACCTCTGCTTTAGGTTAAACAAAAGGACCCTGGAAACTAACTTGAATCCACATGAAGAAATAAAGGGCACTGGTAAGGGAAATGATAAAGATTAGAGATTTAGAAATAAAAGAGGTAGAGAATAGAAATGTAATAGAGAAATCAATGAAATGGAATATTTTTTTATAAAGATCAAGAAAATTGACAACCTTTAGCTAGACTGACCAAGAAAAAAAAAACCGGACTCAAATTACTAAAGCCAGATATGAAAGAGAAGTCACTACTGACCTTAAGGAAATGAAATGATTATAAGGGAATACGTAA
Source organism: Balaenoptera physalus (assembly GCF_965194825.1). Lineage (NCBI taxonomy): Eukaryota > Metazoa > Chordata > Mammalia > Artiodactyla > Balaenopteridae > Balaenoptera > Balaenoptera physalus. The sequence continues at coordinate 70,949,950 of NC_138894.1, read as the reverse complement.
ATGACTATATCCCAACAAATTAGATAACTTAGATGAAATGGACAAATTCTTAAAAAGACACAAATTACTGAACTGACTCAAGAAGAAAAAGAAAATTGGAAAATACTTATAACAAGTAAAGTGATTAGACATTTAATTTAAAAACTTTCCACAAAGAGAAGTTCAGGCCCATGTGGCTTCACTGGTGAATTCTGCCAAATGTTTAAAAGGAATGAATACCACTCCCTTACAAATTAAAATTTAGAAGAAGAGCGAACACTTTCTGTGGTAGGCTAAAAAATAGCCCCCCCCACCCCCCCGCCACAAGATATTCATGTCCTAATCCCTGGAACCTATAAATGTTACCTTTTAGGTAAGGTCTTTACAGGTATGACTAAGTTAGGAATCCTGACACCAAGGTAGAGATTATTCTAGATTATCTACGTCAGCCCAAGGCAGTCATAAATGTCTTCATAAAGGAGAGGAAGAGGGAGGGAGATTTTAAACAGAAGAGGAGAAGTCCATGTGACGATAGAGGCAGAGATTAGAATGGTGTAGCCACAAGTCAAAGAATACTGGTAACTACTTGAAGCTGAAAGAGGTGGGGAATGGATTTTCCTTTAGAGTTCCCAGTGTGAGCATAGCCCTGCCACCATCTTGATTTTAACTCAGCAAAACTGCTTTTGGACTTTTGACCTCCGAAAGTTTAGGAGAATAAGTTTTTGTTGTTTTAAGCCACCTGTGTTGTGATAATTTTTAATAGCAGCTATAGGAAACCAGTATACTTCCCAACTCATTTTGTGAAGCTGGTGTTATCCTGGTGCTAAAACTGGACAGAGACACAGAAAAAAGAAAACAAAGACTGATATCTCATGTGGATATAGATACATAAATCCTCAGCAAAATACTAGCAAATTGAATCCAGTAATATAAAAAAAAAAATCATACAACATGACCAAGAGGGACTATCTCAGGAATGCAAGGTTGGTTTAATATCTGAAATCAATGAATTATAATATATTAATAGAATAAAGAACAAAACCCACTAACCAACTCTCTAGATGGAGAAAAACATTTTGACAAAAATCCAGTACACTTTAATGATAAAAACTCTCAGAAAAATAAGATTAAAGGCAAATTTCCTTAAACAGATAAAGGATAACCATTAAGAACCCACAGCTAACATCATATGTAACGGTAAAATGCTGAACACGTTCCCCTTAAGGTCATAAGCAAGACAAGAATGTCTGCTCTTGCCATTTCCTTTTTTTAATATATTTTTAAAATATTTATTATTTATTTTGGCTGTGCCAGGTCTTAGTTGCAGCATGCGGGATCTTTAGTTGCAGGCATGTGGACTTCTTAGTTGTGGTATGTGGATTCTTAGTTGCAGCATGCATGCAGGATCTATTTCCCCAACCAGGGATCGAACCCGGGCCCACTGCATTGGGAGCATGAAGTCTTACCCACTGGACCACCAGAGAAGTCCCTGCTCTTGCCATTTCAATTTGACATTGGATTGGAAGTTCTAGGCAGGGTAATTAGGCAAGAAAATGAAATAAAAGACATCTAGCCTTTTGGCCAAAACTGCCATCTTCCAGTAATTTGCTAACATGACCAACATAGAAGGAAAGAGGAGAGGCACCTATGTGTTCTCTAGGTCTTTTAGAAAACATGGAGTTGTTCCTTTGGCCACATACATGTTAATCTATAAGAAAGGTGACATTGTTAGACATCAAGGGAATGGGCACTGTTTAAAAAGGAATGCCCCACAAATGTTACCATGGCAAAACTGGAAGAATCTATAACATGTGTCCCCAGCATGCTGTTGGCATTGTTGTAAACAAACAAGGGCAAGATTCTTGCCAAGAGAATGTACATATTGAGCATATTAAGCACTCTAAGAGCCAAGATGGCTTCCTGAAACATGTGAAGGAGAATGATCAGAAAAAGAAGGAAACCAAAGAGAAAGGTACTTGGGTTCAACTGAAGCACCAGCCTGCTCCACCTAGAGAAGCACACACTGTGTGGCTTGTGGAGTCTTAGTTTGATGGCAGTGAAAGCACCAAGTCCTAACCACTGGACTGACAGAGAATTCCCTAGAGAATCACAGTTTGTAAGAACCAGTAGAAAGGGCCTGAGCTGCTGAAACCCAATAAATTCATGGCATGACAGGTCTAAAAAAAAATAAAAGATCTCTGGACTGTAAAAATGTTTTTCTTAATTGAGTAAAAGTGTGGTGTCCACACCCCAAACAAATATTTAAAGCACACTTTGTATCCTAAAAATGAATGAATGAATGAACAAATGAATAAACGAATAAATGATATCCAGATTGGAAAGGAAGAAGTAAAACTACATCACACCATATACTAAATTTAACTCCAAATGGATCAAAGGCCTAAATGTAAGAGCTAAAACTATGAAATTCTTAGAAGAAATCATATGAGTAAATCTTTGTGTCCTTGGATTAAGTAATGGTTTCTTAAGTATGACACCAAAAGTACAAGTGACAAAAGAAAAAGATAGACAAATTGAACTTCACCAACATTAAAAGCTTTTGTGCTTCAAAGGGCACCATCAAGAAATTAAAAAGATAACCCACAGAATGGGGGGAAATATTTGCAAATCCTATTTTGATACAGGGACTAGTATCCATAATATAAAATTATCTCCTATAACTTAAAATGACATGGCAAATAACCCCCCAAAAAATTAGTAAAGGATTTGAACAGATATTTTTCCAAAGAATATATACAAATATCCAATAAGAACATGAGAAGATGCTCAGTGTCATTAATCATTAGGGAAATGCAAATCGAAACTACACTGAGATACCACTTCTCACTCACTAGAATGCCTATAATAATAATAATTTAAAAAGGAAAATAATAAATGTTGGCAAAGATGTGAAGAAATTGAAACCCTCATACATTGTTAGTGGGATTGTAAAATGGTACAGCTATTCTGGAAAACGGTTTGGCAGTTCCTCAAAATGTTAAACTTAGAGTTAACTTATGATGCAGCAATCTACTCCTAGGTATATACCTAAGAGAATTGAAGACATATGTCCACGTAAAAACCAGTACACTAATGTTCACAGCAGCATTATTCATAATAGCTGAAAAAGTGGAAGCAACTCAAATATCCATAAATTGATGAGTGTGGATAAACAAAATGTGGTATATCTGTACAATGGAATATTATTTGGCAATAATAAAGAATAAAGTGTTGATACATGCTACATCATGGAAGAACCTGGAAAACATTATGCTAAGTGAAAGAAGCCAATCACAAACGGGTACATATTATATGATTCCATTTACATGAAATGTTCAGAATAGGCAAATCCATTGAGACCAAAAGTAGATAAGTAGTTGCCAGGGGCTGGGATAGGGTGGGATGAGGAGAGTCTGCTAATGGGTGCAAAAAAATTTTTTATGGTGATGAAAATGTTCTGAAATTAGACAGTGGTGATGGTTCCACAACTCTGTGAATATACTACCAACTTCTGAATTATGTACTTTAAAAGGGTGATCATATTACATACATTATATATGTAATATGATCTAAATATTATACTAGGAGGATGATAGTTAACTTTGATACAGACCTATGAGGGATATGGGCAAGAGATTAATTCTTATAGTATTAGATAGCATAGAAACAAGCTATCAAAAACCTCAAATTATTCAGAGATGATCAAAGAATACTAAAGAGAAGAGGAAAAAAAGCAAGATGCCACTTCAAGGTTTTTTGTTCCCTCACCCAGGACTCAGCTTTCCATTCTATCCAGTATCACAAACTTGTGCAAATGGGCCTGTGTAATACAATATTTATAATGTGAATATTCAACCTGTTGCTACTCACATACCCTAACCCTATACTTTCCATATTATTCTTTACCGTTCTTTTTTTTTTTAAACATCTTTATTGGAGTATAATTGCTTTGCAATGGTTAGTTTCTGCTTTATAACAAAGTGAATCAGCTATACATATACATATATCCCCATATCTCCTCCCCCTTGTATCTCCCTCCCACCCCTCTAGGTGGTCACAAAGCACTGAGCTGATCTCCCTGTGCTATGCGGCTGCTTCCCACTAGCTATCTATTTTACATTTGGTAGTGTGTATAAGTCCATGCCACTCTCTCTCTTCGTCCCAGCTTACCCTTCCCCCTCCCCGTGTCCTCAAGTCCATTCTCTACATCTGCGTCTTTATTCCTGTCCTGCCCCTAGGTTCTTCATAACCATTCTTTTTTTTTTTTTAGATTCCATATATATATGTTAGCATACGGTCTTTACCGTTCTTTACACACATATAGTCAATCTCAAGGTGCATGAAAGAAACTTCTCCCTTTTTATTCTGAATTCTTGTGTACTAGCAAATATTTTAGAAGTTTAAACAATGTCAGCATATTTTATAGTTATTTTAACTGAGAAACATAACTAGATTTAAAAAAAACAGGACAATTTCCTTTTCTAAATTCTCATTTATATCAATCAGGGTTTAGTGAGAAAAATAGAAGTTACCCTAGATGTCTTCAAGATTTTCAAGGAGAAAATAATTTTTTTCAGGGAATTAAGTACTTAAAAATTGTAGGAAAGGCCGGTATAACTGAATCGCTTTGCTGTACACCTGAAACTAACACAACATTGTATATCAACTATAATCCAATAAAAATTGGATTAAAAAATTGTAGGAAAGGCCAGAAGAAGAGAAGGAGGAAGTGGGGTGGGGGTCTTTGAGAAATGAGAAAATTGTAGGCAGCTGCTGCCTACATTCCAGCTGAAGCCTGATGGTAGACCATAAAGCCCAAGAAGCAAGCGGTTGTTGATGCCACGGCTGCAGAAGTCTGAAATGCTGTGTGAGGAAGAGTAGATTCTGCCTCCTTACTGCCTTCCAAATCTTATGCAAGTGCTTGTTTTTGATGGAATCTCAGTTGGAATCCTACTATCAAGAGATTCTGAGAAATGTAGTTCCCAAGCTTCTAGCCCCTGCAGTACCAAGAGAATATGTACGAAAGAGTGCTGGAATGTTACTGATCGATAGCCAGTATAACATGACTTCAGAAGCCAAAGCACTGGTCAAAATGAACTTTGGGCGAATGATGCTTTAGGTTTAGCAGTTGACCTTTTGTTCTTTGAAATACTAGAGAATTTACTACTGCATTTCTGCCTTATATTATATTATATTATATTATATTTCTTATGTCTCTGGCTACCTGAATTAAACCCAGAACATATTTGTCTTAGTGTCTCCTTTCTGCTGTAACAAGTTGCCACAAACCTAGTGGCTTCAAACAACACAAGTTCTCTTACTGTTTTAGAGGCATAAAGTCTGAAATCAGTGAAAAGTCAAAGTGTCAGCAGGTTTGGTGTCCTTAGTAGGCTATGGGGGAATGAGTTTCCTTGCCTTTTTTAGCTTCTGAAGGCTGCCTGCATTCCTTTTCTTGATTCCTTCCTCGAATAACTTTGCTCTCTTGTTTCCATCATCACACTTCCTTCTCTTCTGTCGTCAAATGTCTCTCTGCCCCCCTCCTATAAGGACAGTTGTGATTATGTTTAGGTCCCACCTAGAAAAGTCAGGATAATCTCTCCATCACAAGAATCTTAATCACATCTGTAAAGTTTCTTCTGCCATAGAAAGAAATATTCACAGGCTCCAGGGATTAGGACCTAGATATCTTTTGGGGCCATTGTTCAGCCTACTACAACATTTACAAAATATGTGCTTTTCTTTTTAAAGACACATCCTTATTCCTATTTTGTGCCAATACTTTCCTGTCCAAAATGTAAGCTACCAGGCTTATCCCATCACTATAACTTTGGATCTGGGATTTTACAGAAAGGGTACTCTGGCATATATTGCTCTTTCTTTAATGATCCTTGTTTATATGGTGCTGAGTACTTCAACTTTACAGGCACAAAAGGCTCTGGGGCAGCGGATGCATTAATAAGAACCCTTAATTCTTTCAAATGTCATATCCTAATTTTTCGCCCAAAGAAGTATTACCTGTTTTCTGCTAAACGCTTTACTTGTTCTGCTTCTGGTTGATTGTTGGCTCACACATCCTATTTAGTGGTGTCATGACTTTATTTGCTGAGGCATGGTCTACAGCTGTACTATAGTTGGAGCCTGGTTAAAGGACTGGGACCGGTTCTGGGCTTTTTGTTCCTCAGGACCTAAAATGTTCCACATTCTTGGATCTTGCTTAACAACTTGGCCCCAATTTTCCCAAGGAAGGATTCCTAATGCATTTCTCTCCTGCCAGTTTTAGTTCTTATGGTTCTTCTATTGGATGAGGGTTCCTTTCTGAGGCCTCAGTCATAAAGACAGGAGAGTAGTAGATGGATCTCTGTGAACCTTTCTATCAACTGACCAATGATTTCACTCAGATTACATGAGAAGACTCTTTATTAGAGCAGGATTCTATTTCCGAAGAAGAAAGATGGCATAGAGTAAGAATATGAAATATGGGAATTCCCTGGTGGTCCAGTGGTTAGGACTCTGCACTTTCACTGCTGAGGACCCGGGTTCAATCCCTGGTGGGGAAACTAAGATCCCACAAGCTGAGTGGTGTGTCCAAAAAAAAAAAAAGGTCTATGCAATAATTGGAGGTGAACAGTGGCAAATGCCAAATAATATCTCAGTTTTGGGGAGCTGTACTGTCTCTTTCATTTGAACATGGAGAGAATAGATGTTCTAGAAATACAAAGTAAATTATGCATGGTCTGTATATAGATGAAAAAAGGCCCTGAAAAACTAGAATTAATAACCAATTCCCTGCACTTAATTCTTGTTTTCTTACTATATTGCCATTCGAAATGGGCTAATGTAACCTACTAATCTTAGGTAGAATCGCTGATTTTCTAGGATAGTGAAGTAATTAGATTAGTTGTTTTTATCATAGTTTTTATTTTTGCCCCTACCTGAAATAGAGTAAATGAAGGTCTCATTTATGTCAACAAAACACTTTATGAAGCTGAGTAAATGGCAATGTCAATAAACACTTGAAGATTTGCTTCCAATTCATTGTAAATAATTGAGGTGACAAAAATCTCATATCAACAGTTCCTTCCTGAACTAAAGCTTTGGATTAAGTAAAATGTACTAGCACACAATTTTCTTGCATCCCTATCTCGCCAGTTTTATCCTGTAGTAGCAAAGTGACATCCAGACAACACAAAGATTGGCAGCATTTGGAAAAGGAAAGGCCTCTAGTGTTTGGTTATACAGTTGGATACTCGCCAGCATCTAACATCAGACTACTTTTTAAAAAATCGCCAGTCTATTCAGGCAAGTTATCCAAAGCTACAGACACAGAGGGGTCACTTAGGTGTGAGCCTTCCCTGTTGAAGCAGTTTTTTAAGGGCCAACAAGGAAAGGCTTCAGTGTGGAATCATGCAGAGGATTTCCTTTGTTCTATGAAATAATCAGATATGCAGGAATGATCCTTTATTTACGCAGGGAGTTTCTAATGGTAGATTCTGATTTTGCTGTTAGGGCTTCGATTTCTCATTTATCCTAAGAGAATTTGAAATTCAAAAAGAAAGGAGAAGAACTGTGAAAAAGCAGAATGTCTTGAATATGCTATTGATGTAAAGATTAACCTTTAGAACAGGGCATCTGCTATGGCACGGCTCTATGCAGAAAGTCTGTTTACAAAAGAAGGCATTAATCAAGACATATGAATCCATTTATAATGTCTTTGCACTGTTGCTGACTTCAGAGTGAGCTAGTGAGTGAGACAGCTGAAGCCTGACAGCTAATTTAAACCCAAGGTCTTCACTGTCCAGAGATTTATCAGAGAGTTAAGCAGCCAGTATCCTTTATGACTTGTACCTTCTCCGTTTTCAGAGGTAGTAAATGAAAAAGACTGAAAAGGGAGGTGCCATCTATTGCAGCTGTATAAAAACATAAACACCGTGCCCTGGGCTTTCATTATAACACCTTCTTCTTAGCTAATTACTGTCAGCATTAAATTACAGAGTCAGGAGGCCCCACTCAATACCAATTCATTCATTTCAGGACACAGTTTGGCAGAAAACCTGTAGTGAAAGGCCAAACCTTTATCCACTAAGCCTTTTATTTGTGATTAAACAGAAGTCTTGACAAGTAGTATAATTTGCATCAAGCAGGGCTACACCAAGAGCCGATTAATAGTTTTTTTTAAAAATTAAAAATTAGCTCTAGCTTGTAGTCCACTTGACAGGATTTATCATTTTGCATATCAAAAGACACAAAGGTGGTCAATTATTTTTTTCCCAGTTCAAGCACTGTACCTTTCATCCAATGAGTAACATGACTTTTAAAAAATAACCGTAACCTTTTACACCCATCAGATCTAAGTTGTTGTCTTTTAATACTGTACTGGAGAGGTGAGATTTTTGGTGGTATTGGTTTTTATAATATGTTGATTGGAGAGATTTACTATCCTAACCCTTTTATTTTTTATTTATTTCTTTTTTGAATTCTATTTTTTATACATCAGGTTATTATTAGTTATCTATTTTATCCATATTAGTGTAAATATTTCAATCCCAATCTCCCAATTCATCCCACCACCATCACCCCTCACCCCGCTTTCCCCCTTTGGTGTCCATAAGTTTGTTCTCTACATCTGTGTCTCTATTTCTGCCTTGCACACTGGTTCATCTGTACCATTTTTCTAGATTCCACATATATGCATTAATATACAATATTTGTTTTTCTCTTTCTGACTTACTTCACTCTGTATGACAGTCTCCGGGTCCATCCACATCTCTGCAGATGACCCAATTTCGTTCCTTTTTATGGCTGAGTAATATTCCTTTGTATATATGTACCACATCTTCTTTATCCATTTGGCTGTTGATGGGCATTTTGGTTGCTTCCATGACCTGGCTACTGTAAATACTGCTGCAGTGAACATTGGGGTGCATCTGTCTTTTTGAATTATGGTTTGAATTATGAATTATGCTGGGTCACATGATAATTCTATTTTTAATTTTTTGAGGAACCTCCATACTGTTCTCCATAGTGGCTGTATCAATTTACATTCCTACCAACAGTGCAAGAGGGTTCCCTTTTCTCCACATCCTCTCCAGGATTTGTTGTTTGTAGATTATCTGATGATGCCCATTCTAACCGGTGTGAGGTGGTACCTCATTGTAGTTTTAATTTGCATTTCTCTAATAATTTAGCAGCTTTTCATGTGCCTCTTGGCCATCTGTATGTTTTCTTTGGAGAAATGTCTGTTTAGGTTTTCTGCCCATTTTTTAATTGGGTTGTTTGCTTTTTTAATATTGAGCTTCATGAGCTATTTGTATATTTTGGAGATTAATGTTTGTCTGTTGGTTTGTTTGCAAATATTTTCTCCCGTTCTGAGGGTTGTCTTTTCGTCTTGTTTATAGTTTCCTTTGCTATGCAAAAGCTTTTAAGTTTCATTAAGTCCCATTTGTTTATTTTTGTTTTTATTTCCATTACTCTAGGAGGTGGGTCAAAAAGGATCTTGCTGTGATTTATGTCAAAGAGTGTTCTTCCTGTGTTTTCCTCTAAGAGTTTTGTAGTGTCTGGTCTTACATTTAGGTCTTTAATCCATTTTGAGTTTATTTTTGTGTATGGTGTTAGGGAATGTTCTAATTTCATTCCTTTACATGTAGCTGTCCAGTTTTCCCTAGCACTACTTATTGAAGAGGCTGTGTTTACTCCATTGTATATTCTTGCCTCCTTTATCAAAGATAAGGGGACCATATGTGCGTGGGTTTATCTTTGGGCTTTCTATCCTGTTCCATTGATCTATATTTCTCTCTGTGTGCCAGTACCATACTGTCCTGATTACTGTAGCTTTGTAGTATAGTCTGAAGTCAGGGAGTCTGATTCCTCCAGCTCCGTTTTTTTCCCTCAAGATTGCTTTGGCTGTTTGGGGTCTTTTGTGTCTCCATACAGATTTTAAGATTTTTTTCTAGTTCTTTAAAAAATGCCATTGGTAATTTGATAGGGATTGCATTGAATCTGTAGATTGCTTTGGGTAGTATAGTCATTTTCACAATATTGATTCTTCCAACCCAAGAACATGGTATATCTCTCCTTCTATTTGTGTCATCTTTGATTTCTTTCATCCATGTCTTATAGTTTTCTGAGGACAGGTCTTTTACCTCCTTAGGTAGATTTATTCCTAGGAATTTTATTCTTTTTGTTGCAGTGGTGAATGGGATTGTTTCCTTAATTTCTCTTTCTGATCTTTCCTTGTTGGTGTATGGGAATGCAAGAGATTTATGTGCATTAAGTTTGCATCCTGCAACTTTACCAAATTCATTGATGAGCTCTAGTAGTTTTCTGGTGGCATCTTTAGGATTATTTATGTAGAGTATCATGTCATCTGCAAACAGTGACAGTTTTACTTCTTTTTCACTTCTTTTTTGATTTGTGTTCCTTTAATTTCTTTTTCTTCTCTGATTGCTGTGGCTAGGACTTCCAAAACTATGTTGAATAATAGTGGCAAGAGTGGACATTCTTGTCTTGCTCCTGATCTTAGAGGAAATGCTTTCAGTTTTTCACCATTGAGAATGATGTTTGCTGTGGGTTTGTTGTGTATGGCGTTTATTATGGTGAGGTAGGTTCCCTCTATGTCCACTTTCTGGAGAGTTTTTATCATAATGGGTATTGAATTTTGTCAAAAGCTTTTCCTGCATCTATTGAGATGATCGTATGGTTTTTATTCTTCAATTTGTTAATGTGGTGTATTACACTGATTGATTTGCGTATAGTGAAGACTCCTTGCATCCCTGGGATAAATTCCACTTGATCATGGGGTTTGATCCTTTTAATGTGTTGTTGCATTCTGTTTGCTGGTATTTTGTTGAGGATTTTTGCATCTATATTCATCAGTGATATTGGTCTGTAATTTTCTTTTTTTGTAGTATCTGTGTCTGGTTTTGGTATCAGGTTGATCATGGCTTCGTATAATGAGTTTGGGAATGTTCCTTCCTCTGCAATTTTTTGCAAGTGTTTGAGAAGGATAGGTGTTAGCGCTTCCCTAAATGTTTGCTAGACTTCACCTGTGAAGCCGTCTGGCCCTGGACTTTTGTTTGTTGGAAGATTTTTTATCACAGTTTCAATTTTTTTATTTGTGATTGGTCTGTTCATATTTTCTGTTTCTTCCTGGTTCAGTCTTGGACTGTTTTACCTTTCTAAGAATCTCTGCATTTCTTCCAGGTTGTCCATTTTTTTGGCATAGAATTACTTGTAGTAGTCTTTAATGGTGCTTTGTATTTCTGTGGTGTCCATTGTAACTTCTCCTTTTTCATTTCAAATTGTATTGATTTAAGTCCTCTCCTTCTTTTTCTTGATGAGTCTGGCTAAAGGTTTATCAGTTTTGTTTATCTTCTCAAAGAACCAGCTTTTAGTTTTATTGATCTTTGCTATTGTTTTCTTTGTTTCTATTTCATTTATTTCTGCTCTGATCTTTATGATTTCTTTCCTTCTACTAACTTTTCATTTTGTTTGTTCTTCTTTCTCTAGTTACTTTAGTTGTAAGGTTAGATTGTTTATTTGAGATATTTCTTGTTTCTTGAGGTAGGCTTGTATAGCTATAAACTTCCCTCTTAGAAGTGCTTTTGCTGCATCCCATAGGTTTTGGATCATCGTGTTTTCATTGTCATTTGTCTCTAGGTATTTTTTGATTTCTTCTTTGATTTCTTCAGTGATCTCTTGGTTATTTAGTAAAGTATTGTTTAGCTTCCCTATGTTTGTGTTTTTTACATTTTTTTCCTTGTAATTGATTTCTAATTTCATAGCATTGTGGTCAGAAATGATGCTTGATATCATTTCAGTTTTCTTAAATTTACCGAGGCTTGATTTGTGACTCAAGATGTGATCTGTCCTGGAGAATGTTTCGTGTGCACTTGAGAAGAAAGTGTAATCTGCTGTTTTCGGATGGAACGTCCTATAAATATCGATTAAATCTGTCTGGTCTGTTGTGTCATTTAAAGCTTGTTTTTCCTTATTAATTTTCTGTCTGGATGATCTGTCCATTGGTGTAAGTGAGGTGTTAAAGTCACCCAATATTATTGTGTTACTGCTGATTTCCTCTTTTATACCTGTTAGTGTTTGCCTTATGTATTGGGGTGCTCCTGTGTTGGGTGTCTGTGTGTTTATAATTGTTATATCTTCTTTTTGGATTGATCCCTTGATCATTATGTAGTGTCATTCCTTGTCTCTTGTAATAATCTGTATTTTAAAGTCTATTTTGTCTGATATGAGAATTGCTACTCCAGCTTTCTTTTGATTTCCATTTGCATGGAATGTCTTTTTCCATCCCCTCACTTTCAGTCTGTATGTGTCCCTAAGTCTGAAGTGGTCGCTTGTAGACAGCATATATATGGGTCTTGCTTTTGTATCCATTCAGCAAGCCTCTGTCTTTTGGTTGGAGCATTTAATCCATTCACATTTAAGGTAATTATCGATATGTATTTTCCTATGACCATTTTCTTAATTGTTTTGGGTTTGTTTTTGTAGGTCCTTTTCTTCTCTTGTGTTTCCTACTTAGAGAAGTTCCTTTAGCATTTGTGTAGAGCTGGTTTGGTGGTGCTGAATTCTCTTAGCTTTTGCTTGCATGTAAAGCTTTCAATTTCTCCATTGAATCTGAATGAGATCCTTGCTGGGTAGAGTAATCTTGGTTGTAGGTTCTTCCCTTTCATCACTTTAAATATATCGTGCCACTTGCTTCTGGCTTGTAGAGTTTCTGCTGAGAAATCAGCTGTTAACCTTATAGGGATTCCCTTGTATATTATTTGTTGTTTTTCCCTTGTTATTTTTAATAACTTTTTCTTTGTCTTTAATTTTTGTCAGTTTGATTACTGTGTGTCTCAGTGTGTTTATCCTTGGGTTTATCCTGTGTGGGACTCTCTGCGCTTCCTGGACTTGGGTGGGTATTTTCTTTCCCATGTTAGGGAAGTTTTCAGCTATAATCTCTTCAAATACTTTCTTGGGTCCTTTCTCTCTTTCTTCTCCTTCTGGGACCCCTATAATGCAAATGTTGGTGTGAGTAATGTTGTCCCAGGTGTCTCTTAGGCTGTCTTCATTTCTTTTCGTTCTTTTTTCTTTATTTTGTTCCGCAGCAGTGAATTCCACCATTCTGTCTTCCAGGTCACTTATCTGTTCTTCTGCCTCAGTTATTCTGCTATTGATTCCTTCTAGACTATTTTTCATTTCAGTTATTGTTCGTCTGTGTTTGTTTGTTCTTTAATTCTTCTAGGTGTTTGTTGTTTAATTCTTCTAGGTCTTTGTTAAACATTTCTTGCATCTTCTTGATCTTTGCCTCCATTTTTTTTCCGAGGTCCTCGATCATCTTCACTATCATTATTCTGAATTCTTTTTCTGCAAGGTTGCCTATTTCCACTTCGTTTAGTTGTTTTTCTGGGGTTTTATCTTGTTCCTTCATCTGGTACATAGTCCTCTGCCTTTTCATTTTGTTTATCTTTCTGTGGATGTGGTTTTCGTTCCACAGGCTGCAGAGTTGTAGTTCTTCTTGCTTCTGCTGTCTGCCCTCTGGTCTATCCTAACCCTTTTAAATTTCGTTATTGTACAATTCGTCATGCAGGTGGTCAGATCAAAATGTGTTTTTAAGAAATGCAGAAGGGTTTTAATCTGCTTATGATATTCTGGGATATAAAAGTCTATAAAGCTACTAACCTTCCTGGGGGTTTGATTTGTTTTTTTTACTATCTAGTTGTCATTCTTCAGACCACTTATTTAGGAAAAAGAAATCAAATGTACTAAAGCCCAGTGTATATGGATGACAGTTTGGTATAGTTTCTTAAATAAACTGATTTTCTGATTGTATAGATATAAGATTGAATGAGAAATTCAAAATCAGCATATCTTAAACTCATGTAGGGTAGGGTGATATTATTAATCCATAAGAATCCGTTTCTTCTCATCTTCTCTGCTTGGGTTTTAGGACATAGGAAATGCTTTTGGTGAAAACACTTTTTGTTGCTTTTAGTGAATAGTTCTTGTGGCCTTAATGGGGTCAGAGCCTACACTAGGCACCTTCTCACTTATGACTTATTTAATTCTCACAAGGATGGTGTGAGTTAGGGGTAATCTCCATTTTATAGATGAGGAAAGTCAAGCTACAAGAAATTAAATATCTTGCTCAAGATCATATGCTGCTAAGAGGCAGGGCTTGGATTCAAGCATAAGTGTCCTATCTTGAAGACCCCTGTTTTTCCTGCTATACCATTGCCTCTTCTGCACATTGGAATTATAAGTAGGGGAAGATTATATTTCTGTTGGGCTCATCATTACCATTAGCAATGGTCAGTGTTTAAATGCAGTGCCCCCAGCAAAGTTTCTGGAAGAATAGCCTTCTCTTTGTCAATTGCCAAACCAAGAAAACTCTAGTTTTCTTCAGTTCATAGACTGTTTTGGTAGTCTTTACACTTGTGAACATACAAAACAAAAAAAAGAAGCACTTGAGGAGACTATAACTGAAGTGAGTGGGTATGGAAATATCATGGTTTGTGGTGTCCTTAAGATTTCAGATGCCTGAGACTTGCAGGGATTGGGGCCTGGTAGTTACTTTTGTAACACAAATGGCATCATAGGTAAGTGTCTGCAGTGCTTTAGTCCTGCCCCTTCTGTCTCAGGGCTCAGTGAAAGGTAACCTTTTGACTAAGATGGATTCTGTTACTGCAAAATAGTTCCTAACAAGGCATTTATCTATGTTACAGGTATGTTTTGTGACTATGCCATTTTTCTAAAACTAAATTAGAAAGGGATAGCCTTTGGGAGTGTCTACAAAATGCCTGGAACTGTGTTGGATGCTCAGGGAGGGATCAGCACTGAATAGGACATAGTTTCTAGATGTACTTCTATAGCAAACGGTAGTGCAGTTGGACAGCAAAAATAGGCAGATGTTACAGTGATAGGTGCAATAATAAAAAAGTACACAAAATAGAATAGAGCTATTAAGTGGGTTTAGGAAATCTGGGTATAGGAGCTGAGGAAGGCTTTCAAAGAAAGTGCCTTTAAAGCATAAAAAATGATTTGCTAGGCAGAGGAAATTGCAGGTTCAAAGACAGGCAAGAGGATGTGAAACAGCATAGCCAAAATGCCATGGGTCCAGGGTAAGAGAAGTTGGGTAGAAAGGTTTTACAAGGTAGCAGAAGAGGCTCGTGGCAGGTCATGAAGAGACTTGTGGATCATGGAGCTCAGACATTTGAAGGCCACTGAGAGCCACTGAAGGGCTTCAGCAGGAGATCACCATGATCAAATTTGTGGTTGGGAAACATCAGTCAGCAGTGTGGGGACAGATTTCAGAGCAGCAATATCAGAAGCATGGAAACTAGTTAGCACCTCATGCCACACAAACAGATTAAGGAGGCACTGGCATTCTTAAATAATTGCTAAATTTGGTGGTGTTACTGCTGTAATGTTTTAATATTTTTAAGTGCCTTAAATGATCAACTTAGATCTTTAGCTGGATTCCCCAGGGAAACAGCAGCTGAGATGGAGATCTGCATATAGAAGGTACATTGGGAAGTACCCTTAGCATCAATACCTGTAGGGGAGTAAAGGATGCAGCACTAGGCAGAGGGAGGGGTTGAGCAGTGACGCAATCACGCAGAGCCAGTTCATGGGGTGCTTAGGAGCTTGTTGGCCCTTAAAGGCAAGGGAGCTAGATCTTTATACCTCTGAGGCCAGTCATTGGATATAGACTGTCCCCAGGGACGGGGGAGACTCTTGTGGGGTGGGCAATTCCTGGAGTGGGACTCAGCTAAGAACCATCAGTTGCAGAAGTCTGGCAGCTGGGGGAACGAGTGCTCAGATGAAGCAAGGCATCCACTATCACTAAAGATCTAAAAATTCTCCTGAGAACATTCTTGTAGAGTAATCATGCTCAGAGAACAGCTCTCTTAGGCCTTTGCACTTGCTCTTCCTCTGCCTGCAGTATTCTTTCTCTCCCCAGCCCTTTTGTGTGGCTGGATTTTCTTGTCACTTGGTTTTTACTTCTAATACCTCCACCAAAAAGGCTCTTCTGTTCACCCTCTGTAATCTGTTCTAAGCCCCAACAGTCACTGTCCAGGACGTCATCCTGTTTTCTTTTTCTTTATAGCAGAACAAGATGAATACAAATCTCATTATCTGTCTCCCCACTCCTAGATTGTGAACTCCAGGGATCTGCATCCCCTGCACCCGGAACAGTAGATGCTCAATCTTTGCCAAATGAATAAATAAAAATTAAATTTAAGAGAATGGATATCAGGAGAGGTGGAATTTTCCAAATGAGGGATCCTGAGGAATTCTTATCTTTTGCTTTTGACACTGGTGGGACTCAAGTCCAGGAAGAGGGTTTGTGTCTTATCACTCTACAGTTTTCAGTCACCCACAGAGAACTACTGGAGACTATCTCTTGATCATGTTAAGATGGATAGGCCTCTGGCAAGAGCTTAGCTCTTAGATCTCACATTGGGTATCTTTTTTTTTTTTTTTTTTTTTGTCTCTGGGATGTTTGAGGGCTTTTATTATTCTAAAATAAAACTATCTTAGAGGAACATAAATTATCTATTAAAGAGACTTTGGGAATTTTAGCATAAAAATCACGTGTGGAATTTGTGCAGAATTGACAAGCTGCTACTCCTCTATAATCACCTAACCCATTTTTTTTCAAATAGAAACAAACTGAAAAATGTAGTAATTTTCAAGTGTAGAGGCAAAAAGACACTTAGTACAGCTTGAAGATTCAAATTATTCTGGAAACAGCACTGCTGTACTTGGCTTTAATTTGAACTTCAGCTCTTAGAAACAGATTTAACATCTAGCCTCGTGACAACTGCTGACTTCAGAAGGGCCTGTGCAGGGCAAGGCATAGAGGGAAGAGACTTCTTTTCACTTTCTTTTGATTTCTTCTGCCTGCTTCATCTCTGTCACTGTACCTTATATGGTGATCCTGTCCAGGAAGCACTTACTGTGTTTGTTCGAGAAGAATGGAAGGAATCTTTGGAAGTCATTTATTCAAGTCCTTGTTAGTAGCCAGGAATAAATGGACATCAATAATATAAATTCACTTAGCTATATTTAAATATTTAGATTCTTTACTAAAATGTTTGGTCTTCTGATTCAATTAAGAGTTCAGAGAATAGACAGGAAAGTGTTTGGGTAGTTATCAAAGGTGCTGAGGATACTTAGGGCAGATCTGCAGTATCTTCAAGCAACAGAAAAGAGAGTAAAGAACCACAGAGTAGAAGTGGGGCCAATGTGTATGCAGACTTGGCTTCATTAAAGGAATTCCCAGTCAGTGATTAGAGAAGCTCAAGGTAGAAATGGAATGCCTCAGGATGTGGTGAATGCTCAGTACCCTGGGTGTTCAAAGAAACCATGGATAGCTTTTGCAAAAGAGATTCCTGAAGGAATTCAAGAAACAGAAGCAAGATGATCTTGCAGCCTTAAAGTTCTGTAAGCACAGAGAGAGTGACTTTTTATGATTTTGTGTCACTAGGTGGTTCTTTGTTGCCATAGACGCTCTACACGTTTTTATCATAATTGCTATTCTCTTTGAAACCAAGCTTTCCTTTTGACCTCCACATCTTCCCAGTCACTTAAATCTGAAAATCTGAGTCTAAATAAATACAGATCAATCTCTCTCTCTTTCTCGTACATATCCCTCCCTCATCCTCAGCCTGTTGGTTTTTTAAGTTAAATTAGTCTTTTATTCAGTCTTTATTTTTATTAAAGTTATACATGCACATGTAGCAGCAGAACCGGCCCTAAACTGGCCCTGTTCTGTTTCTAACAAGATACTGAGTTGCTTTTCAGAGACAACAGAACAAAACTGCAAGTCAGGCAGCTGAAGCATGTGCAGAGGAGAAAATTTTGACTTCAAACAACACCCGGAACCAAAATTTCTACCCCGCACTCTCCCCCAACAAGGAACCAAAGGACCAGGACATGATCAGAACCTGAACACTGAAACCCTTTCAGAATTGAAGGCTCTGTTGTCCAGGAAGATCTGGGGCTGACATCCCCTTTACCATACCTTAGCATAAATGGCCACGTTCCAAAGCCCTCCAATAGAAACCTGCCCCGCCAGCATTTCCACATACCAACCCTCCTTTCTGAACTCATACAAGTTTGATGGAACCTCAGATTGAGGGAACAGATTTGAGCCATACCTCCTGTCTCCTTGTCTCTCCACCTTGCAATAAAGTTTTTGTATCGTCAAAAGCCAATGCCATAGTATTGGCTTATATGCATGTTGGGCAGCAGGCCCTTTGTTCAGTAGCACACAGTTCAAGAGTTAAATGATTTTTTTTGGCTGCGCCATGAGGCTTGCAGGATCTTAGTTCCTGACCAGGGATTGAACCCTGGGCCCCCTGCTGTAGAAGCACGGAGTCCTAACCACTGGACCACCAGGGAATTCCCTAAGAGGCAGATGATTTTAGACTTGTGAAAACAGCAAGAAAACCTACTCTTCATAGCCTCTATTTAAACTCTTTTGGCTGTTTCATCTGGTGTGTATATATCATTATACTTCTACATAGCAGGTTCATATCTCTAGCGCTTAATTTTTCAGATTTAGGAATGATATGTTGACTTCCCATGATAAGGATTTAGTTCTTTCACTACTTTCACCATCTCTTCTCTCATCTCCTCCCTCATTATATTATAACTTAGGTTAAAAGCATTATTCAGTCTTATGTTATTATGACTATTTGAGTTGAAGCATACAGTATACACTTTCCTTCCCAACTTTTGATTTTCCCATAGTTAATAATTATGTTTTTTGTTTGTGTGTATGTTTTCTTTATTTTCTTTGTACATACTCATCATTAATTCAACCCAAAACTCTTCTATATTTTTCTCAGTCTCAATTCTTTCTTTAGGTGTATCAGTTAATTTATCAATTTCATTTTCTTGAAGAAATGCTCTCCTAGAATCTTTTGGTTATTTTGACATGCTACAGTCTGGACTGGTTGCCTCTACAGCTGGTGTACAGATGACATTCTGAGATTTCCTGTTCTCTAGTGATCCTTATCCTGCATGGAAAGAGCCCCCTTTTTGCTGTACCCCATGTTTTCCTCCTTCTTGGTTGACTCCCTAATTTTGATGGAGTCATTATCTTCCAGAGAAAGGGTGCTTGGAGGTGAAATTTTTTGAGACTTATTTTAAGACTTTGAGAAGGAAATGTTTTTACTCTACTCTCATACATGATTGATAATTTTTGGCTGGGGGAATTCTAAAACAATTTTTTTTTCCCCAGAATAGTTAATTGTAGGGTTTTCAAGGTTAATGTTAAGAAATTAAAAGCCATTCTGATTCCTGAGACTTTGTACGTGTTTTTCTCCCTCCCACTCCTTGGAAGCTTGTAAGATTTTCTTTTTTCTCTCAGTGTTCTGAACTTTCACAGTGATGTCTATCTTTATTTGTTGTGCTGGCCTCTTGGATTGGCCTTTAAAATCTCAAAAATGATGACCTTTTTAGTCTTGGCTGTTTTCTTGAATTATTTCTTTAACAATTTCTTCCCCTCTGTTTTCTGTTTTTTCTTGTTGAAAACTCTACTGTTTGGCTGGTGGATCTCCTGGACTATCTCTGATGTTCCTGTCTTCCCTCTCATGGTTCTTGTCTGCTTGTTTTTCTGCTCTCCTCTCTTGGAGATTTCCCCATCTTCATTTTCTATACTATCTACTGAGTTTTTCATCTCTACTATCACATTTTTAATGAGTTTTGCTTTGACTCTCCTTTTCTCTTTTTTGTTTTAATAGCATTCTGTTTTTATTTCACGGATATATCTCTTTTTATTTCTCTTAAGTTTATTAACATTAGTTTTCTTCCCTTTGATCCTTGAAGAGTTCATTTACTCCAAGTTGTTTTTCTTAATTAATTAGCTAATTAATTAATTTTTGGTTTCTGTGATTCATGATAGGTACTTTTCTCATGTATCTAATAATCCTCATATGTAAGAATAGGAAATTAGACCTGATTAGAAAATCTGAGTGCATGGTTGGTGATTGTCATCTATGGGATGCACCACAGGGTGTTCTGGCTGGACATTTTCATTGAAGGACTTCTCATGTCAGTATCTGTAGCTTCATTTGGGCTGGTCAGATTCACCAGAAAAGAATCTTTTCATCTCCTGTTTGGAGGATATATGTTTGTTGTTATAATTCTGGAAGCCAAAATGGGAAAGAGAGTTTGATATCTTAGCGTTGGATATGTAAACATTTAATTTTATACCTGCATTTTCAGTATCATACTCCTATTCTTATTTGTGTCAGAAGTCCTCCATTGTGAAGATCCTCTATTTTACCCCTTTCACAGAATAAACCTCCTTTTGAAGGGAAGAAGGGCTTTTGGTGATCTGTTTTTCATATAGACCGCCAACCAGTCCTTTTACTTTCAACTCCATTTCTAGAAGTACCTGGTGCTGCCAATTCCTGAGCCTTTGGGGGATTCTGTATTATAAATAAGCTTGCTTCACCCTACCACTTTACCCAGAAATCTCATTCCTGTTACTACTACCTCAGAAATCTCTCTTTTATCTATACTCTATTCAAGGTCACAGTCAGTATCTCTATTATGTTTTAAATGTATGATAGCAGTAGGTTTTAAAAATAACTTTGTTTTCTGTGGTAATATTAGCATAGGCTTTTTATTGTCTTACCTTCTTAATCAATGGGCAACCTAAATTTCACTTTTACTTGTCACCTCCTGCTCGTAAAACGGCAATGTCTCACTATGTCATTAGGTACTGATTTTTATCCTCCCTTCCAGGCTTTCTGCAACAGAACCATATCTTTCTGGGCAAGTATTCCATTGCACCCTACACTTAACTCAGTAAGTTTGGATTCCTCATGGTCCCTTTCCTGCTTTATGACTGTCTAACTCTGTGTCTTTGCTTCTCACTGTTCTTAGAACCTGAAAGTCCCTCCCTACCCTTTTCTGATTATCACAATCTTTTCCCTCACCACTCACTTCCAGTGTTACCTCATTCATGTGATCTTTATCTTAATATTTCTTCATTTAATCATACTTTTGTTGAATCAGTATGTATTTATTGAGCTCCTACAATGTACCAGGCAAATGCTAGGCTGTGAGGATAGAAAGGAAAGCAAAGAAGACATTGTCTTTGCCCTCATGGATCTTATAGTGCAGTGGGAACAGGATAGAAGTAGGAGTTAGATGTTACATAAATAATCGCACAATAAATATATAGTTATAAGTTGTGATGAATATTATGAAAGAAGAGTATGAAGTCTTATGAGAGGAACTGATTGTCTCTGGGAAGTCAGTGAAGGTTTCCATGACTAAGTGATAATTGAGCTGTGAGTAGAGGATGAGGTAGGGGCAGAGCATTCTTGGTAAAGGGAAGAACAAGTGGAAATGCCAGACAGTGTGAAGACTAAGGAATATTCAAGGACTTGAAGGAAGGCCAGAGTAGCAGACAGCAAAGAGAGAGTGGGGAAGTGGTAGATGGTGGGTCAAGAGAGTTAGGCAGGGGCGAGCTACAATAAAACAAGTCCTTGTAGTCTAAGAGCTACATCAAACAAGGCCTTGTAGTCCAACTTAAGGAATTTGGGTTTTACCGTAAGGGTAATGAAAAGTTTCTGGAGTGGTTTGAGTTGGAGAACTTATGATTAGATTTGTATTTTTACAAGGTCACTCCAATTGCAGCATGCAGAATATATTGGGTGGGTCCAAAATAGAAGCAGGGAGACTATTCAGGAGGCAGTTATAATTCATACAAATGGGACATGATGGTGGCCTGAACTCAGTTGATGGCAATGGTGATGGAAAGAATGTTTGAGAAATATTTAGGAGGTAAAATTGACAGGACTTGTTGTTGGACCTTATCAGATGTGGCTGAGAAGGGAGGAGGAAGAATCAGGGAGGATTTTTGAGTTTCATGGCTTGTTCAATAGGGAAAATCTTGGTGCTGTTCACTGAGATGGGGAACAATTTTGTCTTCTTTCAGGACAGTAAAGAATAATGCCAAGCAGAGTGTGCTATCTTGCATGTGTTTCATCTTACTGCACTAAAATATGAGCTTGCTGAGGAAGGGAATATGCATTAATTATCTCTGTTTTTGCTGCCTCTCCCAACTTGTCCCCAAAGTATTCAGCCCAGTGTTGATACCAGTGGAAGAGAGAAATAATGCTTGACCCTGGTTTGGGGAACTGAAATATGACTTAGAGTTTGGACTTTTTTTGCGTAGTGGTTTAGAAAAGATTTTTACTTCCATTTTCACTTCTCATATATATATATATTTTTAAGTTGTATGAAGACCAAATGAGATAGCAAATGTGAAATATTTGGGAGAGAAAAAGGTCTCTCAATAGGAAGTTATTTAATCATTATTATGCATATGCTTTCTTTGGCCCTCATGTTAAATTACACACATTTCTTTTATTTGTAAAAAGGAGAACCAGGTAAGACATATTAACTAAGGATCCAATCAGTGCCAAACATAATGAGATGGATTAGTTTTTTGCGACACACATCACTTCATAGGTTACCTGCTGGACCACTTCCAGATATCCCATGTGTGTTTGTGGAAACTTCTTCCTTGTTTAGTATATTGCTTAGTATTTGTCTTCACTGAACCTTAATCAGTCATTAAGTATAAGAAATTAATAAATGTCAAGGTTAACTTGTATGTCTTGAAAGCATACATGATTCATTAGGAAGGTCTCCTTAAAGTTCAATAAAATAAATACTATTAAGAGGTAAGCAAAAGGTCTTTCTGGTTCATAGATTCCAAATACTCTAAGATCCCTGAAACAGTAAAATCTCTCACCTCGCCAGTGTGAAGGATTCTGAAATACCTGCTAGTGCGTTCCCAGGTGAGTAGAAAGGAATTTTATTTATTCTTCTTTTAGAGTAAATTAAATATTTAAAAAATATCAATAATGACTGAACTGACAGTCATTCTCACATTGATCTTTTTTATTTCTTCATGTTACAACTCTACCAGTGAGTAGAAAAATGTTATATCCAAATCCACTTGTGATATACTACCCTGACGTTCAATTTCACCTCTGGAGTGAATATGAATTGTATATAATGAAACTCTAGGAGCAATTGTATAGAGTGAAAAGGCCAAATAATTTGGAACCAAATTTGTCAAGTAACATTTTACAAAAATGATATATTTTCTTTTTTCATTCTTCATCAGACTCGTAATTCAAAACTGAGCCCAAATGTCACATCCCATGTCCCAGTTTCTCTTTTCTCCTCTGCATGGCAGTATCAGGCTTTCTCCCCTGGACTCAAACAGCCCCTTTTCCTTTCCTCTAAAACAGAACTTACAACATGATATTGTAAATTTTTGGTTTCCTGGAGGGAAGTTATTTTCTATTACTCATCTTTGAGCTGCCTATGCCCATCAGAGTTCCTGGCCCACAGCAAGAGCTCAGCATGTTTGTCTAACGAATAATGCAGATTTCCTTAAAGCACATGAATTCATTTCATAGTGCAGAATTTCATGTTCAAATGTGTACTAGCTAGTTTCTGTAACAAATAAACTCCAAAATGTCAGAGGCTTACCCAAATAGAAATTTATTATTTTATTCATATAATAGCAAGGTGGTCAGCAGGTAGAGGTGGCTTTCAAGGACTCACAGTCCTTTCTTATAGCTCTGCCTTTCTCTAGGACCTCAGAGTGCTAAATTTGTGATGGTCTACATCTTTGTGAGAGAAATTCCTGGACATACTCTTAAAATAAAGCAATGCATACTGCCTTAGGCAAGCCACTTGTCTCTCATTATTTTATCAAACTAATATTTATTTGAGCGTCTACTATATGTAAGATGCTGTTCTAGGCACTTAGGATGGAATAGTGAACAAAACAAAGATCCCTGCCCTTGTGGAACTTAATTTTATTTCAAATAGACAAAAAATAGTTAAATAAATGAAATAATATAGTATGTTAGAAGATGATAAGTGTTATGGAAAAATAAAAGGTAGAACAAGGTAAAGTAGATCAGGAGTATGTAGGGGGCTTATTGTAAGCTTACCTTATACGAATTTGAAACAGAGCTCTTTTGAAGTCAGATGAGATGGAGTAGAGTGAATTTTTTTTTTTTCACCCAGAGCAGTCTACCCCCACACTGGCACAGCCCTTCAGATTTGAACCCCCCACCCCTCCATGCCACGTGTCCCTAATGCCCTCTGCTTGTGACCAAGCATCCTCTGAGCTCTCTCTAGATACCTGGTTTCCAGGCTCCTCAGCCTCCAGGATGCTGCCCTCTGCTCTGGTTTATCAACAAGTGGTTCCATTAAATATGGTGCCAAGGAGTAAGAATTATTCTCCTCACATGTTCTCACCAGCACAGGGAGTCCTGCCATTTAAGCCATCTTCATGGTTTCCTCCTCACTAGGTAGTGTCTTTTTTTTTTTTAATTTTATTTTTTTATACAGCAGGTTCTTATTAGTTATCTATTTTATACATATTAGTGTATATATGTCAATCCCAGTCTCCCAGTTCATCACCCCCCACCCCCGCTTTCCCCCCTTGGTGTCCATACCTTTGTCCTCTACATCTGTGTCTCTATTTCTGCCTTGCAAACCGGTTCATCTGTACCATTTTTCTAGATTCCACATATATATGGTAATATACGATATTTGTTTTTCTCTTTCTGACTTACTTCAGAGTAGTGAGAAATTTTTGCCAGCTATTACCAACATCCAAATGTGTGCTTACTACACACAATCAAGTTACTCAGATCTAGTCTTCATAACTAGTCCTTTCCTAGCTTCCTAGGCTGACACACTGATGTAGACTCTAGGTCCCAAAGCTGTCTTCCTTTCCAATTACTGTTTCCTACACTCCACTGTCTGGTTCCCCTGGCTTAATACATGGAAAAAAATTTTCATTTCTGCTTGACTTTCAATAATTACCTAAGCTGCTATGCCACGTGTTGAGCTTGGAGCTTGGGGTTACCTCATCCAACCAGACCCTATGTTGTGCCAGCAGAATGACTTTTTGACTTCATCCAGGAAGATGAGCACAAGGCAGAGAGGTCTTACAAGGGGCGGGGTGGCTTTCTTCTGAAGTGCACACAGAGCATTCTCCAGGAGAGATCACATCTTGGGTCACAAATTAAGCCTCAGTAAATTTAAGAAAATTGAAATCATGTCAAGCATCTTTCTGAGCACAGCACTATGAGATTAGAAATCAGTTACAGGGAAAAAAATGTAAAAAAGCACAAACACATGCAGGCCAAACAATACGTTACTAAATAACCAAGAGATCACTGAAGAAATCAAAGAGCAAATCAAAAAATACCTAGAGACAAATGACAATGAAAACACGACGATCCAAAACCTATGGGATGCAGCAAAAGCAGTTCTAAGAGGGAAGTTTTTAGCTATACAAGCCTACCTCAAGAAACAAGAAAAATCTCAAATAAACAATCTAACCTTACAACTAAAGTAACTAGAGAAAGAAGAACAAACAAAACCCAAAGTCAGCAGAGGGAAAGAAATCATGAAGATCAGAGCAGAAATAAATGAAATAGAAACAAAGAAAACAATAGCAAAGATCAATAAAACTAAAAGCTGGTTCTTTGAGAAGATAAACAAAATTAATAAACCTTTAGCCAGACTCATCAAGAAAAAGAGGGAGAGGACTCAAATCAATAATATTAGAAATGAAAAAGGAGAAATCACAACTGACACTGCAGAAATACAAAGGATTATAAGAGATTACTACAAAGAACTATATGCCAATAAAATGGGCAACCTGGAAAAAATTGACAAATTCTTAGAAAGGTATAACCTTCCAAGACTGAACCAGGAAGAAACAGAAAATATGAACAGACCAATCACAAGTAATGAAATTTAAACTGTGATTAAAAATCTTCCAGCAAACAAAAGTCCAGGACCAGATGGCTTCACAGGTGAATTCTATCAAACATTTAGAGAAGAGCTAACACCCATCCTTCTCAAATTCTTCCAAAAAGTTGCAGAGGAAGGAACAACCCCAAACTCATTCTATGAGGCCACCATCACCCTGATACCAAAACCAGGCAAAGATACTACAAAAAAAGAAAATTACAGACCAGTATTACTGATGAATATAGATGGAAAAATCCTCCAAAAAATACTAGCAAACAGAATCCAACAACACATTAAAAGGATCATACACCCTGATCAAGTGGTATTTATCCCAGGGATGCAGGGATTCTTCAATATACGCAAATTAATCAATGTGATACACCATATTAACAAATTGAAGGAGAAAAACCATATGGTCATCTCAATAGATGCAGAATAACCTTTGACAAAATTCAACACCCATTTATGATAAAAACTCTCCAGAAAGTGGGCATAGAGGGAACCTCCCTCAACATAATAAAGGTCATATACAACATACCCACAGCAAACATTGTTCTCAATGGTGAAAAACTGAAAGCATTTCCTCTAAGATCAGGAACAAGACAAAGATGTCCACTCTCACCAGTATTATTCAACATAGTTTGGAAGTCCTTGCCACAGCAATCACAGAAGAAAAAGAAAGAAAAGGAATACAAATCGGAAAAGAAGTAAAACTGTCATTGTTTGCAGATGACATGATACTATACATAGAGAACCCTAAAGATGACACGAGAAAACTACTAGGGCTAATCAATGAATTTGGTAAAGTTGCCAGATACAAAATTAATGCACAGAAATCTTTTGCATTCCTATACACTAATGATGAAAAATCTGAAAGAGAAATTAAGGAAACACTCCCATTTACCATTGCAACAAAAAGAATAAAATACCTAGGAATAATCCTACCTAAGGAGACGAAAGACCTGTATGCAGAAAACTGTAAGACACTGTTGAAAGAAATTAAAGATGATAGCAACAGATGGAGAGATATACCATGTTCTTGGATTTGAAGAATCAATATTGTGGAAATGACTATACTACCCAAAGCAATCTACAGATTCAGTGCAATCCCTATCAAATTACCAATGGCATTTTTTACAGAACTAGAACAAAAATCTTAAAATTTGTATGGAGACACAAAAGACCCCGAATAGCCAAAGTTGTCCTGAGGGAAAAAAAACGGAGCTGGAGGAATCAGACTCCCTGACTTCAGACTATACTACAAAGCTACAGTAATCAAGACAATATGGTACTGGCACAAAAACCGAAATATAGATCAATGGTACAGCATAGAAAGCCCAAAGATAAACCCACGCACCTAAGGTCAACTAATCTATGACAAAGTAGGCAAGGATATACAATGGAGAAAAGACAGTCTCTTCAATAAGTGGTGCTGGGAAAACTGGACAGCTACATGTAAAAGAATGAAATTAGAACACTCCCTAACACCATACACAAAAATAAACTCAAAATGGATTAGAGACCTAAATGTAAGACCGGACAGTGTAAAACTCTTAGAGGGAAACATAGGAAGAACACTGTTTGACATAAATCATAGCAAGATCTTGTTTGATATACCTCCTACAGTTATGGAAATAAAAACAAAAATAAACAGATGGGACCTAATGAAACTTAAAAGCTTTTGCAAAGCAAAGGATAGTACAAACAAGACTAAAAGGCAGCCCTCAGAATGGGAGAAAATATTTGCAAACGAATCAATGGACAAAGGATTAATCTCCAGAATTTACAAGCAGCTCATGCAGCTCAATATCAAAAAAACAAACAACCCAATCCAAAAATGGGCAGAAGACCTAAATAGACATTTCTCCAAAGAGGACATACAGATGGTCAAGAAGCACATGAAAAGCTGCTCAACGTCACTAATAATTAGAGAAATGCAAATCAAAACTACAATGAGGTATCACCTCACACTAGTTAGAATGGGCATCATCAGAAAATATACATACAACAAATGCTGGAGAGGGTGTGGAGAAAAGGGAACCCTCTTGCACTGTTGGTGGGAATGTAAATTGATACAGCCACTTGGAGAACAGTATGGAGTTTCCTTAAAAAACTAAAAATAGAATTGCCATATGACCCAGCAATCCCACTACTGGGCACATACCCAGAGAAAACCATAATTCAAAAAGACACATGTACCCCAGTGTTCATTGCTGTGCTATTTACAATAGCCAGGTCGTGGAAGCAACCTAAATGCCCATTGACAGACGAATAGATAAAGAAGATGTGGTACATATATGCAATGGAATATTAGTCAGCCATAAAAAGGAACGAAATTGGGTCATTTGTAGAGACGTGGATGAATCTAGAGACTGTCATAAAGAGTGAAGTAAGTCAGAAAGAGAAAAGCAAATATCGTATATTAACGCATGTATGTGGAACCTAGAAAATGGTACAGATGGACTGGTTTTCAGGGCAGAAATTGAGACACAGATGTAGAGAACAAACGTATGGACACCAAGGGGGGAAAGCAGCGGGGGGTGGGGGTGGTGGTGTGATGAATTGGGAGATTGGGATTGACATGTATACACCGATGTGTATAAAATGGATGACTAATAAGAACCTGCTGTATAAAAAAATAAATAAAATAAAATTAAAAAAAAAAAGAAAAAAACTGCTTTTGCTACATCCCATAGGTTTTGGGTCATTGTGTTTTCATTGTTATTTGTTTCTAGGTATTTTTTGAATCATCTTTGATTTCTTCAGTGATCTCTTGGTTATTTAGTAGTGTATTGTTTAGCCTCCATGTTTTTGGTATTTTACAGATTTTTTCCTGTAATTGATATCTCGTCTCATAGCATTGTGGTGAGAAAAGATAACTTGATACGATTTCTGTTTTCTTAAATTTACCAAGGCTTGATTTGTGACCCAAGATATTATCTATCCTGGAGAATGTTCCCTGAGCGCTTCAAAAGAAATTGTATTCTGTTGTTTTTGGATGGAATATCCCTTAAATATCAATTAAGTCCATCTTGTTTAATGTTTCATTTAAAGCTTGTGTTTCCTTATTTATTTTCATTTTGGATGATCTGTCCATTGGTGAAAGTGGAGTGTTGGAAGTCCCCTACTATTATTGTGTTACTGTCAATTTCCCCTTTATGGCTGTTAGCATTTGCCTTATGTATTGAGATGCTCCTATGTTGGGTGCATAAATAGTTACAATTGTTATTTCTTCTTTTTGGATTGATCCCTTGATCATTATGTAGTGTCTTTCTTTGTCTCTTATAGTAGTCTTTATTTTAAAGTCTATTTTGTCTGATATGAGAATTGCTACTCCAGCTTTCTTTTGATTTCCATTTACATGGAATATCTTTTTCCATCCCCCCACTTTCAGTCTGAATGTGTCCCTAGGTCTGAAGTGGGTCTTTTGTAGACAGCATATATACAGGTCTTGTTTTTGTATCCATTCAGCTAGTCTGCGTCTTTTGGTTGGAGCGTTTAATCCATTTACATTTAAGGTAATTATCGATATGTATGTTCCTATTACCATTTTGTTAATTGTTTTGGGGTTGTTTTTGTAGGTCTTTTCCTTCTCTTGTGTTTCTTGACTAGAGAAGTTCCTGTAGCATTTGTTGTAAAGCTGGTTTGGTGGTGGTGAATTCTCTTAGCTTTTGCTTGTCTGTAAAGGTTTTAATTTATCTGTCGAATCGGAATGAGATCCTTGCTGGGTAGCGTAATCTTGGTTGTAGGTTTTTCCCTTTCATTACTTTAAATATGTCCTGCCACTCCCTTTTGGCTTGCAGAGTTTCTGCTGAAAGATCAGCTGTTAACCTTATGGGGATTCCCTTATATGTTATTTTTTGATTTTCTCTTGCTGCTTTTAATATTTTTTGTTTGTATTATTTTTTGATAGTCTGATTAATATGTGTCTTGGCGTGTTTCTCCTTGGATTTATCCTGTATGGGACTCTCTGTGCTTCCTGGACTTGATTGACTCTTTCCTTTCACATGTTAGGGAAGTTTTCAACTCTAATCTCTTCAAATATTTTCTCAGACCCTTTCTTTTTCTCTTCTTCTTTTGGGACCCCTATAATTTGCATGTTGTTGCATTTAATGTTGTCCCAGAGGTCTCTTGAGACTGTCCTCAAGTCTTTTTATTCTTTTTTCTTTATTCTGCTCTGCAGTAGTTATTTCCACTATTTTATCTTCCAGGTCACTTCTCCGTTCCTCTGCCTCAGTTATTCTGCTACTGATTCCTTCCAGAAAATTGTTAATTTCATTTATTGTGTTGTTCATCATTGTTTGTTTGCTCTTTACTTCTTCTAGGTCCTTGTTAAATGTTTCTTGTATTTTCTCCATTCTATTTCCAAGATTTTGGATCATCTTTAGTATCATTACTCTGAATTTTTTTTCAGGCAGACTGCCCATTTTCTCTTCATTTGTTTGGTCTGGTGGGTTTTTACCTTGCTCCTTCATCTGCTGCATATTTCTCTGTCTTCTCATTTTGTTCAACTTGCTGTGTTTGGGTCTCCTTTTCACAGGCTGCAGCTTCATAGTTCCTGTTGTTTTTGGTGTCTGCCCCCAGTGGGTGTGGTTGCTTCAGTGGCTTGTGTAGGCTTCCTGGTGGAGGGGACTGGTGCCTGTGTTCTGGTGGATGGGGCTGGATCTTGTCTTTCTGGTGGGCAGGGCTGTGTCTGGTGGTGTGTTTTGGGGTGTCTGTGACCTTAATATGAATTTAGGCAGCCTCTCTGCTAATGGGTGGGGTTGTGTTCTTGTCTTGCTAGTTGTTTCGCATGAGGTGTCCAGCACTGGAGCTTGCTGGCCATTGGGTGGAACTCAGTCTTAGGGTTGAGTTGGAGATCTGTGGGAGAGCTCTTGCTGATTGATATTAAGTGGGGCCAGGAGGTCTCTGGTGGTTCAGTGTCCTGAACTCGGCTCTTCCACCTTAGAGGGTCAGGCCTGACACCCGGCCAGAACACCATGACCCTGTCAGCCACATGGTTGTTTATGACCCTTGGTTTTCATCTCTTCTCCATGCCCTCAGCATGTACCAGGGAAGATCAAAAGTGCGCCTTCCCTCTCCTCAGTCAGCTGTCTTACCGTGAAGGCCAGTCATCATTCAAGCCTTGATTTTCCAAATACTTTCTGAATAAACAGGCGGAGAGTGGATGCATAGAGGAAGAACAAGTGACTCCAGAAGTGAATCCTTGAGATGGTCAGAGAGGATGGACTCACAGCTCAAGTGGAGGGATTTTCTGGAGGGAAGTGAAGTGGAGAGCAGTGCAGATATTAGAGAGCTTGGGCTCTGCATGAGGCATGTGCCCCTTCTCCCCCATTTAGTCTACTGAATAATTCTCTAGGTTCAAATATGCTGTAGATTTAGGGGCTTATCTGGACTTGAAGGATTTTATTATGTTGAAACAGACATGTTTTCATCTGGTGGTTGAAAAGATGGTGTGAAGTTGTAACATATGTGTTGGTCACCTGGCTGACTCATTCTATCTTTTTTTCTCAGTTTTCCACTTCCTCCAGATCTCCATCCCTGCCTAGTTTATTATGGTCTGCTATTTGCTACTGTAGAACATGCCCTTCTCCCATTATGTTACCTACAAAATTTTACTTTTATTTTTCATAAGTTTTGTTGGTTTTTCACTGAACTGAAAACTCTGTAAGGATGGAAGCACATTTCTCTTTCTCTCCAGTGTATCCCCAGCACCTGGTGTAGCCTGCCATCCAATGAGAGTTTAATACACACTTGTCTGACATGCAGTGGGAATTTAACACACATATTTGTCCAAAAAATAAATAAATGAGATTTTGTGTGAGAGAGGGTGTTCAAATTAAAATTAAGTACCTTTTAGATGTCTCTAGCAAGACCCCAGGAAATTCTTTTCTAATTCAATGAGAGGTAGGGATTTATGTGGAGAGTAGTGTTTAATGATATCCACCCAGACATCCATTTTTCTCCTTGCATTGTCACAGAACAATCTGAATTAGATTATGGCTAAAAAAATATAATTGTATTACATACAAGTGAATTTAGTGACAAGTTTTTTGTTTATAAAGTTTCTTACACATATATAATAGATGCCAATTTTCTTCATAATACTCAGTAAGTAATTTTATCATTTTTCAGAAGGACTTTATTGGAACTAGTATTAGCTGCTACATGTCCAAATTACTGAGAAGTCCAATGTTAATCATTTTTAGAGTTCTCTGACCTTGTGTGGTATTATCATGTTGTGGGCTTCTGTCGTCCTGAAAAGAGGTCCTTCAGCCTCCCGATTCTTGGGTGGGGCAAATCCCTGGTCCCAGGCCAGGGTTGTGCTGAGGTTGTTATTACTTATGGTCACATTATCCCATGGTTAAGGGGCTGGTTCCATTTGTGGACCTAGCATTGCCATTTCATGTCTCCAGATCCAGGTCTTTGCCTAGTTCTCCAGAGACTCCACATGACAGGCTGGTCTCCCCGTATCCTGTCCTGTACCATTTATGGGCCTTGATACATCCAAGGCCCTTTCCCTTAAGTCACTGCAGAATCTGCAGGCCTTATTCTTATTCCCAGTTCTGTGTTATTCCCAGTTCTGTGCAGCAATGTCTCCCTCTCCCCTTTCAATCTCTCTAATACAGAAAATGTTCATCCTGCTCCTTTCAACAACAGTGCTTGAGGGAGAAAGAGATGGCCCAGAGTGGCATGCCTCAGACCCACAGCAAATGAAACTGTTGTCCTTTCCTGAGAGTGAGAAGGACCTGACTTGAGGAATGCAGATGCTTGATTCCTTCCTTTCAGATGAATCTACAGCAATAGGAAACAAAGCACACATTAATTTCCCAGCTGGTCACCCTGTTACATTATGTTCTCAATAAATCACGTAGTAAACACTACAATCCATGTTTGCTGAATGTATTGGATTCTAATATTATGCAAGAAATGAGAAAGCCTTTTAAAAATATATAGATTACATTTTTAACATCTTGCCTGAGTTAGAATTCAGACTTCTTTTTTTTTTTTAAAGTTTAATTTTTATTTATTTATTTATTTATTTATGGCTGTGTTGGGTCTTCGTTTCTGTGCGAGGGCTTTCTCTAGTTGCAGCAAGTGGGGGCCACTCCTCATCGTGGTGCGCGGGCCTCTCATTATCACGGCCTCTCTTGTTGTGGAGCACAGGCTCCAGACGCGCAGGCTCAGTAATCGTGGCTCATGGGCCTAGTTGCTCCGTGGCATGTGGGATCTTCCCAGACCAGGGCTCGAACCCGTGTCCCCTGCATTGGCAGGCAGATTCTCAACCACTGCACCACCAAGGAAGCCCCCTATAGATAACATTTTTAATGAGCACTTTGCATAGATGGTTGAGCTAACGGGCTTAAAAATTTGTGTCCTCAAAAGTAAAATTAAACATTATCTTTAACCCAGCTGTCTTTAACCTTCTTGATTTGTTTGAAACATCATTTCCATAAAACTGACCTCTTCCTAAATGTCTGATCAAAGATACTACGCTAATGTAGGATCTCGCTATTGACATTTTATCTTCTTTATGCTGTGGGTCGAAATAATTTATTTTAGCAGCCTGAAACGTACACCTACAGTCTCAGATTTTGGGGTTTATAAACAGAAAAAAAATTTCTCTTTTTCTCTTTATTTCTCTTTGCTCCTCCCTGGCATTTACAGAAAGTGCTTCTCTTGTCACAGTATTACCTGGTTGATCTGGCCTCTATGGCAGTCTCTTATATTCCTTGATATCTGGGATTAGAACTAGTGACCAGAAACACATTCTGTCTCCCAGGATACAAGCCCATTGTAGTTGCTGGGAGATGAATACAATTAGGATCAGCTCATTAACTGAATGGTTTTTAGTGCCTCATACAGAATATGTATCCCTATGCTGTTAAAGGCGTTGCCAGTTAGCCTGCATCTGGGCAATCACCTTTTCATTCGGTTTCTTTGAAAATTTTCACACTCTATAATGGAAACAAGGAAAATAGAACACCTGTACTGAGCAATTACAATTAATATACTGGCTCTGTAATAGGGGCGGGGCAGGAGTATGGCCATTAGTGTGCTGCCCTTCCTGGTCCAGCCCTGCCAACCGTAAGCATCTCAGTGATCCCTGGACACCACCCCCACTCCCTCTCCCGCATTTGGGTGCTCATTGCCTTCACTGGAGCAGTCGCCAAGCTAAGCCTGACAGAGCAGTGTGCTGAGGAAGGGGACTGAAGGGGAAGGCTGCAGGAGCATCAGGAGCCCGCACACGTTGCAGCTTCTCGCCTTGGGAGAGAAATGTGTCAGGGCAGGCGCACTGAGAGGTAGACGTAACAGACTGGTGGAGATGGTGATGCTCTGTCTAACCATGGATTCAGGAGACCCTCTGCTGGCATGAAAGGCCAGTTGAAGATGCTGCGGGCTGGAACATCATGACCTGACTGTGACCTGACCTATGTGGACAGCTGCAAGAACAAAGGATCCGACACCAAGAAGTTTGCAACAACTAACCACGCCTCTCCCTCACCTTGACTGTAAAAGGGCTTTGCTGAAAGCCTTCGGAGAGTTCGGGAGTTTTTAAGGCGTGAGCCACTGGTCTCCTTGTGTGGCCATGTAATAATCCTTTCCCTGCTCCAAACTCCAACTTTTCATGTTTCAGTATTATTTGGCCTCACTGTGTGTGTGTTTGGAAGATAACTATTGTGATACAGTGTATTAACTATTAATGTATATATATTTGTAATCATATTTGATTATTATTTTCTTTAAGTCTTACAGCTAGCGCTTTTTCTATGAGAATTTCTTGAGTATTTTTGAAAAGAAGCCATAGTTCTGGTTCAATGCAGATTCAAGGGAGCCTAGAGAAATATTTTGTGGTCCTGGCCATCTTAAATGGCCTCAGGAAAGCCATTTTACAGGTAATGAGGAGCTGGGTTAAATCATTGCTTCTTCATCATAGCTGAAGAATCCTTTAGGGAGTTTTTAAAAATACCAATTCCCAGACACTATCACAGATCAATTAAATTAGACATTGTGGGGTGGGATCTGGCATTTTTATTAACATTACATAACAGCTTCTCCTCGTGATTTTACTGTGTGTCCAGGATTGAGAAACATTGGATTAGATGATCTATAAATGTTCCCCCAGCTTCCACAGTCTATGAATTAGTTTTTTTCCACCCCGTGGAAGGAACTTTCTATTATACTCCAGTCTTTTTATTCAAAATGTTAATAACGAAACCACAAAAAACCCTGAATAGCCAGTGCAATCCTGGGAAAGAACAAAGTTGGAGGCATCATGCTCCCTGATTTCAAACTATGTTACAAAGCTATAGTAACTAAAACAGGATGGTGGACTTCCCTGGTGGTGCAGTGGTTAAGAATCACCTGCCAATGCAGGGGACACGGGTTCGAGCCCTTGTCTGGGATGATCCCACATGCCACGGAGCAATTAAGCCCGTGCGCCACAACTACTGAGCCTGCTCTCTAGAGCCTGCGAGCCACAACTACTGAGCCCACATGCCACAACTACTGAAGTCCGCGCATGTAGAGCCCATGCTCCACAACAAGAGAAGCCACCGCAATGAGAAGAAGCCTGCGCACCACAACGAAAGGTAGCCCCCGCTCGCCACAACTAGAAAAAGCCCATGCACAGCAACGAAGACCCATTGTAGCCAAAAATAAATAAATAAAGTAAATAAATTTATTTAAAAAAAGAAAAGAATTTGAAAAAGAATAGATACATGTATATGTATAACTGTACCACTTTGGTGTACACCTGAAACTAACACAACATTCTTAATCAACTCTACTCCAATATAAAATAAAAATTAAAAAAAAACCCAAACCAAACAAATGAACAGAAAAGAATATAAAGGCAACCTACTAAATGGGAGAAAATATTTGTAAATTATATATCTGGTTAGGGGCTAATATTCAAAATATATAAAGAACTCATATAACTGAATAGCAAAAAACCAAACAATCTGATTAAAAAATGGGCAAAAGATCTGAATAGACATTTTTCCAGAGAAGACATACAGATGGCCAACAGGTACATAAAAAGATGCTGAACATCATTAATCATCAGGGAAATGCAAATGAAAACCACAGTGAGATATTACCTCACACCTGTTAGAATGGCTACTGTCAAAACAACAATAAATAACAAGTGTTGACATGGATGTGGAGAAAAGGGACCCTCATACACTGTTGGTGGGAATGTAAGTTGGTGTAGCCACTATGGAAAACAGTATGGAGGTTTCTCAAAAAATTAAAATTAGAACTGCCATATCAACCAGCAATTTCACTTCTGGGTACTTATCCAGAGAAAATGAAAACAGTAACTTGAAAATATATATGCACCCCCCCAATATTCATTACAGCATTGTTTACAATAGCCAAGATATGGAAACAATCTAATTGTCAGTCAATGGAAGAATGGATAAATATATTGTGGTATATATGTACAATGAAATATTACTCAGCCATAAAAAAGAATGAAATCTTGTCATTTATGACAGCGTGGTTGGACCTCAGGGGCATTAGGTCAAGTGAAATAAGTCAGAGAAAGACAAATATGGTATGATCTCTCTTATATGTGGAATCTAAAAAAAAAAAACCCACAACCCCCCCACAAAACAAAATGTTAATGATGCTTCCCTTAGCCAATTGGCAATTTATATATTAATTAGGTAACTGGAAGAAATAAACATCACAATTTTACCCTTTTGAGATCTGTAACAGTATATAGCTAGAGAGTAGGCACTTTTGCATTGAGTGGACTGCCAGTTGATATGCAAATGAGGGCCAGTCCCATACACCTGTCAGTTAGTTACAATTTGTCTGTGTACCTGAGCAACTGGCTAACTCCTTCAAAGGGTATTCCTGCCTTAGGATGACCCAGAACATTTGAAAAGAATTGAATATGGTATTTTAACTTGACATACAGGAAACCATTGGTAGATGTACAAATTTGAAGGCTGTTACATGGTGGTAATGGGCAGCTGGACTGGGAAACATTGATCTAATCCAACTCCTTATAAAATATAAAATACTATTTAGACATGCTATAATTAATTACCATATGTGTAGTGTAGCATAGCTATGTGACTTTGGCCAAGTTAATTACCTTCTCTAAGCCAGAGTTCTGATCAGTAACATGGAGCTAATAGTACTTTTAATTGGATTGTAGTGACATTTGGTTGAGATAATTCATACAAAGATCTTACCTCAGTGCCTGGCACATGGCAATGACTTAAAAATGTTAACTATTATTACTATTACTACTACTGCTATTGTTGTTGCTACTGTTATTAACTGATCTCTGGCCAAGGGTGGCTCCAGACAAATTCCCGGTCATAAACTTATCCTCTTGTCTGTTATTCTTTGGGTTACACGCTTGCCAGTTTGGTCTCTAGGAGGTGTAGGCTGTTGTGGAGTTGGTGAGGAGCATGGTCATGGGCTAACCTTCAGCCTTTCTTTGCATCTGCTTTGTGTATCCACCATCTGGCTCTTAGTGGAATCACAGGTGTCCTGACTCTTTTGAAGACCCGATTGTCAAAGTTCTTTATATGTTCTCTCATTCATTTGTTCATTCATTGTTCATTCATCCACTCATAAATTCAGTCATTTATTTATTCCCTCATTCAAAGTAATATTTAGGAATTAAATATTCTGAGAAGTTTTTTTTCCTAAGGCAGAAATCATTTGTCTCAAGCCTGTAAACACAGCTGCTTCATCCTCTGCTGCATTGAAAATGAGAGCATGGTTTTAAGAGCAGTAGGAAGGAATTCCCTGGAGGTCCAGTGGTAACGACTCTGTACTTCCACTGCAGGGGGCACGGGTTCGATCCCTGGTTGGGGAATTAAGATCCTGCATGCCATGTGGCGTGGCCAAAAAACAAACAAAAAAATCAAATCAAGAAGAAAAAAAAAGGGAATAAAAAAAATAAAAGAAGTAGGAAAAGACCTCAGAGAAAACTGCATGTTGTTTCTGAGCCCCTGAAAGCCATTCACTCACACACAAAACCATGTGTGCAGGAGAAATTACCTTCCTGGGGTTCTAGGGAGGCTGTTATGGTCTAGACTCCAGACCCCAGCCTTCTGCCCCGCACAAGGTAGACACTTGGTAATGATACTTCTCTCCACCTTGTATTTGCATTAAACCACCACCTGCAACTATCACATTGGTGGGCAGGTATGCGTGCAATACTGTTGATTTATTTGTTTGGAGGTATGGCCAAAGGTTTGAAATCCTGAGTAAAAAATGTTATTTCCATAGAAGAAAAAGGATGAAGAAAGTTTGCAAACTGTTGCCTTTGTATCACTGAGGCTCTTGCTCATTAGGGTCCATGAATCCAGGTCAGACTTTCAGTGTGTTCCTTCATGTGCTGAGTGCTGCAGGAAGTGACTAGCTGCTGGTAGTATTACCCACGTAATGCAAGGTGTTGAAACGAATCTTCATGTCCTTTCCATGTGGAGTCCAGTGACAAGAACATTGAGGGCCCTGGTTTGCAAAACATGTCCTTATTTACCATTCTTTTTAAAAGGCCTATATATGGGCCTTTATCACTGACAATAATAATG
Source organism: Balaenoptera physalus (assembly GCF_965194825.1). Classification (NCBI taxonomy): domain Eukaryota; kingdom Metazoa; phylum Chordata; class Mammalia; order Artiodactyla; family Balaenopteridae; genus Balaenoptera; species Balaenoptera physalus. The sequence continues at coordinate 70,911,581 of NC_138894.1, read as the reverse complement.
TGTTCAGTTTGGTCAACTTGCTCATTATTTATGTGCCTGCTATTCTGCAGTGCTGATTTTAAGAACCAAGTCCATATATGTTGCCTTAATTAATTTGGTGGTTGTGTTTCTGTAGCTCTCTGAGGCACATCTTCTATTTCTGCATTTTGTAGTTGGACACTAGGAGATTAGTTATTATTTCTCCCCTGGGTGACTTGAATGGAGCTGTAATTCAGGAAGGATGCCTGCATATTGGCACACTTACTGTATTCAAGGGTTTGGTTGTGGAAAACCTTGATTTGTCTTAAAAAAATAACTTTCCTTGTTTTTATAAAATAAAGCATGTTTATTGCAAAAGTTTTTGAAACTGGAAGAAATTATTATAAAGTAAATAAAATTACTTTCAATTTGACCGTGTGTGTAAGCACACATAACTATTGTCTTCCTTAACCTTTCTCCCCTGGATCAATTTAACAAAATATATTCTGTCTGCTCACCGTTATATCTGAAATTTTTACCATGATATTACACTTTTTTTTGGATTTTTTTTCAGTTTAGTTGAGATAAAATTGACACACAACACTGTATAAGTTTAAGCTGTATAGTATAATGACTTGACTTACATATATTGTGAAATGATCACCACAATAAGTATAGTTAACATCTTATCACCTCACATAGATACCAAAAATAAAAAAGAAAACATGTTTTATCCTTGTGATGAGAACTTTTAGTATCTACTCTCTTAGCAACTTTCAAATCTACTATAGAGCAGTGTTAATATAGTCATCACGTTATTACACTTTCTGAAAGAATTGTCTTTAGTGGCTGCATAATAGTCTGTTCTTTGGATAGATAATTTACTTATCAATAAATGGTATGAATAGAAAATATGTGCAGTTGTGATTTACAGGTGATATAATATTTCCAGGTGATATAATATTCCCAGATATTTGTTCTAATCTGATCAGGGCCAAGTCTGGTAGTTGTGTTATTAGGAGGTTGGAAGTTTATGCTTTGCTGTAAATATTTATCTGATGGTAAACTTGTAGCTTGGTTTGGAGCTTGTTTCCAAGCTTTTACAATGAATACAGTTTTGTTTTTAATTCAGTATTCTCTTTCCTTGTCTAGTGAGCTATTCTTTAAGACACAAACAGGGCCTGATTATACTACAAAAAAACAGCGCAAAACACTTTTAACTCAGTTCTCTTATATTCATGGTTACTTTCTGGGATAAATGCTGAGAATTATCCACCTCATTCCATAAAGTAGTTCTTGTGATTTAAAAGGATCATAGAATAAAAGAAGAAAATACAAAAATATATGAATATGGAATCATGAAAAGTAAATCCTAAGATAAAGGTTTAAACCAAAGGGGAAGTTCTAGAACACAGAAATATAGCCCAAAGGGCTCCAACAGTTACCAGTGTTGAGCTTGAATTAGGTCCTTAATTGCCAAATCAAAGTGGGAACTGTATTCTCTCACATAATTCACAACAACCTCAGACTGGAAACATATCATGCATTAGGGCGTGAGGCACCTTGTGGGGCACAGAAGTAGTTTTATCTTATTCAGTCTACTTTGTAAATTCTATTAAAGGCGTCCTAGAATATTTCATTATCGTTCTTAAGAAATATCTTTCCATTGAGGCATACTGCATGAAAAACAGAAAAGTATTGAAAAAGCACCCCAGTGGTGGCTCCTGTATACATTCAAAACACATGTGGCTTGTTCAGCTGGGTTTGATGTGGGACTCTAAACCTGTTTAAATTTATTCATTTTGACTAGATAATACATTCATATCACATAGTTTGAAATACATAAGGTACAAAAAGACATACAGTCTTCTTTTAGGGTTCTGAGGATTAGGTGAAACTATCAAATGAGATAAAGAAAAAACAAATACAGTTCATCTGACGATTTTAGTACTGGGCTTGGAGAGAGAGGAATGCCAGTAAGTGTACTTTCAAAATATTGATTCAGTTTGGCTTCTGTGATACCTGTGGCTAAGGCTGACTTCATAGGCATGCAGCTTGTAACGTCTCACAGAGTTCCCTACACTTGGTTTAATGCTGTACTCTCACTGTCTTGAAATTCTTAATGATTTTTGAACAAGGGGCTCTGTATTTTCATTTTGCAGTGGGTCCCGCAAATTTTGTAGCCAGTCCTGTCGGTGATACTTTCCTGAATAATTTATGACTTGAGTGGTCCAAGACTGACATGGGGCAATCACTTGCTCTGAATAAAATTCAGATTCTCACCAGTACCTGAGGTCCACAATGTTGAAACATTTGGTGAAAATGTGAGAAGCTCCTGGTAGAATAACATTTCTAAAAGAATGGGAAAATACCAAACTGAACAGTAATGAGCTGCTTTTGAATGCTAAATTCCAGATAGATTCATTACATTTATATGATTAAATGTTTACATTTACCTTATTCTTAAAGACCTACAGGTGTGGTTTTGGCAATTGATGTTTTAACCATACCTAATGACTGAGGTTATAGTCAACAATGGCCATTTGGAATATATTTTTGCACTCACACATTATTTTTGCATATGTTTGTGGTTTTTGTATAAACCACAGATATTGGTATTAAGTTCTCCCCAGTTGTTGCTGGGGAAGGGAGGTAGATATTACCCAGAAAGGATCTACACAAATGGAGTTGTTCTACCCCCAACAGGAATACATTTTCCAAATAAAAGAGATTAATCTACCTCGTCTATTGCCATGGTGCAGACAAATGCTGATTCCTTGGGAAACAGCTTCTCTTTAGAAAACAAACACATAGGCATGGACAACCGAGAAGTAGAAGAACTGCAGGACTCCAGGCGTGAGGCCATCATTTTGTAGAGCATATTGGAATGGATTAATGGTAGAAATCTGTTAATAAATATGCAATACCCCGTGGGTGGGCTTTAAACATGGACATTTACTAAGGCTTCATAATAAGGGCCTTCTGTGGCACCAGAAAGAGGACTTCCAACCTAGTCCAGACCTCATGCGTTGCCAGATGCCCAGCTACATTTGAATTTTAGATAAACAACAAAACATTTTTTTAGTATAAGTATGTCCCAAATGTTACATAATTTTTAAATGTAAGTATGACCTATGGAACATTTGGGACATACTTATACTAAGAAAAATATCTTTAGTTGTTTGTCTGAAATTAAAATGTAATTGGGTTTCCTATATATTTAGCTGTTAAATCTGGTCATTCTACTTTGGGGCAAGATAAGCATGGGATTCTCAGAAGAGGATGCAGACTGGATTAGAACTATTTCTCTAGCCACTGTTTTGGCTAGATCAATCACCAGATCATTGTGGGGGAAAATCTGGAGGTTAGATGAGAACCCACTGCATATTTCTTACATAGTTCATTGTATTTTAACTATGAATGGTGAGTTGAATCAAGTTCTCAATAATTAACATTAATTTGGCACTTGTTAATTTGGTCACTGTGTTAATGTGCATTACTTACATTATTTTATTTAATTGTTACAACAATCCTATGAGAGGGAAACTATTATTAATCTAACAGATGGGAACAGAGGTTTCCCCTCCAAATTGCAAAATAATTCACACCATAAAATTTACTTGTTTAAAGTATATAATTCAGTGATTTTTGGTATATTCACAAGGCTGTGCACAATCTAATTTCAGAACATTTTTATTACCCCCAAAGCAGTCACTCTCATTTGTCCTCTTTCACTGGCTCCTGGGAACCATTAATCTGCTTTGTATCTCTGTGGATTTACTTATTATGGACTTTTCATATAAATGGAATCATACATATAAATGGAAGTGACTGACTTCTTTCACTTAGCATAATATCTTCAAGGCTCATCTACTTTGTAGCATGTATCAATGCTGCATTCCTTTTAATGGATGAATAGTATTCCATTGTATGGGTACAGCACATTTTGCTTATCCATTCATCAGTTCATGAACGTTTGCGTTGATGAACACTTTTTGGTTGTTATGAATAATGCTTCTATGAAGGTAGAGACTTGATACTTAAATTACTTGAGTAAGTAATTTGCTCAGTGTCATGCAATTAAGAGATGAAAGATCTAATACGTGAAGATTTAAGATGATAAAGATCTAAGATGATTCAGAGGCTGAACTTGTAACAACTTTTTCATGTTACTTTTGACATTCTCACAAATCCAGCCTTCATGAAATATCACATTTTTATGCAACTTCTTGGGTCCAGATTAACTTGTTGGGCTCTTACTGATGAGATCCAGAGTGGGTATAACCAGGTAAATGGCCCTCTGCTTGCAGAATTTTGCCCTAACAACATATATTACTGCCTGGAAATGCAACATGTTACATATTTCCATATTACAGCTCAAAGAAGGAAGATGAGGGGAAATCTCTCTACATTTCCTGGTTCTTTGTCTCAATTCCAAATCCTCTATGTATCAGTGCCTGGGTTAAAAAAAAATAGTAATCTAAAAGAATATTTTGTGGTTTCTTCTGAAGCTTCACAAAGTTTAATACCTCCTCTCAATCTTTCTCTCTTGTGTTGTCAAGGAACTGAAAATAAAATCAAGAAACTAAGTGCCAGAAAAACAAACGAACAAACAACCATAAAGCAAGAGAGAAATGGTTTGAGGGCCACTGCTATTTTATTGCTTGTGTCAATTTTTCTCTTTTTACCCATCCACCTGGGCAAAGGCCTGCATCTCATACAAGTAAGAGGCAGTGTGGAGAAGAGCAAACAAACCAAAGAGAGCATCCAGTTTTATTCCTTGGTAGTGACTTGTGGAGTTCCACTGACTGTAAACCATTCCAAAATGCAGAGGGGAAACACTGTACATTTTTTTCTTCTTACAGCTTCAGCTAGTCAATATTTAACAATTGTGCTAGGAAACATACATGCTTCATGTCAATAACAGCTTCTTTTACAAAATGCTTTGTTAGGGAGAGTGTTAAAAGAGGAGCATGTTTGAGCCCAACTGTTTAAAACAAAGCACACAGTACCAGGTGGTTGGAAGGAAGGCAGCCTTCCCTCAGAGCATGATTTCGAGCAGGGGCAAGCAAAGGTAAAATCTTGAGTTCACATTTCCATTAAAAACAGGGATTATTATTTCAATCCCGCTGCTCAGTGTTCTCTCTTTCTCTATTTTTTTCCAATTGAAAAATCCCCAGTCTGTCAAAAATAAAAAATTAAAAAAAAAAATTTATTTATTTTTGGCTGCATTGAATCTTCGTTGCTGCGCGCAGGCTTTCTCTAGTTGCGGCGAGTGGGGGCTACTCTTCGTTGTGGTGCGTGGGCTTCTTTTTTTTTTTTTTTTTTTTTGCGTGGGCTTCTTATTGCGGTGGCTTCTCTTGTTGTGGAGCACGAGCTCTAAGTGCATGGGCTTCAGTAGTTGTGGCTCACAGGCTCCGTAGTTGTGGCTTGTGGGCTCTAGAGTGCAGGCTCAGTAGCTGTGGCGCATGGGCTTAGTTGCTCTGCGGCATGTGGGATCTTCCCGGACCAGGGATTGAACCCGTGTCCCTTGAATCGGCAGGCAGATTCTTAACCACTGCGCCACCAGGGAAGTCCCAAAAATAAAATTTTAAAAGAATCTTTCTGGCTCCCTGCAACAGAGGCATGTAACTCAACCACACATTAAAGTTCCTATACAATGATTCTTCTCACAGGCCCCTAGATCCTTCAGTTTGCTTCCTCACAGCAATGGGTGCGAGGAACCCTTTGCTCGAATTCCAGGGGGTTATATGGTTGGGGCAAACCACTTAACTTCCCAGTGTCTGAATTCTAACTTGTGAAATGAGCAAAACAGACTTATCCACAGGGGTTTAAGGAAACTAATTAAGGTTTATAAAGACTTTCTTGGATGAAACACAATGTAGTTGTTACCATAAATAATATGACTACGAATTTCCATGTCATCTCCTGACCCCAAGGGACCCAGTGTGCTTCATGCATATGAGTCTATTTAAATTGCACAATTCCCTCATGAGGCAGAAAGAAGGCAGATCTCAGCATTCATATTCTACAGTGGGAAACTGGAGACCTCAGTGGTTAAACGGAGCCATTTACATTCTTGTTGCCCAACTAACAGTGGGATACATTTTTTTTCCCCACAAATTCTTATTGTACTTTAGGTAGAGTCTTGGAGAAAACTTGATTTTACGATTTAGATTTGTCTCCCAAAACAGCTGTGTATATATTTTCACTAACCAGTAATTTATGTAAGAGGAAAGAGTGTGTTGATGTACTTATTCTATGATGTCATAGCATATGGATAATGTGGAGAAAACATGCATTGAAAGAGCAAAAATAAGAAAAAAAGAATAATTCAACAGAATAGTTTGGAAATGACTACTAAATTTCTGTTTGTCAGACACCAAAACTTACACACACACACACACACACACACACACACACACACACACACACACACAGACAGACATAGCCTTTGGGGAGTGAGAATGAAGAAAAAGTATAGCGTGTATATCTTGTATTTCTATAATGAAAATTACTCTCCAAAATGGCAGTTTAACTTATCTTAATGGAGTATTACCAGTATATTAAAAAATTTCTATAAATTACTCAGTTGGCCTTTATAATACTTGCCTGTCGTACTTTAAATATCTACAAGTTATATTCTGCTTCTAATTGGACCTGATACAACTGGTTAGAAAATAATAAATCTCTCACTTTGGGGAAATATAATAACTCTTCTGGGCAATTTGAGTGTCATTTAGTACATTGGATGAGGTAATTTTCTAAATAGTATCCTAAAATTAATACACATTTGAAAGAGAATCATTTACCCTTTCCTTAGTGGAAGGTTCAGGCCTTACAATGAAATGCAATGGCTAAATCTAATTAAAACATCAGCCATACCAGTCATTTGATTTTTTTTTTTTTTTTTTTTAATGCTTGATCAGTCCCAGTCTTGGAAGATACCCTCAATAAGCCTTCCTCTTCAGGGGGTGCAACACCCTGATAGCTCTGATCTATGCCATTTACAAAGTTTGGATTCAGTATTCCATTTAATCCTACTTCTTTCCTGAACAAGCCATGGAATTCTAGAGTGAATGGAGTTGTGTCTTTTGGGGATATTTATTTGTCTTTTCTTTTTTCCTCCTCCATGGGATCTGGTGACTAAAATGTCTTAAAGCGATATGTGTGTGTGTGTGTGTATATGTGTACATGCACACATATCCCTTGGGGTTGAGCGATGACATGGAAATTTGTAGTCACACATATATATATATATATATATATATATATATATATATATATATATATATATATATTTATACTGCGTCTCTGTCTAAGTTTGAATGAGGAGAGATTGGTTGAGAAGGTAGGTTGCCTTTCTGTGAGGGGGTGTGGTATTGACATGAGGAAGAGGTAAGGTTATAGACCAGAATATGGTCTGTCTTGGTATATGTTCTTTGAACACAATGTGTACTCTGTTGTTAGGTGGAGTGGTCTGTCAGTGTTGATTAGATCTTGTTGGCTGATGTTGTGTTTGCACAACATCAATATCCTTCTATATTCTTACTGAATTTCTGTATAGTTGTTCTATCAATTTTTGGGAGATGGGTGTGGAATTCTGCAACTATAAATGTGAAATTGTTGGTTTCTCCACTCACTCTATCAGTTTTGCTGCAAATATTTTGCAGCTCTGTAGTTTGGTACGTACATATTTAAGATTGCTATGTTTTCTTGGAGTATTGAACCATTTATCATCACATAATAATGTTCCTCTCTGTCTTTGGTAATTTTCTTTTTTCTGAAGTCTGCATTATCTGATATTAATATAGCCACTTCTGCTTTCTTCTGATTAATGTTTGCATATTATATTTTTCCATACTTTTATTTTCAGTCTGCCTAGATCATTATATTTGATGTGAACTTCTTATAGACAGCATATAAGTGGGTCATGGTTTTAAATCCACTTTGCCAATCTCTGTCTTTTAGTTGGCGTATTTAGATAATTTACATTAAATGTGATTATTCATATGTTAAGACCTAAATCTGCTGTGTTACTTTTAATTTTTTGTTTGTTCTGTTTTCTTTTTCCTTCATTCCTGTGGGTTACTTGAACATTTTTAGAATTACATCTTGATTTATCTATAGTGTTTTGAGTGTATCTCTTTGTATAGCTTTTTAAGTAGTTGCTATATGTGTTACATATATATATGTAATTTATCACAGGTTACTGGTGTCAACATTTTTTCAGCTTGGGTGAACCGTAAACACCTTAGTTCTCTTTATGTCCCTATACTCTCCCCCATTTATGATATAATTGTCTGAAATATTTCTTCTATATGCATTTAGAACCACATCAGTGCTATAATTTTTGCCTCACTCATCACACATAATTTAGAACACTCAAGAGTAGGGGAGTTGTTTTAACCATATTTTTGCTTAGCACGTTCTCTCTTCTTTCCTGATGTTTCGAGTTTCCTTCTTCAACTGTTTCCTTTCTATTTAGAGAACTTTAACCATTCATTCTTTTATGGTAGACCTGCTTCCAACAAATTCTCTTAGTTTTTCTTCATCTGAGAATACCTTGATTTCCTCATCATTTCTAAAATACATTTTAGCTGGATATAAGATTATAAGATTCTGGGTTAGCAATTCTTTTTTTTTTTTTTTCATCACTTGAAAACTGTCTTTCCTTCCAGTTTCCATGATGAGATATCTGCTGTCCTTTGAATTGTTTTTCCCTGATAGGTGAGGTGTTATTTCTCTCTTGCTGTTTCCAAAACTTTTTCTTTTTTTAATTTTCAGAAGCTTGACTATGATGCGTCTTGATGTGGATTTCTTTGGATGTATCCTGTTTGTGGGTCACTGAGCTCTTCTTGAATATGTAGATTTATATACTTTGTCAAATTGGGGAAGTTTTCATCCATTCTGCCTTTGAATACTTTTCAGTTCCTTCTTCTATCTCCTTTCCTTCTGTTGACACAAATATTGGATTTTATTTTAGTCCCAGAGGTCCCTGAGCCTCTGTTCGTTTACTTTGTTTCAGCCTGTATTTTCTCTGTTTTTCAGATTGGGTGATTTCTCTTGTCTGATTTTAAGTTCACTGATTCTTTTCTCTGTCTTCTCTGTTCTGCTGTTGAGCCTATTCATCGAATTTTTTATTTTGTGTATTGATTGTTTTAGTTGAAAGTTTTTCATTTGTTTCTTTTTTATATCTCCTATTCCTTTGTTGAGACTTTCTTTTTTTTCTTTCACTTTTTCAAGTGTGTTTTGTAGTTGCTTGTTGAGGCATTTTTAAGATGGCTGCTTTAAAATCTTTGTCAGATAATTTAAACTCCTCTGTCATCTTGGGGTTGGCTTCTGTTGATTGTGCTTTTAAATCAAGTTTGACATCTTTCTGGTTCTTGGTATGTATGATTTTTTATTGGAACCTAGATATTTTGGGTAATATAAGACTCTGGATCCTATTTAAACCTTTGTTTGTTTGTTCATTTTTTAAAAAACCTTTTATTTTAGCTGGCTTCTCTGACACTGCTCTGGCCAGAGAACTGGGGGGACACCATCTTATTACTGCCAGGTGTGGGTAGAATTCCAGCTTCCTCTCTCAACCTCTGTTGACAACTGAGATGGGAGGACTCCTCATTACTGCTGGGTGGGGATGGGAGTTCCAGCTCCCTCCTAGGCCTCTACTGTTTTCTCACTGGCTGGGAGGAGGAGGGGCACTTTGCTGCTGATCTTCACATGGCCTCCACTGACTTCATGGGGCTTGGGGATGAGGCCTCATTACAACTGGGCAATGGTAAAAGTCCTGACTTGCCACTAGTACCAATCTGACACTGTCCCACTGGGGAAGGAGAGGGATGCCTTTTGCTGCCAGGTGGTGATGGAGGTCCAGTCTCCCCAGACACCAAGGGAGAGGACAAGTTACCACCTGGTGGAAATTGAAGTCCTACTTCCCTACCTGGCCTTCTTTGACACCATCTGCCAGGAGTATTGGGTATTGGCTTTGTTACAGTCATTGACATTTCTGGGTTTCTGGCTTCTTAGTACCTAGCCTGGGATATATGTGGCAAAAAGAAAACTCAGGATGCTCACCACTGAATTGTTTCTCAGATCACAAGAGCTGCCTGCTTCTCTCCATCTTTCAGAGTCTTCTTATGTTTGTTTAAAGATGTCCGAAGGTTTTAGTTGTACTTAGTGGGAGGAATAGGAAATGTATGTCTACATCATTTTTCTGTGGGTCATAGACTTTGTAAACTGTAAGGAACCTAAAAGACATTTAACATTGTACCTATAGTCAACAATGCTGTATTATACACTTAAAATTTTGTTAAAAGAGGGTAGAGCTCATGTTTAGTATTCTTACCACATACTTACCACACACTTAGATATCTTAAAGATATCTAAGTCCAATCCCATATGTTCCAGATGGAGTTCTGAACATTAATTGTGTTCTTAAGACTACCTAGTTAGTTCTTGGCAGAAAACTAGACTAAAATGGAGGTGTCCTAATTCTTAGCCTGTTGTTATTTATGTTGCACTATATAGCGTCATGACTAGCTACTGAAAAATTATTTTTGAAACATGAAAGAGAACCGCATCAAGCAAATTTTACCTGTGCCCACCCCCCCCACAAAAAAAAGCCAGCAAAAATTGTTTCACATAGCAACCAACAAACAAAGGAGAACAAGCTAATATCAGTATAAAAAATGGTGGCTAAAGAAAGATTATGAATACTCTGGAGCAACAGGGTATAGCTCATAAACTAGATCCTATGCTGCTTAGGTTAAACCAGCTAAAACAAAACGAAACAAAACAAACAAACAAAAAACCAAACCCTGAGAATTTTTCCTAGCACAATGTTCTCTGTTATGACATATTTTTTAAATGTAGTTTTGTTAATATAGAATGACGGAAATTTTTTTGGTTCATGTGTGATTTCCCCTCAACATATTAATATTTTGAAGTGATCAGGGCCAGACTTTCTCACAATTAAAGAGAAAACTTAGGGAATTCCCTGGCGGAACAGTGGTTAGGACTCTGCGCTTTTACTGCGGGTGGCACGGTTCGATCCGTGGTCGGGGAACTAAGATCCCGCATGCTGCATGGTGCAGCCAAAAAAAAAAAAAAAAAAAAAGAGAAAACTTATAGGTACTTAGGTAATACATAAAAGACCCTAAGAAAAAAGTCTTAAATCTTATAAATATTTCTTCTCTGAGTGCAAGTCGTAGTTAGTTTAGTCTTCAAGAACTACTACATTTTCTAAAACACAAAGCCCTTTGTTAAATCTGTGAGTGCAGATGAAGAAACTGTAAGGACATCACCTTCTATGTTAAAATTGATTGTTGAAAAGGCTATACACTGGATCAGATTTTTAATTTTGATGAAATTGGTCTCTTAATGACCCAAATCTGAAAGAGAAATTCCTAAGATTTAAGGAATAACTATGATGTTGGGTGAAATGCTGTTAAACCAGACTGTGAAGGGTCTAAGCTTTTACTCTACTTGCAATCTAATATGTTAACCTGCCACAGGATATATATACCTTATATGTGTGTGTGTATAGTATATGTGTATATATATATGTGTGTGTATAGAAGAACACAAGACCCTTGGGTCAGAGGTGCAGATGGTTTATTACTCACAGCAGAAATAGCCAGAGCAACATCTTGTATCATTTCCCCATCCCCCAATTCCCCACAGGGAGATGCAAATGAAGGACAGATACTGCCTGCACATACAGTGGGTTTTCATTAAGGAAACAAATCTTGAATTAGGAGACTGAGCTTTTATCAGAGTTGCTGATGACCTGTCCATCCTCTCCACTGGAGAGCTATTACTCATATCCCTGGAACATATTTAAATGTTCTCAGGGAAGAGAAGGGGGACTTTACTATTCTGGAATGTCTCGGGGGAAGGAGATGTTTTCTATCCTGGATTGGCTAACCAGTCATCCCTGAACAGAGCTTGTCAGTGCCCTTTGCTCAGAAAGCCTGGACTATGTAAGAAAGTAAGGAATCCATGGAGAATTATCTTGCAGCAAATGCCAGTGGATATTTAACTGTGGTTAGTATTTGTATTGGATTGATATTGGTTGTGTTATTGCTCTGCTTACGAAGTTGCACAGGTTTAGCGTGAACTCTTCCAAATGTTATTTTTTCCCATAAACTCTCTAATTTTTAGTGCATAATTTTGCAGAAAATAAAGTTTAGCAGGAACACATCATCATAGCAACAATGTCTATTACCTTCAGTTCTGGAAAGAAGATGAAGAGTAGATTTATCTTTTCCCTCCTCTGACTGGAAGTATTGGAATGAGGAGAGAAGAGTAAATGGAAGAAATGTGAGGAAGGGAAGGGTCCAGGATTTCATATGAATTGGAAAGACACTCTAAGACCTCAGAATGTCCATTCACTTAGAGGTAGATTTACAGTGAAGGTAATAAAGTTTAAGCTTCAGATACTCCCATTGTTATAGGTCCTTTCCAATGCCACAGGAAGTGCCCTAGCACAATCATTTCACATTATCTTGTGTTTTTGTAAAATTTTCAAAAGGAACATATTTTAACTGCAATCAGTTAAGAGAGCTGCTTCTCCCACTCTGGCTTCTCCTTGTGTTGGGTAGCAGTGGAGTGGCCAGTGATTTTTGTGTGTGTGTGTGAATTAGTTAAGGGAAAATTGAACTGAAGATATAACGAGATTAGATTTAGTGGGATATATTTAAGCGGTTTGCAATATCTATAAATATTTATGTTATTGTTAGCTGGACCAGTGTAGAAATTGCCTTCAGGAATACTTCTACCTTCTGCTGTGTAGGCCCTACTGGAGTCATTTTAAGCAATTACAAAGCCAGAGGCCACATGATATGAGAGTGTCCTGTGGTAACTGGCACTGGAAATATGGGGCTGCTGCAGGAGAAACAAGATTTGAAAAATTTGGAACCAAAAGCCAGAAGATAGAAAATGCTTCAAATATGATAGCTTATATATGAAAGAACTTTGATAGAGAATCCCAAATTTGATAATATTCCCCCAAGTTTATATATTACCAAGAATGAGTTTTGAAGATAAAAGAAATTCTCAATGATAAAGCTATCAATAATAAAAGAAAATTTTGATAAATATTCTAGCAGAGACTAAATTATTTTTCTAGTCTCTCCACAGAAAATGATTTAAAAAAATTGTCATCATATTAAGAGGTGAATGAAAGACTGTGGCCAAAAATGTAGGGAAAAAACAGAAGTGTGTAGGCAGTTAATTATTAGCTATTATAATTCTAAATATTATGATTTTGTGGTATTTTCTATTCTTTTAATACCTACAATGTTTTGGTTTCTTTTTTCATTCTAAATAAAAATTCATGTTCATATTTAATTTTGTACCATAACTTTGTATGCTTTTTCTTAAAGACAGTCCCTCAAATTGTATAAATTTTATGTTCCACAAAACCCAGCTCTACCCTTGATCCTGTGCGACGTGCTGTCTCATGTCCTTCAATCTCCTTCTCCAAATAGATGGAGTGAACACTTTCAGAAAAGAGAGTGGAGCTCATGTATTCTTCAAGAGACTGTTCATAGCATCAGCTGAGCTCTTTCTTGTCTTTTACTCACCCCACTACCTGCGTGCTGTGACTCAGTCTATGATTAAACATGAGATATCCAGCTTTGAACTTATAGCTGAGGGGACAAAACAAACAGTATCCCACACTATATCAGAGAAAAATTACTGGGACAAAGCAGCTCAGATTGAATATGAATAGTATGAGAAGAAATGACAATGCAACTATAAAAACAGATTTCAGCAAGAGTAAAAGCAAGCATGAACAAAAATACAAAGGAACAAACAATAAATTCAGTCTGGGAGATACCATGACCCAGAACAAAAGAAAATTCCCCACAGTGCCCTGTGTTATTTAGCAACTTAATAGAAATGACAGTCATGTACTATCTCAGGGAAGGGATGATAGATATCATAATGAGGATGCTGTGGAGCACATAAGACAAATTGAGGACCAAACCAACACATCACAGAGCCAATAAAGTGATTAGAAACATCAGGAAACAGACTAGCATAGGTGAAAATAAAAATGCTGATGTAGACAAAAGGCTTGAGATAACCATAATGAATGTAGATGAAAAAGAATAAGATATTTAAGGAATTAAATGTAAAGTAATAGACACAGAGCATAGGCAAAGACATTCAGTCCAGTGCAAGCATGATAGATGATCCTGAAATGCATAATTAAACAAATGGAACTGAAAATGTATTCAGAGACTGATATAATAGAAGAAAAGTTCCATGAAATAAAGAACTGAATGAATAAATTGGAGAAAGATGCGGTATTCTAGGAAAAAATAATAAAAAGCAATTGACATCTAGACATAGCCTGGTTAGGTTGAACTTCAGGGATAAAGAGAGAATTCTTAAGGTATCAAATCAAAGTAGAAAAAGAATATCACATACAAAGAGAAAAATTACATGCTGTCTTCAAGGTTTTTTAGTATAGCAATAAGTGCCATATTGAAAAAATAGTGGTCTAATATTACAATATTCAGACAGGTTGTTTTCAAGTGGAAAGGAAACATACATTCTCACTAGTGTATCAAATACTTCAGACAATAAAACACTCATGAACCCTTTCTAGAAACAACTGGATGAGATTAAAGAAATAGAACAAAACCAAACCACCTGTGGTAGGCAGAATAATATCCCCCTCCCCACCAAGATGCCCTCATCCTTACCCTCAGAACCTGTGAATATATTACCTTATATGGCAAAAGGGACTTTGTAGATGCAGTTAAGTTAAGGATCTTGAGAGGAGGAGACTACCTTGGATTATCATGGTGGTCCCAATGTAATCAGAAGTTTCCTCTTACATGAAAGAGGAAGATAGGAGTGTCAGAATCAGAGAGATACTTGAAGATACTATTCTATTGACTTTGAGGTTGGAGGAATGGGCCATGAGCCAAGGAATGAAGATAGCTTCTAGAAGGTGGAAAAGGCAAGGAGATGGATTCTCTCCTAGAGCCTTCAAAAGGAATGCAGGCCTGCAGACACCTTGACTTTAGCCTAGTGAAATCCATTTTGCACCTCTGATGTACAGAACTGTAAGAAAAACAAATTTGTGTTGTTTTAAGCTTTGTTTGGTAATTTGTTACAGTAGCAACAGAAAAATAATATACCACCAAGCCAACCAACCAACCAAATAAAGACAAAGAAAGAAAGAAATCTCCCAGAATTTAGGATGGAGCCACCGTGGTAAAAGGATATGGCAGTGAACATTGACTGCCTTTGAATATGGAACTAAGACACATTAACTCTAGGAATTATGGTTTCAGGATAGACAATAATTGTATGGTCTGTTGATGGATTAGTTGACATATTAGCTAGAATGTAGTTAGGATACTATAATGAGGAACCTAAAAATGATTTGGCTTAAATAAAATAGAAATGTTATTTCATTCTCACAAAATTCTGGGTAGACAATTCAGGGCTGGTTTGGTGGCTGAGGGTATTGGGGTCCCAGGCTTCTGCTTTGTTATTCTGCCATCATCAGCTTGTGGCTCTCATCTCATATTCCCACATGGATGCTTCAGCAGCCACCGTCAGGTCTGCGTTCCAGCCTGTGGAAAGGTGGAAAAGGGATCTAGGCAAGGCCAGTTTCCTTCTCTGTCAAGGCTTGGCCCAGAAATTGCGTACATCACTTCTTCATCATTTTGTTACCCAGAATTTGGTTGGTTGGCCACACCTACCTGCAAAGGGGACAGGGAAATGTAGTCTTTAGCAGGGATGTTTTATACTCAGCTCAAACTTATATTACAATTGAAAAAAGGGAAAATGGAGATTGGGGAAGAAGAAGCAGTTTTTGCCACACTTGATAATGAAATACTTCTTATAGTGGAGAAATATTTAATATTCAGGAATACTTCAATTTTACTTCATTTATATATTTATTTTTTTGTTAAATAAAATTTAAAATATTTTTTAAAGTTAAAAGAGCATGCATATTATGATCTCATTTTAATAAAAGTCAATCAATCTTTCTGCATATAAGAATAGACAGACAACTAGAATAATATTCACATAGTGTTAATTACGGCTATTTATAGGTGGTGGGATTTTAGGCAAGTTTTTCTTTCTGTTAGACTTTTCTGTACCACTTTAATTTTCATAATGAGCACACATCATTTTAAACAAAATAAAGTCTTTGTTCTTAATGAAGATACAGTCATTACTAATGTGAGGAGGAAGAGATTTTTAAAAATTTTATAAGAAGTATCATGAAATGTCTTTAATTAGTGCAGTAACACAAGCTTGAATTTCTGAAAATCTCTTTAACAACTCTTCTTAACGTATTAATTATATTTGATGTTTTACATATCTCCTTTCTGTTTTCCTGTCATGATTAGCAGTAAACCCCTCAAACTCAAAAGTGAACATTTTTAGATAGCAGTAAAGTGGAGATGTTTTTATTCTAGAAGTTCTTGCGGGACTTCCCTGGTGGTCCAGTGGTTAAGACTCCACTTCCACTGCAGGGGGCGAGGGTTCAATCCCTGGTCTGGGAACTAGGATCCCACATGCTGTGCGGTACAGCCGGGGCGGGGAGTGGGGGGGGGTGGCGGGGTGGGGGAAAGGGTAGAAATTCTTGCATAGGGAAGGATCTCCAAGAAGCAGAGGGTGTGGTGATAGCTGTGAAAAGAAAAGGACTTAGACTGAATTCTGTGGATTGTAGAAAGAAAGGGACAAATCCATGGATCTACCCTGGAAATGGTAAGGGAAAGTCAACCCTGTTGCCCTCTAAGAGCCACACCCTTACCTCAAAGCTCCTGCTACTCTGAAAATGGTGTTTCCTACATATAACCTTATCTTGGGGTTATTGGGTCATAGGTTATTGGATCAGGAGTGGGCACTTAATCTAGGGCAGGCAGTACTTCAGCTGGCTGTTGACAACCTAGATGGTTTGGCTTGAAGATACGATGTGTGCAATTTATGAGTTATGCTCACTTCACTGATTGGTTTCACATGAAGCAGACTCAGAGATGATCAAAGGACAGGGAGGTCCGCCAGGAGTGATCTGGAGATGTACATCTGGGAAAGAGGAGGGAAAAGGAAGGGAGGAGAGGAAGGGAAAGGGAAGGAAGAGAAGGAAGGAAGCAGGAGTGGGCATAGGGAGCAGTTGAATGGTGATGCAGTCTCAGTGCAGGGCTCAGCAGATACTGTAGGGAGTTCTGGACCTGGAGTGACCCTTCAGAGATGTCCTGAATCAGGACAAGAGGACTAGGCCTTTATCCTCTCTAAGTGCCAGCTGCTCAGGAAGGGGACAGTGCCTTGGATGAGGCAACTCTCTTTAGCTGAGGCAATCTGTGTATCTCTGAGGGGGGCTGACGGCTGGGGGCTGTCTGCCAGCAGCACTAGCTGTGGCTAGGGGAAAAATCCCTTTATTTTGGAAGGGGATCTGGGTGACACATCCCAGTATTTGTCCACTACAGTGCTTTTCACCTTCTTGCTGGCAACCAGAATCTCTGTTTTGGGATTTAAAGTAGGTAATGTGTGCATCATCATTGTCCATGGAAGAGAGTGAAAGTCATTGTGAAGAAGGGGCCAGCAAGGCCATCAAGAGGTGTAGGGAAGTTAATGTCATATAACAGAAGCTGTGAGGGACTTCCCTGACAGTCCAGTGGTTAAGAGTCCACGCTTCCAATGCAGGGGGTGTGGGTTCGATCCCTGGTCGGGGAGCTAAGATCCCACCTGCCATGCGGTGCGGCCAAAAGAAAAACAACAAAAAAAACCCCAGAAGCTGTGAGCACACAAGGAAGAGCTTGAAGCAGGCCAGAGAGCACAGAATGGTGTCACCAGCTGGAGTTAGGATGTTTGAACTCCTGTGGCTGAGCCCTTAGAGACACCTCAGCTCCAGTGTAGTTCCTGATTTTCTATAGATGAAATTTTCCTTTAGATATATAGCCCAAAATCTGAAATTCCATGGTGACCTAAGTAAACATAATTCCTTGTAGCTTGATCTACATAAATGCAAGGAACTCAGATAGAACCAAGATATATAGGCCATCCTGTCTTAGGGTTCATTTATCTTTTTCACCATTTCTTAATAATAGGGCCCCAAGTTGTGCAGGATGATGAAAGGTACAGGTCTACATTTAATGGTCTTTTATCACATTGATCTTGTGCCACTTCTGTGTTCCTGCCCCATGTCATTTATTCCTACATTACATTGTGTGCTGGAACAAAATATTATCACGTTAGGTATTTAGTTAATAAGTACCCTGGAAGTATTTAGTTAAAGAAATGAGATTGAGCATTATTTGTTATTGACCTTCATAATAATATCAATAATATAAATATTTATTGTGCACCTATTACATGTCAGCGACTATGCAAAGGGCTTTACATACATTATTTCAATTAACACTCGAATATCATATGATAGGTAAGTTCCCTGCCACCCCCCACCCCCCACCCTTTTTGCAGATGAGGAGACTAATGGTTAGGGGATTAAGCATCTTGTCAGAGGTCACAAGGCTAGTAAGTGGTACAGCCAGGACTTAAATCAGGCAGCTTGCCTCTAGACTATGTACGTAATTATACACTGCTCTGTACTATAGATCTAAAGGATTGTAATCCTTTTACCCCCAGTACTGGGCTTTTGATGGAGTTAATGGGTGGTGGCCTGCCGAGCTCTGTTCTCCTCACCCAGGGGCTGCTCTTTCTGAAATTCAACCCTTTGAGATTCCTTCTTCAGGCTTCTCTCACAGCTGGCCTCTTTTAAGGGGCAGAAATATCACAAGACACCAGACACTTGAACTAATTCTCACCAAGATATTGGATTGTTGAAACAGTTTAATTCTGTAAAACCAACCTCAGGTACTGGATGTCTGGGAGTCAAGGGTACTCTGAAGACAGGAGACCAAGTTGAAGCCACCACAGGCAAATTTCTCTTAGAGGTATTTTCCCTCCCACTGACCCTGTTTAAAGAAAAGCTTGTGCGTAGTATAAACTTTAGAGTGCACAGAAAATAACACCCAGAGTCATGCAGCAAATGGCAGCTGAATTTTAAAAGCTGAAATACAATCCAAACAAGGTCTATTGTACTTATTTTACTTATTTTGTAAATCAACATATTAAACTCAATAAAACATGCTCAAATACAGTTTTGGGAGAATGGCAGTGTTTCTGAGCTCTGTTTCAGCTTCTCACTGTCAGTTTTCTTTCATTGCTTTAAGCAAGAACCTTTAGGTGGTAGCAGCACAGTAGTCTCTTTGTTACCTTGAATGCTAAAGCTTGTGCTGCGTGGTTGCCTAGCAACCCTTGTCTCTTTTATGAAAAGATATTTTTGTACTGTACAATGCAAAATTTTGTATTTGTATTTATTGGCGACTTAAAATGAGATTCTTATTTCTGTGTTAGAATACAACAAATTCCATGTGGGTCCATCAAATCTCTGAGTAGTAATTATGAGACAGTGAAGCCGTATTTGGTGAAACGACAAGCAATAACAGCCCCACAATCATAAAGACATTTCAAAATCCTGCTGGAAAGCATAAAGGACTCAAAGAATGTGCAGTTCTAATGGAACTGCATGTTTCTTATGAAATGTTGCTTTTTTAATATATAAATTATTAGTGCTCTCATGGGCTAAAGGTACTTTTATTGAAGATATTATTCTAAAGTTGCTTATCACTTATAGCAATAAGATGCAAAACAATATAAAACATGTATAGAATATTTTTCATTGTTTTTTTCCAGAATTTATGAACATGATGATTTGCCTTTTTTTTTTTTTTTTCCTCTCACTGAGGAAACTCTTAGGCTTTCATGTGATTTACATTCTAATTTTCATCTTTAACTTGTCTTTCCTTGGTCTCTCAAGGGTTCTGAAGGTTGATAACCAGAAGGCTTGAGAACTGAACCTCTATAAAGTATTCATGGAAGAAGCCATGGTCTTCTTAAAGTCAGGAGAAATTAGATTCTGATCTGCAGAGATAATCTTATGGCAAATATTTAGCTGCTACAAACATAGAAGTTAAGTTTGTGTAAAGAGTGAAACCCAAATATAGAGTTGAAGTGGAGTTTAAGGTCTTCATCCATGCAAAAGGTTCCTAATTAAGTAATGCCAGGATCAAATAGAAGAATATTTTTAGAAATTAATGTGATCCTTTTAGTAATATGGAGTTAGTATTAAACAGTGCTCAGAAGATTTTAAATACTCTTACGTTTGACAAGACTTTGGTATACGATGGGTTATATAAATAATCAAGTTAAGCAGGTTCCCTAAATGGCCTACCCAAATGTTCTGTGGTGGAGGGGAGAAGCAATGGACAATTCATTTGCTCGTAGCCCCTTTGGAACGATTTCTCATCTGCAATGTGAGAATTTTATTTACTATACCTTCTAAAAGTAACACAGGATTTGAATAAAGATGTAGAGGGAAATTCTGTTCCTGCAGTCCTGACCCAAAGTTTACAATGAGCTGGGCTTGCCCTTTAGGGGCTGTCTTACTGGGGGCCAGCCGCAGAAAAGATTCAAGAGGGTCCCAGGTGGCAAGAAGGAGGCTAAATTAACTGATATATTAAAAAGACCTGAAGTTGTTGCTAATTTCATCATCTTCTAATCTGGTGATCAACATACCCATGATTTAGGCAAACTGTGAGTGCATGTGTGTGCGTGTGTGTGTATATGTGACCTCTTGCTTTTCCTTCATTCCCTATTTTCAGGTTTTGAAATTAAAAATTTTTTCTCCCTTAATCCTGCTCTAGATGTTCATTTTGACTAACTCTTACAGGCATGGAAGTGTGTGTGTGTGTGTGTGTGTGTGTGTGTGTGTGAGTGTGTAGGGGCACGGCTAGAGTGAGGCAAGGATGTGAGCTTACTGTGTAATTCGAAGCAGGGTCCATCCCTTCTTCCTTTTGAATTGACTTATGGACACAGTATGTCTTTGCAAAATTATATTCGTAGGAAGTGTGGGTGAGGAAGGATCTTTTAAAATATATATTTATTTACTTATTTGGCTGTGCCAGGTCTTAGTTGCAGCATGTGGGATCGTTTTTCTTTTTTTTCTTTCTTTTGTTTTTTAGTTGCGGCATGCAGGATCTTTTGTTGTTGCATGCGAACTCTTAGTTGCAGCATGTGGGATCTAATTCCCTGACCAGAGATCAAACCCAGGCCCCCTGCATTGGGAGCATGGAGTCTTAGCCACGGTACCACCAGGGAGGTCCCTGGACTTCCAGGGATTCAAGGATTCAAGGATTTTGAATTTGAGAATTGCCTGATTTTTTTTCCTTCACACTTAAGTAGGGAGAGCCCTGTATGTGGCAAGTCCTATTCATGGAGTCAGTTGTTCTTTTGTATCTGAATCCGTCAGGGAGGAGGAACTGCTCCCTACTTGTTACTAGCAGCTGTGCCTCCTTTTCAGAGCCATGCATGAATAAGCATGGCATTGGAATCCAGTTCCTTTTCCTTTCTGTTCTTGGAGAACAGAAAAGAACTAAGAGTCAGTTGAAATTTCCTAGTCAAATGTGCCTCAATATTAGTTCCTGAATTTCACGAACTCATTGGCTCTTCCATAACTGACAGGTGGACCTCAGACTTTCAAGTCTTTCCACTTTTTATGTACTTCTTAGAGTTCTCAGGGGAGGTCTTCCGTGTTCTCCCAAATTGACCCTTTTGTTCCCTTCTGCTACTAGACTAGTCTGTGTCATGCTGTTGCTATCAAGATACCTGCAATGTGATGAGATGTTACTGCCCTGCCCTGGGACCCTGCCTGTCCAAACTGGTGGTCTCCTGCAGCCACCATGCTGCTTAATAATCCCTTCTGTTGGTGTTGATTCCCCCCCAAGAGTCCAGCTACAAAGTGTCTTGGTCCTAATACTGTTGCACCATCCTGGCAGCTTGCTCAGACCAAAGGAATTGTAGTAGACTGCTGTTTATGTTTATCCAGTTTCTTATACTCTTCATCCTACCGTTTTTTTGTGGACCTACCCCCCCCCTTCCATGTGGTCTAGTGGGATTGTTTATCACAGTGCTTTGCACACACATGGCCTACAGGTGTCTCCATGATGGAAGCTAGGATGGGCTGACTCAGTCTCCAGGAAATTTGCACCTTGCGTAGAGGGACACATTGTTGGAAGGAGGTTGTTATTCCAGTGGTATTGCCTCCAAGAGACTATCTATGAGATTCTGACAGTGGTCCTGGAGCTACTCTGCTTTCTGTCCTTTCTGGCTTTAGGTGGATCAACTTTCCTTCTATGGCTAAGATATCCAGAGTCTGTTTTCATTGCTTAAAACCAATTAACTGTTCCTGATACCACAGGAGAATGTTACCTCTCTGATCACTTAGGGTTAGTTGCAACAGGTTAGTTGGCCCTTAAGGAGTTAGAAGATTTAATGAGATGCCTATTTAAGTTATGACTACAACTTCTGTCTTTCCAGAGGATATGCTGATTTCTTAGGTGAGTGGGGTGGGAGGCTCAGGTGACATCCAAGTGCTATAATCAAGACAACTGCTTCCTTCTAACCCCAGGTCCTACTACTGAGACTCTCTTGAACAGTGGTTCTCCACTGAAGGCACAATGTCCAGTGGGTAGTCACCTGAAGATACGTGACTTGAGAAAGTATATTCAATTCTATGTAATTATAAGAGTTACAAACTTGACATATCCCACCCCAGGGTGGGATTTTTTTTCTAGACCTGATGGTTCCTCTTTTCACAATTTGTCTTCTGCTACTTCCTCTCTCCCCTTCCTCCACCAGTTTTCTCCAGTTAAATTGTTATGGGGACCACAGGAGTTCTTTCCCTAGAAGTAACCTCATCCCATGTGAACTAATGGATATAAATACAACAGAGGTGGTAGGAGGAAAATGTTAGCCTAACGCCACACAACTGATTGTTTCTAGAATCACAGCTTGTATGCAGCAAAGACACTGTTATGTTGTGTTTATTGTGTGACTACCAGGCTTGCGTTGTGCTTAGTACTTTATGTGCTATTTTATTTAACCATCTTAACAACCTGGAGATTGTCTTCCCCCTCCAGTATTTTAGTGTTTTATAGATGAGAAAATTGAGGTTCAGTGTTGTTGAGTATGGTCATTGATGTTACTTGTATTTGGGTTCTTATCTATCTAGATCCAAAACCCATACTTCCTTTGCCACTGCTCTTCATTTACTCAACTCCATTTTACAAATTCAAGGCATCATAGGATCTGAAGATGTAAATGGATTAGATATAGTCACTGTTATCAAAGAATTCACCATTTAGCAGAAGAAAGAACCAGTTTAAACACCAGCTGTAATAAGAGTGTCTTATTAGAGGCATGGGCAAAATATTCTGGAAGCTCAGAAGAGGGAAAATTAAATCCATTTGTGTTTGGATCATGAAGGAAAGGAAAGGAAAGCTTGCTGGAGGAGGTGACTTCTGGATTGGAATTTGGAGATAAATAGGAATCTACTGGGCTGAAACCCTCCTCACCCTGCTTGGCTCTGACACTACTCCTGGCAGCTGTGGACTCCTATCACCTGTAAGAAGTGTGGATGGGTTCCTTGCTTGGTGTCCCCTAAAGATTTCTAGATTGAATTGTCCAAAAAGGGAATGGAAGGGACGTGATCTGGAAGAAGAAAAGGGAAGGGAGGAGAAAAGAAGGGAGAAGAAGAGAAGAGAAGAGAGGAATGAGGAGGGAAATAAAAGAGAAGGGGATGAAAGATGAAGAGAAAAAGTGAGAAGAAGGGAAGAAGAAAAGAATGGGAAGAGGGATTTGAGCTTTTCGTTCTTCCATTTTTTAGCTAGTGCATATTATTCCATTGCATGAAAGACCCACAGTTTATCCAGTATTCTACTGAGGGAGTGTTAGGTTGTTCCTACTTTTTGTTCTTAAATATTTGGATCAAATCTTTAATATGCATGCAGTTATGAGAACACCAGAAAATAAGTGGCATTAGACTTCATTTTTGGAACCTGTGGTCTCTCTTGCATATTTTCCATTTGGGAATCCACCCCACTTTTGTCTTCTTTCAGAATAGCCTTGAGTTTTAGGACAAATTCATTAAGTTTTCTAATCTTATAAATCTATATTTGAATATTCCTGGGCCATCTCCTCATATTAGACTGGATGGCTTAGATAAACCTTGAAGTTTTAAAAATGATTTGGATGCAAACTTTAGCAACTAAAATAAAAAAAACTTCTAAGTTCAGAGTTTACTTGCAGTTCTAATTTTCATTGGAACTTGCGTGTTTCATTTAAAACTATACAAGACTCTTGGGAGAAGTATTTTTAAGGAATGGCTCAGTGGGTTAGATGAGGACTGAGAGTGGAATAACTAAAATTAAACATTCCCGGAGAGGTTTTGTATGTCATCTGTAAGTTTCTTCACTTTTAGTGAACAATTTTTTTCAAAAATAGGATAGTTTGATGGATGCTAAACTTTCGCATAAAAGCATGTCATATGATTCTGGAATTAGTGATATCTTCCTCAGTTTTAGCACAGCTTTTAGAGCTTCATATATTTCTTCAGTCATTCTTGCCCTTACTCATCTCTCTCTCTCTCTCAGCATATATTTGTTTATCACCTACTCTGTGCTAAGCATTGTTCTAGTTGCTGGAGATATAGCAACCAACAAAAGAGGCAAAATCATTGCCCTTGTGGAGCTTATGGGTTACCAGGGGAGTTAAGGGAGTAAGCCAGAAGACTAAGTAAGATACATGTTAGATTGTGGTAAGTGCAATGGAGTAAAATAAGCAGGGAAGGGGGATAGGAAATGTTGGGGTGTGGTGGGGAAATTTTAGATGAAGTGGTGACATGGGATGGGCATTCTGGGCAGAGGTAGTGAGTGTAAAGGAACATGAGAAGTGAACGTCCCTAGCAAGTTTAAGGACAAGCAACAAGGGTGGGTGTGGTTTGTAGAGTGATGGAAGGAGGAGTAGTAGGAGACAAGATCAGAGTGTTAGGGGAAGTGGGTGCAGAATTTAAGGCCTTGTAGATCACCGTAAGGACATTGCAGTTTGCACTGAGTGAGATGGGAAGTCATCCTGGCCTCCTTGTGCCTCATCTTCCTCACTTCTAATGATCTTTTTCTCTACTCCTTTACTATTACCTTCAAAATCTCCATTTTAAGTATCCCACTCTCTGACCATCTACCTCCTGTCTTTCCTGTTTTATTCTAATATCCCATCTCTGACCGTTTGTAACCACATTAGGACCTTTTATCTATTTAATGCAGAATTTTTCACTATTTGTTGCCTTCACCTTGTCTTCTCTCCCCTCTTACTCAGCTTAGATTTCCATATGTCACCTCAATCACTTTTTGCTTGTACCTTTAACTTCTGGGCCTCTTTCTTCATTTTACTCACCTAGAAAAGGCCCAACCCTGCTTGAACCCACTCTACCCATTCTGCATCTGCCCCCTGGGCTGAATACACCTGAGACAAAGCATCTAACCATTGACTGGCCTTACTTTGAATTTATGACCATAAATCCCATGTTGGTCCTGAACCCAGTCCAGCGATCCTAATTATTTCCCTCTTCCTTTTGTCACTCTTCCATGATCCCAAAAGACTATTTTTCATCTTAACTACCCGCTTCAAACCTTTAACATCCTTCACGATTTCTTACTGTCGCTGATGATTTTGATTTTTGCTTCAATGGGAAAATAACGACCATAGAACTACCTCCTCATTGCATCATCAAATCTTCCATCCTATCAGCATGATATACCTTTATGCTCTGCCCTTACTCCTTTTTACAAAGCAAGAACTGTTCTTGCTCTTTCCTAAGGCCAGCTACTCTGTTGCTACTCACAGATACTCCTCCTGGAACTGTTCCCTCTCTCTCTGGCAATAGGAGTTTTTTCTCCTTTCTACAGAATCACCATACGTGTTAGAATATACCCCAAGCAACCAAAGAACCCCCTTGACCCCACACCGTCTTTTAGCAATGACCCTATTTTTCTCTTTCTCTCTGTAGTAAAACTCTTCCAAAGATTGTTCATGCTTGTTGTCTCATGCTTGTTTCTCCTCTTTCATTCTTGTTTTTTTAAATTTATTTTTGGTTGCGTCAGGTCTTTGTTGCTGTGTGCGGGCTTTCTCTAGTTGTGGCGAGCGGGAGCTACTCTGTTGTGGTGCGTGGGCTTCTCCTTGCAGTGGCTTCTCTTGTTGTGGAGCATGGGCTCTAGGAGGACGGGCTTCAGTAGTTGCAGCTCGTGGGCTCAGTAGTTGTGGCCCACAGGCTGTAGAGCACAGACTCAATAGTTGTGACGCACGGGCTTAGTTGCTCTGTGGAATGTAGGATCTTCCTGGACCAGGGCTTGAACCCATGTCCCCTGCATTGGCAGGTGGATTCTTATCCACTGTGCCACCAGCGAAGTCCCTCTCTTTCATTCTTCTTTAAAGATTTGTTTTGATGTGGACAATTTTTATAGTCTTTATTGAACTTGTTACAATATTGCTTCTGTTTTTTTTAAAAGATGTTTGTTCCTAAGGGTCTGTTTCTCTACCATCGTGGTGTTTCTTTTTTTTTTTTTTTAAGTTTAATATTTATTTATTTATTTATTTATGGCTGTGTTGGGTCCTCGTTTCTGTGCGAGGGCTTTCTCTAGTTGTGGCAAGCGGGGGCCACTCTTCATCACGGTGCACGGGCCTCTCACTATCGCGGCCTCTCTTGTTGCGGAGCACAGGCTCCAGATGTGCAGGCTCAGTAGTTGTGGCTCATGGGCCTAGCTGCTCCGTGGCATGTGGGATCTTCCCAGACCAGGGCCCGAACCCGTGTCCCCTGCATTGGCAGGCAGATTCTCAACCACTGCGCCACCAGGGAAGCCCTTGCTTCTGTTTTATGTTTTGGTTTTTTGGCTGCGAGGCTTGTGGGATCTTAGTTCCCTGACCAGGGATCGAACCTGCATCGCCTGCATTGGAAGGCGAAGTCTTAACCACTGGGCCTCCAGGGAAGTCCCTCCTCTTTCATTCTTGCTTGAACACTTCAATAAAAATTTTATCCTCACCATGACAAGAAACAGCTTTTATCAGGATCACCAATGATTTCCACACCATCACTCCAATGATCCTTTTTCATTTTTTATTTTACATGAATCTCAGCAACATTCAACAGGGTGGGTCACTGCTTTCCTGGAATAATGTCTTCACTTGAATTTTGGAACATCTTACTTTCCTGATTTTCCTCCAGTTTTATTAGTTTGAAAAATTATATATTTTTTACTGGCTTATTATTCATTAATATTTGTAGTGAATTATACATTTTATAAAATGTCTTTTAGTATCTAACAAGATTTTATGATTTATCTCCTTTAAACTTACTGATAAGTATATTAATACGTATTGACTATTTTGTCATTCTTACCATGTATTATTCTTTCATTGAACTATCTAACTATATGTTTCTATTTTAATTGGGATTTTTGCTTAAATATTCATAAGTGAAATTTGCATGCTGTTGCCCGTTGGTGCATTTTTTGTCAGGTTTTGATATGTGTTATGTTGACTTTTTAAAATTAAATGTCATTTCCCCCTTTCTCCATGTTCTATGATAATTTGTTATTTTTTTTCTCCTTTTTTATAATTTGTTATTTTTATAAAAATGATTCCTATTCCTTATAAATAATTGAAGTTTGAAAGAAAAAACAAAGCAAAATGAAGACTCACTCCAAATTCTATAATTTAAAAATAGCTATCATTAATATTAGATGGAAGACATGGTGCCAGATATCTTGTGATGTGTTTGTGTGTATGTGTTTGTGTGTGTACAAAGAACAGTGTGCCTGGAACATAGTAGGTGCTCAGTTAATGATACCATTTATTGAATGAATAGAATATTAGATGAAATTAATTTTGCAAACATGAGATCATACTGAATTCTATTTTTATTTATTAAAATTTATTAATATTTATTTTAAATAAAAATTAACAAAATTAATTTTACTTGATTTTAACAGATTAAAAACAAATAATTGAAAATAACTGAAACTGGCAGTATTTCAGAAATTTAGATTCATTTTTATCATAAAATATTAATTTCAAAAAGGCGCCCCTATGATTTAAGAAAAACAATTCCATAAAAAAGGATAGTTTGATTATTATATTCATTACTTGCTTTTTACTTACCTTTACTCAACTTTTAGGTAATATTGATTAAATAGCATTTTAATAATTCCTGTCCTTCATGTCATTATTTTTATTAGTTTTAGGTTATTTTAAGTTATATTTTTTTTGCTTACTTTCTGTTCTTTACTCATGATTTCTCATTTTAACAAGCTGTCTTTATTCACCTCAGTTGCCTTGTTTCCATTGTTCAGTGGAATTTGCAAGAAAGTCTTGTGGGTGCTATTACTTCCTAAATTCTT
This sequence comes from Balaenoptera physalus, assembly GCF_965194825.1. NCBI lineage: Eukaryota > Metazoa > Chordata > Mammalia > Artiodactyla > Balaenopteridae > Balaenoptera > Balaenoptera physalus. The sequence continues at coordinate 70,883,292 of NC_138894.1, read as the reverse complement.
TTATGTTGAGAACATTATAATTAATCAAGCTCTTGGATAGGTTCTTGAATTTTCACATTCCCTCAGAAATTTGCATATATTGTTAATGTCAGCTTCTGTCAGTGAATGCTTCTATAGAAAAGTCTAAGACCAGCCTATTTAATTTTACTTCATTTCATTTTATCATTACTTTCTAATGATACCATGGCATTTCTGTCAGAGAGGAGAAGCTCCTGGATTCATTTCATCTTCACTCACCCATCTTTTCCCCAAAGCTGTTCCCACTCTAACTGCTGACAAAAGGGAAATAATAAGGGGACCTCCCTGATTCTGGTCCTATTAGAGCAGACAGATATAATCCATGACTCCCAGTTAAATTTGAATTTCAGATAAACAATGAATACTTTTTTAGTATAACTGTGTCCAGGTATAACTGGGTGTCCTATAATTTTATTTGCTAAATGCAACCTTATTTACTGTTGATTTTTTCCTCTTTGGTGTGGTATGGGGTGGGTGATAAGAACTTGACTGAGGCCTCTCTTTTTCCTCTGTCTACTGACTTATTCTCAGAGGATCTCATGCCATTAATTTTCTTCTTTGTTTTCAATCCAGCTAAGTCCTTGTTTGGGGGAATAATTAGGTCTGAGGAGACCTGATTGATCCACCTCCCCTCTCCACTTTCCTCCTGGTCTGTAGAGAGAGTAACGGCCATTCCTCCCACCTCACTGGAAGCCTACAGAAAGTTGGCAAGGGCTTTTGCCCCCTTCAGAATTTGTTTGTCCAAGTCTTTCAGGGACATAGTCTTGGTCATTCAGTTTGCTTCTCTTTGAATTGGGGTATTAGTGAGAATTCTCAGTGTATTTTACTTCAGCTTTCCCGTGTACTTCTTGTTTTTCTCTTTCTGACTTACCTCACTCTGTATGACAGTCTCTAGGTCCATCCATGTGTCTACAAATGACCCAATTTCGTTCCTTTTTATGGCTGAGTAATATTCCATTGTATATATGTACCACATCTTCTTTATCCATTCATCTATCGATGGGCATTTAGGTTGCTTCCAAGTCCTGGCTATTGTAAATAGTGCTGCAGTGAACATTGGGGTGTATGTGTCTTTTTGAATTATGGTTTTCTCTGGGTAATGCCCAGTAGTGGGATTGCTGGGTGATATGGTACTTCCATTTTTAGTTTTTTAAGGAATCTCCATACTGTTCTCCATAGTGGCTGTATCAATTTACATTCCCACCAACAGTGCAGGAGGGTTCCCTTTTCTCTACATCGTCTCCAGCATTTACTGTTTGTAGATTTTTTTTTTAACATCTTTATTGAAGTATAATTGGTTCACAATGCTGTGTTAGTTTCTGCTTTATAACAAAGTGAATCAGCTACAGATATACACACATTCCCATATCTCCTCCCTCCCGCATCTCCCTCCCTCCCACCCTCCCTATCCCACCCCTCTAGGTGGTCACAAAGCACCGAGATGATCTCCCTGTGCTATGCGGCTGCTTCCCACTAGCTATCTATTTTACATTTGGTAGTGTATATATGTCCATGACACTCTCTCATCCTGTCACATCTCACCCCTCCCCCTCCCCATATCCTCAAGTCCATTCTTTAGTAGGTCTGTGTCTTTATTCCCATCTTGCCACTAGGTTCTTCATGGCCTTTTTTTTTTTTTTCCTTAGATTCCATATATATGTGTTAGCATACTATATTTTTCTCTTTCTGACTTACTTCACTCTGTATGACAGACTCTAACTCCATCCACCTCATTACAAATACCTCCATTTCATTTCTTTTTATGGCTGAGTAATATTCCATTGTATATATGTGCCACATCTTCTTTATCCATTCATCCGATGATGGACACTTAGGTTGCTTCCATGTCCTGGCTATTGTAAATAGAGCTGCAATGAACATTTTGGTACATGACTCTTTTTGAATTATGGTTTTCTCAGGGTATATGCCCAGTAGTGGGATTGCTGGGTCATATGGTAGTTCTATTTTTAGTTTTTTAAGGAACCTCCATACTGTTCTCCATAGTGGCTGTATCAATTTACATTCCCACCAACAGTGCAAGAGTGTTCCCTTTTCTCCACACCCTCTCCAGCATTTATTGTTTCTAGATTTTTTGATGATGGCCATTCTGACTGGTGTGAGGTGATACCTCATTGTGGTTTTGATTTGCATTTCTCTAATGATTAATGATGTTGAGCATTCTTTCATGTGCTTGTTGGCAGTCTGTATATGTTCTTTGCAGAAATGTCAATCTAGTTCTTCTGCCCATTTTTGGATTGGGTTGTTTGTTTTTGTGATATTGAGCTGCATGAGCTGCTTGTATATTTTGGAGATTAATCCTTTGTCCATTGATTCATTTGCAAATATTTTCTCGCATTCTGCGGGTTGTCTTTTTGTCTTGTTTATGGTTTCCTTTGCTGTGCAAAAGCTTTTAAGTTTCATTAGGTCCTATTTGTTTATTTTTGTTTTTATTTCCATTACTCTAGGAGGTGGGTCAAAAAAGATCTTGCTGTGATTTATGTCATAGAGCGTTCTGCCTATGTTTTCCTCTAAAAGCTTTATAGTGTCTGGTCTTACATTTAGGTCTTTAATCCATTTTGAGTTTATTTTTGTGTATGGTATTAGGGATTGTTCTAATTTCATTCTTTTACATGTAGCTGTCCAGTTTCCCTAGCACCACTTATTGAAGAGACTGTCTTTTCTCCATTGTATATTCTTGCCTGCTTTGCAAGTTGCAGGATACAAAATTAATGCACAGAAATCTCTTGCATTCCCATACACTAACAACAAAAGATCAGAAAGAGAAATTAAGGAAACAGTCCCATTCACCAATGCAAGATAAAGAATAAAATACATAGGAATAAACCTACCTAAGGAGGTAAAAGACCTGTACTCAGAAAACTATAAGGCACTGATGAAAGAAATCAAAGATGACACAAACAGATACAGAGATATACCGTGTTCTTGGATTGGAAGAATCAATACTGTGAAAATGACTATACTACCCAGAACAATCTACAGATTCAATGCAATCCCTATCAAATTACCAATGACATTTTTCACATAACTAGAACAAAAAATCTTAAAGTTTGTATGCAGACTCAAAAAACCCCAAATAGCCAAAGCAATCTTGAGAAAGAAAAACGAAGCTGGAGGAATCAGGCTCCCTGACTTCATACTATACTACAAAGCTACATTAATCAAGACAGTATGGTACTGGCACAAAAACAGAAATATAGGTCAATGGAACAGGATAGAAAGCCCAGAGATAAACCCACACACCTATTGTCAACTAATCTATGACAAAGGAGGCGAGAATATCCCCTTAGGTTTTGATAAGTGTCTGATTGCTCTGTCACTGCACTTTTGATTCACTCATTGACCCAAGAAATGTATGGAAGAATTTATCCTAAAAAGCTTTAGGTATCTGGGTTTTTAATTTCTACCTCTTTTACGGATTTCTAATTTTATTGCATTCTGGTCAGAAAATTTGTTTTATTAAAAGTTGTATTGAGGTTTCCTTTAGTACATAACTATATTCTCATTAAAAAAATATTCCCTGGGTCCCCTGAGGGATTACTTTTGTTTTCTTAAGGACTCGTGAAGAATTTATAAAGTTTGATTATAGTATAGACCAGAAAAGCTGAATGATACAATAAACAAAGATAATGACATATTTTTTCCCTCAATCTGTACATATTACGCTATTGCCTTCTGGCATTTAATGTTGCTGAAAAGTATGAATTTAGCCTGATTTTTTTTCTTTTGCAGATTCTCTATTTCTGCCTAATTACTTATAGACTTTTTTCTTTAAAGTGCAATAGCTTCACTATGTTCCTAATAATGTTACTCATAATTTTTACTTATATGTGTAAATCCTTTCAATCTGCAGATTCCTATCTTCTTTTATTTTAGAAAATGGTTTTCTATTACACTCAATATTTTTCCATTCTGCCTACTCTGCATTTTTCTTTAGGACTACAGTTCAGATGCTAGATGTCTGTTATCTTTATTTCATACCTATCATTTTATCTCTATTCACTTTTACGTGTTTTCCCTTTGCATTCTATCTTCTTGCTCAAGCCAGTCCTCCACATCACTGACCGTTTTTACTAATACTGATCTTACTTCCTACTGCCACTAAAGTGGGTTTCACTATGTGATGCTTTTTAAAATTAATCTTATTTTTCCTCTTTATTTTATTTTATTTTATTTTATTGTTTATCTCTTTATTGATCTCATGAGTCTCTTCCTTGATGTTCATTTTTGTAAAGTCCATGTCCTCTTTGATTTTCCAAGACATTGAGAAAATCTTACCTAGAAAAGTTTTCTGTTCTATAAAGAAGTGTTACTTGGAATAACTGTTCTCCCAGTGTCTGTTCTTCATCTTCCTTTTGCTTATTGGAGCTTTTTCTTCTTTCTCTTCCTCGTTTTTTTCCTCCTGTTTTTGTTTTGGTGTAAACTCTGCACAGGTGCAATTGTTTGAAACTTCACATTATTCATCCCCTCTGAATGGGGCAGCTTTCTTTGACCTGTTATTTACTCTAAATCATTCTTCTCCTACTTTATTTGGGAACTTAAAAATTATGCCACTGAACTCTGAGGTGGAGAGTTCAACTCTGTTTAATTCTTCATCTGCTTGAGGGACAGAGGGACAAATAAGGAGTCTTAATTCTGGTGTGTTGTCTTCACCTTCTTTGCCATTACATATGATGAATCCTCTGTCCTGGGGCCCAGCTACCCTTGGCTTCTGTTCATTTTACACTTCAGGGTCAGTGGTTCACTCTGTAGGAGGCTGGGTGAATAGGAATCCGTGGGACTCATTGTTAAGACCTTTTGTTTGCTGGTGTAGAGTGACATTTAATTAAGCCAAGCAGAACTTTTGGCTTCTGTTTATTGTTCCTCCTCATCTGCAGATTTTTTCCTTCTTTTTTTATATTATTTTTTAATTTAATTTTTATTTTATATTGGGGTATAGTTGATTTACAATGTTGTGTTTGTTTCAGGTGTACAGCAAAGTGATTCAGTTATACATATACCTATATCCATTCTTTTTCAGATTCATTTCCCATATAGGTTATTACAGAATATTGAGTAGAGTTCCCTGTGCTATACAGTAGGTCCTTGTTGATTATCTATTGATATTTTATATATAGTAGTGTGTATATGTTAATCCCAAACTCCTAATTTACCCCTCCCTCCCACCTTCCCCCTTTGGTAACCATAAGTTTGTTTTCAATGTCTGTGAGTCTGTTTCTGTTTTGTAAATAAGTTCATTTGTATCATCTTTTTAGATTCCACATATAAGTCATGTCATATGATATTTGTCTTTGTGTGTCTGACTTACTTCACTTAGTATGATAATCTCTAGGTCCATCCATGTTGCTGCAAATGGCATTATTTCATTCTTTTTTTATGGCTAAGTAATATTCCATTGTATATATGTACCACATCTTCTTTATCCACTCCTCTGTCAATGGACATTTAGGTTGCTTCTATGTCTTGGCTATTGTAAATAGTGCTGCAATGAAAATTGGGGTGCATGTATCTTTTTGAATTATGGTTTTCTCTGGATATATGCCCAGGAGTGGGATTGCACGATCATATGGTAGTTCTATTTTTAGTTTTTTAAGGAACTTCCATACAGTTCTCCATAGTGGTTGTACCAATTAACATTCCCACCAACAGTGTAGGAGACTTCCCTTTTCTCCACATCATCTCCAGCATTTATTTTTTGTAGACTTTTGGATGATGGCTATTCTGACTGGTGTGAGGTTATACCTCATTGTAGTTTTGATTTGCATTTCTCTAATAATTAGTGATGTTAAGAATCTTTTTATGTGCTTTTTTGGCCATCTGTATGTCTTTCTTTGGAGAAACGTCTATTTAGATCTCTGCCCATTTTTTGATTGGGTCTTTTTTTGTTTTTTGTTTTTTGGTATTGAGCTGTATGAGATGTGTATATATTTTGGAGATTAATCCCTTGTCCATTGATTCATTTGCAAATGTTTTCAATATCTAAATTGGCATGCGTGTGGTCTTGAGCCCAGGGGAATTCTAGGGTACGTCTTCCTATCCATCGTGGTGGAAGCCAGGGTCGCAAATTGGTGCTGTAAAGCCATTGAATTCCATTAGATACAACCCAGTATATTTCTGTTTGCCTGACCCAGGCTGTTCCATAGCAATTGTTACCTTTAAAAGAAATGATATTTTGGCATTTTTCATAAGGGACCCAGCCTTATTTTCTAGTGTTTTTAGGCTGATTACCTTTAGTATGATTTAATTGTTCCCAACATGGAGGGGGAGGGGATTTAAAATTAAATGACCATAGCCTGGTGTTAGCCATCTAAATCCATCCTAAAACCAAGGGAGAGTCTCTCTTAATAATTGAGAAGTTATATTCTTTGACTGAAATTTAGCTCATTGCACTGATTGAGCTTGAGTAACTTTAAAAGAAAATTCATATTTATGGTCAGTGTCAGAGTGAGTATGATTGATTGGCCAAGTGAGGGGATCCCATGTAGTAACATCAGTAGTGGCCCAAACAGAACTACTTCTTCTGAAATAAATTTTCTAAGGGCCATCCAGTCAGAGCCTTGGAGAGGAGAAATCCACCAATGTATACCAGGGATACTGGACATAGGTAATTGACCACAGACTCAACAATTGGATTGATTTCTAAAATTTGCAAAGGGTTGTGCGCATAATAGAAAAACATTTGATTCATATGCAGAAGTCCAAGAAATAAAGAAAACACTATAAATAGTCATTCAGGTAAGGTCTGGCATCTTGAGATACCTGTCTACTTCTGATGTTGTCTTCTTCTTGTCCTGTTGTGTGTGTCATTTCTACTCTGTTTGACTATTGTTTTAAGGTGAGTTTGAGGTCAACAGTTCTCTCTATAGATCATTCTGGTGCAGTGGCCCTTTTTAAAATGGGAAATATAAATCCAAGAATTAATTCCCTTTAGTTTCTCTGCCCATGAGCTAGTTAAGAGTACCTGATAAAGGTCCTTCCATCTAGGATGGAGAGAGTCCTTTATATGATGCCTTCCAGTATACATAATCTGTTGGTTGCAGGTCATGGAGCATTTTATCTTCATCCAAAAATAGATTACTAGGATAAGCTTCAGAAACAAATTTAGAATGTCCTTTTAGTAATTCAATTAAACCATACAGTAATGCAACATAGTAACAAGGAGCCATCTAGGAAGTGAGTCTTAGGCAGCAAATTCAAAACCTCAAAGACAGTTAACAACATTAAAATTCAATAGCCACTGAAATGTAATTATTTTTCTCTCTAAAATTACCCTCATTTCTATCAAACACAGCCAAATTAAGACTAGTTTATTTACAAAATAAGTCTGATGTCAATAAACTTGGCCTGGTTATTTATATGTGTAATTGATCATATAGGTTCTTTTAATATTAGCTTTGTTGGAATGTTTCATGAGGAATCTCTGATTGAACTTTAAAAGGCTGTTTAAGGCCAGAAAATCCATGCCAAAGACTTTCCATCAGATTCCACTTGCAAAATCTACAGATTTGGATGGGTTCCTCTCTTCTAGAGGTACCCCAAATATCTTACAATTCCCGCATCTGCCAGGAAGTGGCTTTCCTTATTCACCTGTTAAGGCTGCTGGGAACCCTGTAAGCAAAGTACTAGGTTGTTTCTCCAAGGGGCTTTATGGCTCCATAAAGTCTGCCTTAGTTATTTAAATCTGCCTGGTCACATCTAATTTTTGCATATTCTCCAGCCAAAGCCATGGTAATATAACCAATTTCTCCAATTTTGTCCTGTTTTAAGGAGAACAGATTCAATTGAACTTATGCAAATAACTATTGCCATGAAAATAAGAATACTAAGTGTTTCAAAATTCTGGAGGGATAAAGTAGAGAGAAAAGATAAACGTTTCATTTGTGCTTATGAAGGTCTGTAAGTCATATTTAGCTTAAGGGGAAAGGTTTCCTTATGTCTAGAAAACAAAGATTGAAGCCAGTAATATTTCAGACAAAGTCATAAAAATTATCAGTCGGCTCTATGTAACTAATTCTTGTTGATTTTTATCTTCTTTTAACAGTTTTATGACGCCATCAGGTTTTCCATTAGAATGCTTTAATTTTCTTACCCAGTTCAGTGGTATGATCTGAAAGTTATCAGAAACCTGTATTTTTCTTCTTTCTATGAATCTTCTTGAAGATGAAGCATTTTTGTAAAAACATCAGAGTAAAACAGTAACTGTATATAAATGACAAAAGACCAAAAAAATGCACGATTAAAGACCTGATTACAATGCAGTTGTCAAATTGGTTATTTTTGTGACGTACAATATTAATATAACTAGAATTATGACTAATAACATTATACCAGGACATATTCAAATTTTAGAAATTTCGTGTATTTTCTAGAACATTTATATTCATGGCATTTACTCATACAATATAACCTAAGAAGGTTTATTGCCACTCATTTGACAATGTCTCCATGTAATTTAACTACCAAATAAGCCTAATTAGTTTAATATCTCTCAATGAGATGTATTGGGTGCCCTCTGAAGCATCCCAAGTTTAGCTAGAGGTCAAAAGAACTTCATTTAGAATTTGATTTGAGGAAGTTTGTCAAAGATATCAATAAGTTTTAAAAACACTTGGTTAAATAGGATCAGAGGTCACTGTGAAACAAAACTGTGACTGCAGTGGCTAATGATTTGATCCTTCTCGATCTGGATGGTGGGCAGCATTCCGTGTTTTACAAAGACTTCAGTGGAGGAAGTAACTGCAGATGTGGTAGAAATAGCAAGAAAACTAGAATTGGAAGCGGAGCCTGAAGATGTGACAATTATTGCAATCTCATGGTAAAACTTTAACAGATGAGGAGTTTCTTCTTCTGTTTTTTTTGTTTAAATTTATTTATTTATTTATGGCTGTGTTGGGTCTTCGTTTCTGTGCGAGGGCTTTCTCTAGTTGCGGCAAGTGGGGGCCACTCTTCATCGTGGTGTGCGGGCCTCTCATTATCGCGGCCTCTCTTGTTGCGGAGCCCAGGCTTCAGACGCGCAGGCTCAGTAATTGTGGCTCATGGGCCTAGTTGCTCCGCGGCATGTGGGATCTTCCCAGACCAGGGCTCGAACCTGTGTCCCCTGCATTGGCAGGCAGATTCTCAACCACTGTGTCATCAGGGAAGCCCAAGGAGTTTCTTCTTCTGAATGAGCAAAGAAAGTGGTTTTGTAAGATGGCATCTACTCCTGGTGAAGATGCTGTGAAGATTGTTGAAAGGATAACAAAGGATTTAGAATATTACATAAACTAAGTTGTTCAAACAGCAGTAGGGTTTGAGAGAATCACCTCCAGTTTCCAAAGAACTTCTACTGTGAGTAAAATGCTATCAAACAGCATTGCATGCTACAGAGATGAAAGCAAGAGTCCATTGATGCAGCAAATGGCATTGTTGTCTTATTTTAAGAAGTTGCCATAGCCACTCCAGCCTTCAGCGACCATGAGTGTTGTTAGATAATGGTTAGAATTTTTTAGCAATAAAGTATTTTTTAATTAAGGTACTTTTTTTTAGACAGTGCTATTGCACTTAATAGACTACATTATAATGTAAACCTTCCTTTTTATATGCACTCGGATGCCAAAAAATTCATGTGACTTGCTTATTGCGATATTTACTTCATTGCAGTGGTCTGGAACCCTCTTGAGGTATGCTTGTATTTTCTTTCTCTTTGTTGTAATTCTCACTTGTTTCATGCATTGTTCTCCTGACCTTGGTGAGCCTGTTTATGACCATTATTTTGAACTATCAGGTAAATCACTTATCTTCATTTCGTAAGATCTATTTCTGGAGTTCTGTCTTGTTCTTTTGTTTGGAATACATATTTTTATTTCTTCATCTTCTTTGAGTCTCTGTGTTGTTTTTTGTACATTAGCCCCCTCTCCCAGTCTTGACAGAGTGGTTTTATGTAGAATATGAACCTCATCAATCAGCTGAGCCTGAGTTTTTACTGTCTCTCAAACCTTTGTGATTGTTCAAGCTGTCTTCTTTGTTCTTGGAGCCTTGCAGTAGTGGAGAGTGTGCCATGACCTGATAGTGTCCAAAAGGGGAGGATTGCAGTCAGCACCTAGTTTCAGGTTGATTGGAAGCCAGACCCTCAGATAGCAGCTGGGAAAATATGTAGTTAGACCCCTTCTAGGGAAACACTGGGAGATGGGTGTTTTTACACTTGTCTGGCTATATAGCCAGTCACGGGGGAATGTCCTGTGCTCATTAAGAAGTGCCTCTTTGTTTGCTACAGTCCTGTGGGACTTCTGAATGCAAACCCTGTTGACTATCAGAGCCAGGAATTCTAGGGGCCTGTCTCTTGGGCAGCAGCCACAAAAACTGGAACATCAGATGCATTTACAAGCTCCTTCTAGTGAGATACAGATGACTTGCAGCAGGGTATAGGGAAAAGGCAAGGGAGGTGTCCACGTGCTTTCCCAGTCTCCAGGGAGAGTGGCAGTCAGCCCCTAGATGTGTGCTAAATTAGAAGCCTGACCCTCAGGCAGCTGCTTTTAATATATACAAATAGTCCCTTTTCAGGGAAACACTGGGAGGTGGATATGTTTTATCTGCTCCCTCTGTGCTGAGCCTGAGGGTATAGGCACACTGAATCCTTGGAGACAGTTAAGAACTGTTTCTTTGTTTTCTGTAAACTTGTGGGTCTTGTGGATAAAAGTTGCATTGGATTTCAGAGCTAGGTGTTTTGGGACCCCATCCCTTAGGTGAGAATCTTAAAAGTTGGGATGCTAGATGTTGAGTCCAAACCTTTTGCTCCTCAGGGAGAAGCTGGGAGTTGGGAGTTCCCTCCCAATTTTACGGTGTTGTGCTGGGGGTTGGGGTTGATGACGAGTTTTTCTCAGTCTTTCCTACCTGTTCTGATGTGGGTATTTTCTTGTTTGCTCCATGTGTAGGAGTTGCTCAGCTAGCTTTTGGGTTTCTTTCAGAGGGAATTGCTCCGTGTGTAGCTGTACATTCAGTGTGTCTGTGGGAAGAAGGGAGTTCAGGAGCCTCCTGGGTTGCCATCTTGGACTGGAACTAGTCATGGGCTTTTCTGGCAGTGTCCCAGACAGCTGGGGAATGTGGGTGCTCACTCACATGCCCTTACTTTCCCCTGGGGGAGAAGTCGTGGTCTGAGAAGGTGTCACTTGGCACTGAGTGGTACCACGTTGGGGGAGGTGTAACATGGGTAGTCAAACTGTTCCTCTTACCCGCTCCAGTGTGTCCAAACTTGTATTTTTTTGTTCCAACAGTAAGCTGAAACTTTTCCACTGGAAATCTGGACTTCCACAAAGATTCTTTCATTCGTGGATGATTATCTAAGTCAGTGTCTTCCTGGGGCTCCCAGACCACAGCCTAGAGGATCAGGAGCCAGTTCACAGGCCACTGCAGGGTCTGCAGCTGGGGTCCAGGTCTCTGTGTGCGTATTATCCCATATATGGGTGGGTGAGACTCCTCCCAGTTTCCTTGGAGTTCAGTGATGGATTCCACAGCTCCTGCAAAGGCATTTTTGTTCAAGAATGGATGCCAAATTGTTGAGCGAGGAAACACTGAGGGACGTCTTATTCAGCCTTGTTGCTGAATTTACTCCCCTGCATTTACTTAAGTTCCCTTGAAGTTGACCCAGTCCTGTTTTTTTATAGCTACAGGAAAATGACTTTTGTAGAAGGAAGTTGCGAAGGAGAGATGTAACTGAGATACAGAGACCTTGTGGAATTTTGTTTAAACTGATTTTCTTACCAAAATTCCTTGAGTGTGAAAAGCACAACACAGACCTCATTCTTTATAATCCTCATTATCCAATTAAAATAAAGTCTTATTTATATTGAAAGGAAGAGTACATTGGGATTTCCTTAATTGAATCTCATTTGTATTTAGAGTATGTAGGAATGTAGAGTGATATATAGAGTTGTGACCTAGTGCCTAGGTTTTCTTGAAGAATTTGTCAATGCTTTTATCAGTGATTTTAAGTCAACCATTTTACTTGTCTATTCAGTGCCTCTGATTGCATGTTTATGGAATTGGAAACTTTAAATACCATGATTTTTGTAACCTAATAGAGGTTGTGATGATTGATGAGATACTATAAATTCACCAGATGTCCTCATCCATGAAGAAAGCCCAGCATTCTGCATACTTGGCTAGAATTTCTGATTGTTTCAGTTTAGTAATGAACCAGAATTTCTGTATCCTGTTGGTAGTCAGTCCAAGAGGAAGTTACAGATTTTCCAGAAAAATTGAGGACTGACAAAATGGTGGGAAATTGAACATTTAAAAATCTAAGTTATGGTATCCTTTTCAAGATAACATATTTTGGCCAGATTAAGTTACTTAGCCAAGTAACCTAAAAGATTCTTTATACTTTTTGTTTGTTTGTTTTAAAACTCTTGTTTCAGATTTCTTTTTTCCAGTTTAAGTTTTCAGATTTTTTTTTTTCCAGTTTAAGTGTTCCAGTTTAAGTTGTCACTCAGTGATGAGAGTATTATTCTGGACTTCCAATTAAAGTCTGAATTCATAGTAATCAGAAATTGAAGGAACTTTTATGCATTTCTGTATGTGTGTTTTGTTTTTCAATTATGTTTTTTGTTTTCATTTTAAAGGAATTACAATGTTGTACTAGATATTCTCTCTGCCTGGAATGCTTTTATTCCATTATCATACCTGGCTGGCTCCCTATTATCATTTAGACTTTAGAGAAACCCTCCTTGACAATCCATTTAAAATAGTTATCAATCACTGATCACTCTCACTTTTTCTATTTCAGATCTCTGCATAACACTATGGCCATTGGGTATTTCCCTTCCCTTCCCTCTTCTTCCTTTCCTTTCTTACATCCTCCCTTTCTTGAACTCTCTAGTTTTAGATGTCTTTCCTTGTTTAGATGTCTCCCAGCATCATTTAATGTTTGAATGAGTATCTGAATGAATGAACTACTACATCTTTAGGAAAGATGTTTTTCTTTGTATAATCCCTTTTGAAAGTTTTTAATAAATTCCTTCTCATTGAGATTGTTTGCTTTTTTCCAAATTCATGGCTTTTCTCTTGATTCCATTCTTGAGTCCATCCTGAGCTCAATTTCTATCCTCCTTTTTCTTATTTTAACTGGGCACATCTAAAATATTATTTCAAAAGAGTGGATGTGATTCTTCTCACATAACAGAAGGGAGTAACTCAAAACAATGACTAATTAGTGAATTATTTTTTGAGTTTTGGATTGCATTATATTCTTTTAGCAGTTCACATATTCAGGTGATAAAGTCATGCTTAGTATATGCTGGGCACCGAGGATATAAAGATGAGAAATGCAAAGTACTTACCCTTGAAGAGCTCACGTATTGTTGGGGAAGGTAGACTTATAAACACATAATTTCATGAGTTCTAAAAGGTGTCATAGGACATATGCATTATTCTTAATAATTGCATGGGTGTTTTCCAGGAGAGTAAGAACAAGGAGAACATTCTCAAGCACATGCCCAGTGGTTTCTTAGGCACCAGATTCTGCCCAACTCCAGATCATTCTCCACAGTGATCCTTATCCTGTGCAGGTACTTTTAAGCAATGAGGATGCTGCTTAGCAGTGTCTGGCATATGGTACACACTCAAAAAATATTCAGTGAATAGATGAATAACTCCCCTTTGGTAACAAGGAGCCATCAGAATTTTCCTAGTGGGGGATATATACATGAGTAATGTCTTTTTTGAAAGAATCTCACATTGACATGTGAGTGGGAAAAAAAAAAAAAAAAAAAAGCTCTGGGAGAGCTTGGTGCCAGTGGGACCTGCTGTGATAATCCAGGAAGGAGTCAATGATTCTGGCTCTCCTTGGAACATCTGAGCAAAGTGCATTGGCAGTACATATGCAAAGTAGGGATGGGGTATTGGATTCAGGAAAAAAAAGTGTAGAGATGTTGAGAGGAAGGGCAAGAACTCTTCTATTCATGGACAATTGGACACTGCAGATAAGTTTTCTAAGTTACTCAGAAGTGTTCAGAAGCAAATACCCTTTGAATTCGAATCATTGGATTGTTAGTGTTATTCTCTGAAGTTACAACTTCCAAAATAAAATCTTTTGCTGTTTCCCCTAAGACCTGACATTTGTCAACCTTGGCTCCTGCTTTAGGGCAATTTGGCTTAAAAAATTTTTTTTTTCCTAAGAAAGAAAAGCACTGCCATTCAATAAGAACTTGTCTGTGATGGAAAACTCTTTTCCCTAGAATTTCTCCCACATTGACAGAGATTGAACTCAGGGCAGAATCCATTTGTCAGGGCAAGTTTAGAGAAAGGACTCCTGCTCTTGGGGCTGCCATGAAAGTCCCTCTCAGTCTAAGATTCTGTGGCGATGCTTAGTACCTGATATAGTGGTGCTTCCTGAATCTCAGTCAGATAAAATCTCTCACATACATGTACCATCTGTATGATTATTGTTGTTTTCATTAAATAAACTTCAAATTAAGCCAAGTATATTAAAAAAAATTAGGCTAACTCTGCTTCACCTTCATGGAATCAGATTTTGTGTGCTGCTTTTCTTTTTTTCTAATGCACGTTAAGGTAAACTCATAACCAATAAACCACGATTATTCTTGTATTAAATAAAATGATGTTTCATTTCCCTAATGATACAGGACTTCCATATTGGGAAACTCTTGGATAGTGTTTTGAGCTTGCTGTGACACAAACCTTTGAGAGCAAAAGTTCTGGCTAAAATCTGGAGGTGGGAAAAGAATAGTGAATGGATCCAGAACATTTACCCACTGACTGCTGTCTCAGTCTTCTGGTCTACTGAGGTGGAAGTATGAGGGTCTCAGTGAATGAGGAGCCAAGAGTACACATCATCTTTCTTCCTGGAAAGAGGAAGTTAAGCCTCAGCTTTGGTGTGGCCAATGAAGAAATGATACTAGAGGCTGAGAGATCTGATGTATCTCTTTCACACGGACAAAGAATGGCACAGAGGCAGGGTGACAGCACTGCAGGTGGTGCAAGAATCTGGGAGGAACCCCCAGTGGATGTGAGACTTGTGTTTTCTTTGGGAACTTGGCCTCCAATCTGATCTTGGCTGTTGGGAGTGACCAGATCTCCAGATAAGTGGGGTTTACTTGCTCACCTTGGCCAAAAGGCAGAGACATGTAGGTTTATAGCTAATTCAGATGAAGAATCAGGATTCACACTGACCAAGACATCACTCTGTTACATATGTTTGGTAGTTGAGGAGCTAAGTAAAGAAAGACTACTTCTTTTAGCAGCAACTACAGCGAGAAGGCAGAATGACAGAAATGCAGTTACAGTGGCACTTCGATTAATAAAACCCATGGGAAGTATGCCCTTTTACAAGGAAATCATCATGTTTGAGAAAATACAAAACAAAAAGGACTATAAATCACCAAGTTGCTGTACATGCTTTTACTTGACTGACAAAAACAAACAAAAAAAACACACCAACAATAAAAAATTTAAGAAATCAACCAAAAACCTCTGTTTCACAGTTTGTGTTGACTATGCACAGTTTGAAGTGAATAAAGAATTCTTTGAGAAAAATTCTTTTGAGCCTCCAGTCTCATCTTTCTGTATCTTCCCCAGCATACTGCCTACATACTCCAGCACAACCCCACTCCTGAATTCAGTGGTCACTCCATCCTTTCCCCTCAAGGTTCAAGACCTTCTTTCATGTCTTCTTCTTCCCCATCAAAATTGAGAGGCATCCAAAAACCCAGACCATTTATGCTTACTGATTATTAATTGATTATATTTTAACTCAACATATCTGTGAGTATGCTCCATGGACCACAGTTTTTCAGATGTCAGTGGGCTCCATGTAACCAAAAGGAAAACGTTATAGGTCAAATAAGTTTGGAAAATTCAGCATTGAACAACTTGAATAGGTTTCATTACTGCAGGACTTCTCAGAAACTGAAATGTGTATATGGAAATGATGAATCATAAGAGAGGTATATAGTATTCAGTGTTTCCCAAACTTATTTTGCCATAGTAAAAATTTATTTTGAGCATCTCCAGGAATTTATGTCATCTGACACACTCTGGAGAATGCTATTTTAGCTGAAACTCATCTAAGTGTGCCTAAGCAAAGCATATCTAAGCAATCTGTTTATATTTCATAGCTGTAATAGATTGAATAGTGGCCCCCAAAAGATGTGGACAAGTCCTAACCCCCAGTACTTGTGAGTGTGATATTATTTGGAAATAGAGTCTTTGCAAATGTAATTAAGTTAAGGATTTCAAAATGAGATCATTCTGGTTTTAGGGTAGGCCCTACATCTAAGGACAGCATCCTTATAGGAGATAGAAAAGGAAATGACACAGAGATACACAGGGAGAAGAAGGCCATATGAAGAAGGAAGCAGAGATTGAAGCTTTGTTGTCATAGCCAAGGAACCAATAGAAGCTGGAAGAGGCAAGCAAAGATTCTTCCCCAGAGCCTTTGCAGGAGGCATGGTTTTGCTGATAATGATTTTGGACTTCTAGCTCCAGAGCTGTGAAAGAAGAAATTTCTCTTGCTTTGAACCACTTGGTTTCTGGTAATTTGTTGTGGGGTCCTAGGAAACCAGTACAATGCCCTTTACTTCTAACTGTGAAGTGTGGTGACTTAGGCTTTGATTTTTTATTTTTTATAAAAGATTAGGTATTAGTGAGTAGTGGGCATATATTTTTGAGGGCAGAGCCTGACTCTGCTTTTTGATCACTTAAAGTTGATTTAATCTTTTGAGGTGGTTGGTTGAGGGAGTTGGGTATATTAGTTGGGAGTAGGTGTCTGTCTAAAAGACAGTTCCTTTCCTCTCGGGTCCCTTTTCAGCGTTTTCCTGTCTTGGCAAGGGGCTCCTTCATCCTTCCTGTTTTCTTCACCTTGCATACCTGATCAATCACAAATCCTGATAAATGTTAACTTCCAAATATTTCTCCAATCCATCATCTTACTTAACTGTTTACTGCAGTACCTGAATGTAGGCTACACCACCTCTTGCCTGGGCTACTGGAACCTCCTCCTCTCCAAAATATTTTGCACCCAGAGCAAATTATATATGCCCCTCTCTCTCCTCACTTGAAACACTGTCATGGCTCCCACTTCTCTTAGATAAGGACCATCCTTGTGCTACAGGGCCTGCTATGATCTATCTCTACTAACTCCCCAAACTCATTTCACACCCTGTTTGACTCTGCTCTCTTTCCCTATCCTAGAGGATAGAGAAAGTTCATATTGTTGAACCCAAGCATAACTTCTATTCTTGTCTCCATAGTCACCTTATTCATGAACCCAGTGAGCAAGCATGGGTTGGTGGGGAAAGGAAGCTAACAAATAACTGTTTATAGAAAGCCTCCTCCGTGGTAGAGGCCCTTTGGTCATCATTCATACGGAACAAAGATATTCTTGCACTGTGGATCCATTCTGATAGGTCCATGTACAGGAGATAGGAGATTTCCCAAATCTCCTTTTCTTGAATCTCCCGAGAAACTTGATCCTTCCAAGTTCCTGGCAATCTGCAGAAACTGTTAACCACTATCCATGACTTGATATAAACTCTTACCTTAGATCTTCTTTGCTCCTAGGCAAAGTTGCCCATGGAAAGAGCTGCTCAAAGGCCTAGTCCATTTCTGCTGCCAACAGATTGGATAGAAATAATTGTAAGCCAAGCTTAAAATGCCCTTTTAGTCAAGTGGACCTAGAGAACTTCTCTCCAGACTTTAAAAGTAGGTTGATAGAGAGGTGGTTACACAGTCTTTAGGAATGAGACTTTAGGAGCAGCCACACCAGGAGGGGGAGTCACCTGCTTATGCTTTCAGGATCTGCTCAAGCCAGATCTTATAAATACCTCGTCCATTTGATAATTGGGTGCCGCAGGGCATACTTACATTTGTGGGTTGTTAAAATCAAATAGCACCTAGTTTCGTGTCTCCTGGTTTTCCATTATAAGACATTCAGTTTCTACCAGTAGAAGGCCAAGAGTGGTTTCTAAAAATGAGAATAGTTATCTAACAGAGAGTGCATGATTTTATTATAAAATCTTTGAGGCCACTTTCCCTGTTGGGGATAGCTATAGGCTCCTTACAATGTGCTCTTCTGCTGTAGACAATTTATGCATCACTAGATAATTTGGGTCAGAGCTCTAGAGGGGCCCTGAATCCCACTCACTGCAGTCTATGGGAGCTCCCAGCTAATGGCACAGAGAGAATCCTAGTGTGGATCTTTTTTTTCCCTCCTTCCTGCCTTTCCCTTTGCCTTTCTACTTTCCTTTACATATTTATGAGCTCTCTCTACCCCAGTCTGTCCTGCCTGACTGTGGAAAGACCCTGTCTCCTCCTTATTTCTCAAACTTCTTAATGCAATCCCTGCCCTTTTCTCCCTACGTCCCAGGACTCCCGGATATAACTTTTATAATTCTGTCACTTTTGACATTATAATAGTTAGCACTTAATTCATTTTTTTAGCACTGTAACTCTTCCTTATTCTGGAGTCCTGGAACACATCAGTAATTCTCCTACATCATTTGACCTTTGTCTGAAACTTTCTCAGTAGAAGAAATGTGTTGAAGCCCCATGTCCCCTTTGCTAATGAAAGTGTCACATATTAAGTTGAATTTGCCTTGGGATTTGGGTCAGTGCTGAAACAGGGTCTTGGAACATGTAATAACTGTAGGGAGCCAGGATTTCTGCTTCATTATTATTTGAGAGATGTTCCTTCTGAGAACAGGACATATGTTTCTTCCTATATAAACCTTTCCCCAGGAAGGGACCTATAGGCCGTTTGGCCCATTGCGCCAACAAGGCTGTGTCGCAGGAGGAAGGACACCCTCTAGCACCTGATCCCAGCTGGTTTAAAGGCCTGGAGACATGGGCTTGTGCTTGCTCCCTAGGCAGAGTTAGATTCATGACTTCACTATTCATGGTTTTACCAGGTTATTACACTCCATTTCTCTTTCTAAAATCCCTCCTCTTTCTTAATTTCTTTTCAGACAAAAATGCCATCCCCCATTACACATCATTTTACCATATTTATGGACTAAATTCAAGTGCCGCCTATTTTTTATGAACTACTCAGCTGTGCTTGTTTCTCTCCCTGGGAACTATCATTTCTTTCTTTTTTTTTTTTTTAAATTTTTATTTATTATTTATTTATTATGTTTATTTTTGGCTGTGTTGGGTCTTCGTTTCTGTGTGAGGGCTTTCTCCAGTTGCGGCGAGTGGGGGCCACTCTTCATCGCGGTGCGCGGGCCTGTCACTATCGCGGCCTCTCTTGTTGCGGAGCAGAGGCTCCAGACGCTCAGGCTCAGTAGTTGTGGCTCACGGGCCCAGCTGCTCCGCGGCATGTGGGATCTTCCCAGACCAGGGCTCGAACCCGTGTCCCCTGCATTGGCAGGCAGACTCTCAACCACTGTGCCACCAGGGAAGCCCCCATTTCTTTTATTATACTTTTATTCCTTGTCTCTCATTCCCCTCACTTTAGATATAACTGTGACCTTCTGAATCCCCAAACTTGGTATGTCATCTTCAGAGAAATCTCAGTAGATTTTTGCTAAATATGTATTTATTTTTCCACAGTGGAATAATAGGATTTTATACATATACTCAAACAATGGTGTTCCTTCTTCTCCCTGGCAAAGCTCATAATATAAACTTCTCTCTAATTTGCTATTCTTGTTTGCCCCTTGGTGTCTTTTTTCATTATTAGTTCCATATTTCCCCCAGTACTTTAGGCACAGCAAACTTCTCAGTTGAATGAGTTAGCATTTTTCACATTGAGTTTTACACAGCTGTATCTCACCTGTGTTTCCAAGCTCATTTTATTTTATTTTTTGTACTGTTTTATCTTTTCTCACTGATATTTGCAACATCTCTTAGGTTAGTAACATCAGGAAAATCTCACTAACTTGATGATCACTCTTTCTCCTGGATCTTTATTAAGATATAAAGATTTAACACGAATTCCTCACTACTATACTAGTCATCTCGGTTTCACACAAGCCTTTGAGGCAGAATGAGAAAGGATGCTGTAGGTGTGTCGGTTTGTTCTATTAATACCTTACCTTGCATGTCATCTGGATCTGCTAATTTATACATCCTCAGATTTTCTAGCTCTTCATTCACTTCTACTTTTCCATAAGAAATTCTTTTGATAAGATTATCATCACTTATTAACTGTTCATATTTAGAGTCTTTCAGAGTTGAAGATGGACTCCTCCTGCCTCCATAAATTGTTGTAGAGGGTGGGAGATTAATCAACATTAATTGAGTCTTATTATGTTTAACCATGTTAATATTCCATTCAATGGGCAGCACCCCCATATTAGGAGATTTTCTAACCTCCTTTTTGTAGATTTTTGAAGGTGAGGTGCAGAGAGGTTAAGCAACTTTATTATTGGCACATGGTGAAAAGGTGGCTGGGCTGGGATTTGAACACAGGCCTTTCTGGCTTCACAGTCCAGGCAGCATCTAGTGCACCAACCAACTATGGAGGGTCCATCAGACAGGCAGCAACACTGCTCTGTGGCCTGTTGGCTCTTGGCCAAGACTTCTGGTGTACCTGGTGAAAATGAAGAGAAAGCATCCGGTGAGGAAGGTAGTCAGGGCACCACTGAGGATGAAACAACCACAGTGTGCTCCGGGAAGGATTTCAGGAATTTCACAGGGGAAGGTGGCGTCTAAAAGGCATATCTAAAAAGTACCTGTGTGCCACCTCCTCCCTTTGTGATCTCCCTCTTACCATTCCCCCACAACTTAACACACACCTTCTGACTATGCTTGGCTCCCTGGGTCTGCTGCAGGAAACTTTTAGCCTGTTTAATGCAGTACCACCTTGGGAATATGATATTATTCTTTTAAGGATCACGGATCTGTTTTCTCTGGTGAGACATGAATTTGGAAAGACACAGCTGTATCACTTTCTCAGGAGAAAGGTAACAGCAGTATAAGGAAAAGCACAGAGAAAAGTTATGGTAAGTGTATCCAAGCTCAGTGAACTTGAGGGAGGGATTTTGTCCAAATGGGCTCAGTGCCTTGGACACCTGCTCCCTGTTGTTGGTTTGGCTGCAGCTGCTCTATGAGATTCTGTCAGTCACCCTCCTGCCACAGAGCTTTATCTTCTCATCTACATTTGACCCTTGGGTGGCCCCCATGGAGCCTACCTTGTCTGGGGCTTGGGACTTGTTCCCCTGGGTCTCAGCATTGGACCAGTCCTTCCAACTTCTATCCTCACAACAACTGCTTGGAACTAACCCAGCCTAGGTCAGATTCTTGGTCAGCTCAGCCAGAGGAGAGGTCAGGTTGGATAAAGGGTTGGTCTCTTGGAACAGGGAGGAACCAAGGGCCAAGTGCTAGAGATGGTGTGTTCTGTAATAGTCATTCTCAGGTTCGTCTAGATTAAATTACAGTAGCTCAACTAATCAGCATAGGCTGTCGAGCACTTGCTACCCTGGAGTCCTATGCTAGGCATTTAAAGTGATATAGATGTCCCAAATAAGGTTGCTGGATTTAGTAAATAAAAATACATGACACGTAGTTAATTTGAATTTCAGATAAACAATATCTTTTTAGTGTAAGTTCCAAATATTGCATGGAAAGTTTTTTCTAGATTGCATAGAAACTGTCTGGGTGTTAAGTAGCACAATTGCAGCTGACATCCTCTACACTGAATGAATTTGGAACATTGCATGGGACATATTTATACTAAAAAACTGTTTGTTGTTTATCTGAAATTCAAATTTAGCTAGGCATCCCGTATTTTACTTGGCAAACCTAGTCCCAAAGGAAGATGCCTTAACTCTTGTAGTGAATACCTTGTTGGGAAGATGGAGTCACTTGTGAAGACCTGCAGCAGTCCTTGGCAGCTCATAATAAAGGCCAGATGAATGCTGTGAACAAGAGGAGAGTCAGGCTTAGTTTAAACTGCTAAATTGTTGTCATGGCCAGTGTAGACCCTCCTCTGGCTCGTCTGTCTATCTTTTATAAAAAGGGATGTGTAGTGCAGTAAGAATGTGGTCTATTGTCTCAGTGCTGCCAACTTTAGAACTTTTGGCAATCTGTGAATTTTATAGTGCATAAGTATCAGGGCCATATTTTCAAGGAAGCCCATCCTGTGTGGATAGTCTAGTGCTTTGATGCTGTCCTCTTATTTAGGCCAACTCCAAATTCATGTGTCAAACTAACACCAGGAAAACATGAGCAAAACTCCAGCCTTGTAATTTTCTGGGTAACTGAGATGGCTTTCACATAAGTATTTATAATTTTTTTTTTTTTAGCTACTTTTATTTATTTATTTATTTGTTTGTTTGTTTATTTTTGACCGTGTTGGGTCTTTGTTTCGTGCGAGGGCTTTCTCTAGTTGCGGCAAGCGGGGGCCACTTTTCATCGTGGTGCGCGGGCCTTTCACTATCGCGGCCCCTCCCATTGCAGGGCACAGGCTCCAGACGCGCAGGCTCAGTAGTTGTGGCTCACGGGCCCAGTTGCTCCACGGCATGTGGGATCTTCCCAGACCAGGGCTCGAACCCATGTCCCCTGCATTAGCAGGCAGACTCCCAACCACTGCGCCACCAGGGAAGCCCAAGTATTTATAATTTTGTTTTTCATCCGCAGGTTTGTATTTTCTTCTTTTGGCATTAACTAATAAGTTCCCGTTTTCTGGTTGTCCCAGGCTAGAAAATCACCTGTCAGCAATGCTGTAGTAAAGATTTAGGCATTACAGGGGATGTTGTACTAAATGACTTTTAAGGTCTTTTCTGTTTTTTTTTTTTTTTTTTTTTCGATTGGACAATTTTAATGTTTTTCATTTATGACTGTAAAACAAAGGACAATTTTATAACTTTTTTGTACGTAGCTGTTACATGTAGGCAATCCGTCATTTTTTTTTGAATTTTATTTATTTTTTTATACAGCAGGTTCTTATTAGTCTTCAATTTTATACACATCAGTGTATACATGTCAATTCCAATAGCCCAATTCATCACACCACCATGCCAACGACCCCCGCCCCCTCCACGGCTTTCCCCTGTTGGTGTCCATACGTTTGTTCTCTACATCTGTGTCTCAACTTTGGCCCTGCAAACAGGTTCATCTGTACCATTTTTCTAGGTTCCACATACATGTGTTAAGATATTTGTTTTTCTCTTTCTGACTTACTTCACTCTGTATGATAGTCTCTAGATCCATCCACGTCTCAACAAATGAGCCAATTTTGTACCTTTTTATGGCTGAGTAATATTCCATTGTGTATATGTACCACAACTTCTTTATCTATTCGTCTGTCGATGGGCATTTAGGTTGTTTCCATGATCTGCCTACTGTAAATACAGCTGCAATGAACATTGGGGTGCATGTGTCTTTTTGAATTATGGTTTTCTCTGGGTATATGCCCAGTAGTGGGATAGCTGGATCATATGGTAATTCTATTTTTAGTTTTTTCAGGAACCTCCATACTGTTCTCCATAGTGGCTGTATCAATTTATATTCCTACCAACAGTGCAAGAGGGTTCCCTTTTCTTCACACCCTCTCCAGCATTTGTTGTTTGTAGATTTTCTGATGATGCCCATTCTAACTGGTGTGAAGTGATACCTCATTGTAGTTTTGATTTGCATATCTCTAATAATTAGTGATGTTGAGCAACTATTCATGTGCTTCTTAGCCATCTGTATGTCTTCTTTGGAGAAATGTCTATTTAGGTCTTCAGCCCATTTTTGGATTGGGTTGTTTGTTTTTTTGATATTGATCTACATGAGCTGTTTATATATTTTGGAGATTAATCCTTTGTCCATTGATGCGTTTGCAAATATTTTCTCCCATTCTGAGGGTTGTCTTTTCGTCTTGTTTGTGGTTTCCTTTGCTGTGCAAAAGCTTTGAAGTTTCACTAGGTCCCATTTTTTTATTTTTGTTTTTATTTCCATTACTCTAGGAGGTGGATCAAAAAAGATCTTGCTGTGATTTATGTCAAAGAGTGTTCTTCCTATATTTTCCTCTAAGAGTTTTATAGTGTCCAGTCTTACATTTAGGTCTCTAATCCATTTTGAGTTTATTTATGTGTATGGTGTTAGGGAGTGTTCTAATTTCATTTTTTTACATGTAGCTGTCCAGTTTTCCCAGCACCACTTATTGAAGAGGCTATCTTCTCTCCATTGTATATCCTTGCCTCCTTTGTCATAGATTAGTTGACCATAGGTGCGTGGGTTTATCTCTGGGCTTTCTATCTTGTTCCATTGATCTATGTTTCTGTTTTTGTGCCAGTACCATATTGTCTTGATTACTGTAGCTTTGTAGTATAGTTTGAAGTCAGGAAGTCTGATTCCTCCCGCTCCATTTTTTTCCCTCAAGACTGCTTTGGCTATTCGGGGTTTTTTGTGTCTCCATACAAATTTAAAAATTTTTTGTTCTAGTTCCGTAAAAAATGCCATTGGTAATTTGATAGGGATTGCATTGAATCTGTAGATTGCTTTGGGAAGTATAGTCATTTTTACAATATTGATTCTTCCAATCCAAGAACATGGTATATCTCTCCATCTGTTGGTATCATCTTTTCTTTCATCAGTGTCTTATATTTTTCTGGATACAGGTCTTTTGTCTCCCTAGGTAGGTTTATTCTTAGGTATGTTATTCTTTTTGTTGCAGTGGTAAATGGGAGTGTTTCCTTAATTTCTCTTTCAGATTTTTCATCATTAGTGTATAGGAATGCAAGAGATTTCTGTGCATTAATTTTGTATCCTGTAACTTTACCAAATTCATTGATTAGCTCTAGTAGTTTTCTGGTGGCATTTTAAAGATTCTCTACGTATAGTATCATGTCATCTGCAAACAGTGACAGTTGTACTACTTCTTTTCCAATTTGTATTCCTTTTATTTCTTTTTCTTCTCTGATTGCCGTGGCTAGGACTTCCAAAACTATGTTGAATAATAGTGGTGAGAGTGGACATCCTTGTCCTGTTCCTGATCTTAGAGGAAATGCTTTCAGTTTTTCACCATTGAGAATGATGTTTGCTGTGGGTTTGTCGTATATGGCCTTTATTATGGTGAGGTAGTTTCCCTCTATGCCCACTTTCTGGAGAGTTTTTATCGTAACTGGGTGTTGAATTTTGTCAAAAGCTTTTTCTGCATCTATTGAGATGATCATATGGTTTTTATTCTTCAGTTTGTTAATATGGTGTATCACATTGACTGATTTGCTTATATTGAAGAATCCTTGCATCCCTGGGATAAATGCCACTTGCTCATGCTGTATGATCCTTTTAATGTGTTGTTGGATTCTGTTTGCTAGTATTTTGTTGAGGATTTTTGCATCTATATTCATCAGTGATACTGGTCTGTAATTTTCTTTTTTTGTAGTATTTTTGTCTGGTTTTGGTATCAGGGTGATGGTGGCCTCATAGAATGAGTTTGGGAGTGCTTCTTCCTCTGCAATTTTAGGAAGAGTTTGAGAAAGATAGGTGTTAGCTCTTCTCTAAATGTTTGATAGAATTCACCTGTGAGCCATCTGGTCCTGGACTTTAGTTTGTTGGAAGATTTTTAATCACAGTTTCAATTTCATTACTTGTGATTGGTCTGTTCATATTTTCTATTTCTTCCTGGTTCAGTCTTGGAAGGTTATACCTTTCTAAGAATTTGTCCATTTCTTCGAGGTTGTCCATTTTATTGGCATAGAGTTGCTTGTAGTAGTCTCTTAGGATGCTTGGATTTCTGCGGTGTCTGTTGTAACATCTCCTTTTTCATTTCTGATTTTATTGATTTGAGTCCTTTCCCTCTTTTCTTGATGAGTCTGGCTAATGTTTTATCAATTTTGTTTATCTTCTCAAAGAACCAGCTTTTAGTTGTATTGATCTTTGCTATTGTTTTCTTTGTTTCTATTTCATTTATTTGTGCTCTGATCTTTATGATTTCTTTCCTCCTGCTAACTTTGGGTTTTGTTTGTTCTTCTTTCTCTTAGTTCCTTGAGGTGTAAGGTTAGATTGTTTATTTGAGATTTTTCTTGTTTCTTGAGGTAGAATTGTATTGCTATAAACTTCCCTCTTAGAACTGCTTTTGCTGCATCCCATAGGTTTTGGGTCGTCGTGTTTTCATTGTCATTTGTCTCTAGGTATTTTTTGGTTTCCTCTTTGATTTCTTCAGTGATCTCTTGGTTGTTAAGTAACGTATTTTTTAGCCTCCATGTGTTTGTGTTTTTTACGTTTTTTTCCTTGTAATTGATTTCTAATCTCATAGCGTTGTGGTCAGAAAAGATGCTTGATATGATTTCAATTTTCTTAAATTTACTGAGGCTTGATTTGTGACCCAAGATGTGATGTATCCTGGAGAATGTTCTGTGCATACTTGAGAGGAAAGTGTAATCTGCTGTTTTTGGATGGAATGTCCTACAAATATCAATTAAATCTATCTCGTCTATTGTGTCATTTAAAGCTTGTGTTTTCTTATTAATTTTCTGCTTGGATGATCTGTCCATTGGTGTAAGTGAGGTGTTAAAGTCCCCCACTATTATTGTGTTACTGTCGATTTCCTCTTTTATAGCTGTTAGCTGCCTTATGTATCGAGGTGCTCCTATGTTGGGTGCATATATATTTATAATTGTTATATCTTCTTCTTGGATTGATCCCTTGATCATTATGTAGTGTCCTTCCTTGTCTCTTGTAACATTTTTTATTTTAAAGTTTATTTTATCGGATATGAGTATTGCTACTCCAGCTTTCTTTTAAAGGTAAGCCAGCCAGAGATCCCTGGTTTCTTTTTTTTAATTATTAGAACCTTTAATTATTATTTATTTATTTATTTATTTTTTGGGCTGTGTTGGGGCTTCATTTCTGTGCGAGGGCTTCCTCTAGCTGCGGCAAGCGGGGGCCACTCTTCATCGCAGTGCACGGGCCTCTCACTATCGTGGCCTCTCTTGTTCTGGAGCACAGGCTCCAGCCGCACAGGCTCAGCAGTTGTGGCTCATGGGCCTAGTTGCTCCATGACATGTGGTATCTCCCAGACCAGGGCTCGAACCCGTGTGCCCTGCATTGGCAGGCAGATTCTCAACCACTGCGCCACCAGGGAAGCCCCCAGCTTTCTTTTGATTTCCATTTGCATGGAATATCTTTTTCCATCCCCTCTCTTTCAGTCTGTATGTGTCCCTAGGTCTGAAGTGGGTTTCTTGTAGACAGCATATATATGGGTCTTGTTTTTCTATCCATTCAGCAAGCCTGTGTCTTTTGGTTGGAGCATTTAATCCATTCATGTTTAAGGTAATTATCAATATGTTTGTTCCTATGACCATTTTCTTAATTGTTTTGGGTTTGTTTTTGTAGGTCCTTTTCTTCTCTTGTGTTTTCCACTTAGAGAAGTTCCTTTAGCATTTGTTGTAGAGCTGGTTTGGTGGTGCTGAATTCTCTTCGCTTTTGCTTGTCTGTAAGGCTTTTGATTTCTCCATCAAATCTGAATTAGATCCTTGCTGGGTAGAGTAATCTTGGTTGTAGGTTCTTCCCTTTCATCACTTTAAGTATATCATGCCACTCCCTTCTGGCTTGTAGAGTTTCTGCTGAGAAATCAGCTGTTAACCTTATGGGAGTTCCCTGGTATTTTATTTGTCGTTTTTCCCTTGCTGCTTCCAATAATTTTTCTTTGTCTTTAATTTTTGCCACTTTGATTACTATGTGTCTTGGCGTGTTTTTCCTTGGGTTTATCCTGTATGTGACTCGCTGTGTTTCCTGGACTTGGGTGGCTATTTCCTTTTCCACGTTAGGGATGTTTTTGACTATAATCTCTTCAGATATTCTCTCTGGTCCTTTCTCTCTCTCTTCTCCTTCTGGGACCCCTATAATGCGAATGTTGTTGTATTTAATGTTGTCCCAGAGGTCTCTTAGGCTGTCTTCATTTCTTTTCATTCTTTTTTCTTTAGTCTGTTCCGCAGCAGTGAATTCCACCATTCTGTCTTCCAGGTCACTTTTCCGTTCATCTGCCTCAGTTATTCTGCTGTTGATTTCTTCTAGGGTAGTTTTCATTTCAGTTATTGTATTGTTCATCTCTGTTTGTTCTTTAATTCTTCTAGGTCTTCGTTAAACATTTCATGCATCTTCTCGATCTTTGCCTCCATTCTTATTCCGAGGTCCTGGATCATCTTCACTATCATTACTCTGAATTCTTTTTCTGCAAGGTTGGCTATCTCCATTTCATTTAGTTGTGTTTCTGGGGTTTTATCTTGTTCCTTCATCTGGTGCCTAGCTCTCTGCTTTTTCATCTTGTCTGTCTTTCTGTGAATGTGGTTTTTGATC
This sequence comes from Balaenoptera physalus, assembly GCF_965194825.1. Classification (NCBI taxonomy): domain Eukaryota; kingdom Metazoa; phylum Chordata; class Mammalia; order Artiodactyla; family Balaenopteridae; genus Balaenoptera; species Balaenoptera physalus. Next base: position 70,855,035 of record NC_138894.1, on the reverse strand, counting down.
CACAGGCTGCAGGATTGTAGTTCTTCTTGCTTCTGCTGTCTGCCCTCTGGTGGATGAGGCTATCTAAGAGGCTTGTGTAAGTTTCCTGATGGGAGGGACTGGTGGTGGGTAGACCTGACTGTTGCTCTGGTGGGCAGAGCTCAGTAAAACTTTAATCCGCTTGACTGTTGATGGGTGGGGCTGGGTTCCCTCCCTGTTGGTTGCTTGGCCTGAGGCAACCCAACACTGGAGCCTACCTGGGCTCTTTGTTGGGGCTAATGACATACTCTGGGAGGGCTCATGCCAAGGAGTACTTCCCAGAACTTCTGCTGCCAGTGTCCTTGTCCCCTCAGTGAGCCACAGCCACCTCCGCCTCTGAAGGAGACCCTCCAACACTAACAGGTAGGTCTGGTTCAGTCTCCCCTGGGGTCACTGCTCCTTCCCCTGCGTCCCGATTCGCACACCACTTTGTGTGTGCCCTCCAAGAGTGGAGTCTCTGTTTCCTCTAGTCCCATCGAAGTCCTGCAATCAAATCCCACTAGGCTTCAAGTCTGATTCTCTAGGAATTCCTCCTCCTGTTGCCGGACCCCCAGGTTCGGAAGCCCGATGTGGGGCTCAGAACCTTCACTCCAGTGGGTGGACTTCTGTGGTATAAGTGTTCTCCAGTCTGTGAGTCACCCACCCAGCAGTTATGGGATTTGATTTTACTGTGATTGCGCCCCCCGTACCGTCTCATTGTGGCTTCTCCTTTGTCTTTGGATGTCGAGTGTCTTCTTTGGTGAGTTCCAGTGTCTTCCTGTTGATGACTGTCCAGCAGCTAGTTGTGATTCTGGTGTTCTCACAAGAGGGAGTGAGAGCACGTCCTTCTACTCTGCCATCTTTGTTCCTCCCTGAGGTCTTTTCTGTTTATGAGATTCAGTTATTCTGTTTCCTTGGTGACTCAAAATAGAATTATATTCTGATTTTCCTGTAGTACTCAAAACTTGTAGTTGACAGCGAAAGGGATTAGAAATATTGATTGATCACACATCCTGTCTTTTGTGTAGGTTTAATCTAGTGGTATATTACTGAAATTTGTTTTTTGATAATAATGATTTAATTGCTTAGCAACTGTTTATATAATGTTGGCCAATGAAAAATTCAGAATTTAGCCTGTCAAAGCAATGAACTGGTCTGAAAGATAACAGCATTATGACTGGAAAAGAATGAGATGTATAATATAGGAGTCATTCAAAGTAAGATGTGATAGAAAAGTCATTCTCAAACAGTGGATGATGGTCCTCATGACTCAGAGTCATCTAGGAAGTTTAAAAAAACACAGGTTGCGAGACCTCACCTTGGAAATTCTGATTAGTAGATCTGGTTTATGACAATGGAATCATCTCATCCTAACAAAAGCTGGGCTCCAGGCTTCTACCTGCTTAACAAAAGCTGAGCACTCCCACACTTGCCAGTATCTGTGAGCATGCACGTGGGATGGGGTTATCTTGGGAAGCAACTCTTTCTCAGAGTCCCAAACATGATTTTGGGCAGCCCATCCCTCACCACTGCCCTCCAATTCCCTTTAGTTTCTCTAGCACCTGTTGCTTACTGTGCCAGACTCTATGCATCTCATACCCTGCTTCTCCTGATGCCTGCTCCCTTCTCCCCATGCATCAGTAAAATCTAGAAAACCAGTCATTAGAGGAAAAAAAGTTTCTCCATGCCATACATTCCTTCTTGAACTTACCATCATAAGTAAGCCTTAAGGTGGCAGATGGATCCTGAAGAGAAAGATTAACTTTTTGTTTGCAGTCTTTTGGGGCTACTATAACAGAATACCGCAGACTGGGTGGCTTATAAACAGCAGGAATTTATTGTTTACAGTTCTGGAGGCTGGAAGTCTAAGATCAGGGTGCCAGCATGGTCAGGTGAGGGCTCTCTTGTGGGTCACAGACTTCTATAGTATCTCATGTGGTGGTAGGTGATAGGGAGCTCTGTGAGATCTCTTTTATAAACATTAATCCTATTAATGAGGGCTCCACCCACATGACCTAATCACCTCCCCAAAACCCTACCTGTTAGTGCCCTCACCTTTGGAGGTTTCAACATATGCGTTTTGGGGGAAAAAATATTCAGACCATAGTACTTACCAATGGATGATGCGAAATTGGAAGGTGCTTCTGTACTATTATATGTATTTCAGTAGATTTATAAATCTGCAGAATAGTGTCTCTTTCCATTTTATAGTTTGGCCAATAGGTGGTTCACATTGCTGCAGGTTGAAATTAGTGAGTAAAGATTTTTTGCTTTTAGTGTGGACCTTCCCCAAACCACCAAATATACTGCTCGCATCATGCATTCTGTTTCCACAGAAAGAGACAGTTACTTGCTCAGTCTAACTTACTTAACTTACAAAGGTGTTTGAAGGCTTATGTTAACTTGTTTGTTTTTCTTTTGGTTCACGTTTCACTTCTTTCTTAGTAATTGCTTTTGGAAAAGGCATTTAACAGAAAAGCTAACTGTACATCTAAAGATTGATTATACCCTTTCTTCCATTTCTCTGTCCTTATCAATTTTATGTGACATATGTGAAAGTTAGTATAACGTTCATTTTTCATGCCTGCATGAAAAAATGCTCAGCTATAAGAATCTTTAAAAAAACAGACTTTCCTCCTATCCCTTAAATCAATATTGGACATAATGTTTACCATTAATATTTTCTAATATGTCCATGCATATTTTGAAAGTCTTTTTTCTTTTTCTTTGAATATTATGTGTAGTAATTTTAGAAAATGTGGGAAAAGAAATTTATTAAGAAAATAAAAACCATTTGCAATTTCACCCTCCAGGGAAACTCATTATTAATACATATACATTTTTTGCAATCAGTGATAAATTATATGTTGATATGTGCATAGAATATATATTCTCTTTTTTTTCAGATACAAGTGAGAGCATATTCACACAATTCTACATTTATTTTAATTTACCAGTATATATTGCAGTCACTGTATATCAGTATATGCAGAGCTACTTCATTCTTTTTTGAGGCTGCATATTATTGCATTGTAATGAAGTCCCTTTATTTATTTAACTGGTTCCCCAATGATGCCTATTTAAATTGTCCCACATGTTTAGTTATTAAAAATGTGACATTGAATATCCCCGTACCTGTCTGATTTTATCCAAATGTGACTGATTCTGCAGGATACAGTGCTAGCAGGGTCAGAAGTTTGATGGTTATAGCCAAATTGCTCTCCAGAGAGGTTATAGCAATGAATATTGCCATCAGCAGTGTTTGGTAGTGTCTGCTTTCCCACACACTCACATTATTAAACGCTTTGGACCTTGTCATTTTGATGGGTGACAGTTGTTATCTCATTGAATTTGCATTTCACATTATGAAAGAGTATGAGCATCTTTTCCTATGTTTAAGAGCTATTTTAATTTCCTTTTTATCTATATTCACTCTTTATATCACTTAGACATTTTTCTATACCTTTTATTGTCTTTTTAAAATTTATTTTTAGGAGCCTTTTGAATAGTAAAGAAAGTTAGCCCTTTAATTCTAAATTGCTTTCTTGCAATTTTTTTTTCCACTTTGCTATGGTCAAGGGTGTTTTTAATTTTGTTAATTTTTTTTCCTCACGTGTAGGTATTTTTTAAGGGTTTTGTGTCATCAAATTTATCAATATTTTCTTGTGTGCATTCTAGAGTTTGCATTTTCTGTGGAAATAATTTCCTTCTAAAATTATATATGATTTTTTCATGTTTCACTTTTTTTGTTTCATTTTAACTTTACCTTGGTTAAGATTGGAGGCATTAATTAAAGTGCTTTTTCCCCCCCAGATGACTACTTGTTTAATTACATATTAAGTAAGCTGCCTTTTCTTCCTTGTTTTGAATATCACTTTAAACACATTAAATTTCTGTATCTATTTGTGTCTATATCTGGAGTGTCTGTTCTGATCCATTTGTCCATGTGCCAATACCTTTCTGTTTGAGTTATTGTAACTTTAAAATATGTCTTAATATAGGATAGGACTAGTGCCCCCTCATTACTTTCATTTTTTCCAGAATTGTCTCTTTTACAAAAGTCTTGGTATTTTTATGCATTTCCATATTTAGGGGCATTTGGTTTATTTAAAAATTTTAACCATTGTAAGTGATAGTTGTAAGATTTACTATCAAAAATAATGTTTACATTTTCTTGTAAGTAGTCTTTTACCACACTTCAATTTATTTCTTTATAAAGAATACTAGATGTGAGATTATTGGATAAAAATGAATAAGCTTTCTACAAGGCTGTTAATGCATATTGTCACACTAACTTTCCAGAATCTAAAAGTATGTGAGAGGATGTATTAGTTGTCATTGTTATATAAAAAAATTACCCCCAAAGTTAGCAACTGTTAAGTGTTTATTATCTCCCAGTTTCTGAGGGTCAGATATCCCAGCATGATTCTACTCAGAGTTTCTCACAGGGCTGCAGTCAAGGTATTGGCTAGTGCTACAGTCAAGGCTCAAATGAGGGAGCGTTTGCCTTCAAGTTCACTCATGTGGCTGTAGGCAGACCCCAAGTCCTTGTTGGTTCCTTCCTGGCCAGAGGTATCAGTTCCTTGCCACATTGGCTTCTCTATAGGGCAGCTCACAATATGGCAGCTGGCTTCTCTGAGTGAGCAGGGAAGAGACTGAAGGAGAACAAGCAATATGGAAGGCACAATTTTTCTGTAAGTTAACCTTGGAAATGACATTTCACACTTTTTCTGTATTCTGTTGAAAGCAGGTTACTAAGTCAAGCCCACACTTGAGGTAAGGGGACTTACACAGGGCATTAATACCAGGAAGCAGGAATCATGGCAGCCATCTTCAAGGCTACCTACCACAGAGCACTAGTTTCATTGCATCATCACCAGCACTGTTTGTTTTTATATATATATATATATATATATATATTTATAAATAATCTGGTCTCACCCCTCAGATATGTGGGCCCAAGTTATGGGCTTTTTAGCATTTTTTTATTACTTTTATTTATTTATTTTTTGGCTGTGTTGGGTCTTTGTTTCTGTGCGAGGGCTTGCTCTAGTTGTGGCGAGCGGGGGCCACTCTTCATCGCGGTGCGCAGGCCTCTCACTGTCGTGGCCTCTCTTGTTGCGGAGCACAGGCTCCAGATGCGCAGGCTCAGTAGTTGTGGCTCACGGGCCCAGTTGCCCCACGGCATGTGGGATCTTCCCAGACCAGGGCTTGAACCCGTGTCCCCTGCATTGGCAGGCAGACTCTCAACCATTGTGCCACCAGAGAAGCCCTGTTTTTATATTTTAAAACCTTTTCAGTTTGATAAGTAAAAATAATCATATTTCACTGTAATTTTATTTTTTATTTCTTTTATTACTAATGAAGAAGTTTCATTTATTGTTTATTGGTTGTTTTTAATTTTATTCTTTAAATTGTCTATTTATCCCCCCCCCCCAATTTTTTCCCTTTGTGGATCTTAGTTACCCCCACCCTCCAATAGGTTTGTAATTCTAATTTAATTTGAAATTGTGACCCTTCTATGGAAGAAAGAGTTTTCTGTAAATGTTAGGGATTTGAGAGAAATTTATCTCATTTTGCTTTGTGGTTCAATGCAAGTGCTTATTCCTTAGCAAAAAGATTGGACTATTAACTGTGGCTAACATTGGAAGTTGCTTTTTAAACTCTGAAGAAAAATAATGAAAAATTTGACATTTATTCCCCCAACTGCCATGGGATTTATAATGACATGTTGACATTTAATGGTTTTAACACTTATTACAGATGATCTAGCAGTTTGTAGGCTAATCATTAGCATCTGACTTTTTTTGATTCAAAACAGTTATTAAAATTAATTAAAGTGCCATGCTTAAGACTTTGCAGAACTATGAAAGCCTTATCTATTAAAAGATTCCAAGAGGGCCAATTCTTAGGTATAAAATTCCAAGTTTTGCTTAGGAGATCAAAAATTAAATAGCAATAAGTAACATCATGTATAATTGCAGGAAGCTTTTTATTTTCTAAGACAATAAACAAATATTACATAAGAAAGAGAACAGCAGACTTGTATCAGTCAATATGTGACCTTGGGCAAATCATTTGTCTGTTGATTTCTTCATCTACAAAAGGGAGACTGATGGCCTTGTTACAGATTTCAAAATGCCATGAACATTAATGAACTAATATCTGTAAGACATAAAATTTATGGGACTATTTATTTTTATGACTCTTGCTAAAGTCTCTCTGCTTTGTAATTCAGCCCCCTCCATTACTGGACAGCTTTAATTGCAGGACAATTTTTCCTTATTTTAAGCTAAAATCTGTCTTCTGCTAATTTCTGCACATTTATTGTAGTTTTATTCTCTGAAAACATGTTAACTTTAATTCCTCTACTACATGTTAGCACTTTAAATATTTGAAATAAGCTCCTTAGTTCCCTTCTAAGATTTAAAAAAAATCCATACTAAGCAATATTCAGTCTAAAATAAAATTTGCTTTTTTATTTATGAAAAATTTAAAGAACCTGAAGGAATTGTCATTTTCTTATGTCAAATTATGATCACTAAAACTATTCAATAAAAACTCAGTTATGTAGAGTGCTTTACAACAAAATGGCACACACAGATATTTGGTCATTATTCTATTGTTGTTTATAATATAGAGGAGGCGAATAATGGGGCTGACAGCAAAAGCATTCTGGCAGCTGAGCACACGCTGCATTTTAAAGATGAATTCAGCTCACAGAGAATGCCTTGTTCTGGCATAGAGGCAACTCTACGGGGTAGAGAGTAATGAAGAAATTGGAGGAAGGTCTGCTTTGCATTTGGGGATGGTTAGTGGTTGGATGAGAATGTAGAGAAATTTCTTTTCCAGTGCTATGGCCATAGTAAATGCTCAATATATTTATTTGACCTTCTAGTATGATGGTGTTTATTTTAGTCTTTTATTTGGGGTTGATGAAAGTACAGAACCTATAGTACTATTTTGTTGCTGGTCATCTTTAATCTTTTTTCATGCAATTTAATTTTATCAATTCATATTTTTGAAGTATGCATTGTGGATCAGACATTGTGCTGGGATGTTAAAGTGAATTAGACAAGTTCCCTTTACTAAAGGAGCTTGTATCATAGATGAGTGACAAATATGAAAACAAGGAAAAGCCATCCAGATGTCCAGGCCCTCACATGGGGGTGGATCACAAGGTAGAGTGGGGGCCTCTCAAAGCTTCTCAGAGGGAGACTGAGGCTGGGTCTTGAAGGCTGAGTGAAAGAAGAGAAAGGGCATCCAGGCATAGGGATGCAAAGGCATATATGCAAAGGCACAGAGGGAAGAATCCACAAGGCCTATACAGGTCACCAACTAGAGATTGGAAATGGCTTGAAGTATGGAGCTAGAGAGGAGCAGTGGTGGGAAATAAACCTGGAGGAGCCAAGGGCATTATTGCACCAGCCATGTGCCAAGTCCTTCTTTAAAAAGAATTGTGTTATGTTCTCTTCTTGCTTCCCATTGTCTCTGCCTTAGACTAATGTTTTCATCTTCTGCCACAAGACTCATTCTACTGACACCCTGGTTTGTTTTCCTCCAGACACTGCTTTTAAGCTCTTCTTCCTATATATCTCCATCCCTGTCCTCATTTTTAACCCCTGGTTATAGGCTCAGTGAGCTCAGGCTACTTAATTATACAGTCTCTTGTCAGGGGCTTTATGGCGCTCCTAATTAGAAGTTTATATAAATCAGTGTAAGTTATATTTCAAAACCCTTTAAAATGTTTTTATTTCCTCATGTAAGGCTAAGCCACTAGTTATAAGCTTATCAGTGTCAATCAGTATACTTTCATTACAAGGGTCAGTAACACAACTCAAACTAGCTTAAAAAAAAGAATATATTAGCTCATATTACTGAGAAGTTGCAATGTAGATCAGCAGCACTCATTGCTAGATCTAGGGCTCAACGAATGGCAGCAGAACTTTGGCTGTGATTCTCCTTCTATTTTGGTGCTTCTTTATTTTGTGTTGGTTGTATTCTCAGGAAGGCTTTGTCAATTTGGTGCCTCTGGTAGCTCCAGATGGATAGTATCCATAGAGTTAGCATTCTCAGTGTAAAGAGTGCTTCTCCTTCCCAACAGTTCCATCCATCCTGGATTTGAGTCCCATTGGCCTGGACTGTGTCTTGTGACCATCCCTGAATAAGTTACTATGGCCAGAGCTAAGAGACCAGGCCATTTCATATGCCTATATCAGAAGCTGGGAGCTTTGAGATAGCTGAAGCCCAAACCACAGGCACAAAAGTGTGCAAGAGGTGGTTTCCCATGATACTAGAATGCCATTACCAGCAGGAGAAATGAGTACGTGGCAGCGAAAACAGAAGGTATCTAACATAAAGATTTTACAATTGAGTATCTATTCATTCTTCCATCCTACAAAATTTATTGAGTGTCTGGGATTTTAAGGTACCATGATAAATAAACATGGTTACTGTCTTGAGTGGTCATAGCCTTTAGGTGGAAAAAGATATGTAAGGTACCATAGTAATCAACAAATAACAGCTAGGCTTTCAACCCCTTTGTTCAGTCTGTCTTCAGCCTTATCATGGGAAACTCTGTCAAGGCTTTGCTGAAATCATTATGTATTGCACATACTATGAATGTCAGGGTTGAAATGAAAATATAAATTAGATTTTTTATTGCATTAAAAACATTCATAGTAATGTTTGGAATACTGTGCCAGAGGTAATGAATGAAGACTATGATATGTTCACTAGAGGGAACCAATGGGTGAAATACCAGCTATTTTTCCATTACTTGGGTGGAAGGTTGGAAAATCTGGGACTTTAGAACCTTTTGAAAGAATAAAAGAATATGAGTTTGGCAATCTTAGGTGAAGAAATTGTCCATAGAGAAGATGGTTGAGGGTGATCGTAATCTTAAGGAGGAGCAATGATCCTAAGTGAAAATCACATAGATAAAATACAGAGTAAGAAAGAACACAAGTGTTCTAGGAGAGAAGACCTCTAAAAAATCCAGCACTCAGTTGAAATTCTTATTGGAGTGCCAAGACACTCATTCACATGAAATATACTACACATTTGAAGATGTAATATATATCTTTATAATGAATAATCTACAACAACATGGCATCTTGCATTTACGTAGGCCTATTTATCCCCAAATCCAATCAGACCTTCTAGATGAGTACCAAATGTAAGTGGTTTCCTCAAGGTGATGCATCTTACTTTCTTGTTCTCCTCATAGTTTTAAATACAATTCTAACCTTGTTTAAAATTTTTATTTTTTATTATTTTCTTTTGGCCACACAGCATGTGGGATCTTAGTTCCCTGACCAGGGATTGAACCCGTGCCCCCTGCATTGGGAGCATGGAGTCTTAACCAATGGACCGTCAGGGAAGTCCCTCTAACCTTATTTTATATGAGTATGTGTTTCAGCTTGCGTTTAAACTTTTTGTTGTTGTTGTTGCTGGCTTTGAGGGTCTGCTAGAGAAAGATTACAAAGAAAAATGCATAACACTCTGGAAGAGCATAGGTGTCCTGGTCAAGAATCTCAATAGAAGAAGTATAACCTGCTTTTTCTGACTAAGATTGTTCATAAGAAATACAAGTGCTTTTTTCTCTTTCTATTTTAAGTAGATAGAAGAGTATTTAAAAATATGTTTTTAGCATAACAGATACACAGAAAACGGTGTTCCCACCACCTAATTTGACAAATGGAAAATTACCAGTAATTTTGAAGGCTCCTTTCTTCTCTTCCTCAATTCTATACCGTTCTCTTCCTTCTTCTTACATAATAAATTATTTAGTTTTTGAACTTTACATAAGAGGAATCAAACTGAGCTTTTGCTTCTCTTCTATGTGCTTTTAATTTTTTCTTAACATTATATTCTTGAGGTTTATCCATGTTAAAACTTTTACTGTAGTTTGTTCATTTCAAGTTGCAGTTATTCCATTGTATATATGGGTAGTATTCTATTCACAATTTATTATTCTACTGTTGATGGGTATTTTATGTTTCTAGTTTTTATTGTTTTAAACAGTGGTAGGACTATTCTTGTCCATGTTCCTTAGACTGAGTATAATTGGCGAGTCATATATATGCACCTCACCAGATAAATGCCAAATGACATTAACAACTAATAGCAACTGTGTATTAGAGTTTCAGTTGCTCCACATCCTTGTAACTCTTTGTTAGCCTGGTAAGTTTATTATATTTTTCTTTTTTTGTGTTCCTTGATTACTAATCAACTTGAGTATATTTATAACTTATTAGTCCTTCAAGATTCCTCTTTGGAGAATTGTCCATTTAATTCTTGGGACCATTTTCTATTGAATTTTTGTCTTTCTCTCATTGACTGTTGGTATTTCTTTATATCTTGAATTAATCTTCACTTTTTCATGACTCGCTTATTCATTTTCTTCTGTCAGAATGTTTTGATGAATAGAAGATCATAACTGTAATGTACTTAAGTGTATCCATCCTTTATAGTTTGAACTTTTTGCCTTGTGTAAGAAATCCTTCCTAACTCCAAATAGGCAAATAGGCATTCTTTTATTCTTTTTATAAAAGCTTATAGTTTTGCTTCCCTCCCCCTGCTCCACCACAGTTAAGTATTTAATCCCCTGGAATTGACTTTTCATAATGTGAGGGTCCAATTTCCTCTCCTTCATATGGATACCAATTATTCCAGAGCCATTTAAGGAAAAGGTATCCTTTCCACACTCACTGACAATGTCATCTTTGTCAGACATCTATATTTCATATATGTGAGAGTCTTTTATAGGGGCCCTTTATTCTATACCATTGGTCTATTTTTCTGTTCTGCCACTAGCATGGTGTATTAACTGCTATAAATTCAAAATAATTATTATATGCTATGGCATTCCTCACTTTATTTTCTTCTTCAACCTATGTATTCTGTTTTGGGTCATTTGAGAGTAAGTTGCGATATTATGACAGTTTACCTTTAAATATTTCAGTGTATATAATTATCACAGTCATGAAATTTTATATTGATATATTACTATTATTTATGATACAGTCCATATTCACATTTCAACCATTGTCCCAATAATTCCTTTTATAGCAGCATTCTTCCCCTGAATCCAGATCCAGTTTGTTAGTTGTTAGTTGTTGTATCCCTCTCGTTTCCTTTAATCTGGAACATTGCCTCAGTTTTCTTTTGTCTTTAATGATAATGACATTTTTTGAAAAGTATAGGTCAGTTCTTTTCTGAAATATCCCTCAACGTGGGTTCAGTTGCACTTTTAATAGGAATGCTGTATAAGTTATATTTTACCCTTTTCAGTGCCTGATATCAGAATGTCAATTTTTCTCATTATTGAGACTTAATTTTGATCACCTGGTCAAGGTGGTGTCAACCAGGTTATTCCACTGTGAAGTTTTAATTTTTCCCTTATGCAATTAATAAGCAATCAGTGGAGAGAAACTTTTAGATTAGGTAAATATGTGCCTTATCAAACTTTTATCTAATCTAGCATCCATTGATAATTCTTGCCTGAATCAATTATTCTTACTATGGTTTCTAATCAATTATGTTTTAATCATGTCACTCCTTCTACAATTACCATTACCATTTGTAGAAATAAGTACAAGTTCTGTTTTGTTCTTTTTGAAATCTTCTTGGCCATTTAAAATAATATTTGCTTTTTACTTTATTTTCATCTCTTTTATTTCTTGATATATAATAAAGTTAGCTTATATTTTATACGTGTTGGATAATTCCAAAGTGTGATCTCTTTTGGTCTGATTTTTCTATTTGCTGTTTCTTGTATGTTTTGTAGTTTTTGACTATGAATTCAATTTTCTTGCTACTTTGTCTGAGGCAATTCTTTGCATTTTTCCAGGCACTTTTGGGAACAGTCAACACTCTAACTTCCAACTTCCAGCTTCCAAGCACTTTACATTAAATCCTCTGCTGAGGTTTTTCAGATCATTCAGGTCTGACAGTATGAATTTGGGCTGTAAAACTCATGGAGACTGACTTGTAGTTAAAACTTTGAGGGAAATATTTCTCTCCTGCCACCTCAGCACTGAAATTCAACAGGTAATGTTTTCTTGCTGTCTTTGGGATGAGGAGGATGTGGGTCTGTTCCAACTTCACCCTTTTTCTGAGGTCATAGCTGTTGGACAGCCAGTTTCATGGATGGAGTCTTCTGTGGGATTCCCTGACTTGGAAGGGCCCTGGTTTTATTTTCTGTTCCCAGTGCCCCAGGAGGTCATGACGAAAGAAGGTCAAGTTCACCAGTTTTGATTTCAGGAATAAATCTGACTTCGGTGATTTGCTCATTATTCTGAATTCCTGTTTCTACTTAATTTTTGGCCTCTGAATATTTCTGATCATTTTTGTTGTCCATCTGAAACATCTTAAAAGAAGCTTTAGTAATTTCTCTAGTCTTTTTAGTTGTTTTTTGAGTCAGAGTTGATTGGGTTCTTAACCACCATACTGCTAGAAATGGATTTCTCCACCGTCTCTTTATCTTCATATTGAGACTCATAACCACTTTACCTTTAACAGAGTCACACAAACATGAACATATTCAAATATACCAGTGGGGTAGATTTCAATATGCCTGTTTGTTCTTCTTATAGAATAATGCGTATAAATCCTTTAGGTGCTTAATGAGGTTATTTCATGCAATTGTAGCCTAAAATCCAGTTTCATAGGTTGTATATTTGTTTCAACATTTTGGCCGTGTTGATGAAACAGTAAGGAAAATTTTTTGGTAGGGAATTAAATTAGGTCTTGTAGTCCAAACAAATTTCAAGGATTCTTTTACCCTTCCTTCTAAATATTTGTTTGAAGTGACTCTCATAATAATAAACAGGCATTTCATAAATATTAATTGGGTAGGCAAGCAATGAATGACTGAATGAACAAATAAGTATTGTTCAATAGCTTAGTCTCAGTTTACATAGGATAGCCTTCAATTGGCTATCAATGAATGAGTCAGGTTTATGTCTGGCCTCATCCATCTTTAGTACCTTCTACAAACCTGAAAACAGGGGAGGTTTGGGTAAAGAGGGTTTCAGTGAAACATTGTAAATACTTGCCTCAGTTCAGCCACTAAATTGAATTTTCAGCATAAATCCTATGCTAGGCATCAACAGTTCAGTATTATTTGGAAAGGTACAATTGATATAAACGTAAGTGCTGGCTATTTATCAAGTTCTACCATTCTTTTTTTTTTTTTTTTTTTAATAATATTTTTAAACCTAGATGACCTTGGGTATAGCGATAACATTTTATTTTATTTTATTTATTTATTATTTATTTATTTATTTATTTATTTTTATATTTTTGGCTTCGTTGGGTCTTCATTGCCGCGTGTGGGCTTTCTCTAGTTGCGGAGAGCGGGAGCTGCTTCTCGTTGCGGTGGCTTCTCTTGCTGCAGAGCACAGGCTCTAGGCACGGGGGCTTCAGTAGTTGTGGCACGCAGGCTCAGTCGTTGTGGCGCACGGGCTTAGTTGCTCCGCGGCATGTGGGATCTTCCCGGACCAGGGCTCGAACCCGTGTTCCCCTGCATTGACAGGCGGATTCTTAACCACTGTGCCACCAGGGAAGTCCCAAGTTCTACCATTCTTTTTCCACCAAGAGATAAACTGGTTGTAGCATTTGCTGTCATTGAAATACATTGAATTTTCAAGGATTGCTTCCTAAAGTCTGCTTATTTTATTTGGAAACATTTTTGCCTGAAGTTCTGGCTGCTGCTGCTCTGAATAGGGTGGACTGTGTAGTCAGGAACTATAACAGAAATATAAGGACCTTAAAAATCTCAGAAGAGAACCTCAACTTGCTTTGGATAATAGCCCAAAGTTTCCTGATACAGCAAGAGAGAGTCTCAGTGTCCATGGTCAGAAAAGGGTCATCTTAGTACCTGGCCTTTAGGTAGGGACCTATCATAGAAACAGAGCAAAACTGGGTGCCTGGCACATAGGCAAGGCTTAAACATGGCTGAATGTAGAATCTGAATATTAATTGAGAAAAACATTAGACTGTAGATCAGCTCCCTCTAAGCTACTTCCTAAAGGGGTTATTCCTTCTACCTCATCTCCCACTCCTGTTTGAACAGGATAGAACAATTTTTAATTCTTGAATTTCTGAATCTTTGTATATCTTTAATGGTAATAAAAGCCTTACTATTCAAATACATTAGCACAGTGGCCTTTTCTAAGGAATGCTCCCGTATGATATGCTAGAGAGGTACCCAGAGTCCTGCAAGACTAGGCATCCTACATTCTAGAAACCAAATTTTAAAGGTTATGAAAATCTTGACTACTAAATATTCATTCCTTAATTTCAGTTATAAATAAAAATATTATTACTGCTTTCTTCCTATATGTTAGAGCCAGTGGCTCAGTGGAAAGGTACCTATTTGTAGCTTGCCTAATTTATATCACCTCTAAGTAAGTTATTCACTTAGGTAGTTCATATTGAGTTTGGTCAAATAATTGATGAAGACTATATTATTCCAAAGCTATTTAATTTATTCTTTATCTTTGCCAATGACTGAGCTTTGGAGGAGTAAATATGTAAATTAAAATAGGTATTTCTGTTCAAATATTTTTGGTTCATAACCAAGTCTGTAATCTGTTTGGTACAGAAAACTCTACCAGATGTTACTTTTTGATATCTGGCTGCTAAACATGATGGTGGTGTGTTCTGACAGCTGAAATAGATATAATGGTGTAAAGATCCTCACGTTTTGTAATGATCCGTGTCTCTATAACCATCCACGGATCTGGGAAATAAGCAACTGTATGTGATTTATCAAATTTAGAGAAGAGTTCTGAACATGAGAACATTTAAATCACTTGAAAAAGCACCCTGATGAAGTCTTGGCACAATTTAAATTCAAGAGACAGGGACTTCCCTGGTGGTCCAGTGGTAAAGAATTTGCCTTACAAGGCAGGAGATGCGGGTTCGATCCCTGGTCCAGGAACCAAGATCTCACATGCCGTGGGGCAACTAAGCCGGTGTGCCACAACTATTGAGCTGGTGCGCCTCAACGAGAAAGCCTGCGTACCGCAAACTACAGAGCCCACGTGCCCTGGAGCCTGCGTGCCACAACTTGAGAAGAGAAAACCCGCACACCACAGCTAGAGAGAAACCTGTGCACCACAACGAAGAGCCCACATGCCGCAATGAAAGATCCTGCATGCCACAACTAAGACCCAACGCAGCCAAAAATAAATAAATAAATAAATCTTTAAAAAAATAAATAAATTTAAGAGAAAATTTAACATGGTTTGGGGTTTCCTAAAAGGGTGTTGAATTGTTCTCATAGACTGAAAAACATGTAGCTGCAATATTAGAGTGGCCAGGTTACATCATTTTCACTTACTCTATTTTATTTTCTTGATATGGACAGATATTTAATGTAGGGCAAGACTATCTTCAGCATTTGCAGTGTCTAGTTTAATTTGGTTTGGTTGCTTAACTATAATCTAAAACCCCAGATTTTATGTGTTTCCTGGGAGGGTACAGGTACAACTCCAAAATTTAGAAGATAGATGATACATATATTTGGTAGAACTGCTAATCTGAAAAAGCTTAAACTAAATCCTGAGACAGAGAAGACATCCTAAAGTAAGATCATACCCATGGAAAACAACATCTGTAATGTGAAGAGAGGCAGCTTAGTCAAGGATTACCCCAGTAATTCTCAGGTATATGGAGCAAAACTTATATACTGGGAACAGGGCTTAGGTTGATTGTGGGCAAGAAGCTAAGTGAACCAAGATTTTAACAACAAAAACATGTTAATATGATTTTTCAGTATTTCCAGTGTTATAATTTGTGAGAGTTGGTTTTTCTGGAGAGGGAATTGAGTAGTGGTAATAATAACCATAATATTAATAGTTACAGCTAACTTTTATTCAAACTTATTAAGTTCCTACTATTTTTTTAAATTCCTTGCAATAACCCCACAATGTAGGTATTATTATTATTATTCCTATTTTATAGATGAAGAAATTGAAGTTCAGAGATGCTATATAATTTGTTCAGCTAGGACTAAGGAGCCAGGATTTGAAAATTGGTGCTTTAAACATTACTAGATTATGGAACCAGTGGACATAGAGAAGCATATTCCAGGACTAGAGCATAGAGTAAAACTGGGAGTAATGGTCATTTGCTTAGATGTCACATTGAGAAGGATGAAGCGGAGTCTGGAAAATAATTATATAGATACTATTTTTATGTATCAGATACACGGGTGAGCAGGAACAGAATATCCAAGGCTGTCTGTGGGCAGTGAACTTGCAGCAACCTGCTCTTTACTGCTGGGCCTCATTTCTTTTGTGTTAGGATGGACCAGCTTTAAAGTAACATATTCTGGTTACCCCAGACCACAGGGGTAACCACTTCCACAGTGGAAGAATGCAAGATATGCTTTTATGAGCTGTCAAACCTTATCTCCCAGGGGTTCCTTCCCCCCCGCCCCCCCACCCCTTGCCTCCACTTGTACTTCCAATACAATCTCTGACCGACTTGCTTTCAGACCCGCTGCTTCTTTCAATTGGAGACAGATCATCTACCTTTCTAACCCTTCCTTTATTTTAAGTCAGTTGAAATGTGACTTCAACTGCAAAGCTTTTCCTGACTTTCTATTAGGGAAGGCTTCGTTGCTCAAGCTGAAGTTTACACAGTCCTCCGTTAAAGTAATCATGTAAGAATATTGTGATTGTTCGCTTGTTTCTTTGGCTTCCCACCAGATTGTATACTATAAGGCAAGAAATTTTTGTTTGTTTGTTTTTTGTTTCTTGTGTATCTTTGTGCCTTGCACATAATACCCTCTAATAAAAAAGTATTAAAGTTCAGTAAGAGTAAATGAGTGAATTGATATAGTTGGGAGGAGAATAGTAAAGTGGCATAGTAAGGAGGAAGTAAGAAGGTATTTATCTACAAATAATAAATGCTGGAGAGGGTGTGGAGAAAAAGGAACCCTCCTACACTGCTGGTGAGAATGTAAATTTGTGCAGCCACTATGGAGATCAGTGTGGAGGTTCCTTAAAAAAACAAAAATGGAATTACCGTATGATCCAGCAATCCCACTCCTGGGCATATATCCAGAGAAGACTCTAATTTGAAAAGATACATGCACCCCAGTGTTCACTGCAGCACTATTTACAATAGCCAAGACATGGAAGCAACCTAAGTGTCCATCGACAGATGAATGGATATATATGCAATGGAATATTACTCAGCCATAAAAAGAATGAAATAATGCCATTTACAGCAACATGGATGGTCCTAGAGATTATCATACTAAGTGAAGTAGTCAGACACACAAAGACAAATATCATATTATATCGCTTATATGTGGAATCTAAAAAAAGGATACAAATGAACTTACAAAAAAGAAATAGAGGGACTTCCCTGGTGGCACAGTGGTTAAGAATCTGCCTGCCAATGCAGGGGACATGGGTTCGAGCCCTGGTCTGGGAAGATCCCTCATGCCGCGGAGCAACTAAGCCCGTGTGCCACAACTACTGAAGCCTGTGCGCCTAGAGCCTGTGCTCCGCAACAAAGAGAAGCCACCGCAATGAGAAGCCCATGCACCGCAACGAAGAGTAGCCCCGGCTCACCACAACTAGAGAAAGCCCGTGTGCAGCAACAAACACCCAACACAGCCAAAAATACGTAAATAAATAAATTTATATTAAAAAAAGTTTTTTTTAAAAAAGAAATAGACTCATAGACATAGAAAACAAATTTTTGGTTACCAAAGGGAAAAGTATGGGGGAGGGATAAATTAGGAGTTTGGGATTAAAATATACACACTACTATATATAAAATAGATAACCAACAAGGACCTACTGTATAGCACAGGGAACTATACCCAATATCTTATAATAACCTATAATGGAAAAGAACCTGAAGAAGAGTGTGTGTGTGTGTGTGTATATATATATACATATATATACACACACACACACACACACATATTATAAAACTGAATCACTTTGCTGTACACCTGAAACTAATACGACATAAGTCAACTATATTTCAATAAAAATTTAAAGAATAAAATACATTTAAATTAATTAAAAAAAAGGTATTTAGGTGAGTATTCAAATATCTGAAAGTGGAGCTCACTAGAGAGATAGGTGAGGATGAAAGGTGAGAGAAGCAGAGGGATATTCTTGTGAGAGCAGTCAACAGGCTACACAGGCAGGTTGAAGTTATGAACTGTATATATATTGCTCTGATTATAAAACAGGCAAAACTGCATAATGTACCAGGATAACACAATTCAACTCTCTGGATAGCTACTCAGAATTTTACTGTGCTAAAAGCAGAACATCTGATTAATATTTTACAATTTCAGCTCTCAAAAGGCAGAAGGAGCAACATGGGGAAGGCTGTTAAGGACCTGGCATTAACACAGTGCTAACAGGCACGGTGTGGAAGAGATTGGAGCTCTGGGTAAAGGACACTTGTTTCTCTTTGCAATAAATGATTACTTTTATTTTTCCAACCATTAAAATTATACACATACAATTATTTCTCCATAAAACTGGAAAAAATTATGCACACATTTATAAAAACTGGAATGTAAAGAAATGTAGAGAAAGAAAAGAAAAATAGCCCCAAATCGCCTTTGCTCTAAGTTATTGCTAACATTCGTGGTATTTCTTCAATTCCCTATAAAAAATGAATATACATATAATGTATGCAACTTTAAAAATTGAAGTATAGTTGATTTACAGTGTTGTGTTAATTTCTGCTGTACAGCAAAGTGATTCAATTATATATATATATATATATATATATAATATATATATACGTTTTTAAAATATTCTTTTCCATTATGGTTTATTACAGGATATTGTATATAGTTCTCTCTACTATATAGTAGGACCTTGTTATTTATCCATTCTATATATAATAGTTTGCATCTGCTAATCCCAAACTCCCAATCCATCCCTTCCCCAACCCCTTCCCCCTTGGCAGCCACAAGACTGTTCTCTATGTTAAGTCTGTTTCTGTTTCATAGAGAGGTTCATTTGTGTCATATTTTAGATTCCACATATAAGTGATATCATATGGTGTTTGTCTTTCTCTTTCTGACTTACGAGCTCACTTAGTATGATAATCTCTAGGTCTAACCATGTTGCTGCAAATGGCGTTATTTCATTCTTTTTTATGGCTGAGTAGTATTCCACTTGTATATATGTACCACATCTTCTTTATTCGTTCATCTGTTGATGGATATTTAGGTTGTTTCCATGTCTTGGCTATTGTGAATAGTGCTGCTGTGAACATAGGGGTGAATATATGCAATTTTTACACATTTGGGACATATGGTTTGGTAACATTTAAAAAATAATGCTATTTTTTTTTTCTTAAAGGAACTCCTTTATTTATTTATTTATTTTTGGCTGTGTTGGGTCTTCGTTTCTGTGCGAGGGCTCTCTCTAGTTGTGGCAAGCGGGGGCCATTCTTCATCGTGGTGCGCAGGCCTCTCACTATCGCAGCCTCTCTTGTTGCAGAGCACAAGCTCCAGACGCACAGGCTCAGTAGTTGTGGCTCACAGGCCCAGTTGCTCCGCGGCATGTGGGATCTTCCCAGAACAGGGCTCGAACCCGTGCCCCCTGCATTGGCAGGCAGATTCTCAACCACTGCGCCACCAGGGAAGCCCAATATTCTGTCTATGGATATATCATGTCAGAAATATTTAATTTCTTATTAATAGATGCTCAAGTTCTCAATTTTTACTATAATAAGTAATGCTGCAGTGATTATATTTATCTAGGACTCAATTCATTTCATTATGTATACATTTTCTGGATGGAAGTCTAGAAGTGAAATTATAGGCAGAGTATGACTGTTAAGGCTTTTCATACATTCAGTAAAATTCCTTTCCAGAATTGCGCTTCCATTAATGGGATGTGGAAGTGATGTTCTTGCTTTATCTTGGCTTGTATACAAGCACATATTCACACTATATGTATGTATACATACACACATAAAATATTTAATATAAATACACAATATATATTTTTAAAATTTGCATTTTCTTGACTACTAAAGAGTTTCTTTGTTTACTAAAGAGGTTAAAGATTATAAAGAGTTCAGTACGCTTGCCAGTCCACGAATTGCTTCTTTAAGACTTTTATCCTTTTTTCCCCCTTTTTTGACTTATTTTTCTTATAAATCAATCTGTACTATCTGAATTCTGTAGATTTATTTTCTTTGCCTCTTACTTCGCTTCTGCATATAACAGGAAGGAAAAGGAGATGACCTAGCAAGTAAGAATCCTTACTCTTTATAGGAGCAGGGATGGAGTGGTGCCTATTGTAGATCTTTTATTTCTATAATGGTTAAATTTTCTGATATTTGGTGGTAGGTGAAGAAAGAGAAACTCAAAAAGGGGAGAGAGAGATAGGGCATAGATGGGAAACCAGGAGAGAGTAATGAAGGGTGGCAGACTATGTCACCCCCAAATCCTTTAGCGTACGGATTATTTTTGAGCTAAAGGTTCTTGAAAAACAGCAGGTACAAGAAGGATGCTCCAACCTCCCCTCCCCACCTTTTTTTTCCCCCTGAAAACAGGAGATATAATTCCCTTGTGAAAAATGCTCTCCCTCTACCGGAGGAAAGAAACATTATCACCAGAGGTAGGAGTCAAGGCTGAGAAAATTTTGTACAAACAGACATCCTATAATTCCTGTCTTCCCTCAGTCTGCCCATATACTTTGGTTACTTTTCCACAATTGCCTCTATTTTTTCCCTTCCTTCCAGTTTTATTGAGATATAATTGACATACAGCACTGTATAAATTTAAGGTGTACAATATAATGATTTGACTTACATACATCATGAAATGATTATCACAATAAGTTTAGTAACTATCTGTCATCTCATTTTTCCTTGTGATGAGAACTCTTAGGATTTACTCTTTTAACAACTTTTATATATAAAATACAGCCATGTTAATTATATTTATCATGTTGTACATTACATCCCTAGTACTTACTTATCTTATACCTTGGAGTTTGTACCTTTTGACTCCCTTCATCCAGTTCTCCCTTCCCTGACCGCCTGCCTTTGGTAACAACAAATCTGATTTATTTTTCTATGCATTTGTTTTTGAAGTATAACTGACCTACAACACTATATTAGTTCCTGGTGCACAACATAGTGATTTGATATTTCTATACATTTCAAAATGATCACCATGATAAGTCTAGTTACCATCTGTCACCATACAAAGATATTACATTATTATGGACTATATTCCCCACACTGTATATTTTATACTCATGACTCATTTTGTAACTGGAAGTTTGTACCTCTTAATCTCCATCAGCTATTTCTCTCCTCTCCCAACGCCCCTCACTTCTGGCAATTCCATCCTTGTTCTCTGTATCTATGGTTCTGTTTCTATTTTGTTTTGTTTGTTCATTTGTTTTTGTTTTTGTTTTTAGATTCCACATATAAGTGAAATCATATAGTACTTGTCTTTTTCTAAGTGCTTATTTCACTTAACATAATACACTCTAGGTATATATAGATACATATGTATATATATGTATATATGCGTATATATACCACATCTTCTTTATCCATTCATCTATTCATGGGGATTTAGATTGTTTCCATATCTTGGCTATTGTAAATAGTGCTGGAGTGAACATAGGGGTGCATATATCTTTTCGAATTAGCATTTTGTTTTCCTTGGATAAATACCCAGGAGTGGAATTGCTGGGTCATATGGTAGTTTTTTTTTAATATTTTAAGGAAGCTCCACATGGTTTTCCATTGTGGCTGCACCAATTTACATTCTCACCAGCAGTGCACAAGTGTTCCCTTTTCTTCACATCCTCACCAATACTTGTTATTTGTTGTCTTTTTGACAGTAGTGATTCTGACAGGTGTGAGATAATAGCGCATTGTGGTTTTGATTTGCATTTCTCTGGTAATTAGTGATATTGTGCATTTCACAATTGCCGCTCTTTGTTCAACCTAATATATAAGTACTTAGGTTTGGCACTTCTTTGGGTCTTTATTTATAATACTTATGAGGGCCCCTATGTCATGTCAAACTTATTATAAATAAATTTGTGTGCTTTTTTTTGTTGATTTATTTTTTGTTACAGAACCCTAGCCAAGAACCCAAGATGCATAGAGGAAAAATTTTTCCTCCCCTGCAGCAACATAGTGGAAAACATGGCAAGAGAGTTTCAAGAAGGAAGGTGTGGTCAACAGGAATAATGCCCCAGAGTAGTCACATAAGAACAACAACAACAAATCACTAGGATTGTTATCAGTAAGAGTATCTATTAAACACTTACTAAGTTTCATTCATCGTTTAGTGCTTTATACACATTCCCCACTTAATTCTCACAACATTTCTATGAAATGGTATTTACAGATTGGGAAACTGAGACTTATGCCTAAGATCACACTGCTAAAGTGAGATTCAGATCCAGCTTTTTTCTGGCTCTAAATTCCAAATATTCACCATGATGATGCGTTGCAGTGGTGAAGAAGAGCAATGAAAGGTTTCGGGAACTAGGTTATATAAAAGTCTACTTCTGAAGTGCTGAGCTCGCCACTATGATTTATTAAGCAGACATTAGATAACCATCAGCTGGGGATGTTGTAGATAGGATTCTTAAATGGGAAGGAACATAAAAGTTTCTCCTGAAAAATTTTGATTGTAGGGCTTGGTGGTCTTCCCAAAGAAGAGGTAAACATTCCTATTATAAGAAGGTACTGTGTTGTCATTTTGGATATCTCATATTATTTTCAGTGACATAATGCATGTCTCTGGCCATCATATCTGGAGGCATTTGTTATTTTATATAAATTATATCTATATATGGATTTTTAAATAAGAGATACAGGTCATTAATGTTCAGTTACTGGTTTATAGGACAATGTTTAACATTAATGTGCTAGTCACTCTAGGACTACACAATTCTGAAAGGGGGAAGATACTCTATACTTATATTCCTGGATATATTTATTAGATTGACCTCTGTTTTACCAAATTTACAGCAGGTCAAGTGTTTCAGCCATCCTTGTATATTTCCCTGTCGATAACCTTCATAATTTAGATAATGATGAGTGATTGGTGGCCACACACTTACCAATACTTGTAGCTGCTACAAAGGCCTCTGCCTTCCTGTAAGTGGCAATTACATTTCTTTAATCAGTTTGAAGTGTATTCTGGATTTACTACTAATCTACTGATTGTGGGCTCTGTTCAGTACAGGTCAGGAAAGTAATCATAACAGAAATGTAAAAGACATAATTATGGTACCATCCAATCCAGTCAAATCAAAGCAAATAGCTAATTTCCAGTTGCAAGTTCAAATGATACTGTTTATGGGATCTGTCAAATACATTTAAAAGCTATAAGCTATGTGAGAATAGTCATTCATAATGTATGGATAGCAAATTCTTGATAGCATAGACTGTGTCTTATTCATCTCTGTGTCTGCAGCAACTCCCACAAATCTTGACTTAATAAACGATATATACAAATACACAGTTGTGATTTGGAATAATAATTAATCTCACCTGTGACTATGAAAAATTGTGTTTGGCTTATGTAAAATGAACCTACTAAAAAGATTTTTTTCCATCGAATTTAATGTAGTCATGTGTTTGAGTGATGACTGTTAGGGAGACTTGATTAAACAAGTATCAATTTGTGATTTTTGTGGGGATATTAAATTTCAATTTTTAGTACTATTATGAAATTACAATATAAAAACATTATGTTTTAAAAAACACTTTTTGAGAATAAAAGAAAGCTTTAGGCCTGAAAGAAGATGAAAAGTATAAAGATTGTTCTCATTTCCTGGGGGGCCAACCAGGTCGATTGGGGTGGAGGTGGTACTTGTTTTCAGTGGCATCCTGGGGGCTTCCTTGTGGGAGGTTGGGAAAAAGGTGGGGACTAGAGGAGGGGCAGGGTGTCAGGAGGAACTGAATACTATCTTGATCTCCTCTTCCATGTCCCCCCCCCCCCCCCCACTTTGTTCTCTCTCCTTCTCTCTCTCTCTCTCTCTCTCTCTGGGAAGAGACTCTAGTCCCTCCCTCTCTTCCTCCCTCAGTCCCTTCCTTCCTCCTTCCCTCCCTCCCTCCTTCTCTCCCTCTCACTTGGTGGGAAGAGACTCCAGTCCCAAGAAAATGAACACCCCACACCTAGACATAAGTTTGGTACCCCTTCCCCCATTCGATTTGGAGGGGAAAGGGTATGGGAGGGAGGCCTGGGGATTCTCTGGTTGCAGAGCTAGGAAAAGCACAAGCGGGGCCTCACTGGTCAGTGTAGTTCAGTCACTGTACAGATGAAGTTTGGAGGGGCTGAGACCCCCACGGAGTGAGCTCAGCTCCTGAGCCAGGTGCCCTGGCTACCTCTGACCTGGAAAGGGTGAGCTGATATTTTTGAGTAAAGGTGCCACTTGCTTGTCCAGTTCTGGTCCATCTGGGCTGCTTGTGCCCAGAGGGGAGGCCCTTTACTGCTGTGCATAGGGCTCTGGATGGAGAGAGGGCACTGGGCAGGGGCATGTGGGGGAGTTTCCTGAAGCCCCATCAGGTGCCCAGGGCCCCTGGACTGGGACAATGACATTTTCTTTAAGGAAGCCTCAAGCCCAACAGTGAAATAAATGCCTCAGTTGTGGGCACCCCCTCCCCTGAGAAAACTCATTCCAATTTCAGTTTCAGATCTTAGTCCTCCACTGCAAAGTCCCTGTGACTGTCAGGTTTTTCACCTGAACTGCAGCATCACCTGTTCCCCCAGTTCTATATGCTCAGGGTCATGCTCTTCCCTAAGATGGCAGATATATTTAATGATATATAAATATTTTATTATAAAATACTTCAAACATGCAGAGTATTATAGAGAAACACATTACCAAATTCTGTCTACCCACCAGGTCAGGTCTATTTGTTTTGCCATATTTGCTTTAGATTTTTTTCAGAATTAAAACATACAGGTAGTTAAAGCATCATGAGTGGCTTTCACTGATTCTATTCTTCTTTCTGCCCCAGAAGTAACCATTACTTTGAATTAGTGATTGTCATTCCTGTGCATGTTGTTAATCAATTATCATTACTATACAAAAATAATATAGAGCACTGTTTTTTATGTTTCAAAAACTTATATGAATAGTATCCTATAGAATTTTACAACATACTTTTTTAGCTCAACATTTTGAGATTTACCGATGTTGATGCTTGTAGCTCTTGTTCATTCCTTTTAACTGAGTGTGTCATTAGAAGGGTTGTAATATTTATTCAAAGGATCAATTTTCCTTCTGTTTTGTACATTTTTAACCATAAAATGCTCCCAGGTTACTTACCGTAGCCATGGTGGCTATTTGATTATTGATACATGTATGAGTGCATTTGTTCAAGGAATATCTATAAAGTGCTTTCCAGCTTGTCAAGCCCCATGTTCAGTGCTGGGACACAGAAATAAATATGACACGGCTGTGGTATAATGTGGAAGACAGGTATATAAACAGGCAGAGATTCTGCAATCTGAGCTGTGCAGTGTTCAGGTATGTACAGTGTGCTTGGGATCACAGAGGAGGGGTGGGGGAATGAAAGTGTGAGGATAGCAATTAGGGAAGCCTTCACCGAAAAAGTGACATTTGAGCTGCTTTTGAAAGAATGAATTTCCCGGGAACTGAAGTGTGGGAAGAACTACCCTTATAAAGGGATTAGTACCTGTAAAGAAAGGCAGGCGAGTTTTCAAAGGGAATAGTATGATCAGTAAATTGTAAGTAGATTAGTCAGCCAGGAATTGAGAGGGAAAATCACCTGGCTTTTATAATTTCCCTTCCCTCAGAATCGAATGGGTAAGTAGTGCCTACTACTTACAGCACTTGTGGCAGCTTTTTATAACCACTGAGAAATATGGGTATATGTGTACACCCACCTCAATGAGATAGTTTTCTAAAACTCTCCTGTATTCTCCAGAGATTAAAAGCATGGTCTTTGGGGTCCAACAGACCTGGATTTAAAATTCAGCTCCGTTACATGCTAGGCATGTGACCTTGACTCTTCTGAGCCTCAATTTCCTCATCTGTGAATTGGAATAATAGCAGTTTCCCTGCTATTGCAATAGTTCAGAAAGATAAGCTAGTGTAGTCATTGACTCTCCAGGCATTTCTTCTTTCTTGGGCTGGCAGTACTCGTGCTCTGCTGGACTCTATAGACATGGTAGGTAAGACTGCAAAGAGTCCCTGGCATTCCTTCACTCAGTTCAGTCAGAAAATGGGGTGGGCTACTTGTACAGTAGTTTCACAGATTTGAGTGCAGAATGTTTATAGGGATTCCAGGAAAACAGCCTTTCTTACTGAAAAAAGCTTTTGGAAGCTAGGTTAAGGAAAGTGAAACAACTTTCTTGACTGCAAGATTTCTCAAAGACTTTCATATGTTAATGATATTTTGAATCTCAAAGAATGAAGTCATGGTATAGAGCATTTCGCAAACTTATTTGATCAGGGAATTCCCTTTCTGCGTACCTACCTCTATTACTATCTTTTTGAACCACAATGCTTCACAGAACAAAGCTTGGGAATTGACTTGGTGCATAGTAAAGACTTCATTCAGTGTCAGGACATGAAGCAAATTCTCTGTTTCATCCTTGGATCTTAACAATTCAGTTTTTCCCTCTGGAAGTGACAACAGAGAATGATGCATTGTAGGAATTGTGTTTGTCCTGTGGGATGTTAATTTCCAAATGTTTGTGATGCCTCAGAAAAAGATCTTGGGTTTTTCTTGTTAATCTATTATGACTCTGTTATCCCATCCTGAAATTTCTGTAAATCTTTCTTAACTCTTGGATTTTAAAAATTTTGAATCATATCTTAGAAGTAATATAACTAAAAACATGTACTGTTTTGTAAATATGGTACTCCTTCTTATTTGTCTTCAAGTTACCTGTCGAGACTTGAAATTGTGCCTCATTTGAGCATTCTAGGATTCTCCACTGTTACAGAGTGTCCAATGTGGATCTCTCATTATATCAATAAAACAAGGGATTAAAAAATCTCTCTGGATAGTCTAAATTTCTGATCTGGAATATCAATAATAGCAAAATTTCTCATTTCCTAATTAGAAATTCAGAAGGGAGTATACATTAAATATCAATAATGAATGACAAAATATGATATTTTTGTATTTACAATTTATGATATAGTTCTCATTTGTTTCCATAAAGGATTTGAGAAGTTTACAAATAAAAGACACATTTATAATAACACTGTTAATCAGAAAGAAAGCAATTAACAACAGCAACAAACTATACAGGTGGGGAGAAATATATGTACCAAAATGTAGGTTAATGTTGTTATAGCAATTGAAAATTAAATTTGGCTCAGGTCTTCCTGGCAGCTAAGGGGAAAAAATTGGGGGCGGGAACAATACATTATGAGGTTATAATACTAAAGCTTTAATCAGCAAAGTTATTTCTTTGAGGATTTAGCTAATGAAATCAGAATATATTGCTCCCTATTGATTAACTGGGTCCAGGGGTAAAATTAAGAATTCCTAGAAGAATGAAAGGCTCATATAATCCTTGGGCTTTAATAATTTTCACTGGGCAGAAAAAACACCCAGTTGAAGATGATTTTATTTAAAATTATCATGTTATATTGCTTAATTTCTTTGCTATGGGCAACCTCACTGAGGCCATGGACCAAACAGCCAGGAAATACCATGAATTGGATTGAGTGCAAGTTGCTTAACCTCTATGTACTGTTGGAAGGACACCTTCAGCCTTTTCAGATGCATAGGTCAGAAGGCAGCCCCACTTGGGGCATCTCTCTGTCTGCTATATCCCAGATCACATCATGAAAACAACTTAGAAACAAAGGTTCGGAGGTTATCAACGTGTTTCCCTGTCCAGAACCCATTGCTGCATCAATTCTGACCCATTGAATAGCCAAATTCCTGGGAGTCATCGCCACCTGCAGCTGGGAAGCATTCTTGTCACTTCCTGAGACCCTGAAGGATACTGTTCCCCGGCCTACCCTTCTAAAAATTGCTAATGCTTTGAGGCTTAAGAGTCATTTGCCCATGGATGTTCACCTGAGCAGGACACATGAATCCCACAGGTATGTCAATAATTAGATGTCCCTTGGAAATAATATTCTTCAAAAAGTCATTCATTATTTATTTGGAAGGAAGGCAGAGAATGTGAGGGAAAGGGGAGAAGGAGATTCTCTGGCAGTGGCACTTATTCTCTCCTCTGTGGTCAGGTCTGGCCCCAGACATTCATATCACACTCAGCAAAGCAAAAATGTACAGTTGACTGGACACATCAAAATTTAGTGGTGGAGGGCGTCTGTTCTTCGCTCAGGACAGGGTTAAAGGAGCAGCTGATTCGGGGGCTCTGGCTCACTGAGGCCGTGGGGAGGGAGGGGTACGGAGTTCAGGGCCAGCCTGTGGCGGCAGAGGCCAGCGTGACGTTGCACCAGCCTGAGGCGCACCGTGTGTTCTCCTTGGGAAGTTGTCCCTGGATCACGGGATCCTGACAGTGGCGGGCTGCACAGGCTCCCGGGAGGGGAGTTGTGGATAGTGACCTGTGCTTGCACACAGGCTTCTTGGTGACTGCAGCAGCAGTCTTAGCGTCTCATGCCTGTCTCTGGTGTCCACGCTCATAGCTGCGGCTCGTGCCCGTCTCTGGAACTCCTTTAAGTGGCGCTCTTAATCCCCTCTCCTTGTGCACCAGGAAACAAAGAGGCAAGAAAACCTCTTCGGGAGCTCCAGAGTTTTTCCCGGACTCCCTCCCAGCTAGCTGTGGCACACTAGCCCCCTTCAGCGTGTGTTCATGCAGCCAACCCCAATCCTCTCCCTGGCATCTGACCTCTGAAGCTGGAGTCTCAGCTCCCAGCCCCCACCTGTCCTGGCGGGTGAGCAGACAAGCCTCTCGGGCTGTCCTCATGCAAAGCCTGAAGTTGCCAAATATTTAAGTCTCAGGAGGAAGCTGCTACACAATAGCCCCTCTGATTCCCTGGGTTTCCATTCTCAAGAAGACAGAAGATTCATGGGGAGATTGGAACCAAGATGGCGGAGTAGAAGGATGTGCTCTCACTCCCTCTTGCGAGAACACCAGAATCACAATTAGCTGCTGGACAGTCATCGACAGGAAGACACTGGAACTCACCAAAAAAGATACTCCATATCCAAAGACAAAGGAGAAGCCACAATGAGATGGTAGGAGGGGAGCAATCACAGTAAAATCAAATCCCATAACTGCTGGGTGGGTGACTCACAGACTGGAGAACACTTATACCACAGAAGTCCACCCACTGGAGTGAAGGTTCTGAGCCCCACGTCGGGCTTCCCAACTGGGGGTCTGGCAACGGGAAGAGGAATTCATAGAGAATCAGACTTTGAAGGCTACTGGGATTTGATTGCAGGACTTGAGCAGAACTGGGGGAAACAGAGACTCCACTCTTGGAGGGCACACACAAAGTAGTGTGCGCATCGGAACCCAGGGGAAGGAGCAGTGACCCCAGGGGAGACTGAACCAGACCTACCTGCTAGTGTTGGAGGGTCTCCTGCAGAGGCAGGGGGTGGCTGTGGCTCACCGTGGGAATAAGGATACTGGCAGCAGAAGTTCTGGGAAGTACTCCTTGGCATGAACCCTCCCAGAGTCTGCCATTAGCCCCACCAAAGAGCCCTGGTCGGCTCCAGTGTTGGGTTGCCTAAGGCCAAACATACAACAGGGAGGGAACCCAGCCCCACCCATCAGCAGTCAAACGGGTTAAAGTTTTACTGAGCTCTGCCCACCAGAGAAACAGCTCTACCCACCACCAGTCCCTCCCATCAGAAAACTTGCATAAGCCTCTTAGATAGCCTCATCCACCAGAGGGCAGACAGCAGAAGCAAGAAGAACTACAGTCCTGCAGCCTGTGGAAAAAAAATCACATTCACAGAAAGATAGACAAGATGAAAAGGCAGAGGGCTATGCACCAGATGAAGGAACAAGATAAAAACTCAGGAAAACAACTAAATGAAGTGGACATAGGCAACCTCCCAGAAAAAGAATTCAGAGTAATGATAGTGAAGATGATCCAGGACCTCGGAAAAAGAATGGAGGCAAAGATCGAGAGGATGCACGAAATGTTTAACGAAGACCTAGAAGAATTAAAGAACAAACAGAGATGAACAATACAATAACTGAAATGAAAACTACACTAGAAGGAACCAATAGCAGAATAACTGAGGCAGAAGAATGGATAAGTGACCTGGAAGACAGAATGGTGGAATTCACTGCTGCAGAACAGACTAAAGAAAAAAGAATGAAAAGAAATGAAGACAGCCTAAGAGACCTCTGGGACAACATTAAACGCAACAACATTCGCATTATAGGGGTCCCAGAAGGAGAAGAGAGAGAGAAAGGACCCGAGAAAATATTTGAAGAGATTATAGTTGAAAACTTCCCTAACGTGGGAAAGGAAATAGCCACCCAAGTCCAGGAAGCGCAGAGAGTCCCATACAGGATAAACCCAAGGAAAAACACGCCAAGACACATAGTAATCAAAGTGGCAAAAATTAAAGACAAAGAAAAATTATTGAAAGCAGCAAGAGAAAAACGACAAATAACATACCAGGGAACTCCCATAAGGTTAACAGCTGATTTCTCAGCAGAAACTCTACAAGCCAGAAGGGAGTGGCATGATATATTTAAAGTGATGAAAGGGAAGAATCTACAACCAAGATTACTCTACGCAACAAGGATCTCATTCAGATTCGATGGAGAAATCAAAAGCTTTACAGACAAGCAAAAGCGAGGAGAATTCAGCACCACCAAACCAGCTCTACAACAAATGCTAAAGGAACTTCTCTAAATGGGAAACACAAGAGAAGAAAAGGACCTACAAAAACAAACCCAAAACAATTAAGAAAATGGTAATAGGAACATACATATCAATAATTACCTTAAACATGAATGGATTAAATGCTCCAACCAAAAGACACAGGCTCTCTGAATGGATACAAAAACAAGACCCATATATATGCTGTCTACAAGAGACCCACTTCCGACCTAGGGACACATACAGACTGAAAGTGAGGGGATGGAAAAAGATATTCCATGCAAATGGAAATCAAAGAAGGCTGGAGTAGCAATACTCATATCAGATAAAATAGACTTTAAAATAAAGAATGTTACAAGAGACAAGGAAGGACACTACATAATGATCAGGGGATCAATCCAAGAAGAAGATATAACAATTATAAATATATATGCACCCAACATAGGAGCACCCCAATACATAAGGCAACTGCTAACAGCTATAAAAGAGGAAATCGACAGTAGCACAATAATAGTGGGAGACTTTAACACCTCACTTACACCAATGGACAGATCATCCAAAATGAAAATAAATATGAAAACAGAAGGTTTAAATGACACAATAGACCAGATGGATTTAATTGATATTTATAGGACATTCCATCCAAAAATAGCAGATTACACTTCTCAAGTGTGCACAGAACATTCTCCAGGATAGATCACATCTTGGGTCACAAATCAAGCCTCAGTAAATTTAAGAAAGTTGAAATCATATCAATCATCTTTTCTGACCACAACGCTATGAGATTAGAAATGAATTACAGGGGAAAAAACGTAGAAAACACAAACACATGGAGGCTAAACAATACGTTACTAAATAACCAAGTGATCACTGAAGAAATCAAAGAGGAAATCAAAACATACCTAGAGACAAATGACAATGAAAACAGAACGATCCAAAACCTATGGGATGCAGCAAAAGCAGTTCTAAGAGGGAAGTTTATAGCAATACAAGCTTACCTCAAGAAACAAGAAAAATCTCAAATAAACAATCTAACCTTACACCTCAAGGAACTAGAGAAAGAAGAACAAACAAAACCCAAAGTTAGCAGGAGGAAAGAAATCATAAAGATCAGAGCACAAATAAATGAAATAGAAACAAAGAAAACAATAGCAAAGATCAATACAACTAAAAGCTGGTTCTTTGAGAAGATAAACAAAATTGATAAACCATTAGCCAGACTCATCAAGAAAAGAGGGAAAGGACTCAAATCAATAAAATTAGAAATGAAAAAGGAGATG
The DNA here is from genome assembly GCF_965194825.1 of Balaenoptera physalus. Taxonomy (NCBI): domain Eukaryota; kingdom Metazoa; phylum Chordata; class Mammalia; order Artiodactyla; family Balaenopteridae; genus Balaenoptera; species Balaenoptera physalus. Next base: position 70,822,958 of record NC_138894.1, on the reverse strand, counting down.
TTACAACAGACACCGCAGAAATCCAAGCATCCTAAGAGACTACTACAAGCAACTCTATGCCAATAAAATGGACAACCTGGAAGAAATGGACAAATTCCTAGAAAGGTATAACCTTCCAAGACTGAACCAGGAAGAAATAGAAAATTTGAACAGACCAATCACAAGTAATGAAATTGAAACTGTGATTAAAAATCTTCCAACAAACAAAAGTCCAGGACCGGATGGCTCACAGGTGAGTCCTATCAAACATTTAGAGAAGAGATAACACCCATCCTTCTCAAACTCTTCCAAAAAATTACAGAGGAAGGAACACTCCCAAACTCATTCTATGAGGCCACCATCACCGTGATACCAAAACCAGACAGAGATACTACAAAAAAAGAAAATTACAGACCAATATCACTGATGAATATAGAGGCAAAAATCCTCAACAAAATACTAGCAAACAGAATTCAACAACACATTAAAAGGATCATACAGCATGAGCAAGTGGAATTTATCCCAGGGATGCAAGGATTCTTCAATATACACAAATCAATCAATGTGATACACCATATTAACAAATTGAAGAATAAAAACCATATGATCATCTCAATAGATGCGAAAAAGCTTTTGACAAAATTCAGCAGCCATTTATGGTAAAAATTCTCTAGAAAGTGGGCATAGAGGGAACCTACCTCAACGTAATAAAGGCCATATATGACAAACCCACAGGAAACATTATTCTCAATGGTGAAAAACTGAAAGCATTTCCTCTAAGATCAGGAGCAAGACAAGGATGTCCACTCTTGCCACTATTATTCAACATAATTTTGGAAGTCCTACCCACGGCAGTCAGAGAAGAAAAAGGAATAAAAGGAATACAAATTGGAAAAGGAGAAGTAAAACTGTCACTGTTTGCAGATGACATGATACTATACATAGAGAATCCTAAAGATGCCAGAAAACTATTAGAGCTAATCAATGAATTTGGTAAAGTTTCAGGATACAAAATTAATGCACAGAAATCTCTTGCATTCGTATACACTAATGATGAAAAATCTGAAAGAGAAATTAAGGAAACAATCTCATTTACTATTGCAACAAAAAGAATAAAATACCCAGGAATAAACCTACCTAGGGAGACAAAAGACCTGTATGCAGAAAACTATAAGACACTGATGAAAGAAATTAAAGATGATACCAACAGATGGAGAGATATACCATGGTCTTGGATTGGAAGAATCAATATTGTGAAAATGACTATACTACCCAAAGCAATCTACAGATTCAGTGCAATTCCTATCAAATTACCAATGGCATTTTTTATGGAACTAGAACAAAAAATCTTAAAATTTATATGGAGGCACAAAAGACCCTGAATAGCCAAAGAAGTCATGACGGAAAAAACGGGAGCTGGAGGAATCAGACTCCCTGACTTCAGACTATACTATAAAGCTACAGTAAGCAAGACAATATGGTACCGGCACAAAAACAGAAACATAGATCAATGGAACAAGATGAAAACCCAGAGCTAAACCCACGCACCTATGGTCAACTAATCTATGACAAAGGAGGCAAGGATATACAATGGAGAAAAGACAGTCTCTTCAACAAGTGGTGCTGGGAAAACTGGACAGCTACATGTAAAAGAATGAAATTAGAACACTCCCTAACACCATACACAAAAATAAACTCAAAATGGATTAGAGATCTAAATGTAAGACCGAACACTATAAAACTCTTAGAGGAAAACATAGGAAGAACACTCTTTGACATAAATCACAGCAAGATCTTTTTTGATCCACCTCCTAGAGTAATGGAAATAAAAACAAAAATAAACACAACCTTGAGCGAGTGACCTGTTAGTGCTAATGCTATTCCTTTCTATTTGACCCTGTTCAGCAACAACTGATACATTCTGGGAAAGTAGGAGAAAAGAACAAAGGCATTGACCTACTTTCTTTCCAGATTTCTTAACTTAATTTCTGGTCTTTAATTAGCCTCTCACCCTCTCTTCTGCACATGCAGACATCTGGTTAATAAGAGTAAGCTGATGATAAGAAGGGAAAGGTTTTACAAATAATGAGGTTCCTGAAGGTGTTGCTGAGGTATATGGGTTATGGGAGGTCCTGAACCTTAGGGAATATGGAAGACTGGCCTCAATGAGAAAATGTTGGGAGTCAGAGAATTGACTTCCTGGGAAATAGCAGATGGATCAAGGCACAGTGGACATCAAGAAGCTTAAAGCCCAGAAACCTGATGAATCCCAAGATGGACATACTGAGACAGTTACATTTAACCCATGTTTTGAAGGCATTCAATGAGTGTTCAATCTGCAGCTTCCCTAATAACAACTCTTTCTCCACATCTGATAAGTTTATGCAGCTATGCATGGGTTATCCACAGGGAAGTGGGATAAATGATAAAGATAAATAATTATAACAGCAGTTTGCTTTTTTATATTGTAATAAGGAGACATCATTAGTAAGAGTTTGTTGATTCCTGGATTATCAGTTGCTCAAGCTGACTATGATTATTCTAGGGTTTTGAAATGAATCATGAATTCTTTTCTTTCTGAGAACTGACAGGATATGGATTTTCTTAAACTGTCTTTTCTCACTATCCCAATTTTCCTTAGTTGAATAAGGGAGGAAGGAGGAGTTGAAAGGCTACACTGGTAGTCCCAAACTGCCTTTCCAAACCTGAAATAGCACCATTTCTAGAGTGTGGTCTGTCTGCATTAAAGTCCCTTAGAAGAAAACAGGATATTGAGTTTGCAAAGAAATTATATTTTTATTTTTCCTCCCATGCCAATCACTTTCAAGTTCACCATATTTCTGAATTGTATTTGTTAGTCATTCTGTAAACTACATTAGCTAATTTAGTAAATTTAGTAGATTAGTTAAGAAACTAAAACATAAATTAATCAGTGCAGTTTCAATCATCATAATGTTGGCAGTTTCAAGTATCATAATATTTGTACAGTATGAAAAAGATATCAGATGACTGCTAGGATTATCTGCTTTGAAGAGATTTATTAAATTTGCAATTATTTTGCTTACAACATCAAAATTAAATTAATTTATTCCAGATTCTTGGAAATTGACATATTTGTAAATATATCATTTTTGTTTCTAGGCATTTATTATAGATATTCACCCCACAAAAGGAAAAGCACTTCAGGCAAATAATTAGTTCAAGCCATAATATAATATTTCAACCTAATTTTCATTTATTTGTTAACTCAATTAATGGTTTTTTTTGAGAATGTACTATATGTTGCTGACTGTTCTAGACACCAATGATACAGGGGATAAAGCAAACCCTACCCTAATACTAGGGCTCATATTCCAGTAAGGTGTAGTAAGCAAAAACTACAACAAATATATAACATCTCAGGTGCTGTCAAACTATGTAGTACCGTGAAAAAATGGGAAGCAGGGTAGGAGAATGGTGAGTGAAATGGGATGGTGGCTTTTCTTCAGAGACTTGAAGGAGTGAGAGAGTGAGCACAGAGCAGAGGTGGACTTATTGTAGAGCAAATGAAGCTTAAGCTTCAGGAACTTTCACTTGCAAGAATCTCTGGGAGTGATGGGAAGTGCTGGGAACTGTACATTGTTCTTACAGGGAGGGGAAACTGGATTGCCATCAGGAAGCTTGTGTATGTAAGCATTTCTGTTAGAATGCTGAAGATACCTCCAAAGAGATTGAATGATTACTCCAAAGTAATCTCTGGAGCTCCAACGATTTTCTGTAATTTCTGTTCTCATTCTAAATAACTATTAACCTAATTTTGTATTTGTGGTTTTATTTCTTTTTCTAAGAGAGCATTCCCTGACATAATTATATAAGCTTCAGGTCCCAACCAAACTTTATCCACTCCAGACATGGGATTCACAGGGCAAGAGGGTGGCAGACAGAGGAACAACAAGGAGGCCTGTGCGTGTGTCTGGAGCTCAGCCTGCAGGAGGTGATAGGGATGAGGTCAGGGAAGTAAGGTGGGCGTGGTGGTGGGGGTGTAGGAATGACAAGCCTCTTTAATTACTTTTGGTTTTATTCTAATTAATTTGTAAAGCTAATTAAAATTTAGATCAGAGGAATTACTGGATCTGGTTTATATTTTAATCAGATCCTTTTAAAAGAATTACTTCTGCTCTGTGGAGAGGCAAGAGTAGAAGCAAGGAGATCTGGCAGGAGGACACCAGAAATCTAGCCAAGATGTGACAGTGGTTGGGGTTATGTTGGTAGTAGCAGAGGTGGTAAACAACGCCAGGATTTGGGATATAGTTTTAAAGCAGAGCTGAGAACACTTGCAAATGGATAGGATATAGTTAATAAGGAAAAGAGAGGAGTCAGGTAACATGCCAATGTTTTTGGTTTGAAAAAAGAATGGATAGAGGTGGTATTTGCTGAGCTGGGGACTTGAATCAAGAGTTCAGCTTTGGCGATAGTAAGTTCAAGACTAGACATCCAAATGGAGATGTAAAGTCGATGATTGGGTATGTGTGTCTATCACAATAATCATGTCATTTAATCCTCAATGTAACCCTGTTATGTAGGTATCATTATTCCTGCCTAAAATTTTTTTAAAAAGGTGGTTTAGATGTTATCCAATATCATCTAACAATGTATGGCAATTCTAAGACTTGAACTCAGATCTTCTTGGTATCTGATCTCTTGTTCTTCCCATTGTATTATCTTTCTTCACCTATTCAAAACTCCTTTTTTTTCTCCCTCTCTCTCTTCTTTTTTATTTATTCATTCATTCAGTATATACTTATTGAACCACTCTTCACCGCTAGGTATTGGGATTACAAGCATGAGCAAGACATGGTCCCAGCCTTCAGCTCACCTTATGATCTTAATAACTTCTTGGATATATTAAAGTGTAGAGGAAACAGAACCCAGTTAAGCTGGTAACTTGACATTTCCTTGAGTCTAAGTAAGCATAAGTTTTAAAAAATAGAATTCATAGTAACTTTCTGGGGAAAAAGCAAACTCTACTAAAATTAACATAAATTTCAATTTTAAGACACTGACTTTAGATAGAACTTATAAAAATATATCTTAGAATTCTGAAAATATAGTGCATATAGTTAACATTTATTGGGCCCCTATATTCTAAGTCCTATATTCTAAGTCCTGGTGTGCTTTATTTCATTTAATCATCACAACAAACCTTTGAGGAAGCTGCTGTTAGTATTATTATTATTATTATTAATATTATTATTATTATTTTACGAAAGAGGAAACTAGGTGTAAAGAGGCTAAGTGTTCATTGGCAAAGCTAGAAACCAAACCCAAAGTATCTGATTAAAAGCGGTCATTTAATCATTTTGGTAAACTGACTTTAAGAGTCAAGACTTGGGTTCTAGCCCAGATTTGGTTTCTAAATTTGGGATTTCTGAAGTCCTCAAAACTTAGCGTCCTCATTGGTAAAGTTAGATTTGAAAACCTCTGGGTATCTTATATATGGTACTAAGATTGTAACAATAGTAACTACATTTTATTATGAGATAAACTCATTTAGAAAATGACTAGACAGTAAATAAACTATCATTTATTCAATACCTACTATGTGCCAGGTTATTAGGTGCTTTATATAGTTTATATACTTCAGTAATCACGATAGCCCTGCAAGGTCAGATTTGTTGTATGTGTTATAGGTGAAGAACAAGTAATTTGCTGAAGGTCAAACAGCTGGTCAGCTTTGGAACTTGACCTAACCCAGTTCTGAATCCAAATTCCATAGACTTTACACCATTTTAGTTTCTCTCCAGAAAAGTAGGGATCATCTTAAATGCAAAAACTCCAAAAAATGTCAACTCTCAGAAAAAAACAGGACATTTTTGGAAGTGTTGGGTCTAGTTAGCAGAAGAGCTTGTTAAAATGCTGACGTTTTTTGCCACAACTACAGCCTAGTTGAGAGAATCTCAAGTAACTTAATGTCTTTGTCTGGCAAGCTTTTAGTAGAAAAGAACCTGCCAAGATTCATTCATTAGTAGAATCTAAAAATCTATAAATTTGCCTTTTCCAGACATTTCGTATAAATAGAATTATACAATGTGAACTTCCTTAGGAAGTTCAGCTATCATTAATATCATATTGTATAAATTATCTTGCAGGCATCAAAATGTTTAGGAAAACAGTCCCACTCTGAGCCTTCTTGGAAGTCTATATAACAACTTTAATTGCTTAAAGGGCCACTTATGAGCATGAAGTATACTGATATTTATGTATATCAGTATTCCTAATTTAAAACATAAACAAAAGAGGAAAGAATAGTATAATGATCCTCATCACTCAATACCTAGCTTCAACAGTTATCAATGTATTGCCAATCTTGGTTCATATATAACTCCCTATAGCCTGCTCCTTGCTGTTTTTGTTTTTCAAAGCTTTATTGAGGCATAATTTACATTCCATAAATTAATCCATTGTAAATTTATAATTCAGTAATTTATAGACTTGTACAACCGTCCCCATTATCCTGTTTTAGAACACTTCTGTTACTTCAAAAAATTCCCTCATGTCCATTTGCTTTCAATCCACCTCTTATGTATAGCCCCAGGAAACCACTTACCTTTCTGTATCTAGAAATTTGCCCTTCCTGCATATTTCTTTCTTTTTTCTATAAATTTATTTATTTGTTTATTTATTTTTGGCTGTGTTGGGTCTTCGTTGCTGCGTGCGGGCTTTCTCTAGCAAGTGGGGGGCTACTCTTTGTTGCAGCGCTTGGGCTTCTCATTGCAGTGGCTTCTCGTTGCAGAGCATAGGCTCTAGGCACTCGGGCTTCAGTAGTTGTGGCACATGGACTCAGTAGTTGTGGCTTGCGAGCTCTAGAGTGCAGACTCAGTAGTTGTGGCGCACTGGCGTAATTGCATCGTGGCATGTGAGAACTTCCTGGACCAGGGTTCAAACCTGTGTCCCCTGCACTGGCAGGTGGATTCTTAACCACTGCGCTACCAGGGAAGTCCCGTGCATATTTCATATAAATAGAATCATACAGTGTTTGTTCTTTTGCATCTAGTTTCTTTCACTTAGAAAAATGCCATTAAGGTTCCATTTATATTTTAATAGGTTTGTTGATTTTTATTGCCAAATAGCATTGCATTATATGGATATACCATATTTTGTTTATCAATTCACAACTTGATGAACTTTTGAATTGTTTTCGGTTTTGGGCTATAATGCTTCTAAGAACATTTGCATACAAGTCTTTACATGGACATAAGTTATTTCTCTTTGGTACATACCTAGGCATGGAATTGTCAGGTTGTATGGTAAGTTTATGTTCAACTTTTTAATATAACTGCCAAACTCTTTTCAAAATGGCTGCACCGTTTTACACCAATTAACCAGCAGTTAATTACAATAGTTCCTTTACATTTCCATACAAATTTTAGGATCAGCTTGTCTATATCTACAAAATTTCCTACATGGATGGCATTAAATTGGCAGGTCATTTTGGGGACAATTGACATCATAACTATTTTGAGTCTTCCAATTCATGAAACAAATATGTTTCTTCACTTATTTAGATAAGGTTTGATTTATTTCATAAGTGTTTTGCAGTTTTCAGCATATAGATCCAATTCATGTCTTGTTATATTTATACCTAAGTATTTCATTTTTGAGGAGAGCTGTTGAAAATAATATTTATAATTTAAATGTTTTTAAAATTTAGAGTTTCAGTTGTTCATTGCTAACATATAGAAAGAGGATTGAGTTTTGTGTTCTGACTTTGTATCTTACAAGTGTTGGGACTTTTTTTGTAGAATTCTTGGGATTTTCTACATAGACTTTTATGTCATCCCTGAATAGGAACAGTTTTATTTCTTCCTTTCTAGTTTTTTATGTCTTGTATTTATTTTCTGATTTTAGTACATTGGCTAGAACTGCCAGTATGATGTTGAATAGGAATGAATAGAGGGGACATCTTTGCCTTGTTCCTGATCTCAGGGCAAAACAACAACTAATTCTTTCTTTTTTCCTTCCTTCCTTCCTTCCTTCCTTCTCTTTCTTTCTTTCTTTCTTTTCTTTCTTTCTTTCCTTCTTTCCTTCCTTTCTTTTCTTTCTTTCCTTCTTTCCTTCCTTCTTTCTTTCTTTCTTTCCTTCTTTCCTTCCTTCCTTCCTTCCTTTCTTCCGTTCTTCCTTTCTTCCTTCCTTTCGTTCTTCCTTTCGTTCTTTCTTTCTTCCTCCCTCCCTCCCTCCCTCCTTCCCTCCCTCCTTCCCTCCCTCCCTCCCTTCCTTCCTTCCTTCCTTTTTTGCCTCACTCTTGTCATGAACAGAGCAGGACAGTGTAGTCAGTGGCCATAGGCTGACACACACTGGGCACTGGCTGACCTGTGTGTACCAGAGCTGACCACACAGAATGGGTGGAAAAATTCCCTATTTGTTTTGTTTTGTTGTTGGTTTTTGTAGATGCCCTTTTATTAGACTGAGTAAATTCCCTTCTGTTTTTTTTTTCTTTTTTTAACATCTTTATTGGAGTATAAATGCTTTACAATGCTGTTAGTTTCTGCTGTATCAAAAAGTGAATCAGCTATACATATACATATATCCCCACATCTCTTCCCTCTTGTGTCTCCCTCCCTCCCACCCTCCCTATCCCACCCCTCTAGGTGGTCACAAAGCACTGAGCTGATCTCCCTGTGCTATGCGGCTGCTTCCCACTAGCTATCTATTTTACATTTGGTAGTATATATAAGTCCATGCCACTCTCTCACTTCATCCCATTTTTTTGTTTTTTCTAGATTCCATGTATATGTGTTAGCATAAGGTATTTGTTTTTCTCTTTCTGACTTACTTCACTCTGTATGACAGATTCTAGGTCCATCCACCTCACTACAAAAAACTCAATTTCGTTTCTTTTTATGGCTGTGTAATATTCCATTGTATATATGTGCCGCATCTTCTTTATCCATTCATCTGTCGATGGACACTTAGGTTGCTTCCATGTCCTGGCTATTGTAAATAGAACTGCAATGAACATTGTGGTACATGACTCTTTTTGAATTATGGTTTTCTCAGGGTATATGCCCAGTAGTGGGATTGCTGGGCCATATGGTAGTTCTATTTTTAGTTTTTAAAGGAACCTCCATACTGTTCTCCATAGTGGCTGTATCAATTTACATTCCCACCAACAGTGCAAGAGGGTTGCCTTTTCTCCACACCCTCTCCAGCATTTATTGTTTGTAGATTTTTTGATGATGGCCATTCTGACTGGTGTGAGGTGGTTTGTACTTTTGATTTGCATTTCTCTAATAATTTAACAGCTTTTCATGTGCCTCTTGGCCACCTGTATGTTTTCTTTGGAGAAATGTCTATTTAGGTTTTCTGCCCATTTTTAAATTGGGTTGTTTGTTTTTTTAATATTGAGCTTCATGAGCTGTTTATATATTTTGGAGATTAATCCTTTGTTCATTGGTTTGTTTGCAAATATTTTCTCCCATTCTGAGGGTTGTCTTTTCGTCTTGTTTATGGTTTCCTTTGCTGTGCAAAAGCTTTGAAGTTTCGTTAGGTCCCATTTGTTTATTTTTGTTTTTATTTCCATCACTCTAGGAGGTGGGTCAAAAAGGATCTTGCTGTGACTTATGTCAAAGAGTGTTCTTCCTGTGTTTCCCTCTAAGAGTTTTATAGTATCCAGGATTACATTTAGGTCTTTAAACCATATTGAGTTTATTTCTGTGTATGGTGTTAGGGAGTGTTCTAATTTGATTCTTTTACATGTAGCTGTCCAGTTTTCCCAGCACCACTTATTGAAGAGGCTGTCTTTTCTCCATTGTATATTCTTGCCTCCTTTATCAAAGATAAGGGGACCATATGTGAGTGAGTTTATCTCTGGGCTTTCTATCCTGTTCCATTGATCTATATTTCTGTCTGTGTGCCAGTACCATACTGTCTTGATTAATGTAGCTTTGTAGTAAAGTCTGAAGTCAGGGAGCCTGATTCCTCCAGCTCCGTTTTCCTTTCTCAAGATTGCTTTGGCTATTTGAGGTCTTTTGTGTTTCCATACAAATTGTGAAATTTTTTATTCTAGTTCTGTGAAAAATGCCAGTGGTAGTTTGATAGGGATTGCATTGAATCTGTAGATTGCTTCGGGTAGTATAGTCATTTTCACAATGTTGATTCTTCCAATCCAAAGACATTGTATATCTCTTCATCTGTTTGTATCATCTTTAATTTCTTTCATTAGTGTTGTATAGTTTTCTGCATACAGGTCTTCTGCCTCCTTTCGTAGGTTTATTCCTAGGTATTTTATTCTTTTTGTTGCAGTGGTAAATGAGAGTGTTTCCTTAATTTCTCTTTCAGATTTTTCATTATTAGTATACAGGAATGCAAGAGATTTCTGTGCATTAATTTTGTATCCTGCTACTTTACCAAATTCATTGATCAGCTCTAGTAGGTTTCTGGTAGTATCTTCAGGATTCTCTATGTATAGTATCAAGTCATCTGCAAACAGTGACAGTTTTACTTTTTTTTTTCAGATTTGGACTCCTTTTATTTCTTTTCCTTCTCTGATTGCTGTGGCTAAAACTTCCAAAAGTATGTTGAATAATAGTGGTGAGAGTGGGCAACCTTGTCTTGTTCCTGATCTTAGTGGAAATGGTTTCAGTTTTTCACCATTGAGGATGATGTTGGCTGTGGGTTTGTCATATATGGCCTTTATTATGTTGAGGTAAGTTCCCTCTATGCCTACTTTCTGGAGAGTTTTTATCATAAATGGATGTTGAATTTTGTCGAAAGCTTTTTCTGCATTTATTGAGATGATCATATGGGATGATCATATGGTTTTTCTACTTTAATTTGTTAATATGGTTAATCACATTGATTGATTTGCATATATTGAAGAATCCTTGCATTTCTGGGACAAACCCCATTTGATCATAGTGTATGATGCTTTTAATGTGCTGTTGGATTCTGTTTGCTAGTATTTTGTTGAGGATTTTTGCATCTACGTTCATCAGTTATACTGGCCTGTAGTTTTCCTTTTTTGTGACATCTTTGTCTGGTTTTGGTATCAGGGTGATGGTGGCCTCGTAGAATGAGTTTGGGAGTGTTCCTCCTTCTGCTGTATTTTGGAAGAGTTTGAGAAGGGTAGGTGTTAGCTCTTCTCTAAACGTTTGATAGAATTCGCCTGTGGAGCCATCTGGTCCTGGGCTTTTGTTTGTTGGAAGATTTTTAATCACATTTTCAATTTCAGTTCTTGTGATTGGTCTGTTTATAGTTTCTATTTCTTCCTAGTTCAGTCTCTGAAGGTTGTGCTTTTCTAAGAATTTGTCCATTTCTTCCAGGTGTCCATTTTTTGGTATATAGTTGCTTGTAGTAATCTCTCATGATCCTTTGTATTTCTGCAGTGTCAGTTGTTACTTCTTTTTCATTTCTAATTCTACTGATTTGAGTCTTCTCCCTTTTTTTCTTGATGAGTCTGGCTAATGGTTTATCAATTTGGTTTATCTTCTCGAAGAACCTGCTTTTAGCTTTATTGATCATTGCTACTGTTTCCTTCATTTCTTTTTCATTTATTTCTGGATCTGATCTTTATGATTTCTTTCCTTCTGCTAACTTTGGGTATTTTTTGTTCTTCTTTCTCTAATTGCTTTAGGTGTAAGGTTAGGTTGTTTATTTGAGATTTTTCTTGTTTCTTGAGGTAGGATTGTATTGCTATAAACTTCCCTCTTAGAACTACTTTTGCTGCATCCCATAGGTTTTGGGTCATCGTGTTTTCATTGTCATTTGTTTCTAGGTATTTTTTGATTTCTTCTTTGATTTTTTCAGTGATCTCTTGGTTATTAAGTAGTGTACTGCTTATCCTTCATGTGTTTGTATTTTTTACAGATTTTTTCCTGAAATTGATATCTAGTCTCATAGTGTTGTGGTCGGAAATGATACTTGATACGATTTCAATTTTCTTAAATTTACCAGGGCTTGATTTGTGACCCAAGATATGATCTATCCTGGAGGATGTTTCATGAGCACTTGAGAAGAAAGTGTATTCTGTTGTTTTTGGATGGAATGTCTTATAAATATCAATTAAGTTCGTCTTGTTTAATGTATCATTTAAAGGATGTGTTTCCTTATTTATTTTCATTTTGGATGATCTGACCATTGGTGAAAGTGGGGTGTTAAAGTCCCCTGCTATTATTGTGTTAGTGTTGATTTCCCCTTTTATGGCTGTTAGCATTTGCCTTATGTATTGATGTGCTCCTATGTTGGGTGCATAAATATTTACAATTGTTATATCTTCTTGGATTGATCCCTTTATCGTTATGTAGTGTCCTTCTTTGTCTCTTGTAATAGCCTTTATTTTAAAATCTATTTTGTCTGATATGAGAATTGCTACTCCAGCTTTCTTCTGATTTCCATTTGCATGGAATATCTTTTTCCATCCCCTCACTTTCAGTCTGTATGTGTCCCAAGGTCTGAAATGGCTCTCCTGTAGACAGCATATATACGGGTCTTGTTTTTGTGTCCATTCAGCCAGTCTGTGTCTTTTGGTTGGAGCATTTAATCCATTTACATTTAAGGTAATTATCGATATGTATGTTCCTATTACCATTTTCTTAATTGTTTTGGGTTTGTGTTTATAGTTCTTTTCCTTCTCTTCTTTTTCCTGCCTAGAGAAGTTCCTTTAGCATTTGTTGTAAAGCTGGTTTGGTGGTGGTGAATTCTCTTAGCTTTTGCTTGTCTGTAAAGGTTTTATCTGTTGAATCTGAATGAGATCCTTGCTGGGTAGAGTAATCTTGCTTGTAGGTTTCTTCCTTTCATCACTTTAAATATGTCCTGCCACTCCCTTCTGGCTTGCAGAGTTTCTGCTGAAAGATCAGCTGTTAACCTTATGGGGATTCCCTTGTGTGTTATTTGTTGTTTTTCCCTTGCTGCTTTTAATATTTTTTCTTTGTATTTAATTTTTGATAGTTTGATTAATATGTGTCTTGCTGTGTTTCTCCTTGGATTTATTCTGTATGGGACTCTCTGTGCTTCCTGGACTTGATTAACTATTTCCTTTACCATATTAGGGAAATTTTCATCTATCATCTCTTCAAATATTTTCTCAATCCCTTTCTTTTTCTCTTCTTCTTCTGGGACCCCTATAATTTGAATGTTGGTGCATTTAATGTTGTCCCAGAGGTCTCTGAGCCTGTCCTCAATTCTTTTCATTCTTTTTCTTTATTCTGCTCTGCAGTAGTTATTTCCACTATTTTATCTTCCAGGTCACTTATCCGTTCTTCTGCCTCAGTTATTCTGCTATTGATTCCTTCTAGAGAATTTTTAATTTCATTTATTGTGTTGTTCATCATTGTTTGTTTGCTCTTTAGTTCTTCTAGGTCCTTGTTGAACGTTTCTTGTATTTTCTCCATTCTATTTCCAAGATTTCGGGTCATCTTTACTATCATTACTCTGAATTCTTTTTTAGGTAGACTGCCTATTTCCTCTTCGTTTGTTTGGTCTGGTGGGTTTTTACCTTGCGTCTTCATCTGCTGTGTGTTTCTCTGTCTTCTCATTTTGCTTAACTTACTGTTTTGGGGGTCTCCTTTTCTCAGGCTGCAGGTTGGTAGTTCCTGCTGTTTTTGGTGTCTGCCCCCAGTGGCTGAGGTTGGTTCAGTGGGTTGTGTAGGCTTCCTGGTGGAGGGGACTAGTGCCTGTGTTCTGGTGGATGAGGCTGGATCTTTTCTTTCTGGTGGGCAGTTCCGGTTCCAGTGGTGTGTTTTGGGGTGTTTGTGACCCTATTATGATTTTAGGCAGTCTTTCTGCTAATGGGTGGGGTTGTGTTCCTGTCTTGCTAGTTGTTTGGAATGGGGTGTCCAGCACTGTAGCTTGCTGGTCGTTGATTGGAGCTGGGTCTTTGTGTTGAGATGGAGATCTCTGGGAGATTTTTGCTGTTTGATGTTATGTGGAGCTGGGAGGTCTCTGGTGGACCAATGTCCTGAACTTGGCTCTCCTACCTCAGAGGCACAGGCCTGACACTTGGCCAGAGCACCAAGCCCTGTCATCCACATGGCTCAGAATAAAAGGGAAGGAGGGAGGGAGGGAGGGAGGGAGGGGGAGAGGGAGGGGAAGAGAGAGAGAGAGAGAAAGGAAGAAAGAAGAAAAGAAAATAAAGTTATTAAAATAAAAAATAAAAAAATAATTATTAAAAATAAAAAAAAAAGGAAGAGAGCAACCAAGCCTAAAAACAAATCCAACAATGATAACAAGCATTAAAAACTATACTAAAAAACAAAAAAACCCCCAAAAAACGGACAGAACCCTAGGACATATCAAATGGTAAAAGCAAAGCTATACAGACAAAGTCACACACAGAAACATACACATACACTCTCAGAAAAAGAGAAAAAGGAAAAATATATATATATCATTGCTCCCAAAGTCCACCGCCTCAATTTTGGGATGATTAGTTACTCCAGAGATGCATGGTACATCAAGTTGATTGTGGAGATTTAATCCACTGCTCCTAAGGCTGCCTGGAGAGATTTCCCTTTCTCTTCTTTGTTCACATAGCTCCTGGTGTTGAGCTGTGGATTTGGCCCTGACTCTGCGTGTAGGTTGCCTGAGGGTGTCTGTTCTTTGCTCAGACAGGACGGGGTTAAAGTAGCAGCTGATTACGGGGCTCTGGCTCACTCAGGCGGTGGGGAGGGAGGGTACGGTGAGCCTGGCAGAGGCCGGAGTGACGTTGCAACAGCCTGAGGCACGATGTGTGTTCCCCCAGGGAAGTTGTCCGTGGATCACGGGACCCTGGGAGTGGCGGGCTGCACCGGCTCCCAGGAGGGGAGGTGTGGATAGTGACCTGTGCTTGCACACAGGTTTCTTGGTGGCTGCAGCAGCAGGGTTAGCGTCTCATGCCTGTCTCTGGGGTCTGTGATGATAGCCGCGGCTCAAGCCCATCTTTGGAGCTCGTTTAGGTGGTGCTCTGAATCCCCTCTCCTCGCGCACCCCTGTTGCTGCACTCTCCTCCGTTGGTCCGAAGCTTCCTCCCCGCCACCTGCAGTCTCTGCCCACACAGGGGCTTCCTAGTGTGTGGAAACATTTCCTCCTTCACAGCTCCCTCCCACTGGTGCAGGTCCCGTCCCTATTCTTTGTCTCTGTTTTTTCTGTTTTCTTTTAACCTACCCAGGTACGTGGGGAGTTTCTTGCCTTTATGGGAAGTCTGAGGTCTTCTGCTAGTGTTCAGTAGGTGTTCTATAGGAGTTGTTCCACATGAAGATGTATTTCTGACGTATTTGTGGGGAGGAAGGTGATCTCCACGTCTTACTCCTCTGCCATCTTGAAGGTCTCCCTCCCTTCTATTTCTAATTTGCTAAGAGTGTTTATCATGGATGGTTGTTTAATTCTGTCAAATGCTATCTTTGTTTCAGTTGATATTATCACATAGTTTACTTTTGTACACTGTTTATATGGTGGATAATGCTGATTTATTTTCACATTTTAAACCAGTCTTGCCTTCCTGGGATATCCTCTGTTTGGTTGTGGTACTTTTTTTTTTTTTTTACATAGCTTGATTCTATTTGCCCATAGTTTACTGAGGATTTTTTGTGTCATCTTGGCATTGGTGGCTGTTGATATTTTTCTTTTTCCCTTGCTGATTGGATTTTTCTGGTTTTTCATATGTAGAGAAATTTTGGATTGTATCCTATGCATTTGAACATTATGGTATGAGACTGTTCTTGTTTAAATCCCATTGAGAATGTTGAAATTTTTGTTTTAGCATGCAGTCAACCCAGTTCAGTACAGGCTGCAAGTTCCAAATAGTTGTGGTTTCAATATCAGTATTTTATTTTATTTTATTTTTGGCCGCTCTGCACGGCTTGCAGGATCTTAGTTCCCCAACTAGGGATTGAACCTGAACCCTGGCAGTGAAAGTGCCGAGTCCTAACCACTGAACTGCCAGGGAATTCCCTCAGTTCTATTTTCAAAGCTTTTGTAGTGTTATTTGGATCAATTCTGTATATGCACTACTGAGTGGTCAGTGTGGGATTTGGGCAGTGGGTGTGGCCTATAGTTTAGGTCTCAGGTTTTGGTATGCTAATTAGGGTCAGATCCTTGCATGCAAAAGGCGGGATTGAGTCCAGAAGTCACGAACAACTTCAGGGGGTTGCTTTTTGGAGCGCTTACCTCTCTGTGATCTCCCTGGTACTTACTGGCTTCCTGGGTTTCCCTTCTCAGTCTTCAGGCCAGAAGTCTGTGGCTGTAGTTACCCTACTCTTCTGCAGACATCCTGGGACCACACCTGCATCTTAAGCTAAGCAGAAGGAGGACAGAGAGAGCAGAGTCTGGCTTCTCACTCTCACCCTTAAGCAAGAGGATTCCATCTTTGGGGGACCATGTCTCCTCCCATTGAAGAAGAAGTTTCTCCCCCTCATTGTTTTAGGAGCTTGTGAACCCCTGCTACCTTGACTGGGGCTGTGATGGGGTTGCATTGGAGCTGGTGGAGCAGAGCCAGGGCCCACACAAGGTTGGTGTGTGTATCATGGTGCTGGTGAGTGACATGTGCTTCCTGCTTGTGCTGTGACATGTGCGGGTGCTGAGGTGCACACAGCCAAGTGCACCTATGCCATGGTCCTCTACCATGATCCTCTCTTCTGTGGTTTTGATTTGCATCTCCCTAGTGACTAATGATTTTGAGCATCTTTTTATGTGCTTATTGGCTATTTATAGTCTTCTTTGGAGAAATCTCCACTTAAATCCTTTCCCCATTTTAAAATCGATTGTCATTTTGTTATTGAGGTATATGGGTTCTTTATTTTTCTGGATACAAGTTCCTCATTAGATATCTGATTTGCAAATGTTTTCTGCCATTTCATAGGTTTTTTACATTCTTTTTTTTTCGTTTTTTTACTTTCTTGATTGTATTTTTTTATGGTATATTTTAATCACAGTTTTTTTTTTTTTTTGATGAAGTCCAGTTTATCTATTTGTTTCCTTTTGTTGTTTGGACTTTTGGTGTCATATCTAAGAAACTATTGCCTAATCTAAGGTCATGAAGATTTGCCTTTTGTGTTTTTTTAATAAGAGTTTTATAGTTTTAGGTGTTACATTTTAGTTGAAGAACAATTCCTAGTGTTTTTTATATGATGTAAGGTAAGTGTCCAACTTCCTTTTTTTGCATGTGAATATCCAGTTGTCCTTGCGTCATTTGTTGACAAACACTATACTTTCTACTATTGAATTGTCTTGGCACCTTTGTAAGAAATCAATTCACCATGAATGTGAGGGTTTATTTCTGGGCTCTCAATTCTATTCCATTCATCTACATGTCTATTATTAGGCCAGTACTACACTGTCTTGATTACTGTAGTTTTGCAGTAAGTTTCGAAATTGAGAAATGTGAGTTCTTCAACTTTGTTCTTCTTTTTCAAAATTGTTTTGGTGGGAATGTGTTTTTACCCTAGGATAATATATATTTAAGACTTGAAGTTTAAAGAAATGACAGGCTTGGATATTTGTGATTCTTATTCAGGCAGTACATTTTTTTCCATCCTGTGCTTTCCAACTAAACAATTATATCCAAAGGCTATTTATACTGTTAAAAATGTGCTTTGCCAGCCCCATGTGCCATAGCAATTTTGGGCCCACTACTTTACTCTTACTTGCTGATCTCCAGTCTTAAATCTGCCTAACACATTACCTTTGGATTCATCTCCTATTCTGGTCAGCCCCAGATGAATTTTTGAGATTTAGATGTGATTTTCTATGTATGTATTTTCAAACTGAGCTTGTCAACATACTCAGACTCTATATCCTTCTGTGTGCTCTGTGTACACTCCTGCTGGAATAGGTTCATGCCCCACCTTGGTACCATGCCCTGGCATCATAGGGACCCTGTGGACAGAGTTCTACATATTGGTATTCTTTCTTGTGGCTTTGTGCCTAAGTCCATTCCTAATACTAATTGGATGTTTAACTTTTTCCAACCAGTGGGGAACAATTTTGGTGTTGGAGCAGCACAACCTTGTATGTATGTGTCTATGCAGAGATGCTATATTTAGTGCTTCTTTTTGGGTTAAATGGATAGGCTAATTGAATAGGTTTATGCTAAACAGTTAAGCCCTTTACATGAAGCAGTTAATTGTCTTTTCTAGTCTCTGGATCTTTATTTTGACTTTGATTTTGAAACCAACAATACTCAATAAGGTTTTAACCCATTTTCAATGAAATGCTAAAAAATGATGGAAAACACATATGTCAATTCACTTGGAAGCTTGTGTGTAGCTTTAACCTAAGTGATGGCTCCCTAACCTGAAAACAAAAAGGCAATTGGTCTCACTTAATGATGTAACATATTAACAGGAGGCAATCCAACCGCTGGATTACTGCTTATTGCTTACTGCTTACTGCTTTGTAGATAAGAACCTGTGGGACTTGGAGAGATTTATCAACATTCGGACTATATAAACATACTCTATGCCAATTCTAGGTTATATTTATATTTTAGGTTGATTTCCCAAGAAGCAAGAGGTTCAGCACTTGTACCAGGATGTTTCCATGTTTCTTTTTAAACCTGGAATCCCAGTTGCTTATTGTTTGCAGAGGTCAGTGGCATTGTTTTTGGAAATGGGAATGGAAAATTCTTCAGAATCCCTACGAGGTCAGGTCAGGTTCTCCCTGAAGGTTGTTTAAGAGCCCGAGTTTCAGCCAATTGCATGAATAACTTTTGATTGTGCCAGGGTCAGGATGTTTTTATCTGGCCCAGTGCTCTTTCGTGGGCTCGTCTGGCCAAATATAACTAATCTTTTTAAGTGAACTTGCCTACTTGTCCTTGAATTCTGAAGATGGAACTGAAAAATGGCCCAGGTTGTGACTGAGTAACCTTGTTTCTAATATTAATGGAGACAGAAGTGTTACATGCCTTAGCAAGGCTGCCTTTAGAGATGAACATGTCTGGTTCTTTTTCTTAATTTAGACTAAGTCATATAGCTCTTTGAAAGCTTTCTGGAGAGAGCCTCTGCCTAGGCTGTACTAGCCATTCTTTGCCTTCTCCTCCCTTCATTATTCTTGTTCTTTAAAAAAAAAAATCAGGTTTTATCCTTTAAAAAGAAAAACCCACAAAGTCTCTGGAACTCCAGATCTTTAATTTTCACTCTGATTCTCATTTGACAAGTGGCAATCTGGTTTTTACTCCTTTGTATCCTTTCTTGCCATTTTAGAAATACTGAAGTGATCACAAACACAGAGGAAGCCTCCTTAGGAGAACTGACTCAGCAACCCTCTGCAGAGAGAAAAGGCTATTTTCTTCCTCTTCTTCAATGTGACCAGGGCAACTCAAATTATTTGTCCACAGGAAAGGCCCTGGCTTCCTGGGAGCTCTAATGGGCATGCCAATCAATATTGCTTATACTAATACATCACACTCTTGGTAAGGAATTTCAACAGATTTTCTTTCTCTAAGGATTCAGTTAATAACATTTATACAACATCCAGAGCATGCAAAGCATGGTACTGGATATGGGAAAAGAAGGCAGAGAATCCCAAGGAATTGTTCTTGCTCTTTAGGAGCTTAGTTGAGAGAGAGATAAGTATGTTAGTTAAGGTTCTCTAGAGAAACAGAACCAATAGGAGATCTATATCTATGTCTATCTAGCTATATATCTCTATCTCTATCTAGCTATCTATCTTTCTATATATCTATAGTTGACTCTTGAACAACATGGGAATTAGTGTTACTGACCCTCTGCAGAACCTGTGCTTCTGCATTTGCACGTTCAACCAACTGTGGATCCAACTACAGTACTACTGTACTATTTACTATTGAAAAAAATCCACCTATAAGTGGACGCACACAGTTCAAACCCATGTTCGAGGGTCAACTCTGTGTGTGTGTGTGTGTGTGTGTGTGTGTGTGTGTATGGAGAGAGAGAGAGAGAGAATGAGAGAGAGATTTTAAGGAATTGATTGGCTCACATGATTATGGAGACTGTGAAGTCCCAAGCTAGAGACCTAAGAGAGCCAATGGTATAAGCTGCAGTCCAAGTCTGAAGGCCTGAGAACCAGGAGAGCCAATGATGTAAGTTTCAGTCCAAGGGTAGAAGACTGATGTCACAGATCAAGCAATCAGGCCAGATAAGTTTCCTCTTACTCAGCCTTTTTGTTCTATTCAGGCCTTCAACTGATTGGATGAGGGCCACTCACATTAAGGAGGGCAATCTGCTTTACTCAGCCTACCCATTCAAATATTAATCTCATCCCAAAACACCCAGAATAATGTTTGCCCAAATATATGGGCATTCCATGGCGCAGTCAATTTGACACATGAAGTTAAATGTAGACAAGGATGTGAAAAACACCAAATAATTTATGGATTTGATGAGCACTGTTTGAGGTCATGCTCAAGTGCTGAGTGATGTTAATCAGAGGCTGTTTGCCACCTTCTCAAGAATATGATGGAGGTCACGAAAGATAGGACAAGGTAGTAACTAGTGTCCCTTTGAAATGGGTCATGCAGGCATGGCAAGGATAGTCAGTGAGTTGGCCCTGGAGCAGGGATCTGAGGAAGACCAGAGGCTAGGGACTAGGCTGATTTAGAGAACAAAGGCGGCAACAATGTGGTCAACTCACACCTCTGAAGTTAGGAGAGTCAGAGGGAAGAGTCCAGGCTGCAGGCGCACTGGGACTCTCAGTAACAGGACTGCATCAATGGGCACTTGCTGCCAGCCAAAGACTTTTTTTTTTCCTTTTTTAACCAATCTGTCTGTCCAGGTCTATCAAGGGGTGTCTGTTTATTGAGATCAAGTGCCTACTTTCTTTTAGGAACCCTCTGATACTTTCCTCAAAGAGTTAATTATGAGGCAGAAGGAAAACTCAGTGAGAGCCAGATGCAAATTGGCTCCACTGAAAACTTGGAGGTCTTTTGACCTATAATTCTGTACTTGACTCAGCATGAGATGAATGTAGTTTGGATTCAAACAGTTTACATAGGACTGGGCCTTCAGGTGACAGAGAAGTAAGTGGCAAGGCAGAGTGGGGTGTCACAAAGCAGCTACCAGGAGAAAGTGGTGTATTAGAGTGTATAGTATGAAGAGGCAGGAGTTGAGGGAAACTTACAGAAGTCAGAAATCCGTGGAGGCTCAGCATGGTATAGAAACATGCAGTTTTTAGAGGCTGGGATAAGGAAATCAAAACTCCAGAGAGTCAAGATGTATTCAGAGAAGTCAAAATGAGTTAAGTATCAATAAAAAAGGTCCAGGCAAACCAGTAAGAAGAGACAAAGTGTATAATTAGTTTTTTTTATTCTGTATAACAAATGACCACAAACTTAGCAGCTTAAAACAAGACACATTTATTATCTCACAATTTCTGTGGATCAAGAGTCTGGGCATAGCTTATGTCCTCATTTCAGGGTCTCACAGACTGCAATCAAGGTGCTCCCAGAGATGCAATTTCAGTAGAGGTTTGAGGTCCTCTTCCTAGCTCACTGGTTGTTGGCAGAATTTAGTTCCTTGTGGTTGTAGGACTGAGGACCTCACCTCCTAGAAGCTGCCCACCATTCTTTGCCATGTTGCCCTCTCTACAACAGGGAAGTTTGCTTCTTCAGGATCAGCAGAAGAACATCTGCTGCTGCTACTTGTCTCTTACCTCTAGATCTTTTTCTAAAGCACCATGATTAAATCAGGTCCACCTAGGATAGTCTCCATTTTGATGAACTCAAAGTTAACTTATTAGGCACCTTAATCCTTAATTGTATTTGCAAAATTCCTCCACGTTTGCAGTATAATGTAAACTAATCATGAGAGTGACATTGATCATATTCACAGCTCCCACCAACACTTAAGGGGAGGGGATTATACAAGGTGTCTACACTAGGGGCTAGGAATCTTGGGGGCCATCTTAGAATTCTGCCTACCACAATGTGTTATTAGTCAATCCAGTGTGATCCTCTGACCTTGAGTTTAAGAAACAATTTGGCTTCTCCAAGGGCCTGTATATGTATTTTCTGTGAGGGTAATAGTGATTATAGCCATGGAGTCTGAGAGAAAGTAAGTAACCGATTATACCTATAGGGCCAGAATGTGTTTAGATAATGGGAATACAATTTGTAGGTTTTTGCTGGGATTTAAAAAAATGTGATAAAAGTTGATCTGTTGAAGGATATTCCATCTTCTCTAAGATCTCTTTAAAAGGGAAACCTAGGGGTCTGACATGTACTTTAGAAGTTATTTAAATAATCCAGCTCTGAGGAGAATCATGGCTGAACTTGAAAGCTCTGGGAAGAAAAAGGTAAGGTTAAACATAAAAGACACATTTTAAATTAAATCTTCATACATTGGGGATGGGTTGAATTTTTGAGAGAGTGCAGGAAAGTGAAAAGAAATAGGAAATGTCTCTAGGGGTATAAAACAAAGGAACTAGGATGGAGATACTGATTTTTTTTTTTTTTTCATTTAATGAATCTTTGGAGGACTCTTATGTGCAAAATAATGTGGGAGAGGGGTATAAGGATATGATTTTTCTCTTCATGAGCTTAGAGTATTATAGATGAAGAGGGAGTAGATGAGGAGTTCCTGGTATCAAATGCAGTTGGAGATGAGGATGGAGAAGAGATGTAGGTCATGAACATTAGTATTCTCAGTGATGTGGCCAGAAGTACAGAAGACACATCTCAAAAGGTAGTGGAAATAACTAGAGGATACCCATTTGAGAAGCAAAACTGGAAAATCAGTAGAGAAGAAACAAGTATTGTATAGAAGACAGTAAAAGCAAAAAATTTCCTTTGGACTTTAGAAACAAAGCATATTTAAGTGACACTGTTGTTGTTGTTATTATTATTAATAATGATAAAGGCTCTAAAGTAATTTGAGCTTGGATTTAAACAGGTATCCATGGTAGTGGGACGCCTATCATTCTATAAAGAGTGCAGATGTTCATCCATATTCTGAATGGCTGACTGAGAAGGAGCCTTAGATGTTTCCTAGGCCAGTCTATCACTATGTAGGACTCCATTTTAAGCATCTGGGTGGTCAAATGCCTCTAGAGGAAGGAAGCTCACAATTTTCAATTTAGACCATTTTGTTGTTCTATTAAGTCTTCATTCCTGACTTAAGAAGCTTACTTTTACAACAGAACATTTCCTTATTGAGTATACCTGCATTAAACTAGGAAGAAGAATTTTAGGGGCCCATCTTTGGGAAAAATACTCATTAGAGCACCGTTTCTGGGGGTGGGGTTGGAGAACAAAACTGAAGAGCCTGTCGATTTAAGGATAGCAGCTCTTCCAGTCCAAGGATCTCTGCTCCTTTTCATAGGCTTTAATCAAACAAGAATCTTCTTTAGGATATTGACCCCTTCCCTTTTATCCTCAGCTTATGAAACTTGTTGGACTCCATCTCTTAATGACAACCACTGGTCTCATTTCCTATATGTGGGTAATGACTACAGGAATCATATAGTTTACATTTTATCTAATCATCTAATTTTAAATTCCCAATTCTGCAATTTTGCATTCTCTCTCTCTTCATATGACCCATGTGTAATACTTAGTGCTATCTGAAACATGTATTTTTATGTTATATATCATTTTATATGTCTGTGAAATGCAATCTTGTTTTGGGAAATGAAATGCTATTATCATATCTAAAATCTACCACACTCAAAGTTTAGAATTATTAATAGAAAACTGCTCTAAAAATGCAAATGCACCACTTTATTTTGCAGATTTTTTCAGACTTGCTGAGTACTTTAATTAATGTCAGTTAATGAATCTAAAATTGGGTAAAAATATCAAGTGAAAAATGACAGGGAATTAGAATATGATTCTGAAGTATTATTTATTGTCACTGTTATGTAGTGATATTTTGCTAAAGTTTGTATGGAATAAAATGTGACTCTTGTACAGTATATATCAGAACGTTAGTGCAATTTTGGAATTTCCATAGAGAATGATGACTTGAAAAATGTATTTTAGCAAGTACCAATGTACTTTATGACAAACTGATTAGTACTAAGTAGTAATGATTATATTCCACAACTCTAGAGCCTACTAAATTATAATCTCCTAAAGGCAGAGATCATGTCATATTTAACTCTGTTTCTTCCACGGGACCCAGACAGTGTGATTCCAGGAATTAGTAAAAAATCATTTGTTGCATTGTGTGTTCATCTTAAAAGCCAAGTTTTCACTTCCCTAAGAGGACATCATGAGGTGAAAGATTAGGCTTGAGGAAAACATAATGCCTTCCCTCAAATCGAAGCCATGGCCTAGTGGGGTCTGGCCAACCAAAGCATTGTAACAATCTTCTTGTTTGAGCCAGGAGGAATTCTAACTTTTGTATTATTTCCTAAGGGGCAATAAAATTGTGCTGCTGAGCTTCCAAATCTCAAAGGAGGAGGGAGCTGAGTGACGTAATGAGATGCTTTCCTGTGCCCCCAAAGGCTCCAATATCAGCTTCTGATTGGCTCACCAATCCCATCCCACGCTTTCCTCCCACTGACTCACTCTGCCACTGTCCCTTCTGCCGCAAATACTGTTACCCTAAATTTTTGCCTGGCCAGACCCTTATCATCATCCTTGCCTCAACTCAAATGTGACTTTCTTGGAAAGGCATTTTCTGAAAATCCTAATAAAGTAGGACTGCCCACCTCTACCTGTTCTCTACCTATTCCAACTCTTTTCTGGTCCAATTCAGAAAGGAAGCTGCCTCCGACTCCATATCTGAAGAATCATTACCTAAAGAGCCTGATTTTGACTCTTACTTCAGAGAGCTCAGTGAATTCCAAAGGATCTCGCCAGTGTCACCAATTCACCTTATCTGACAAGGATGGAAAAGAGCATGGATGTTATAGGCAACCCATCATCACCCTGGATAAAACTGGTCACCTTCTATTCCTTTTTACTCTTTTGTTGTGCTTATGACACTATTCCTATAGGAAATTCATAATTATTTATTTGCTTGCTGCTTTAATGTTGATCTGCCCTTGACAGATAACCATGAGAGCAGAGATCTTGTCTATTGTAGTGACTGTTGAATTTTCAGCTTAAAATGGTGCCCAGCACATGTAAATACTCAAATATTTGTGCTGTATAGTTGAATGATAAAGTGGCCCCATTATGAAATGATTACATATGTGAGGACTCATTTAGATAACATGTATATACTCAGGCTAGCACCTGATACAAAATGGGCAAGCTATAAGTGTACGATGTCTCTCCAGCCTTCCTTATGAAGGAGGGTCAATGATCTCTTTGCAAGTGCTACTTGAGCAGCACTTAAATTCAGCTATCACAAAGTTGGTTATGCTTTTCTTACCTGTTTATTTAAACACCAGATAGTCTACAACAAAGACCCTGCTCTTTCTCCACTCTTGACAAGTACCTATTTTTGTAATGATTCTTTGACTATATTTTGTAACTCAGAGATTTCACTAAGTTCGAGTATCCTTCCTCCTTAATCAGCAATTGTTAATGAGAATATTATTAAACTATAAAATTAGGTTGACAAGAATGAGTTTTATCTTAATCAGATAGTCTTTATGCCCACTGTATTTCATACACTTTATATTCTTACTCAGATAAGAATTGGTGTACGTATATTTGTATATATCACAAAATTACATTATGACTTATCTGCTATATCAAAATAACTACATATCAGTGCTTATTGGCTATATCTGCACAAGTTGGGCCTGCCTGATGTTTTTCTAACAATGTCTGTTAATTAGCTCAGCTGCATACAGATTGGTTAAGCTTGCACGTAGTAAACTTATGCCCATTTATTCCTTCTAGTTCTAATTCAGAAAGGGAGATGCCTCAGACTCCAGATCCAGAAAATCATCATTGAAAAAGTCTGATTTTGACTTTCAATCCAGAGAGTTTGATGAATTCCAAAGGTTTTTGCTAATATTGTCAATTCACTTTAACTAGCCAGGACAAAAAAGAGTGTGGATGATGTAAGCAACATCACCACCTTGGAAAAAACCTGAAGAGTCATTCAGCTTATTTGGAGAAAGCTAGAGTTCCCCTGCCTGTGCACAAACAGCAGGAAACATCATTGCTACCCTAGACCCCTCTGTTTCTCTCTATTTTATCTTATAGAGCCCTTTGAAAGGTTTCTGTGCAGGCTTCTACCTCCCACATTTATGTGCTCTAGCCATTGCTAGCAGTTGGAGCTTTTTTCTCCCTGCTGTTTGGGGACTAGCATCTCTCTGCTTCCATGAGGAAGAGGCTCAGGGTTTCTTTTTTTTAGCAACTGCATGCCTGGAACTTAGACTCCAGCCCAGGCTCATTGACCTACGAGAGGGAGTAAATCTACTACCTCAGTCCTATAGGGCTATAGCATCAGTGCAAAGGACCTAACATGATGTCAGGTTGAAGGGTAAAATCTATAATTCATTATTATGTGGAGTGGTAGGTCATCTGAAACCCACATATACGGATTACTTATATAGCTTCAGTTTTCATAATGCAAATTGTAACAGGATTGAATAATCAAGGGGGCACAATTTGCATTCCGAGGACCAGTGTAGGTTATAACTTGAACCTGCTTGGAAATTAACATTGTTCCTGAAGGAGGGCGTATGGTGGAGCTGTTGAGTTCTTTGAGTGGGTTTGTGCTTTTTTTTTCACAATACTGAGTGATGAGAAAGTGGAAGAAGCTTGTGCTAATGAGTGGCTTGGAGATGGGAAAGGAGAGACACCAGTATGGGCCACAGATATGTGCTCAAAGACAGCAGTGTTTGTTCAAGGGTGTTTTGATTCTATAGCTATGAATAAACACTCCTGTTAGAAAAGTAAGGCTTATCAATAGTTTGAAACCCCCTACTCCCTAGTCCCTTTCTGACATTTAGCTTAAAACAGAATGCATTAAGTCCCTATGTGCCCAGCCTCACAGACATACTGGCAGACTAAAAGTTAATTATATTCAAACATAATTTTTGGTAGTCCATGTTATTTTAAGACTCTAAGTTTATTTAGAAACAGGAGGTTGTTTTAGAGCCACAATTCTCTCATTATAGCAGAACAGACCATGTTTCTAATTCTGAAGCTCCCCAAATGCGTTCTGGTTTCCTGTGTTTTCTCTATTTTCTTTCCTTCACTTTTAATGTATGTTCTTGACAAGCATCAGGTGGGCACTCACCATGGTCTAGAACTCTAAAAATGTCTGGAGAGAAGGAGATAAAGAAAGTCCAGTTCTTTCCTTTATGGAGCTGACAGTGAATTAAAACTATAAGTGATAAATAACGAGTTATACCATGATGTGATAAATGCAGGTATAGAGGTCTGCCTAAAGCCCTTCAGAGGGTAAGCTACGTGGTACAGAGTTAGGAAAGCTGTGAAGGAATCTCACCAACACAAATGAGATAATTATATTTAAATTATAGGTTTGTTTTGGGAATTGAGTGAGATATTCTATCTAGAACACTCAGCACATGGTAATCCTTCACACCTGTTAGTTACTATGATGATTATGATGACATAACTTTGCTTCCAACTAACTCTTGAGGTAAATTTTATTTACAACTGTCTTAACACCCTTAGAATGTTGAACAACTGCCTACTTTCTTTTTCTTCACTCTCTCCTTTAAGAAAATGCTTCCTTCTCTATTTTTCTTCTTTTCCCACCCTAGAATACTTGTCTATCAACTTGACTAAATTAAAACAAAAGATCTAAGACAAGAATGTGGTGGGAAACGGAATTGGGAAAATGAAGGCAAATGGAAATTAGAAGATTGCAATTGTACACGCATCTTTGCCTAACCACAGAGGTCGGAAATCACATACAGAAATTGCCTATAGAAAGCGAATGTTTCTCTTCTGCTGTATCTGAGAATAATAAGATCTGTCAGTGGGGACTGGCTTGGGTTTTCCAGCCCATGATTTGAAAGCATGGGACAAACATCGTTCTCAGCATGTCTGTAGTTCTTGAGTAGGAAGACAAGTGGGTTTAAATTAGTAGAGTTTATTTGTACTTACAGGCATTTTTGGGAAAGGTACTTAATATAATATCCAAATGCAACATATAAAATATATTTTTCTAGGGACAAAAAATGTAGGGATAGCAATGTGCATGGTAGATATAAGTAGATACCATCTTTGAAAAGTAGGGCAATAAGAAACTGTCTGAAGATGAGCAAATACAGGTGCAGTCTTACTATATTTTTATGACATTTAGTATTCCATTTTTCTAAAGAGTTGAAGATGGTTAAGGGACAGTATTGTATAGAGGTTAAGGATACAGACAAAGTCTATCATTAACTATGGGACCTTCAAGTATCAGCCTCTTCATCTCTAAAATGAGAGCAAAATCAGTTATTATATCACAGGGTTTTGTGAGGATTAAATTGGAAAATGCTCTTAATATGTTATTGGCATACAGTAAGCACTCAGTAGATTTTTTGCTATCACCAAATGAGCAGGTAGCATCTATAATTTTTGAGTAACATCAGAACATGATGTGGAGCACCCATTTCTGAAGACACAGTACCTTACTGTAATATTGTTCTGTTTCACTTTTCATCCTTTTTGAGGATAAGGAATATAACTATGATAATGTTTCTGCATAGCTTTTTACCTTAAGAATCTCTTTGTTTTTTGGCTTCTTGGTTGTGTTCCGTGACTTGGGGGGCCCATGACTTTTCTCATTACTTCTACCACGGAAGTGTCACCTGGCACTCAGCCTGCTTTAAATGTGCTAGGCGGGTCTGGGCCCTGTAGCTCATTTGGGTCTGTTATAAAAATCAACACTCCCTCTGCAATCTGCCTCAGAGGAGACCAAGCCAACAGAAACACATGCTGCCTGCCAATATGGGGTTCGACCTGGCATCTGAACAGAAGGAAATTTCTCTGTTTGCACCAGGTTTTAGTGGCAGTATGTCATTGGGTCATGTTATGCAAAGTTACCTGGGATCTGAGCTGAAAGCCTGTGCCACACCTGCCCACCTCTTCAGGTAGTTGGAGGTGTTGATCAGAATAGCTAGTCTCATTCCTTATATGTGAGTTGGCATTATACAGGAGAGAAGCTTCTAGAAGTGGCACTTCTGGAAGTAAGTGGCCAGAAGTCTGGAAGGAAAGAATGAATCCTAGATGATATACTGAAAACTATTGACCTCTGAGAATTTTTTTGTTGCTTCAGATTGCTCTGGCCAAGTTTGCAGAATGCCCTAAAACTTCCAATTCATCTTTCACCTGTCAATTAGCTGTTGCCTGAACACTTTTATTATGAGCAGTGCCACTGTCCTGTTTTACAAGGACTTGGAGTGACTAGTGTCATTAGCTCTAAGTGCTCACAGGGGTGTAGCTTTAGCCTGGGCTAATACGATGAGCTGGGGTGGCTGCTGAGATGATGGGGCATGTTTAAGCACCATGTTTTCAGCACAGGCCCTATGATGTTTTAATTTGTCCAGATACAGATTCTGAATTAGTAATTTTAACTGAACTGACTTGCCAAGTCATTCAAAAAATTGGGTCCTGATAATTTTTTTGTATTTATTTTCTTGGTTCTCTGAATCAGCCAAATCAATTTACTGTGTTACTACAAAAAAAAAAAAAAAAAGGCACAGTGGCAGTTGCTTATGACAGTCAAGAGGAAAAAGAAAAGAGCAGAGGAGTCCAAGCCTCATTTTCTCTGTTAGGAAAATACAGGTTTTAATACCAGCTTCTTAAGTTTTAATAAGATAACTTGGGTCAGGAAATATTTGACAAAATATGTAAAAGTGCTTCTTGCCAAGTCAGCACATTTCCAAAATGGAACTCATGTTGGTGAGAAGAGTTGGATTGGCGTTGGATTTGGAATCATCTGGCTAGAAAGTAGGGTTGAAGCTGTGGGAGTGAAGGAGGTCCTGGAGCAGGCAGAGGGTTGTGTATGTGTGTGGAGATGGAAAGAGAGAGACAGAGAGAGAGAGAGGAGAGAGAGAAGGAGAGAGGGAGGGAAGGGAATGGAGGAAGTGGATAAATGAGAGGAGAGATGTACAATTTAGAAAAGGTGAATGAGAAGACCCTTTTTATCTCGTGGGGTGGGACTCAGCTGCTGGTTACCCTGATCTTAGAACCTCAGTTCCCATCACCACCTCCATCCCTATCTCCAAAGGGAAGCTTTGCCTCTCTGCAGTTGCAATTTTTTGGAGCTTTCTTATTCCGCCTCCCCATGAATGTGATTTAAAAAAAATTTAGAGTAATTATATAAACTGTAGTAACAAAAGGAAGTCCAGAAATGTAAGAATACTGAACCAAGACTACTAATATGTTTATTTTCTTATGATAATTTTGCTGCATGTTCAGGGTTGATAGCAATAGATATGTGCAGTAAGGGTGCAAAGCTTGTTTTCAGCTGGCATTCATTCTTAATGGTTGGTGCTAATAGTACAGATTGTTAAAATGTTATAAAAGTCATTTCTGTCTATATTTAGCCCGATGACCTCCCATTCCTCCTCCATCCAAATATAAACAAACCATCTTCTTAGTTTTTCACAGGCCTCTTTCTAATAATACCAGGAGCCATTGCCTAGGGTGATGTATGTATGTCAAAGACATCTTCATGCTCTAAAATAAATTCTTAAAATTTCAACTTATTGTTTCATTGAAAGAATGTAAATCCTGCCAACTTCCATAGGAAAATACACTGTTTTCCCCCCTTTTCATAAATAAACCATTAAGTTGGAAGATAATCAAAACCTTGCCTATGAATTAATGTTGGAAATTTGTAAGACAACACCTATTTTGCAATTAGTATCTCTAGAACTTGTAAGAATTAGAAAGAATTATAACAGATGACTTCTTTAGTTTGTAAAACAAAGGAGGCAAGCACTTACCAACATTTCTTATGTATGCATGATGTCTAACTGGAAAGCTTTGAGTAGAATATGCCTTAGAGTTCTTTGGTATCCTTAGCAGCTAATGTGAAGCTCTTTATCAAGCTTTATAATAATTTCAGTCCTGTGTGTGAATGCCAGATCCATGGATGTATATTGTGGTCAATTTATTTTCTCTGCTTTGTCCATACTTCAAAAGGGTACCTTGGGAGGCTGAATAATGGCCTCCAAAGATATCCAGATACTAATTTCTGGAACCTGTGAACGATTACTTACATGGCAAGAGGGACTATGCAGATATGATTAAGGATCTCGAGATGGGGAAATTATCCTGGATTATTCAGGTGGGTTCTAAATGTAATAACACATGTCCTTATAGTAGAGGGGGAGGAGAGATAGAGATAGATAGAGAGATAGGGAGAGATTGAGATTTGACTATGGAAGAGAAGTTGCTGATGTGATGATGGAAGCAAGAGGTTGGAGTGATAAGGAAGGGACATGAACCAAGGAAAGTAGGAGACTTCCAGAAGCTAGAAAAGGCAAGAAAACAAATTTTCCCCAAGAGCCTACAGAAGGAAACAGCCCTGCCTGATTTTAGACTTCTGACCTCCAGAACTGTTATAAAGCTGTGTTATTTTCTGCCAGCAAGTTTGTGGTAATTTGTTACAGCAATCATGAGAAACTAATACAGGCACCTTTTCCTTTCCCCTTAAAACGAGCATCACTGCCAGGGACCAAGAGATGTGTGTAGGGAAGTTAAAGACACAGAGAAGTAGGGCCATTTCCCTGTAGCATGGAGCTTCTCTAGGGACAGGTTTGGTGTATGTCATTAATTCTGGAAAGTTCTTCATCGTTATTACTTCAAATATTTCTTCTGTCCTATTCGCTGTTCTTCTGGTATTCTAATTATATGTGTGTTATTCCTTTTGATATTGTAACACAGTTCTTAGATGTTCTGTTCTTTTTTTATCCTCTATTATTTCTTTTCTATTTCAGTTTGAGAAGTTTCTATTGACCTGTCTTGAAGTTCACTGATTCTTTCTTCAGCTGTGCTGCATCTAGTGAAAAGTTCATCAAAGTCATTCTCCAGTTCTGTTACTGTGTTTTTGATTTCTAGCATTTCCTTTTGGTTCTTTCTTAGAGCTTCCGTGTCTCTACTGACATTACCAGTCTGGTCTGTTGTCTACCTTTTCTGTTAGAGCCTTTAACATATTAATCATAGTTATTTGATGTCCTTGTTTGATAATTCCAACATCTGTGTCATATTTGAGCCTGGTTCTGATGAGTGCTTGTCTCTTCAAAGTGCTTTTTTTCTCATCTTTTGGCACAGTTTGTAACTTTTTGCTGAAAGCTGGATATGCTATATGAGTAATAGGTACTGAGGTAAAAAGGTCTTTAGTGTGAGGATTTGTGTTAATCTGGCTAGGAGTTGGGCTATGTTTAATGTTTGTTGTAATTATAGGTAGTAGAGGATTCAAGTTCATCTAGTGTCCTTAGTTTTAATCTCTTCTCTTCGCTTTGGGGCTTCTCTGCGTTGCTTCTGAGAAAGAGTCTATGCACTGTAGCTCTTTCAGCTTCTATCCACTGTTATTACACTGGAGGCTTATTGATGTGGTGGTAGCATGTGGAGGAGAGGGATTCTTCTACAAACTTCTGATTAAGCTTATCTTCTAGTTGGGTGTGTCTGGAGGTGGTGGTGGCTTTCACAAGTATTTGTGTCCCTCCTCCATGATTGTAGCATTTCACCCCTCCTCCCTGCCCCCTTATTCTTTTTTTGTTCGTGGCATTTCAAGCCTGTTTCCTCAAAGCCTTGTCTCCTGTTGACTATGGATTTTTTTTTTCCTCCTTTAGGTGAGATGGGAAGGCTGGAGTGGGGAGAAATTTTCTTTTCCCAGGATGGATAAGGTCTCAGTATTGCCCCCTGGTGAAGTCTTTCCCTTTGGAGATTAGATTTTTGTTTTGGAGAAGGATCTGAAACAGTTTCACAATGGGTATTCTTTCTTCCTTTCTCCCTGCTGGGGCCATGTGGGGGCATTTCTTGGATCTTTACCATGAGAATTTGGTTGCATTCCTGGAAAAAAAGCCCTTGAAGTGAGAAGGGGGTTCCCTTATTTTTCTGTCCCCCAGGAATTTCCCATTCTCATGCTAGTCCCCATTCAGTCTTCAGCAATTTGTCAAAATTACTAGTCAAGTAAATGGTCCCACCACTTGTGACATCTGCTCCAGGTAAGCAAATCTCAGATGCTGCATCTCACAGGATGTACCTGTTTCTTTACTTTTTGGGGTGGCAGTTTACCCTGTGATACCAGTTTTCTGATGGGTTCAAGAAGAGTTGTTGATTTTCAGTTTTCCACCCCCGCTTTATTGAGATATAATTGACACATAATATTGTGTAAGTTTAGGTGTGCAGTGTGTTGATTTTCTGCTTACATATTGCACAGTGATGACCACCAAAGCGTTAGCTAACACCTCCGTCCCATTGCATAATTACCATTTCTTTTTTGTGGTGAGAATGTTGTCCACTTTTTCTTGTTGTGAGGATAGGAGTAATGCTTCCAAGTTATTTATATAATGTTGGAGCTGAACTAAATGTATCTCAGGAGCCTAATTAAAAAGGCAAAGATAATGCCTCTTCCCTCAGGAGTAGGTGACCCCTACGAAGCCCTGCATTTCCTCACAAACTTAATTTTTAAGATTCCATAGCAGATGAGACGTGGCCACGTGCAGGTACATTTGATAATGTGGCGAAGGTGGGGTGGAGAGTGGGGAGGAGGGAGATTGGGGATGGGTTGGAGAGAAGGATCCATAACTTGACTGCCTGCAAGGGAGAACTGGACAAGATGGCAGCATGAGTAAAGAGTGTCAGCAAGTGTTGCTGGCTTTTCTCAACTCAAAGAATGAGGAAATGCAGTAGGGAATGATGAAAGGAAAATGTGAGATGGGGTGAAGGGGGCAGTTACAAAAGAGGGCATCACCAAAGTTGACAACCATTGCTTACTGTCTTCAAAGCTTTTCATTTTGCCACTCTGCTGCCCCTTGCGGGGGGATCCTTGGGAACTGTATGGTGCAACTATAAATTTTATAAAAATTCAGTTTTTGAGCAAGAGGGAGGGGATATGGGGATATATGTATATGTATAGCTGATTCACTTTGTGATACAGCAGAAACTAACACACTATTGTAAAGCAATTATACTCTAATAAAGATGTTAAAAAAATTAAGTTTTTGAATCTGTTTAATAAATGTCTATGTGGGCAAAAATAATTTTCCTTCTGTCCTTATACTAGCAAATAGTTTATTTTCTGGTCTTCTCATATCTTCACTGGGAATGTATATTTTATTGATCATTTTTCTCAAGGTTACAAATCTAACAAAAAGGTATAGTAATTAAGATTTTTGACTCTGCAGTTCTGCACTGACCATTAACTAATTGTTTGATCTTAGGCAAGTTATTTAACTTAACTAAGCTTTAGTTCTTTATCTGTAAAATCTGGATAACACATATCTTACAGAGTATTGTGAGGTTTCAGTGAGATAATTTATGTAATAAGTTTGGTTAGTGCTAGGCACTGGACTGGTAAATAGCACATCCTAAATAATGAGTAGCTATTATATTATTATAGTTTCTATTGTTAAGTCTGATTTTTTTCCCTATGAGGAAATCCTGACATGATCTAAAAATGACAGGACCTTATTCCTGGATTTCCAAAAAATCAGTTAATATGATTAATTCTAGTATAGTTGTCAACATTAGTTAATATAAATTTTATTTTAATAAATTTATTTATTTATTTATTTTTGGCTGCATTGGGTCTTTGTTTCTGCGTGCGGGCTTTCTCTAGTTGCGGCAAGCGGGGGCTACTCTTTGTTGTGGTGCTGGGGCTACTCTTCATTACGGTGCACGGGCTTCTCATTGTGGTGGCTTCTCTTGTTGTGGAGCACAGGTTCTAGGCACGTGGGCTTCAGTAGTTGTGCCACGTGGGCTCAGCAGTTGTGGCTTGTGGGGTCTAGAGCGCAGGCTCAGTAGTTGTGGCGCGTGGGCTTAGTTGCTCCGCAGCATGTGGGATCTTCTCGGACCAGGGCTCGAACCCGTGTCCCCTGCGCTGGCAGGCGGATTCTTAACCACTGTACCACCAGGGAAGCCCAGTTAATACAAATTTATGTCGTATGTGTACAATACATACATACGTATGTATATATATGCATGCTTATACATGTATATTTGTATATGTATATTCATATACACACACACTTGTGTTTGCTTAGAAAAAATTCTGGAAGAACACATAAAAAACTGTTTACACTAGTTATTACTGGAGAGTAGAGATAGAAAATGAGGAAGAGAATAAAGTTTTACTTTTTATCTTATACTCTTTCATTCTGCTTAAAATTTTATACCATAAACAGTATTACTTTTTTTTTTTAATCTTAGAATATTTCCTTTATTTCAGTGCATGCCAGATACAGGTCCTCCCCTAAGAGTCATAATTGCTGTGAATATATTAAAGGCTCAGAGAATTCCTACTGTAAATGAAAGTGTAATTTTGTTTTACCTTTTATTCCAAATGGATTTCACCATAGGATCTAGAATTCTGTTTTCTTGGAAGAACATTTACTTTTTGAGGACCACCAGTGTCCTACAGGACATGTTTGGGAAAATGTTCTAGGTTGATGTAGGCTAAAATAATATTCAGAGTACCATTTCATGCCTTTTGAGTCTTTCCATTTCTACTCGTTATTGTCTTTTGTGGTACTTCTGGATAACCGTAAATACAATTTTGAGTTTTGGGGAGGTTTAGATCTTCCCATAAAAGTACCTTATTCTTCATTTAGAGCACAATGAAACGTTCTGTTTTTTGAGGGTAATTACCTGTCTTATCAAAATATCCAATGTGTGACACTCG
This sequence comes from Balaenoptera physalus, assembly GCF_965194825.1. Lineage (NCBI taxonomy): Eukaryota > Metazoa > Chordata > Mammalia > Artiodactyla > Balaenopteridae > Balaenoptera > Balaenoptera physalus. The sequence continues at coordinate 70,787,334 of NC_138894.1, read as the reverse complement.
CTAAAGGGGACTTATTGTGGCTCTCGCTTTTTTTGGGTATTTGTTTTCATTTTTATTTTACAAGTAATTTGTAGCAATTACAGAAAAATCAGAAAATACATACCATAAATGTAAAGAAGATAAAAATCACCTATCTAGATTGAGAAATCTTATCTTTTTAAAATCATTTTTTAAATTGAAGTATAGTTAAAACTCACTTTGATGTCTGATATGTGTGTGTATATATATATATATATATATATATATATATATAGTGTATGTGTATATACATATATGTATATACTGTATGTGTATATATGTATGTAGTGTTAGCATTTTCATACCAGTGAATCTTTTCCCTTGCTTTAGAGTCATTTGAGAAAAAGTATCTAGTAAATGGTATCATTTTGTAAAGGAAGAAGTAAAACTTGCATGTTTTTATAAACAATCTTTGAACTATACAGATACATAAACAAATAAACAAGAATTGCAATATTTAAGTTAAATGTTGTTTTAATAATTATGCTATAAAATGGGTTTTACTGTGGTAAGATGAGTGGGAAAACAGTCTTCCTATCGCAGTGATTTTAAGTAAAGTGCACAGAATAAATATCAGGAACTATTCTGGATATGCTGTTGGAAGCTTCAGCAGTAGGAAAGTGTTAGGGACCAAATGTGATTTTTCATGTTGTCACACTCTTGACTTGAGATCTCATCAAGAGAAGACTGTGGAGACTTCCTTAGGGCATAGAACACAATTCTGTGTTTTATCAGAAGGGACACAATTCCTTTTGGTTGTCTGACCAAATGCTTCATATGCAAGTTCAAATATTTCAGGAAAAAAAATACCCAGTTAACACCCTCTTCTTTTAAAAAGAGAAAAGCACAGCCTTTGGGGTATTTTAGTGAATATGCAGCAAATGCAGTCCTCTTTTGTCACGCACTCAGGATCTAGATGTAAGCACCCATAACCCCTCTTTCTGTAAGTCTTTCCCAGGCACTAAGGCTCTTTGCATACTCCGATGGAACATGACACCACATAAATCTTGAATTGCATTTTGCATTTAGCTCACATAGGGAAGGACTAAATTATATCAAAACAGGTTTTCTGGTTCAATGATGATGATCTGAGCCATGAAAGACATGTTATCAGCACTGACAGTTTACATTCCTCACCAGATAATAAACACAAGCCCAAGAGTTAAATGCTAATGCTGCCCTCCAATCTGTAGTTTTAGAACAGGTTGTATTACTGAGAGACTAAAGTACTGGGGATATGTGAAGACATACACTTTGTCTGATTTCATTGCTCCAGACCGTACTGCCAGCTCTGGGTGGCTGACCCTTAAATGTGTGCACCTCATCAGAAAGAGGGGGTGGCAGGGGTAGGTCAGGGTGGGGATGGATGAACTTTTTCAGATCTATGTCTTCTACTAAAAACATCCCTGGAGTGGATAACTGCAGGCCGTGTGTCAGTAGCCTTATCTTTCAAAGAAGAGCAGCCTATAGTACCCTAGACTCAGAGCTAGAAGGGCCTTTAAAATAATGTAGACCAAATCCACCTTCTTATGTGTGAGGAAACTGAGACCCAGACAGGTGATATGAGTTACCTAAGGGCATAACATTTCTGATAAAATAAATCACATTCTTTGGTATTCTGATAATTACTGAATATTTATTACAAGATAATTTATTTTATTTCTTGAGTATTTCAAATTGATACATGCTATACCTATAAAGACATATAAATCTTTGTCTATAAATCAGTTGGTTGGAATTTAAAAGCCTCCCTCCTATTTATTTATTCATTTGGTAGTGAATTTAGTCTTACCACTAAATTGTATGTCCTCTATGGTACTGATGAACCGTTTTGGTTTCTTAACTGGTGATTCAGTTAGCTTTGTAGACAGATATCTTCAGTGATCAGTAGGGTGCTAAAGGGTGATCCATGGGTTGGCAGACCACAGTGCGCTCCATGATGACTTGTCAGTATCTACTTTGAAACTGTATAAACCTATCCCTCATCCCCACAAAAATTCTGCAAACTGAGTTTTCCCCTCTGGTGTTATAGACTTTTAAGCTTAGAAAATTTAATAACTTGTACATGATCACACTCTTAGAGGTTCTGATAGTCTGCTTGGTCTGCCATAACAAAATATCACAGACTGGGTAGCTTAAACAACAGAAATTTGTTTTCTCACAGTTCTGGAGACTAGAAGTCCAGGATCAAGGTGCCAACAGTGTTGGTTTCTGGTGAGACCTTTCTTTTTGGCTTGCAGATGGTCACCTTCTAACTGTCCTCATATGACCTTTCCTCTGTGTGTTCATGGAGAGAGAGATCTCTGATGTCTCTTTCTCTTCTTATAAGGACACCAATTCTATCAGATTAGGGCCCACTCTTATGTCCTCATTTAACCTTATTATCCCCTTCAAGGTCTTTTCACCCAGTACAGTCACATTGGGGTTAGGGCTGCAACATATGAATTTTGGGGAGACACAATTCAGTCTAAAACAGAAATGGAAGAGTTGGGCTGTGAACCTGAATCTGCCTGACTTCAAAAGTTATGTTTATTCTGTAATATCTGCTGATTCTTAGTGTGTGAAATTAGTGTATAAAGTGGCAACAGTAGTATTTTTCTCCTGTCAAGTTAGTGTATTTGTACCATAGTTCAGAATTTAACTCCATTGTGATCCTCCCCACTGCTCCTCCCATGATTGGTGGGAATGGCTGGTAAGCCTAACTAAATGGTACAAAATAAAATAATCTGACTATCACTGATATACTTTAGCTCCAGAAAAGAGATTTCTTCTGGGGCTGTGAGTGCTTGTGTGTTGCTTGTGTGTTGATCTATCATGTCTGGTTCAAACTCCAACTATCAGAACTTGGCAAACAGGTGACACCATTGACTCATTCCAAACAAGTACAGTCACTTAATATTGACTCTGTCCATACAAATACGTATTGAGTGCTTACTATGTGCTTGGTGCTTTTCTGATGGCTGGGGATATGGCAGTGAAAAAGACTGATAAGATCCTTGTTCTCATGGAGAAGACAGGGGACGGTAAGCAGAGAAATAAGAATTTCATACAGGATTGATGCTCTAAAGAAAATGAAGTAAGGTAACAGGATAGAGGGCACTGGGGGTGGGGTAGCATTAGTTTGGTGCTCAGGGAAGGCTTCCTTACAATGGTGACATATAAGCTGTATGATAAGCTGTATTGGTCAGGGTTTTCCAGAGAAATCGAACCAATAGGATGGATGGATAGATAGGTGGATAGACAGATAGATAGATAGATAGAGATTTATTATAAAGGATTGGCTCACGTGTTTATGGAGGTTGAGAATCTGCCATCAGCAAGCTGGAGGCCCAGGAAAGCTGGTAGTATAATTCTAGAACAAACTCGAATCCTTGACAACCGGGGGAGCCAGTATTGTAAGTCCGAGTCTGAGTCTGAAGTCCCAAGAACTAGGAGTTCTGATGTCCAAAGGCAGGAGAAGATGGATGTCCTGGCTCAAGCAAGAGAGCAAATTCACCCTTCCTCTGCTTTTTGTTCTATGCAGACCCTGAATAGATTGGATGATGCCCAGTTGCAGGTGGTGACCTTTACTCAGTCCACCAATTCAAATGCTAAACTCTTCCAGAAACATCCTCACAGACACACCTCAAAATAATGTTTTACCAGCTATCCAGAAATCCCTTAGCCCAGTCAAGTTGAGGCAAAATGACCATTATAGAAGATGTTAGTCATGAAAACATTGGGGGGTTAGATAGTCCAACCAAAGGAACAGTAAAGTAGAGGCTCTGGGTGGGAAACTGATTTGTTTGAGGAACAAAAAGCCAGTATGGCTACATGTCATGAACAAGAGGGGTCATGTACCAAAATGAGATGGGAGAAGTCAGTAGGGGCCAGTCGCGGAAGGCCTGGCCCAGTGTGCAAGGGAGGCTGGCATTGATTCTCAGGGCATTGTGACTTTCCTGGCCTGTGTCGTGCAGGAGAGTAACATGGTCTGATTGGCACTGGCAAATAATAATTTTGCAGTGTACATACCACTTTCAATGATTGTAATTTTGTGTTTCTTCTCACAAAGATGCTTCTCATGAGCATCTTCCTGTGAGGCAGAAGGGAGCAATGTAGTCTGTGGAGTGATCAATTTAAAATCAGTTTTTGAAGAATTGCTGTACTATTTATATTAATTAGATTATTTATATTAATACAGAAAATTAGACTATTTATATTAATAAGGATCTATTTAAGCTTTGCTTGTAGTTAACTCATATCTAGTGTGTCAAGAAGCTTGGCCACTTGTTTGTCATTTCCCCTCTGTTTCTCCACTGTTCAGGTAATCTGGATGATGTTCTCATGAGAAGTGATATACAGCTTCCTTTCTTACTGACTCTTTTCCTTCCCTCCTTCTATCTACCCTTCTCTCTTTCCTTCTAGTGAAAAAGGCATTCTGCATTTTCTGTCAATAGGTGGTCTTTCCTTCATGCAAATTCAGCCTGTTCCAATTATATTTTCTGGGCACTGATTTCACTGTCTGCTTATAAACTCCCCCAGTCATCAGAATTCAAAAGCGACAATGGGTGGCAAATCGGAACCTGGCAGATGAATGGGAGGCTAGCAGATATTTGCTGCTTGCCTGAGGTAGCTGTTGTGAGCCAGACTCACCCACAGAAGGCTGCTGTTGGAGAAGGGGCTATGTCGCCTTCACCTGCTGGTACTCATCTGTTCTGCTTTTTGTGTTTCGATGACCAGCTGACCTGTTGTGGGACAGCTGGTGTGGTTTGGGGACGTCTGTAGCTGTTAATGTGGCAGGCTCCCAAAGAGCTGCTGATGGCTATCAGCATCACCCACGGGTGAGCAAGGAGAATAAGAAAGCAGAGGTACAAGACAGGAAAACCAGGGAGATCAAAGGAGTAATGGGGACAGGATGAAAAAAAGAAAAGTGAGAGGCAGTCAAGCTATGCTGTAGATGGTAGGAGGTTTTGAGGGCATAGAAGAGATAATTCTAATTTAATGTGATGAAATAGCAAACAAACACTGGAATGCATGATGACAGGGGTAGGGGAGAGTGACAGGATATGCTCATTTGTGCTTGTTCACTGATTTGTCATAATGCTGAGGGCCCAACTCTTCTCTGGAAGTAGGCTGCATGTGCTAGCACAGACTTCTAGAAGGGATCTCTGGTTCTTGGTAGCAGCACAGCATTAATCAAGTGCTATTTTATGAGGATCATCATTGTAAGCATCTGAGTGCCCTTCTTTCTCCTGCAGGAGCATATATGAACCTGGACAACATACCCCCAAAGTACATCAGCCCTGAAGATAGTCTTGGAGCCTCTCTGTCTTTTTTTCTCCTCTTACTCCTTCTTCCTCTTCTTCTTTCGGTACCATGTGCGCCTATGTACCAAGTCACCTTGCAGGGCAGGTGAAGTATAAATGGAAATCCATAGGACTACAGTGGAACCTATTAATAATGAAATATGCTACTCACATATTAAATAACAAATGTGGTACAGCAATATATGTGCTTTCTTAATTAATATATTAAATAATGAGATCTAGTGATACATCTGATAATTTCCATTGTATTGAAATGGTATGAACCTATTTTGAGATATCTGGATCATTTGCAATATAATATGAAAATATTTATGATTTCTATTGGTTATAAAGTCACAAGTACCATTGATTTTACTGATTTTTTTTTTGCTTATTCATAATTTAAACCATGCTAAATTTCAGTCAGATGTTAGTAAAAATAAAGATTTAATTTTTTTAACCATTCAAGGTCACAGACCTCCTATTTTCTGTTCACTGGTCTTGGGTTAAGAGTTAAGAATCTCTGCTCTAGTTGGTCCCTGAAATAGAGAGATTAAGTGGCCAGCCTACCCATCCCCAAATTGGTAGGATGTACTCTGATTCTGGGTTCTTTTCCTAGAGTTTAAAACATCCCTGAGGAAACAGGATAATTTTAATGAAGCCTAGAGCTTTATGTATTCTGAGGGTATGCTGGGGTAATCAGTACAGAACTGGACATTATCAGAATCACCTGCATTAAGGCTCAGAATCCATATAGTCTTCTGGAACTGACCTGCTTCCCCATTGACCCATAGTCCTAGCCTTAGAAGAGACCACCTGCAGGGTCACTGTGAGCTGAAATAATTTGCACATGTGCATCATAATGGCACCAGGGTGGTTCCAATGGCAGCATCCCAAACCAGAAGAACATTTATTCACACATCAAGGTAATTTAGAAGAAATAAAATTGACTTTCTGTCTATTGGGATGATTCTTGCTCTGGGCTAGTTTTCATCTGTAAACATCAGGCCATTGTAACCCACATAATATTAGACATGAAGCAACAGATACTCATTTTGGGAGATGTTTAACGATGTTACATGGGAAGTACGCAGGTATGGCCAGAATGAGTGATCCATTTCCTGCCTAGGATGTCAGAGCACCTTCCCACTGTCTCAGTGCACAGAGGAATGATGGCCTCACAGAGGGACTGCAGACAAGGGGGCTCAAGTTGAAGACACGGAGTCTAGGTCTCAAAAGCCAAGATTGATCAATATTATGGGTCCTGGAGCTTAAAGAGAACATTTTATTATAGGAGCTGCTCTAAGGGGTTACAGAAAGGACTCCAGAGCAGATTCTGTTACAGTCTGCCAATAGTTACTCATGGCAAGCAGAGTAAAATCAACCTCATCTAAGATGGAGGAGGCCTTCTGTGCTCTAGGTTTGGCCTTCCCTCAGACCTCATCCTCTTCTCCTCTGTCCCTTTTTCACTGTTCTCCAGCTAAATTCTCTTTCAGGGCCTTTGCTCTGGCAAACCTTCTGCTCGACCTGTTTTTTCCCCTCCTGCCCCTTCATTAACTCTAGACCCAGTTTCCTATCATTCCCCACCCCACTCATTCTACCAGAATCAACTTAGTCTCCTCATGGAGAATGTCTCCCCGCTCTGTCCATGAGGGCATTCCCTCCTCAGGTCTTTGAATTTGCTCTTCCCACTGCCTAAAACTTTCCCCAGATAGTCACCTCACCTTGCTCAGATCTCTGCTCAGTTGTCACCCTCAGGAAAGCCTTTCCTGACCACCCTATTTAAAATGATCTCCTTCCCCTTTGCCCCCGATCCTCTCTGCTTGATTTTTTTCCCCCTGTCATTTATCTCCATCTGCTATTCCTTTATTTATTTTTGCTGCCTATATCTAGAATATAAGCTCTATGAGGGCAGAGATTTTTGTATTTTGTTCAATGCCATAGCCACAGTTCTTAGACCAATGCTTGGCACATAGTAGTCATTCAGTACAATTTTGAACACATGAATCATCTGCCATGTGCCACCATTGTTTAGGTGTACGGGATGGGAGGGTGAGATGGTTCTGGAGGTTTGGCTTCTCCTTACACAGAGTCCTAATCACCCCCACCAGGTTTATAACCACAGTCTGTACCCCGCTCTCAGAGGTATTACAATTTCTGAGTCTTTCCAGGCTCCTGAGGTGAGAACAGTCTTCCTTTCTTTTGGCTCTCAATCCTCTATTATCTAAATAGACCTTCTCCACACTTTCTAAGATCTGCAAAGTCAATTACCTATTACATATTTTCTATCTTACAAAATCTTGTAGTTCACTCTTGTTCTCCTGTCTTCTTGACCTACCAACTTACAGCTGTGCCTAATGAGAAAAATTGCTGTATGCTTCAATGCAAAGAAAATGACAAATACAAATATTCTGGATTTTTGTTGTGGTATGGATCTGAGATGGTGTACTCAGGAGGAAATGATATTCCTGGAGAGTTCAAATAGGTTGTATGATTGTGTGGGGGAGACGTCACAGAAGAGGCAGAAGCCTGGATATGTGTTTGGACTAGATTATCTTTTTGGTCACTTTCAACCGTAGAAGTCATGATTCAGTGATTCTGTGAAATGCTCTGAACTGCTAAAATAAAGGGTGCTATGGATACAAAGAGCATTATTATTAGCTCCATTTTTTGAAGTGATGTTATAATCTTTGTTCATTTCCAGTTTTATTATTCATTTGAGCTTAGTGAATTTTCTCACAAGTTTCCCTTTTGTATTATCACAATATCTAACAACTTTAATCAGCCAATTTGTCTTGACAAAAATTACATGCATGGCTGTCTCTATTCATAGCACTGTTTTGTTTTTTAAATCTCCATTGAACCATAGCCTCCCTCTCATAGAATACCCAATATGTGTATTCAGTTTCAGTGGTTTGGCTTCACCAAAGGTCCCTTATCTGTTTTCCACAAACATGACCAGCTTTAATACCATTGTCTGAGAGCATTGTTTTTAATCATTCCATATTCACGTGGAACTCAAATGTAGCTCCATTATCAAGTTTCAAAATGAACCAGAATTACTTAATGGAATCTTTAAATAGATTGTTAGAAGCAATTTTATTCCCTTGTGTTATTTAGTCCCATGCTCCTATTTTGTCAAGAAATATATTCCCTTTTACTTGGCCTTGTCAGACTTGATTATTAGACAGGGAGTGCATTAATAAGATAAAAATCTTAGTCAAGATTAGAATCTTATATGAAGCTCAGTGTTTTGTCTGCCTTGGAATTATTTAGAATATGGCCATATACTCAGTTTTAAATTGGTTACATTGCTTTCTTGTTGGTGAACATTCAGCCTTATTGCCACAAGGCTCAAGTTCTCTGGACTTCTGATAATCCATCTTAACACAGTTTATGGTATTCATTTCTTATCTTGAATTGGTTTTTTAAAGTTTGTTTTGGGAGATGATGATGCTTGCACAAATTTCTAAACACCAAGGCCATGATCTCCTAGGGGGCTACACAGTAGTTGGGACCTTTTAGACCAGACAGAGCAAGTCTATTTTCGTGTTTTGCCTCTAAAAGCACAAGTGCAAGCTGGCCAATGAATTCATCTTTATTCCTTGTAAAAGTCAGCCCCAGGCCAATCAAAGGAATGCTGAAAGTACAGATTCTTTTTGAGGTTCCATTTAAAAATGATATTTGTTCAATACAGAGAACAGATTAGTGGATACCAGAGGGGAAGTTGGGGGAGGGCAAAATGGCTAAAGGGGGTCAACTGTATGGTGACAGATGGAAACTACTTTTGGTGGTGAGCATGGTATAGTATATACAGAAGTCGAAATATAATGTTGTACACGAGACTTATATAATATTGAAAACCAATGTTACTTCAATAAATAAAAAAGTTTTTAAAAAGTGAAATTGATTTATTTGAAAAGTATCAGTATATGGTACCTAACTCTAAAATCTTTTATTTCATTTTGAAATCAGAGGACTTGCCTTTTGTCAGCCTCCATATTTTCTCAAGACTTCCCCTCAGATTATAGCATGTGTTGGGGTTCTAATTCCTGAATCTACTTCTCATAGACATTCTGCTTAATATTACTGAACTTCAGTTTATGTGCATGAGAAATTAGATTTCTAATGCCTATCTTTGTGTTGTTAAAGCAAATAAAATATAGCCAAAGCTAAGATGAAATAATTTTAGAACTATCCATTATTTGGTGTTATGTTTCTCTGCTTCTTCCATTGGCATGAGTAATTTATATCTATCTGTGTATTAGTATTGTAGACAGACAGATACTTCATAGATAAGAGACTAGGAGAACCTAATTATAAGCTTTAATCTGAGAATGACTATTTAATTACTCAGATATTCAGTTTTTCTATTTGCCCACAGAAACAGCCAAATATAGGCATATTTAGCTCTAACAATGGCTGTGTTTCCCTAAATTTGCATTTAATCAATTGCTGGCAAATCAAATCATATTTCTAGTACATGGAGGTAGGATGTAGAGGTGGCATGCTCTTTAAAGAAAACTTTTTATGAATTTAACAACTAACCCCCTAATGCACCTGCCTTTATAAATTTGGAATTTTTAATAATGGGTTTTGGTGAAAGAGTAATTCAGGTTTTATAAATGAAGTCATATTTCAAATGTACTACAAGAGCATTCTTTTAAAAACTGTTACTTTATCTTGAATCCGTCTATGAATATGTTTTCTGATTCATTTCATATTTATACTTTTGACAAATTTTGATTTTTATAAATCAATTTTAGTTTTTCTTAAAGTGAGGGACAGCTGGATTACTCCTCTTTATCCTACAGATGCATAGTATCGGGTAATTGGTTAATGTCCACAGCTTTCTAGAGAGATGAATAAAACATTGAGCTCTGTATACTATCAATATCCTCTCTCACCTTTTCTTCTCACATGCAGGTGAATTTGTTGTGGTTGAAAAATTGGCAGGGAAATGTTACTGGTTAATTTCTCTATCTCAAGATAGAGTGTTCTCTTCAAGATACATTTTTATCTTATGAAAAGAAATAAAAATAATTCATGTAGAAGGAAAAGAAAACAACTACAATAGAAACTTGAAAACTGCAAATTTATTACAAATAAAAGAACTAGCATAGGAACAAAAAAAAAATCCTGAATTTTCTGTAATGATTAAATTTCGTTTTAAGCCTAGAGTACAGTAGTGAGAACAAAGACACACTTCCCACTCTTCCACCTCTTGTATGTTTCCTTTTCAAGCATAAGGAACTTCTGTATCATCTCTGAACTATTCTAGAAAACTTTCAAAATGTTCTCAGGCCCTGATGTTCGGCCTTACCTCTCCCTGAACCCCTTCACCACCCTCCCTCCCTGGTGTGCTCAGGCACGCACACACAGACACCCAGACACAGGTATCTCTGCTACTCTTTCTTACTTGGGTTTGTACCACATTTTCACTGAGTTCTCTAAGTAGTTGATATTCACTTTCTTCATTGTGCAAATGAGGAAACCACTGGTATCCCAGGCATTTTCTCAATCTTCTGTTTGTAATATAAGCTACTTGAAGGTTCTGAAAATATTGCAACTGAGATGAGGATCTTCCTTTTTTGCTGCCTTAGCCTTGTGTGGGCTTAAAGGGGCTCTTAAAAGCAATGGATGTTCTCTACAGGGAAAAGGCTTTAACTTAAGAGCAAAGGTCAAAGAGTTGACCCTCTGTACTCTGGTTTCAGTCTCTTGCTTAGACTGTGAGGCATATTTAAGGACTGAGAAATCTGGGTTCTGGGTCCTCATTTCTAGAAACTGATCATTATCTTTTTATATAGTATTCTCATGCCTAAAAACCTTGCAAGCTTCCATCTGATGCTCCTTTCAGGGAACTGTTTAGACCTTGCCCAGGTTTGGGGACTCTTTAGCAGTTCTTTACTATTGTGTAGGAAAGTAGACTCCTGTTAGGTTGATACTGCCTCCTTTCTGTAGGTTATAGTGTCCTCAGTTTATATCAGCTGATGGAAATGCCTCTGGGTAAATGAATCAGCTGGTAAGGCTACTGTTATTGAGAGGAAAAGACCCTCCCTCCGACCCACCAAAAATAGAACATAAAGGGTAAGAAATTTTCTGATGGCACTGAGGTCTAGGGAATCTTTGAAGCAGAGATCTTAGGGATCCTGCTTAGCTACTGGCTCAATATGGGACCTTGAGTAAGTTGCTTCTCTTTCTGGACCTCTAGTCTAAAAATAAAGTAATTTTGTCACTAGGGAAATAGCTTATACCTATTGATATTTTTCTTTGTTTTGATTGTTTTTTAGAACAGCTTTGAATTTATTGAGATATAATTTACATGCCTACAATTCACCCATTTACAGTTTCAAATTAATGTTTCTTAGTATATTCATAGCATTGTGCAACCATCACCATAATCTAATTTTAGAACACTTTCATCCTCCTGGCCCCCAAAAGAAACCCTATACCCGTTAACATTAAACCCCCATTTCCCTTCTGTCTTCTTCCCGCAGCCCTAAACAACCCCTAATCTACTGTTTGTCTCTATACATTTTCTTATTCTGGGCATTTCTTGTAAATTGATTTGTACAATATATGGCCTTTTGTGACTGGTTTCTTTCACATAGCATAATGTTTTCAAGTGTTAAACATATTGTAGTATGTGTCAGTACTACATTCCTTTTTATGGCTGAATAATGTTCCTTTGCATAGTTATATCACATTTTATCCATTCATCAGTTGATGGCCATTTAGGTTGTTTCTGCTTTTTGACTGTTTGTACTGAGATAAAAATCCTCTATCACATATATGATTTGCAAAGGTTTTCTCCCATTCTGAATTGTCTTTACACTTTCTTGATGGTATCATTTACAGTGAAAAGTTTTAATTTTGAGGTAGTCAATTTCTATGTTTTTTCTTTTGTTACCCACCTTTTGGTGTCATATCTAAGAAACCATTGCCTCACCCAAGGTCATGAGGACTTACTCTTTATGTTTTCTTATGAGAGTTTTATAGTTTTAGCTTTTATATTATGTCTGTGATCCATTTGTTTGTCTTTCATTTCAGAGTTGACCTAAACACTGAGTAATATCCTTGAAAAGAAATGGTCAAAATGGCCCAACTCCTAGTAGAGCCAAATAATGGAAAAGTTGACAAGGACTGCAGTATGTGCTGAATATTGTTTCAATCAGTTGTATCATGAGTCCATGCACCTATCTATGTTTTCTTTACTTATACCTCTGCTATGGTACTTTTGTTTTGTTTTGTTTTGTTTTTTTAAACAGAGGTCTTTGCTCTCCTAACGCTTACATTAGAGAAGCTTGTTTTTTTATTTTTTAAAAATTTTTGGCTGTGTTGGGTCTTTGTTTCTGTGCGAGGGCTTTCTCTAGTTGTGGCAAGCGGGGGCCACTCTTCATCGCAGTGTGTGGGCCTCTCACTATCGTGGCCTCTCTTGTTGCAGAGCACAGGCTCCAGACGCGCTGGCTCAGTAGTTGTGGCTCACGGGCCTAGTTGCTCCGCGGCATGTGGGATCTTCCCAGACCAGGGCTGGAACCCGTGCCCCCTGCGTTGGCAGGCAGATTCTCAACCACTGCGCCACCAGGGAAGCCCTGCTATGGTACGTTTTAATTTTAATTTTGTTCTCTCACTTTGCTGGTCAATTTAAGAAATAGTTTCCATATTCAAGTCTGGAACTGATAGCTGATGGGTATTGAAATAAAGCATACCTTGTTGCTATTGAATTATTATATTTTTCTATGATTTTTTTGCTCTTTAGTCTACTTACTACCCAAACCCTAGTCTTTTTTTTTTTCTCAAAACCCTAGTCTTTTATCATCCTCTAAAATCATTTTCAGTTTATCATTTTCACATGACTATAAAATGTGCCTTTTCCTAATCTCTTTAGTTTCTCATTTTTATTATTATGTTCTGGACGATATTTTAAAAATCCTTCATTCTTTGACAGGGATTTTAAAAAAAAGATAATAATGTTGTTCCATATAATTATTCTGCAGTATTTACAGCTCTTAATATGTTAAACAGCAAAAGATTTATGCTTGGCCTTTTCAGATGAATATCAACTGGGTTAAATTTACTAATTAGCCAATGATCTGACCTCATTGGTGTTTCCAAACTTAGTGATCCCCACCCCCCAACACATAAAGCTCAAGTGTTAATCTGAACAAGGGAATGAGAAAGTTAACTAGTGAAGACATTTAGTAATGGTCAGGCTTTCCAGTATTAGCCATATCTTGCAAATCCTTGACCTCCATGTTTCTTTATAAAGTCAGTCACACATGTTATTAAGGGAGCCCTTGGACTGTTCCCTTCACTTTTAGAGAAGCAATTATCTCTATTGTACTTAGAGAAACTGTATCCCACATAGTGGTTGTCTTCCTACTCCCTAGGAAATAATCTGCTGGAATTCAAAATACAATTACCACACTTGAACACCTTCCTATATCCTGTAGCTGACCATTATTAATGGCGTCCAATTATTCATAGCAATCAAGCAGCTGACCTTGATAAACAGATCACAGCAGTGGGTATTTGACAGTCAGTATGCTGGCTGGGCATAATAGGAGGGGACAATGTCATATCCTGGTCGTCTTGAGCGAAACAGCATGTCACTGACAGACTTATCAGAATACTATAATAACTTGGTTGCAAGATTTAGCATGTCATTATTTTAAAAGAATATATTTAGATATACTGGCAGGAGCATAAAAAAAAAACATTGATACAGGTAAGCTTGGCTTTTGGGAATCTCTGGCTTACCTGACATCACTGCTAATTAACTGCATGACCTTTGGTAAATCATTAGGTTTTCTAAGTTTTAATTTCCTCAATTCTAAAATGAGGGCATTTTGCCTACTTTCAAGGTTAGTTGTGAGGATTAAATGATATAAAAATTATGAAACAATCAGGTAAGCAGAAATTGCCCAGTCATTGTCTGTTCCCTGTCCATAGAGTCAGCCTGAGCCCCAGCTCAGAGGTAAAGGGCATAGCACAAAAGCCTTTTTATTCTTCACCAAAGTGCAGGATAGGTTCTGACTCTCACATGAATGCTGCTTTTTTATTCTGCTTTTTCCACAAGCCCACAAGTCAAAGGTTTTCCATTGTTGTGCAGTGGTATTAAAGTGTGATATTTGTTCATGGTGAAGGAGCCTAAGCATAAAAACTGACATAAATTTCCAGGTGGTTGGCTTTTGACCCTTCCATTTCCTTGACTGTATTTTCCCCTTGAGTTGGCATGATGTATAAGAGTTCTGATCCAGCTGCAGAAAGGAGCAGATTGTTTACTTATGGAAGTACATTTATTCTCTCATGTCACTAGGAGGGTGATTTTCACAAGGGACTAACTTTATGTAGATTTTGAGCTACGTGATTTGAAGGGGGATGGAGAAATTCACACAGTTTATATCCACTAGAGGGTCATTGGCATGTCTAATTCAAAGTGGCCAGAGAATTCCTTCATTATGTCCTACTTCCATGTCTCCATTTGAGATGCTCCAGTGTCATTTACATCCCAATAAGAAAAAAGTAATCCATACTTTTATAAGATTGCTAGAGTAAAGATAAAAAAACTCTTTAGAATTTCTTATACACACTGCTTATCAGTGGTGGATATGCAGTGAGTTAATTTGCCATGAACACTCTGAAGCATCAAGCAAAATCTACTAAGAGAAACAGGAACTTAATTTTAGAGAAGGTGGCTAATAGTGTTAGATTAGCCTGGAACATAATTGGGAATTGTGAAATAGCTTCTATTTTTGCACTCCAGGTGGACCATATGCTATGTAAGCAGGTAAAGGGAAACAAGGGATTTAGTGGTGGCTCAGGACTCTGGTATATTCAGCCTGCAAGGTTGGGCAGTTCAGAAAGTGGCCCTGTCTGCTTTGTAGGCAGTAAAGTGCCAGGTTAGGGGCATAGTCTTAAATCCTGACAGACTGAATTTCAAATGCTAGTTTTTCCACTTTATTTATTAAAGTTTTTTAAATCTGAGAAATGGCAGTAACTGTCAGGACTTAATGAAATCATAAATGCACTACTATCTAGATGCTAAGTGTAGTGAGTTGCATAGTAATCCCCCAAAAGATATGTCATGTCCTAAGTCTTAGAACCTTTGACTGGGACCTCATTTGCAAAAAGGATCTTTGTAGATGTAATTAGGTTAAGGATCTTGAGATGAGACCATCCTAGATTAACCTGATGGGTCCTAAATCCAAAGACAAGTGCCCTTATATGAGACAGAAAATAAAAGACAGACACACCGAAGAGGAGACCATGAAGACAGAAGCAGAGTTTGAAGTGATGCAGCCACAAGCTAAGGAATGTCAAAAGCCACCAGAAGCTGGAAGAGGCAGGAACAGAATCTCCAATAGAGGATCTAGAAGGAGTGTGGCCCTACTGACACCTTGATTAAAGACTTCTGACTTCCAGAGGGCACACAGCAGAAGCAAGAAGAACTACAATCCTACAGCCTGTGGAACGAAAACTACATTCACAGAAAGATAAACAAAGTGAAAAGGCAGAGGACTATGTACCAGATGAAGGAACAAGATAAAACCCCATAAAAACAACTAAATGAAGTGGAGATAGGCAACATTCCAGAAAAAGAATTCAGAATAATGATAGTGAAGATGATCGAGGACCTCGGAGAAAGAATGGAGGCAAAGATCGAGAAGATGCAAGAAATGTTTAACAAACACCTGGAAGAATTAAAGAACAAGCAAACAGAGATGAACAGTACAATAACTGATATGAAAAATACACTAGAAGGAATCAGTAGCAGAATAACTGAGGCAGAAGAACGGATAAATGACCTGGAAGACAGAATGGTGGAATTCACTGCCATGGAACAGAATAAAGAAAAAAGAATGAAAAGAAATGAAGACAGCCTAAGAGACCTCTGGGACAACAGTAAACGCACCAACATTCACATGATAGGGGTCCCAGAAGGAGAAGAGAGAGAGAAAGGACCCGAGAAAATATTTGAAGAGATTATAGTTGCAAACTTCCCTAACATGGGAAAGGAAATAGTCATGCCAGTCCAGGAAGTGCAGAGTCCCAGGCAGGATAAACCCAAGGAGAAACATGCCGAGACACATAATAATCAAATTGACAAAAATTAAAGGCAAAGAAAAATCATTAAAAGCAACAAGACAAAATGACAAATAACATACAAGGGAACTCCCATAAGGTTAACAGCTGATTTATCAGCAGACTCCACAAGCCAGAAGGGAGTGGCATGATATATTTAAAGTGATGAAAAGGAAAGAACTTAAAACCAAGATTACTCTACAAGGATCTCATTCTGATTCAACGGAGAAATCAAAAGCTTTACAGACAAGGAAAAGCTAAGAGAATTCAGCACCACCAAACCAGCTTTACAACCAATGCTAAAGGAACTTCTCTAAATGGGAAACACAAGAGAAGAAAAGGACCTACAAAAACAAACCCAAAACAATTAAGAAAATGGTAATAGAAACATACATATCGATAATTACCTTAAATGTGAATGGAGTAAATGCTCCAACCAAAAGACACAGGCTGGCTGAATGGATACAAAAACAAGACCTGTATATATGCTGTCTACAAGAGACCCACTTCAGACCTAGGGACACATACAGACTGAAAGTGAGGGGATGGAAAAACATATTCCATGCAAATGGAAATCAAAAGAAAGCTGTAGTAGCAATACTCATATCCGATAAAATAGACTTTAAAATAAAGAATGTTAAAAGAGACAAGGAAGGACACTACATAATGATCAAGGGATCAATCCAAGAAGAAGATATAACAACTATAAATATATATGCACCCAACATAGGAGCACCTCAATACATAAGGCAAATGTTAACAGCTGTAAAAGAGGAAATCGAGAGTAACACAGTAATAGTGGGGAACTTTAACAACTCACACCAATCATCAAGACAGAAAATTGATAAGGAAACACGAGCTTTAAATGACACAATAGACCAGATAGATTTTATTGATATTTATAGGACATTCCATCCAAAAACAGCAGATCACACTTTCTTCTCAAAGTGCACACAGAGCATTCTCCAGGATAGGTCACATCTTAGGTCACAAATCAAGCCTCAGTAAATTTAAGAAAATTGAAATCATATCAAGCATCTTTTCCGACCACAATGCTCTGATATTAGAAATCAGTTACAGGGAAAAAAATGTAAAAAACACAAACACATTGAGGCTAAACAGTACATTACTAAATAACCAAGAGATCACTGAAACTATCAAAGAGGAAATCAAAAAATTCCTAGAGACAAATGACAATGAAAACACGACGATCCAAAACCTATGGGATGCAGCAAAAGCAGTTCTAAGAGGGAAGTTTATAGCAATACAATTCTACCTCAAGAAACAAGAAAAATCTCAAATAAGCAATCTAACCTTACACCTAAAGGAACTAGAGAAAGAAGAACAAACAAAACCCAAAGTTAGCAGGAGGAAAGAAATCATAAAGATCAGAGCACAAATAAATGAAATAGAAACAAAGAAAACAATAGCAAAGATCAATAAAACTAAAAGCTGGTTCTTTGAGATGATTAAACAAAATTGATAAACCCTTAGCCAGACTCATCAAGATAAAGAAGGAGAGGACTCAAATCAATAAAATTAGAAATGAAAAAGGAGAAGTTACAATGGACACCACAGAAATACAAAGCATCATAAGAGACTACTACAAGCAACTCTATGCCAAAAAAATGGATAACCTGGAAGAAAGGGACAAATTCTTAGAAAAGCACAACCTTCCAAGACTGAACCAGGAAGAAATAGAAAATATGAACAGACCAATCACAAGTAATGAAATTGAAACTGTGATTAAAAATCTTCCAGCAAACAAAAGTTCAGGACCAGATGGCTTCACAGATGAATTCTATCAAACATTTAGAGAAGAGCTAACACCTATCCTTCTCAAACTCTTCCAAAAAATTACAGAGGAAGGAGCACTCCCAAACTCATTCTATGAGGCCACCATCACCCTGATACCAAAACCAGACAAAGATACTACAAAAAAAGAAATTTACAGACCAATATCATTGATGAATATAGATGCAAACATCTTCAACAAAATACTAGCAAACAGAATCCAACAACACATTAAAAGGATCATACACCATGACCAAGTGGGATTTATCCCAGGGATGCAAGGATTCTTTAATATACGCAATCAATCAATGTGATAACACCGTATTAACAAACTGAAGAATAAAAACCATACGATCATCTCAATAGATGCAGAAAAAGCTTTTGACAAAATTCAACACCCATTTATGATAAAAATTCTCCAGAAAGTGGGCATAGAGGGAACCTACCTCACCATAATAAAGGCCATATATGACAAACCCACAGCAAACATCATTCTCAGTGGTGAAAAACTGAAAGCATTCCTTCTAAGATCAGGAAGAAGACAAGGATGTCCACTCTCACCACTATTATTCAACATAGTTTTGGAAATCCTAGTCACACCAATCAGAGAAGAAGAATAAATAAAAGAAGTACAAATTGGAAAAGAAGTAAAACTGTTAATGTTTGCAGCTGACATGATACTATACATGGAAATCCTAAAGATGCCACCAGAAAACTACTAGAGCTCATCAGTGAATTTGGTAAAGTTTCAGGATACAAAATTAATGCACAGAGATCTCTTGCATTCCTATACACTAACAACGCAAGATCAGAAAGAGAAATTAAGGGAGCAATCCCATTCACCATTGCAACAAAAAGAATAAAATACTTAGGAATAAACCTACCTAAGGAGGTAAACGACCTGTACTCAGAAAACTGTAAGACACTGATGAAAGAAATCAAAGATGACACAAACAGGTGGAGAGATATACCATGTTCTTGGATTGGAAGAATCAACATTGTGAAAATGACTGTACTACCCAAAGCAATCTACAGATTCAGTGCAATCCCTATCATTCAATGCATCCCTATCAGTCTCTATTTCTGCCTTGCAAACTGGTTCATGTGTACCATTTTTCTAGATTCCACATATATGCATTAATATACGATATTTGTTTTTCTCTTTCTGACTTACTTCACTCTGTATGACAGATTCTAGGTCCATCCACCTCACTACCAATGACTCAATTTCATTTCTTTTTATGGCTGAGTAATATTCCATTGTATATATGTGCCACATCTTTATCCATTCATCTGTTGATGGACACTTAGGTTGCTTCCGTGTCCTGGCTACTGTAAGTAGTGCTTCAATGAACATTGTGGTACTTGACTCTTTTTGAATTATGGTTTTCTCAGGGTATATGCCCTGTAGTGGGATTGTTGGGTCATATGGTAGTTCTATTTTTAGTTTTTAAAGGAACCTCCATACTGTTCTCCATAATGGCTGTATCAATTTGCATTCCCACTAACAGTACAAGAGGGTTCCCTTTTCTCCACAATCTCTCCAGCATTTTTTGTTTGTAGATTTTCTGATGATGGCCATTCTGACTGGTGTGAGGTGATACCTCACTGCAGTTTTGATTTGCATTTCTCTAATGTCATTGCCTTTAGACAGTTTAAGTATAATGTGTGTTGAAGAAGGTCTTTTTACATTGAGATAATTAGGTATTCTCTTAGTTTCGTGGAGTTGTATATACAGTTCCTTCTCCAGGTTTGGGAAGTTCTCAGCTATTGTATTTTTAAATAAACTCTCTGCTCCCTTCACCCTTTCTTTTCCATTTGGGATACTCATTATCCTTATGTTGCCTTTCCTGGAATTGGATAATTCTTGTAGTTTTCTTCATTTAAAAAAAAATTCTCTCTCCTCTTTTACCTGAATCATTTCTATATTTCAATCTTGAAGCTCACTGATTTTCTCTTCCATATGGACTACCCTATTTCCAGTGCTTTCTATTGCATAATTTATCTCATTTACTGAGTTCTTTAGTTCCAGAATTTCTGTTTGGTTCTTTTTTTAGAGTTTCAATCTCTTTGGTAAAGTATCTCTTCTGTTCATTAATTTTATTCCTGAGCTCATTGAACTGCCTTTCTGAGTTTTCTTGTAGCTCGTTGAGTTTCTTCATGACAGCTATTTTGAATTCTCTATCAGTTAGATTACAAACTTCCATGACTTTAAGTTTAGATTTTGGAGAATTGTCATTTTCTTTTTGTTGTACCGTGTTACGATGATTTTTCATGGTGCTTGATGATTTGTTTCTCTGCTGGCACATTTGAAGTAGCTAACACATTTTTTTATTTAGGCAACGCTTTTTAAATTTTGATTCTAACAATTCAACAGCTTGGTAATTACAGGATTTTCTTTTGTTTTTCAGTGGGTGGTGCTATAGCTCAAGTTTTTGGTTTCTCTTACCTGAGCTGCCTCTGGCTGTATTTCCACCCTCTACCACTTCTGCCCGAAGTTATGCCAGTGCCCTCATCATCATCACTGTGCCTCTGGGGTCACTGGTGCCCTGCTGCTGCCAGTGTTGCTGCTGTTGCTGGTATTGTTGCTGGGTTCACCAGTATGATGGGGGCCTCCACCATGTCCAGGGTTGCAGAGGTTGTGGCTACTGCCACCATAGCAGGGGAGGAGAAGTGTGTGTAGGGAGCTGGGTGCCTCTGCCATGTCTGGCATTGTGGGATTCTCAGGTGTCACAGCTGCAGGCAACACAGCTGGAGTCATGGGCACTGCTGCAGCTGAAAGGACTGGGTTGTTGGCCCTGTGGCTGCTACTGCCCAGTTCCCTGTGGCTACAGGTGCCTCTGTGGCAATGAAGGTAGAGTTGTGTGCTCCACCTCCCCTGCTGCTACCAGGTTCTCTGGGTTGTGGGCTCAGTTCCTGGGGCCTGGAGGCTGGGATCACCTCCACTGTTCCCCCATCTGCCTCCTTCGTACGTTTCAATCCAGACACCTTCAGATATGCAGTTGTGTTGGTCCCTCTGGTGTCTTTGTGTGCTGGGCAGAGGAACCTTTGTTGAGTTATGGAGGTTGTCCTGTCCTAGTTGTAGACTGAAGGGGAGAGACAAAGGGAGTGTCTCACGCTGCCTTGATGCTGATGTCACCAATCACTAAATACTTTTAAAAGAATACTATATGATGGGCATGGTGAACAATATGTATAGACCCCAGCCTCAC
The DNA here is from genome assembly GCF_965194825.1 of Balaenoptera physalus. Taxonomy (NCBI): domain Eukaryota; kingdom Metazoa; phylum Chordata; class Mammalia; order Artiodactyla; family Balaenopteridae; genus Balaenoptera; species Balaenoptera physalus. The sequence goes on along the minus strand of NC_138894.1, from coordinate 70,765,940 downwards.
TGAATGTGCTTTTTAGTGGGAGATACAGACAAATAGAAAATAAATTCTCACTGCAATAAGTGCTGTGAAGAAATCTGTTTGGGTTTTGGGACAGAGAAGAATAAGGTGGATTAAATAGGATAATTGAGGTGGTGAGTTCCCCGCAAGGAAGGAAACAGGGAGAAAAGTAGAGACGCTGTTTTTGAGCAAGTGACTGAGTCTGAAGAACTGTGGCAGAAGTTTTAGAAAGAAAAACGGAGGTGTTTTTGTAGAGGGCTTCTGTGTTCAAGCAAAGTGTTGACTTTTAAATTTGACTTTGTATTAGGAATGGGAAACAGAACACATTTCCATTTGCAGGATGGAAGTTGGGGCCACAAGGCAATTTCCTAGGTGTTCTAGGGCAGGGGTCAGCAAACTTTTTCTCTAAAGGACCAGATACTAAGTATAACTTGTGGGCTATATGGTTTCCGTTGAGACATTTTGACTTTATGTTATAGCAGGAAAGCAGCCATAGACAATATGTAAACACATGAAGCTGGCTGTGTTTTAAATTTCATTTATTGGATGCTGAAATTAGCATTTCATATAATTTTTACATGTTTTGAAATATTTTTCTTTTTTTCTTTTTACAGCCATTTAAAAATGTAATAATCATTTTAGTTCTAGAGCTAAGAACAGGCAGAATAGGCAGGCAGTGCACATAGCACATTAGTCATGGTTTGCTGACCCTTGTTTTAGAGTGAAACTTCCGTTCTTACAAGGAGCGGAGCAACTTTCTATGCCTAGAAATTCTGCCTAGAAAGCAGCAGCCAGCAGGCAAGAATAGACATTGATATGGGGAGGAGAAGACCCCTCAGGAACAATGTGATATCTCTGCATAATTCTTAGTTCTTGCTGGTCTGATCAACATGGGCTTGAATTAAAAATGAATTTTTTTGCTTCATAAATCAACATTTAATGATAATGTTTTTTTCTTGATGTTTCAGCTATAAAAGTGCAAATTATGCATGAAATTGATGTATATTATTCCATAATGAACTAATCTGATAGAAAAACACATTAGTATTTATACTGAAAACAAGTCATTCATAACTATTAAGACATTTTGAAATGGAGACCCATGTTCCTGAAAACATGAATGACTGGAAATTGGGGCCATTCGGTTATGACCAGGGAGATGGAGCATTGTATTCCTCCCACCCTACTGGCATTGCCTAGTTGCCTTTATGACCATAGATTTTAAAATGACGAAATACATTTCGTAAAATTTCTTATTCCATGGTATCATTTCCTGAATGATAATGAATTGTGCATTCCTATATAATACTGCATTTACAATCTCCACTGTACTTGGGGATCTGGAAATATGCTGATAAACAAATGGTTATGAATTTGAATTTGTCAAATGCTTTGTGGATTCAAGTGCCTTATTATTCAGAACTCATGGGTACTGCACAAATTAAGTTTAAGTTATGGCTTCTCAATTCTTAAGCATAGGCTTTCTAAGTTCCTTTAAAACCTCATGTTTTAGCCATACTGATTCTATTTTGGCGCTCACAGAAAGTACATTCTATTGTCAATAAGTTTTTGTATGTTTAACATTAAATGTCAATTTAAATGGAGGCACTGTCTACAGATCATAGATTTTTAGAGCTTAAGGAGGCCTCAGAAGTGACCTAGCCCAACTTCCTCACTTTATACCTGAAGGAAATGATGGGGAAGTGACTTCATAATTCATTAGTTTTACCATTAGCTGTAGGTAGTTTCTATTTCACTCGGTAATGAGCTCAGCTGTCCTCTGCACACTCAGAAATACTCTCTCAGCGGTTTGTAGAGGGGACAGAATCATTCCCAGCCTCTCTGATAGTCTCTGTTTTCCTAGTAAACATATCTTGGGAGATCAGGAAATCATAGTGGGTTGTCTTAGTAACTTTCTTTTCATGTAGCCCATGGCTTTGGACCTTGACACTAGGAACTACTTCATGTAATATTGTTACCTTATTAAGAGAGTAAGTGAAGAGTGTGTACACTCGCCTTGGAAAGAGTGGAAGCAAAATTATTCTAGAGGGACCTGCTCTGTAAAAGAGGCTTGGTGGATGTTCTGTAGGTATTAAATTAGACTAGCGAGTAGCCGATCAAGTGGCTAAGACTAGTGATGGAGTGGAGGTGCATGGGTGCAGGAAGCAGTAGTCAATAACAAGGTTTCTGGTTGGTGAAGGACAACTGAGGCACTCTAGACAATGGTCAATATTTGTCTTTAAGAAAGCAGCAAATAGAAATCTATACCAACTGCAGAACTGAACCCTAGATTTGGCGCCAGGATTCAATTCTTGGGAGAAGCTCTCACAAGATATACCTATGTCCTCAGGGGAATGTCTAGAAGACCAGAAATGAGACTTTTTCAGAACTTGGGAAGGGGAGGCTAGAGAGGAGCCCAGAAGTCTTGGGGGTAAAAGAAAGGCAATGAGAAAGGGGAGGGAAAGCAGTTAAACAATTTAAGCACATTTTTCCTCTGTCTGTTTGGGCTCAGGGAGTGTGAGTTCTCAATGAAGTCAACTTTATAGAGATAACAAAGGCAGAGTTGAGGGCAGTGACCCAGTCCACCTCTGTCACTCCACTGTAGACCATACTCAACAGTTGTGCCTGATCCCTGTCTGCCTTCACATGGGCTGTTGGGCATGACAATGCTCACTCGTTCTCTAGAGATTTTCGATTAGGAGACTTCTGTGAAAACAAATTCTTCATAAAATCTGGAGATAATCAATAGTCTTTTAACTGCTTTTATTGTAGAGGAAAATAGACAATAATATTCCATTTAATAATTATCTTTTACTAATATGGCAGAGTTATAGCAATTTACATGGCCTTTTATGTATTTAAGTTTACACTCATAGGGGTTTTAGACTTTCAGCCCATGATTTTTAATCTTTGGTGTAGTTCTTGTTTCAACATTTTATGAAATTAGAATTTTAACACTATTGATATTTATAAATAGCTGAATCATTTAAAAGATATATAAAGTTTAATGTCCCTTTAAATCGCATTGAAAAACTCGGTCTCTGTGGTAGAAATGGTCTGGTACTTTCCTGACTCATTGTTGCTCCTAGTAAGTGCGCCTCTCTACCTGATTGCTGTGTTTTTCCTGGTCTTAGTTCTGCTTCTGGGAAGGTTGCATATTTCAGAGGATCTTAGGTCAGCTTAAAGTCCAACTTGCTGCTCCTTTCCTTATTAACCAGGCTACCCATATGTGGATCCAGGTGAAGCTTCACGTACATAATAACTGTGTGTATTTATCTGCTCAATAGTTATACTTACATTTCCAGGGTTGGATCTCATCCTTTTAGGGTCCTGGCTAATCTATTTTGTCTTGGTTTTGCTTGCTGAAATGTAGTTGCTTTAGGTGGGTTTTTGACTTTGACACTTATGTAACTCTGGGTCTAGTTTCTCACCTGTCATCCTAGGTTCCTCCCTGAATACCTGGAACCTACTTTCTATTTTTGAGCTCTAGTTCTATACAAATTATGGACATGGGGCTTGAACTGCACAATTTATTTTCTTGACCTGCTTTTTACTTTCTTTGCCTTCTATAGTGATTGACAAACCTCTCTCTTATCTGTTCTTTTAGGTTCTCTGCGCTCTGATTCAGCCTTTAATCATTGCTCCCAAATCGTTCATTAACCTCTCTGTGCCAGTGTCTTGATTCCTTTACCCCTCCAGCGTTTTATTTATTTATTTTCCTTCTTCTTCTTTTTTTTCTGGTTCTCTGGGCTTCTTAATAACCACATATCAATACCTCTTCAATACTTCTGACTTTGATCATAGATATCCAAGACTTTCCACATTCTTTGCTATCTCAATACAAGACTAGATGTCAATGCTGGATGCCTTCTACATTAAAACCAAAACCAAACCAAACCAAACCAAACCATATATACTTAAAGAAAACATAAACAGCACCATTCCACCACTGGATTGGTAAAAAAAAAAAAATCAGGCTGTATGCCTACATAGCCTAATATGTATTCATGTTATAGCTCGGTCAGTTTTATTTTGATAGATTATCTACCCTAAACAGAAATACTTTTTGTAGAGCTCCACATACAACATGAAAAACAACCTTGAGTTATATTCCTAACTCCCATTTGAATTAGAAAGGAATTTGACTCACCAGTACTCTTCTCTTCTTTGAGGTGGCTCACACAATTTCCTTAAAATATTTTAATTATTTGAAAGAATATTCTAGGACTTTTTAATATTTATTGCTTTTGATATAACATGAACACAATGCCTACAAATGGTTTTCAGAATATTCGAGTTTTGATCACTTATCTTTTGATTTATTGGTTTAAAAAATTTTCCTCACTGAGAGGCTTTCTTTCATACATTGTGAGATATTACTTGCTTTGTAAAATAACCTGGAAGAGAAAATAGAATACTAATGTTTAAAATCCAATTGATGACATTATTTTTAGTTGGATTTTGTCATCAAGTAGTATGAGATAGGCTTCCTTAAGCCTATTAAAAGGTTTCTTTCAAAAAACTTTATTTTTAAAAAGAAAATCAATGTAAACTTTATTCAGTCTTTTAAAATTATTGCAACCTGATTTATGATCAACATATAGCTTATCTTGGTGAATATACCATGTGTACTTGAATGCATATTCTTCTGTCATTGGAATATTTTATGAATGTCAATTTATAGTTATTTAGTCTCCTATATCCTTACTGATTTTCTGTCCACTTGTTTATCAATTACTTAGAAAAGAGTTTTGAAATATTCAGCTATTTATTTATTTCTCCTTAAATAGTCAGTTTTTGCTTCATTTAAGTTCTACTTTTAGGTGCATAAAAGTTCTTCTTTTAGGTGCATTTATTTTTTGCTTCATTTAAGTTCTACTTTTAGGTGCATACTTTTAGGTGAATTGATATTTTTATCATTAGGATTCCTTTATCTTTATCCTTGGTAATATTTCTTGTTGTAAAGTTTACTTTGTCTAATATTAATACAACCACCCCAGATGCTATAGACTGAAGATTTGTGTCCCCAGAATTCATATGTTGAAACATAATATCTAGTTTGATGGTATTTGGAGGTGAGGCCATTTGGAGATGGGTTAGGTCATGAAGGCTCCACCCATATAAAAGATTATAAGATTAGTACCCTTATAAGAGGATCCAAGAGAGCTCCTTTGCCCCTTCTGCCGGGAGAGAGCACAGTGAGAAAACAGCCTTCTGTAAACCAAGAAGCAGGCCTTTACCAAACATGGAATCTGCTGGCACCTTGATCTTTAACTTCACAGTCTCCAAGACTGTGAGGTAAAATTTCTGTTATCCCAGTTTATGGTATCTGTTATGGCTGCCTGAACACACTAAGACACAACTTTATGATTAATATTTGCAAAGCATGTCTTTTTCCATGAATTTACTTTAAATCTATCTATATCTTTATATTTGAAGCTTTTTTTTAAAAGATAGCATATAATTGGGTCTTACATTTTCATCCAATCTGGCAATGTCTGCTTTTTAATTAAAATGTTTGGACTATTTATATTTTAGGAAAACATTGGTTTAAGATTGGAGGGTTGTAGTTATTTTTTTCTCAAATGGTTGATAATACTTGCCAGTGAGTTTCAGTCTTGTTAGTTTTCTCTATTGTTTGTTTACTTTATATACCAGTTGAGTTACACATTTATTCTTTCCTCCCTTTACTTATTCTGAGTTTAATTTGATCTTATTTTTCTTGTTCTTTATAGTGTCTTAGATCATTGATTTTAAATGTTTCTTCTCTAATATAAGCATCTAAAGATATAAATTACCTTTTAAAGACTGTCTTAATTACATCCCACAAAGTTTAATATGTTGTGTTTCCCTTATAATGCAGGTCAAAATATTTTCTGTTTTCTTTTGTGATTTTTTTTCTTTGACTCATGTCTTATTTAGAATTATATTTCTTAGTTTCCAAGTATTTGGGGATATTACAAGTATCTTTTTGTTATTGATTTTTTAATATAATTCTAATTTAGTTTGAAAATGTATTCTTTATGTTTTCAATCCCTTGAAATAAAGGCTTGTTTTTTTGGCTCAACACATGGTCTATATTGTGAATGTTCTATGTGTGCTTCAGAAGAATGTGAATTCTACAGTTGCTTTATGTAGTGTTATATAAATCCCAATTAACTGGTTTCACCTAGTGTTCTTTAATTGTTTGATAGTGTTTTTCACATCTTCAATATTCTTTGATCCTTGTCTCATTAAGGCATGTCCATCAATCATCTTTATTATTATTCCTTTACTTGAAGCATACTTTGTCTGATTTTTAATATAATCAGTCCAGTTTTATGTATATTGTTTGTATGGTATATATTTTACCATCATTTTATTTCCAACCTTTCTGCATATTTATATTTAAATACATCTCTTGTGGAGAGCATGTATTTGGTCTTGATTTTTTCCCAGTCTGACAGTCTTTGCCTTTTAATTAGAATGTTTAGATATAATGTAATTTTGATATGGTTAGGTTTAAGACTACCATCTTACTTTTGTTTTTCTATTCTTTCCCCCGTTCTTTGTTTTTTTCCTCTTCTTCCTTATTTTTGATTAATTGAATATGTTTTACTCTTCTATTTTATCTTTCTTTATATCTCCTTATTTTGTTATTTTAGATGTTGCTGTAGAGATTAACATATACATCTTTAACTTATCACAACTTAACTTGAGTTAATATTATTCCATGCTATGGACTGAATGTTTGTGTCCCCCCAAAATTCATATGCTGAAGCCCTAATCCCCCCAAGTAATGGTATTTGGAGGTGAAGCTTTTGAGAGGCAATTAGGTCATGAGGGTGGAACCACCATAATGGGATTAGTGCCCTTATAAGAAGAGACATGAGAGAGATGATTCCTCTATCCTCCTCATGGGGATACAGCATGTCATCTACAAACTAGGAAGAGAGCTCTCATCAGGAATAGAATTGGCCAGCACCTTGATCTTGGACTTTCCAGCCTCTAGAACTGTGAGAAATAAATGTTTGTTGTTTAAGCCATCCAGTCTATGGTATTTATTATAGTAGTCTGATCTGACTAAGGCATACCTCTTCATGTATAATATAAGAATATTACAATGCTATGTTTCTATTTACTCCCCTTGTATTATTTTTCCTGTTATTGTCTTACCTTTTACTTCTACATGTGCTTAAATCTCCTAATCCACTTCTATTTTGCTTTAAACAATTTTTTAAATAAAGTAAAAAAAGAGAAAAGGTGTTTTTTATATTTGCCTGCATATTTACTATTTTCAGTGCTTTTCATTCCTTCTGATAGATCAGAGGTCTGCACACTTTTTCTATGAAGGGCCAAAGAGTAAATATTTAAGGCTTTGTGGGCAATACAGTCTCTGTTACAACTATTCAACTCTGCCATTGTAGAGTGAAAGCAGCCATAGATAGTTTGTAAGCTAATGATTATGGCTGTGTTCTAATAAACTTTTTAAGTGAATAATAACATTTGAATTTCATATAATTTTCAAAATATTATTTTTTTGATTTTTTTCCAACCACTTAGATGTGTGAAAATCACCTTAGTTCATAGACCAACCAAAAACAGGTGGCTGGTTTAAGTTGGCTCACAGTCTGTAATTTGCTAACCCCTGGTATACATCCTTAATGCTAGAATCATTAAGCCTCATCCTGAAGGCCATCTTGTAACATTTCTTGCAGTGCAGGTCTACTAATGACAATTTTCTTTTCTGTTTCTCTGAAAATCTACTTACAATGTTTTCAAAGCCTTAAATGTTTACTCTTTGGCCCTTCACAGAAAACGTGTGCAGACCTCTGATCTACCAGAAGGAATGAAAAGCACGGAAAATAGTAAATATGCAGGCAAATATAAATACAATTCTAGGCTGACAGTTTTTGTTTTACAATACCTTAAAGATATTATTCTATTGTTTTCTGGCAAGTTGCATCTCTGTGCTCTGTTCCCTCTGCCTGAAAGTGAAGTCTTTGTTTAGTCCATAGCTGCAGCTTGGAAAGGTAGAATACTGAAGCAAATTCAAAACTCACCTTGTACATTTCTCTCCTCTTAGAAACATGGTCTACATTGTCTTTTGTCTAGTGCCTAAAAAGTTGTTTTATATATTTTCTTCAGTTATATATTTCTTTTTTACAGTGAAAGTAAATCCTATTCCTGTTATTCTGTTGTGGCTGATCCAGAAGTCTCTCGAATATGTTCAAAACATAAGTAGTGATTAGTTTATGTTATAATCATAAAAAGTCATGTTTGGGTCCTGAGAAATGTTTAGTATTTAAGAGTAAATATTTTGCTCTATAATTAACCTCTTTCTCACTCTGGGTTTTCTAAACTTCCTTTTTTAAAATAGGAACCCTAGACAGTTGGACTATGGGGTCATAGCAAAAACCTTATCTTAGGCCATGAATCTTGATGGACATAACCTCAACCTATCAATATTTGTTGAGTACCATCTATGTAAAAAATGCTGGTAGGTCTCAGAATTGTTATTCTTGCAAACTCAAATATTATAAAATAAATATGATGTAATACCACTTTTTGAAGAAAAGTTAAAGAATAATGTCACAGAAACAAGATTCCACAATTCTAAATCATTGGATGTTGATCTATCTGAAAAATGAGTGTTTTCTGAAAAACAAAACAAAACACTGAGAACTGAATTTTAGTCCTAACTCTTTTGGAATGATATTGTGCAGTTCACAGTATTTCCAGGCATTGCTTTCTTCCTCTGTGGTGCTCAGTGATCTTTAAGTTCTCTTAGATATCTAAAATTTGTGATTCTCTGCATGTCCTTGTGTACCATTTGTACCTTTCTTCTGTCTCATGCAATTAGGACATAAATAGAAGAGCATAATGTTTTTGAGATTCTGCATTCTGAATATGATTTTGATTATTTAAAATATGAAATGTTAGAGTGCACTTAAGTTGCAAAAAATGGTTTTCTAAACATAATAGCTAATTACCTTACATGTATGCTTTTATGTGTCCTCTGAGTCATATCTGCTCTCAGTAGCTGCTGACAAAACGGGATTTTACTGCTGAAAGAGCAGCAGATCTAATACTGCTGCAAAAGAGCAGGCTGAATATTATTTTGCCTTGGGTCATCAATAAAATTCTAGTCATGCTCTGATCCTACACTTTTTATTGTTCCCCATGATACATGACAGGTAAACGAAGACTTTACTTTTTCAGGCATTGCAAAACTTAAATGAAGTATTGGAAAATACCTAAAAAGTCCCAAGTCTTAGAGAGGTTGGAAAGCTTTCTCCCTGACTTAGTGACACACGCAAATTGGTGTATTTGTTAGGGTAATACTGACTGCTATAACAAATACACCCACACATAAAGTGGCTTGCAATAATAGGAGTCTGTCTCTTGCACATGTAGTAGTCTCTGGCAGGTGAACACATGAACAGTGCAGGTCTCCTTTTTGTGGTTGTTTTGGAGCCCATGTTGACGGAGGCTCTGCCATTATTCAGGGATATAGGCAGATAGGGACTCTGTCAACACAACATACCATGTCCATGGCTGCAGTAGTCATATCCATTCCACTTAGTCAGAAGTGGGGAGAGAGCATGAAGAAGATCATGAGAGGTTTCTGTGGGCCATTCTTCTTCAATTCCATTGGCTTCATCTATCTAGAAAACAGATGGAGAAATATCAGAACAGGAAATAAGAGCCCAAACTGTCTGACTCCTGAGCCCATGCTCTTAAGTCTTCTACATTATCTTTTCTGATCTTGAAGCTACTTGTCTGTCTTAGTCCATTTAGGCTGCTATAACAGAATATCATACACTGGGTGGCTTATAAACAACAGAAATTTATTTCTCACAGTGCTAAAGGCTGCGAGTCCAAGAATAGGGTACCAGCAGATTCAGTGTCTGGTGAAAACCTGCTTCCTGGTTCATAGCCTTCTTTCTGCTGTGTTCTCACATGGTGGAAGGGGTGAGGGAACTTTGTGGAGTCTCTTTTATAAGGGCAGTACTTCAATTCATGAGAGCTCGTCTGTCCTGACCTAATCACCTCCCAAAGGCCCCACCTCAAATGGGGCCCCATCACATTGAGGATTAGGTTTCAACATATAAATTTTGGGGGACACACAAACATTCAGTCTATAGCATTGTCCAACTCTGGAATTCTACCAAATAAACTATTATTCGAATGCAATCTTGTATGAAACTACTAATGAAGAACAATGAAGTTTTTATTTGAATGTTTCCTATGATTTTCCAGATTTTTCCCAAAAGGCCCTCTGTCTCTTTTTTTCATCCAGCTCTAAACTGAATGTGAGAGCAGAGCTTCCTCCTTTTGATAACTTGGAGATCTAAATTTGCCCTGGGAAATTCAGGGAACACAGATAGGCACACAATGCACAATCAGCAGCTGTTTCTGTCTTGGAGCTGCAATGTTCGTATTTTGAAAGGTGGTTTTTAAAACTAACTTAATCTGTAGCCCTGTTAAGTGGAAGGGGCTTCACACCCCTTTCTTCTGGATCAAAGAGGATGAAAAGTTATGTTTATTTATCATTATATTTGTTATCCAGTAACCTCAGGTTTCATGTAAAAACTCAGCTGTGTACTTGTATCTGCTTTGGCGTTAAAAAAATATATATACAGTCTTAATAATTGTTAATGTTCCATTTTCAAGTCCCCAGAGATATATCTGTCTTTTTCAATGCATGCAACTCAGTTTTCAGATGTGCCCCTTGAGGCTTTTTCAACTTTTGCTATTTTTCTGGACAGCCATTTTATAGTCCTGATGAACAGAACATATACTTTCAGCTATCCAGAAAAGATACCACATTTACATGGTATTAGCTAAAACGAAAGATACTTTCCATCCAAAAAATGTCCAAAGACACTTTCTTCCTCCAAACTGAGGCAAAACTGCCAGACATTTGGCTTCTTTTAAAAACACATATATCCAAGACAACTGTGATTTTCATGAGTTTTATGGATAGAAAAAAGCTTTCACTCAGCTCTTTAATTCAGAGTTGTCCTGCAATATAATGATAGGAACTCCAGTGGGCTTATTCTTTAATGGAAGATGGGATTGTTCTATATTTGTGTCCACTGAAGACAAAATTAATTGCAGATAGGAAGTTCGTGGACTCACATGGAAAAGATAATGACCCACATTTGATGATAAGTTCTGACCATTATTAGATGCTTCCAGAATTACTATGGTAATTCTGGAAGCAGAATTCTGAATATGGTTTAGGTAATTTTGCATGCTTTATTTTGTTGTAAAAATAGTTTGGGGGGAATATAAATGATGTGCTCAATGGGAGTGATTATGCTTTTTTTTTTTTAATTTTATTTATTTATTTATTTATTTATGGCTGTGTTGGGTCTTCGTTTCTGTGCAAGGGCCTTCTCTAGTTGCGGCAAGCGGGGGCCACTCTTCATCGCGGTGCGCGGGCCTCTCACTGTCGCGGCCTCTCGTTGCGGAGCACAGGCTCCAGACGCGCAGGCTCAGCAATTGTGGCTCACGGGCCCAGTCGCTCCGCGGCATGTGGGATCCTCCCAGACCAGGGCTCGAACCCGTATCCCCTGCATTGGCAGGAAGACTCTCAACCACTGCGCCACCAGGGAAGCCCGATTTTGCTATTTTTTAATTGCGGTAGAGTACACATAGCAAAATTTACCATCTTAATCCTTTTTAAGTGTACAGTTCAGTGGTGTTAAATACATCCATAATGTTGTGCAACTGTCACTACCATCCATCTCCATAGACCTTTTCATGTTATGAAACTGAAATGCTATATCCATTTGACAATAACTCCCCATTCTCTCCTTCTCCCAGTCCCTGGCAACTACCATTCCACTTTCTCTCTCTATGAATTTGACTACTCTAGGTACTTCATATAAGTGGACTCATATAGTATTTGTCTTTTTGTGATTGGCTTCTTTCACTTAGCATAATGTCCTCAAGTTTCATCCACGTTCTAGGATATGTTAGGATTTCCTTCCCTTTTAAGGCTGAGTAATATTTCATTGTATATATGTACCACATATTGGGTTGCTTTCATGTTTTAGCTGTTGTGAATAATGCTGCTATGAACGTGGGTTTATAAATATCTCTTCAAGATCCTGCTTTCAATTCTTTTGGGTATATATCCAGAAGTGGAATTGCAGGATCATATGGTAATTCTATTTTTAATTTTTTGAGGTGCTGTCATACTGTTGCTCATAGCAGTTGTACCATTTTACATTCCCACCAACGGTACACAGGGATTTTTTTCCATGTTTTTTAAAAAATTAATTAATTAAATAATTTAATTTTGGCTGCTTTGGGTCTTCGTTGCTGTGTGCGGGCTTTTCTCTAGTTGCGGCAAGCGGGGGCTACTCTTCGTTGCCGTGCATACGCTTCTCATTGTGGTGGCTTCTTTTGCTGCGGGGCACGGGCTCTAGGCACGCGGGCTCAATGGTTGTGGCTCGTGGGCTCTAGAGCGCAGGCTCAGTAGTTGTGGTGCACGGGTTTTATTACTCCGCAGCATGTGGGATCTTCCTGGACACTGGCAGGCAGATTCTTAACCACTGCACCACCAGGGAAGTCCTTTCCATGTTTTTTAAGGGAGGCAGCTATGATGTGATAGTAAGTGCATCAGCTTTAGAGACAAAAACAAAATGAGTTTTAGTCCCTGCATATCATTCATGTGACTCAGGACTGTATGATTCTTAATCTCTCTGAATCTCAGTTTTCTCCTTTTTAAAAAATACCTACTTCACAGGATGCTGTGAGGTTAATAAGATAATGTGTGTAAAGGCCACTGGAACTGTCAAGTTCTATAAAAGTGTGAAATATTTATTATGATATATTTGAATATTGAGAAATAAAAATCTGCATTCTCTTTCCTGATCTTGTACATATGTGTGCACACACACGGACATAGTGTCACTGAGTATTTCGCTATAGGGCTTACTATTTACAACACATACTGAGTTTCAGTAAAAGTTAAATTTAATGCCAAGGATAATAATCTCATGGAGAAGAGCTCCATTTTATACCATTAGCATAAGAATATCAATAGAAAAATCCCTGCTGTGTATAGCTACACCTGTTAGCCAGTAGTGTGCTATGCCATAACTTTCCTTTCTGAAGGAAAATATTTAAGTCCCAGGGAGTTGTGTACAGTCACTATGACTGACTTAGGTGGATTTAAGTAGCTTTGACATTTAGTATCTATGTGACAAAGGCCAAGTTCCTATGTCTCTGAGCTTCAATTTATAAGTTTCAAAACTGAGGGAATTGGAATAAATCATCATTAGGGGCTTTTCCAGATTTGAAAATCTCTGATTCTAGGATCACTGTGTGGTTGGTCTAATATGATCTGATTGTTAACTCCTGTCAATGTTCTTGAGTTCAGGTAACATAATGGATCCAGAAGCAATTCATTAAGAAAGTAAAGTAATAATAGAAGTAAGAATAATTTCTACCAAGCATGAGTGAAATTTCTCAAGTCCAATAAAAGAATGACTTGTGGTTGGATAAGATCTGATAATGTTTGTAGTCTTTGGAAGAAAAATTATATAAAAAGTGAAAGACTGATTATTAGTATGCAGTTAATAAAAATAGTATAATGTTCTAGAGTAGTTCTGTCCAATAAAATATTGTGCAATGATAGAAATGTTCTATACCAGCACCATCAATATGGCAGTCATTAGCCACTATGTGTCTATTAAGAGCTTGAAATATGATTAGTGAGACTAAGGAACTGAAAAATTTGAATGTTATTTAAGTTTATTTAATCAAACTTAAATAGCCATATGTGGCCAGTGGCTACTTAACTAGAGAACTGTTATAGAGAATATGATCTGTTCCCTGAATTATAAACTTCTTTAGGGCAGGAAATCTGATTATTCATCTTGCTGTGCATTCACTAAAGCCAACACAAGGAGATCAATAAATAATTGTGTCAATAAAGGATGTTCCTTAAAAAAATGATTTGTGGTCAAGTATATTTAGAAAATACTATATCTTCTATCACATTTTTTGAGGTTCATAATGCACAATAACACATTAAATTCTTTGACAAATTCTCTAATAGATAGATATATTTTGTTTTAAATCTACATCTTTCAAACTTATTTCACTACAGACTTCTTTTATATGTGTGTGTGTGTGTGTGTGTGAGAGAGAGAGAGAGAGAGAGAGAGTGAGAGAGAGAGAGAGAGAGAGAGAGAGAGAATGAATATCCCATAGAACACAATTTGGGAAACAGCTCATTTATTGAGAGACATAGGGCTTGGTTGGTAGAATACAGGACCACCCATCAGATGGATGAGCTCACTCTGTCCAGGTGCCTAGATTCTTCTCTCTATATAATATAGATGGAAGGTATTGATGGAGTGAAGGGCTTTGGAATGGAAACCAGAAGGTAGGCATCCAGGAAACTGGGATACAAAATATTTAAGGACTCAGAACCCTCTGTGGAATTGGGAAAGGAGGCTTGTTATCTGGAACTCCATGTGAGAATGGTCTTCATAAGGTGAACACCTGCTCCCTTGAGAAATACTGTTTCTGACTATTGAAAGTAATGTATGTTCTTAATGTTTGTTGTTTTTTTGAGTCTCTTACGGATTGTTTATTTAGATGCTTTTTCTATTCCTTTTGGAGGAATGTCAGCTTTAAACCTGACTTTGGTATTTAAAGTACTAGGATTTCCCTGAGAAAGATTTTTGAAATTTATATTAAAATGAAAAACACAAAACCTCCAATCCTTATCCTTGGGTTTCCATGATTGAAATTTTGGTTGGAGTTGGATCACATTTACCTAAAAATTAGATATGGTTAATATCTAATATAAGGAGCAAGAGGAGAAAGATCAAACCTTCTTGTTTATCTAGCTTTGTATCATCCTGAGAGTCTATGCATAAAAGTGTGAGTGAGAAGTAGAGCTGCCTGAAACTACCTGGTATAACACATTTTTTCCAGAGAGTAAAAATACTTGGTTACCTCTTGATTTATGAGACAATGAAATATTCCAGCACATAAATATTGACCCTGAGACCCATGGGATATAGGAGTGTTAAGCACATTTGCAAGACATAAAGACCAAAGCTAAATGAAGTTACATCTTTTCCTATAAAACGCAAGCTGTCCCTCAATGGATTTTACCATCCTGTTGATTTTATTTCCTCCATCTTTATAATTGGAGACATCCTGGCAGCCTGTTGAAAACACCGCTAGTATTTCTTCCTGAAATTTAGCCAACCTACTAATTATCCTTAAAATTCTGATTAGGCATTTGCCCCTAAAATTAACACATCAGCGAAATACCAGAATTTTGAGCCGGAAGCTGAGAACAGGAAAATGGCTAAATAAAGCCATTAAAAAAACAATCTATAGGAACAATTTTCTGACATGAAATAGATTTTTAAAAATTAAAAATATTATATTTCATTTAACTTGCCTTGGATCAGGAAGAATCTTAATTCTGCATATTGAATACAGCTGCCCTAACATTTATTTTTTATCTGCATGGACAGGGGCACCATGGAAACAGGGCAGAAGTTAGCATATACAGATGCAGATGCTGGTAGGTGTATAGATGTTAGAATTCTCTTGTAGAAGGTTGCATAAAATAAGTCGGGGACACATTGTGTTGTATCCCAAGGTTTGGTGGGGAAAAATGCCTTTCCCAATCAGGCCCTGCTTTTCAGCACCATATAAGAATCCCCTGGGAAGCCATGAAGCTTTAGAAATCTTACTTCAGTTGTAATTATCTCTCTTCTCCCATCAGATCATATCATCCTTGAGAATAGAGATAATAATAATGAATGTATTCTTTAAACAAACATTTATCTCAGGTCTGCTAGATTCCAGGCATTGTTCTAGGTATTATAGTCGTGGTTCTTGCTTTCAAGGAGTTTATATTCTCTTGTTGGGGGAGAGACAAACAATAAGCAAATGAAGGGCTGAATATATTTCAGATATTCACAAGTGCTGAAAAATAAATGAAACAGGTAGCATGATAAGGAATGAGGGTAGTCCAGGAAAGCCCTTCTGAGAATGGAACTTTAGAGCTGGGACCCAGCATGAGGAAAGAGCCAGTCACAAGAGGGCAGATTGAAGTAAGAGAAATAAGTACAAATGTGTTAGAGTAGGAGAGTTTTAGTTTTCAAGGACAGAAAGAAGATCAGCAGGCTGGCTGGAGTAAAGGATCTGTTGGGAGAGTACAGCCAGATTACATAGGGCCTTGAAGGCCATGTTAACACTGCTGTTTTGCTGAGTGCTTTACCTGCATGGTCTCACTTGGCAAAACCACAGCTCATTTAAATTTCAACTTTGTCTCTTCCTCTGTGATGTCAATAAGGCAATGATGATGACTCTCACCACTTCTATCCCATGTAGTACTGGAAGTCCTGGACTGAACAGTTAGGCAAGAAAAAAGAAATAAAGGCATCCAAATTGGAAAAGAAGATGTAAATTTATCTCTGTTTGTAGACATGATCTTATATTTAGAAAACCCTAAAGACTCCACCAAAAAAAAAAAAAAAAGTTGGAACTAATAAAAGAATTCAGCAAAGTTGCATGCTACAAAATCAACATGCAAAAGTCAGTTGCATTTCTATACACTAACAATGAACTATCAGAATGAGAAATTAAGAAAACAATCCCATTTACTATGGCATTACAAATAATAAAATACTTAGGAATAAACTTAACCAAGGAGGTGAAAGACTTGTATATTGAAAACTATAAAACACTGATGAAAGAACTCAAAGCAGACACAAATAAATGGAAAGACATCTCATGTTCATGGACTGTAAGACTTACTATTGTTAAAACGTCTATATCACCCAAAGTGATATACAGATTCAGTGCAATCCTTATGAAGGTCCCAATGACATTTTTATAGAAATAGAAAAAACAATTCTGAAATTCATATGGAACCACCAAGGACCCCCAAATGGCCAAAACAACTTTGAGAAAGAACAAAGCTGGAGGCATCACACTTCCTGATTTCAAAATATATTACATGAGCTGTGGGAATGTAAATTGATACAGCCACTATGGAGAACAGTATGGAGGTTTCTTAAAAAAACTAAAAATAGGACTACCATATGACCCAGCAATCCCACTACTGGCATATACCCTGAGAAAACCATAATTCAAAAAGAGTCGTGTACCACAGTATTCATTGCAGCTCTATTTACAATAGCCAGGACATGGAAGCAACCTAAGTGTCCATGGACAGATGAATGGATAAAGAAGATGTGGCACATATATACAATGGAATATTACACAGCCATAAAAAGAAACAAAATTGAGTTGTTTGTAGTGAGGTGGATGGACCTAGAGTCTGTCATACAGAGTGAAGTAAGTCAGAAAGAGAAAAACAAATACCGTATGCTAACATATATATATATGGAATCTAAAAAAAAAAAAGGTTCTGAAGAACCTAGGGGCAGGACTGGAATAAAGACACAGACGTAGAGAATGGACTTGAGGACACGGGGTGGGGGAAGGGTAAGCTGGGACGAAGTGAGACAGTGGCATGGACATATATACACTACCAAATGTAAAATAGATAGCTAGTGAGAAGCAGCTGCATAGCACAGGGAGATCAGTGCTTTGTGACCACCTAGAGGGGTGGGGTAGGGAGGATGGGAGGGAGACGCAAGAAGGAGGAGATTTGGGGATATATGTATATGTATAGCTGATTCACTTTGTTACAAAGCAGAAACTAACACACCATTGTAAAGCAATTATACTCCAATAAAGATGTTTAAAAAATCTATTACAAAGCTACAGTAATTAAAAGAGTATGATACTGACATAAAAATAAACAACGGAACAGAATAGAGAGCCCAGAAATAAACCTTTACATATATGGTCATCTGATCTTTTGACAAGGGTGCCAAGAATACACAATGGGAAAATGGTGTTTGCAAAACTCGATACTCACAAAAAAATGAAATTAGACCCTTATCTGTGCCATACGCAAAAAGAACTCAAAATGGATTAAAGACTTGAACATAAGACTTAAAACTCTAAAACTCTTGGAAGAAAACATAGGGGAAAGGCTTAATGACATTGATCTTGGCAATATTTTCTTGTATATGATACCAAAACAGGCAACAAAAGTAAAAACTGACAAGTGGACTGCATAATCTAAGAAACTTCTGCACAGCAAAGGAAACAGAAAAGGTAACCAATGGAATGGAACCTGTGGAGAAATAATTTGCAAACCACATATCTGATAAGGGGTTAATCTCCAAAATATAAGGAACTCCTACAACTCAATAACAAACAAATAATCTGATTAAAATATGAGCAAAGGATTTTAATAAACATTTTTTCCACAGACAACATATAAATGGCCAACAGTTATAGCAAAAGATGCTCGACATCACTGATCATCAGGGAAATTCAAATCAAAACCACAATGAGATATCACCTCACACCTGTTAGGATGGATTTTATCAAAAAAAAAAAAAAAGATAACAAATGTGGAGAAATTGGTATCCTTGTAAACTGTTGGTGGGAATGTAAATTGATGCAGCCACTGTGAAAAAAATTATGGAAGTTCATCAAAAAACTAAAAATAGAACTACCATATGTTTCAGCAATGTATATATTCAAAGGAATTAAAATCAGTATCTTGAAGAAATATCTGCACCCCTATGTTCATTATATTGAACATCTGCTCCATGTTCATGCATCATTGTTCACAAATGTCAAGACATAGAAGCAACCTAAATATCTATCAGCGAACGAATGGATGAAAAAATGTGGTATACATACAATGGAATAGTATTCAGTCTTAAAAGAAAATCTTGCCATTTGCAACAGCATGGATGAACCTGGAGGACATTATGCTAAGTGAAGTAAACCAAGCACAGAAGGACAAATATTACATGATCCAACTTATCTGAGGAATATTGTCAGACTCATAGAAACAGGGAGTGGAATGGTTATTTCCAGGTGATGGGGAGATGGGGAAAAGGGGACGTATTACCCAAAGGGTAGGAAGTTTCAGTTATACAAGATGACTAAGTCCTAGGGATCTACTATATAGCATAGTGCATATAGTTAACAATACTGTATTGTATATTTTAAAATTTGTTAAGAGGATAGATCGTATATTAAGTGTTCTTATCGCAAAAATAATATAATAAATAAGAAGGCAGGAGGAAACTTTTGGAGGTGATGGATAGGTTTTTGGCATAGATTGTGGTGATGGTTTCATGGGTGTATACTTATTTTCAAACCTATCAAGTTGTATACACTAACTATGTATAGCTTTCTGTATGTCAAAAAAAGAAAACAAACAAAAAATCTGTCTCAGTATGAGGGTATGAGGCTTAGTGCCCTTGTCCTCAGTAATGCTGATAATAGAAAACTATATTTCTGAACTGCATTACTTTACCCCTGCCAAAGAAGTACCTTTTCATGAATTTACCTTTTAATGATGTGGAGGATCCAAATGAGGACTGGTCATGTGATGAGAACTTCTGTTTCTTACAAAGGTGACTACTGAATTTAATGTTTGTCAGATTGCTCACCTTTCCTTCTGTAAGTATCCATGTGAAAATTGGGATTTTAAAATTTGGATTTATAAATATTTATCTCTCCTAAAAACTTGACAGTGGCTTCTTGCTCTTCCTCTCTCCCCCTCTTCTACCTTTTCCTTCTTTCAGTATTTTGCCATGACTATCAGGAAACTCAAATATAAATTTAATTATAAAAAATACAATAACCACAGGAGCCTAGGTATATATTAATTTGTATCTCCCAGTAGCTGTAGGGTTGAAATTTTCCATTTCTATTTTAATACTCACACCTTATATGTGTCTTTAATTGCAGTACCCTCAAATCCTTTTTAGACAGGTAAAGCATTATTTGTAAACTAACATATGCTTAATAAGCAACCATCTGCAATGGTAATAAGCATTTTCTCATTCCTATAGTCATAATTTCATAGTTTCATTCTTTGGGGTTTTTAGCTTTATAACTAATTCCCATTATCCTTTCACCAATTATTTGTGTTCTGCCCAAATTACCTCAGATCCTTCTACCTACCCTCCCAAGTTGTGTAGACTTTCTTCTAGTGGTTTATATCCGGATTCTCTTGGAAAATTTCTCTCTGGCTGCTAGCCACATTAACAGTTTACACCGAACTGGAAGTACCTGGGAGTTCACATCCTTCTGGAGTGGCCCTTAGTCAATGACCGATTAAGGCCTAGCTCCTTTACCTTCAATTGGGACAAACTATGATATGTAATTTATACTCTAGAGCTTTCAGCTCCAGCAGGCTGAAGCTGAGGCTGGTGGTGAAAGTGAGGCTAGGACTTGACATGGAATCACACCTTTGTATGGCTTCTTCACCTCCGTTGTCCTGCTTTCCTCATTTCCTGACTGGTTACTCTTGGGAGCACTTCCTTAATAAATTTCTTGCACATGAATTCTCCTCTCAATGCTTGCTTCTAGTGAACCTGACACCATTTATTGAGTTTGGATCTTTACACACACACACACACACACACACACACATATGCACAGTCTTAGAACACTGACTGTAGAAGAAAAGGGCTGAATATTAATACTTTAATTAATTAAAGCATAGAGACATTCAGAGTAGAACAACATAACTATCCCAATCCTAGGGTAATTAACAATAAATCCTTACTGGAAGAACCAAACTTCTTCAGGGATATTGTTGATGAAGATATAGTACCTACAGTGGGTGGAGTGAGGCAGAGTGGTGGCTTTGGAGTCAAACAGATATTAATGTGAA
Organism: Balaenoptera physalus; assembly: GCF_965194825.1. Classification (NCBI taxonomy): domain Eukaryota; kingdom Metazoa; phylum Chordata; class Mammalia; order Artiodactyla; family Balaenopteridae; genus Balaenoptera; species Balaenoptera physalus. Next base: position 70,745,188 of record NC_138894.1, on the reverse strand, counting down.
TCCTGACTATGACACTCATTAGATGTACAACACAGTATGTCTGCACACCTTATTTTTCTTATCTCTAAAGTGGGAAACATAACACCTACCTTGTAGGAATGTTGAGATGATTAGAAATTGTGATGTGTAAGACAATAGCCTCAGTAAGATGTTCATTCTCCAATTAAACCTACATTTTTAGAGATGTAGAGGTAACATTTTATTTAAAGAGAGATAAGATTCTTAAATACACAGAAGAGAAATCTCAGGGTGGATGGGAGTGAGATAGGAAAACCAATGGAAAGTCATTAGTAAGATACAAAAGAGTCAAGGCAAGAAAAAGATTTAAAAAAAAAAGAACCATTCAGCTAAGATTTCTTTTAGTTGTTAATTAAAGGAAGGAGATTAAAAGAGAAACTAGACCTTAATATCTGTCTGTTGACTGTTGAATTTAGTATAATACCTATCACAGAGAAGGTTCTTCCTCTAAAATAGAATCTCATTGAATAGTGTTTAGAATTTGTTGTCTAAACCTCATGCTCAAATTAACCTCATAGTAAACCTTACATAGCTCTTATTCCACATGTGGATTCAGTCATTTCCAAAACACAGCAACAGTAAAACTTTTAGTGCTTTTTGTAGGGTATCTAATTAATGAAAGGTTTAAAATATCACTCTGGTTAGATATCTAAGTTGTGGGGATGGTACCAGATCATTGTAGTCAATATCCTGGAGTCTGGAACAGGCACACCAGGATATCAGCAACTCGTGTAGAACATTATCTCAGCCAGGACTATTTATGTTTGGACATGCTGCTATTTACAAAGTAACACTATTAATGAGGGCTACTTCAATTTAGCTGTTCAAAACAATGGAACATTTATTTGTCTAAATAAATTTGAAGAAATATTGCCAAAGAAATAAGTGAAAGATTCAAGCTTGCTCATTTGCAATGGAGTGATTATTGAAAATGATAATGGGAATGACAGTTACAAAACTAAGTCCAATGAGAGAAGCTGTGAAATTATGACTACAGGGGAAAAAAGTTTGTTAGGAACACTCACTTCTGGGGACAGTTTGGCTATGGTGGTGGAGTAAAATAATGGTGAGTCTGACTCTGGACACATTTAATAGGAAACATAGTATACTCTACCACGCCCCCTCCAAATGAAACAGATGGCTCTATGGGGAGGATATAGTCCTGGAAAATATCATGGGAAGATACCATTTAAGACAGAGATCGGAGAAAGAGACTACGACCAAATCACTATCCTCATCTTTTCGTTTATTTCATGGGTAGACAGTAACATTCTTTCACTGTGTGCTTGCTATGAAATTTTGGAAAAGGCATATGGTGATATGTCCAGTCCAAAAGAACTATGATTCAATTCTTATAGATAAAGGAGATTAGCAAAGAGGCAGCCTCTGTATATTTATGTGGATTAAATACCAAAGCCGTGGAAATAGTTGTAGGATGACTAAGCTAGCCAGTCTTGTATGATGTAATCATTCTATTGGGAGACATTTTCTTGAATCTTTGCTAATTGTACTAAACGTTAAGAGAATTACCACAGTTCCCTTTGAAACACTTCTGTCCAAAGGAGAAGGAAGAGAAAGATCAAGTAGTTGGGACGAAAAGAAATGGTAATGGGTGATAAAGCTTAGTACAAACTATTTTTGCGTTAAAATATAGGGAGTACCAAAGTATATTTTAGATACCATGCATTAAAAATCAACTTGGGGGAAATAGTTTAAAGTTTTCCTAATTGAGAACAGATTCAGTTACAGAACAGGAAAAGTCTCTGAGTCTCATTAATTCAGTAAGAAAGTAAAGCATATGCTTCTAATAATGCAATATAAGATTAGCCATCATGCGTATAATTGCGGGTATCATATGAAATTCACTTTCTTTAATTATGTGTATTCACTTCTCTTTAAGAATGAGAATTCTAAGCTTTTCCACACAAATGTATTTATACTTTCAAACCAATTAATGTAAAAATGATCCTCTAGTAGGGTTTCAAAATATTGAGAAAATCTTAACCTGAGTCAATGAATGTCAAGAAACTGCTTTTAAATTAAACACGTGAAAACTTTTAGATTTTTTGTTTTTGAAAATGCTTATACTTTGGAATGAAATAATTCATCTAGCTAGACAGAAAGCATACCCCCACCCTCTACTAAATTTTGTTTTGAGCAACATTGGTTTATATTGTATATACTTTCCAGACTAAAACTATTAATCTTGTGCTACCATGAATTCACGTGTGTGCTGAAATAGCATTTCTGTGAGAGCTAGTAGTTTTCTAGTTGTACCATGAAAAACATTGATTATGCATTACGAAGAATCAGCAATAAAAGCAAATGGATAAATATGTGTTGGTTGAGATGAAAGGGGATATAAATCTTTAGACACTAGATTTGTGAGCACAAAGTAAACAGAAGTTGGGCCGTATTTGGCATTTCTTCAACAAACAATGTTAAATGTTTAAAAACTTTGTGACGAAATGAATTCATCTTCTGGTTTTTGACCTGTTCAAATTTTCTGTCCATATATTGTCCTCTAGAGGAAGATACTTCTTTACTTTAAACTGATGACTTAAAGTATCAGGTGACGTTTTCTCTGTGGGCAGAAGTAGGTCAGTGATTACATTTTCTTGAGTCAGTATAGAAATTACAAAAAGTAAAATCAATGTTGTATTTCATAAAGGTAAACTTAGTCTATTAAAAAAACTGCCTTTTTATTCTGGGCTTATATCCTATTTACTTATGTGGTTTTAAATTTCCCTTTTATGAAACGATAGTGATGGTAGGTAGGACTTAGGTTTTTATCTTTTTAACATCCTTATTTGGCAAAAGAAAAGTTGATGCCATATGTTGGTCCTTGTTTTAAAAAATTACCTAAGTAGTAAATTCCAGAACTGGTTTATACTCAATATAATACAGCTGTATTGGCTGTGAAAATATTGAAACATGTTCATAACTATTCTTGCCCTAAGTGCCTGCCTTCCCCCAACTCTGGCCACTCAGTCCCCTTTCTTGAGACCCCAGACGTCCTTGAAAGTAAGTATCTAAAGAGTTAATGCCTGTCACAGCTGGGTTCATCAGGATACTTTCTGACTGCTGTTAAATATTTTAAATAGAACCCATGGCAAAATCCAAATGCCTAGGAACCACTGGTGTAAAATGAGTGTTGTTATCTGATTCCTTCAAGAAAGCCAAAAAATGCTAGTGGCTCTCAGCCATGTAATCCCTTAAAAACTGTACTCAGGACAATCTGGCAACTCCTATAACTCAGTATAAAAATCTCCATAAATAGAAACATAGGACTTTATGCTTCTTAGGCATAAATAGTTATAGAATGAGAAAGGGTGGGGAGACCTTTTAAGCGCAGATAGCAGGGCGGAGATGGACACCCTGCATCTCTTTTCTCTTTCTTCTCAGAATTCTTTCTTTAGTAAGAGAGATATGATCTATGCAACTAGGAAGAAGAAATGCACTGACTGAAAAAACATTCAGCTTTGACAAGAGCAAGCTTTAGAACAAAAAGATGAGAACAAATACCTAAATAGACTTTAAAGACAACATTAAGCAAAGTGATTAAAGAAGTTTAAAATCTTGTTTTGCATTTGCTGGAGCACATTAAAAAATAAAATACCCTTCTCTCCCTTGTTCTTTTCTTTTTTTTTAAATTAATTAATTATTTATTTATTTTTGGCTGTGTTGGGTCTTTGTTTCTGTGCGAGGGCTTTTCTCTAGTTGCGGCAAGCGGGGGCCACTCTTCATTGCGGTGCGCAGGCCTCTCACTATTGCGGCCTTTCTTGTTGCGGAGCACAGGCTCCAGACGCGCAGGCTCAGTAGTTGTGGCTCACGGGCCTAGTTGCTCCGCGGCATGTGGGATCTTCCCAGACCAGGGCTCGAACCCGCGTGCCCTGCATTGGCAGGCAGATTCTCAACCACTGCGCCACCAGGGAAGCCCCTCTCCCTTGTTCTTATATGCTTGTCTTCCAAGCAAAAGATAGGAGGACCAAAATGAGTAGTTAACTTGGATTGACCTTCGAACAGCTGCCCCATTAAACTTCAGAGGATGTGCATCCCCATTGTTGCAATCAAGTGACTATAGCTAGTGCTTCTGTGTATGTTAAAGCTGAAGAAACACTTGAAAGAGGTGACTAACCCTTTTTGGGATCTGAATCAACAAAATGTGTGATGCTCTTACATGAATAATATTGTTATTTGAAATATAAACTTTATCTGTTTCTCTGCCCTTTGAAAAAAGGTGAAGCTAGTCATCTTGATTTTGCTTCTCTTATTTTATTGAAGCTCTGCCAATATTTCTGCAGAAGAAAAGAGATGTGTTGACAGTTCTCTATTACAAAATGCATAAATAAAAATTTTGGTGTCATGTAGAAGTTTAAATATTGAGAATATAATTATACAATTATGGTTTAAGGTTTTCACATTGATTATCTTTAGAGAGAGTCTGAGATAGAGAGGGTTAATGGGCACACTGAAATGAGCAGAGAAAATGCCACTGCAGGTGTTTGCTTTAACACGGTGTTGATGGAAAGCCAGGGTGACCTAAGTAGGGAAATGAGCAAAAGAGAGCGTTGAAGGGGCTAGTATAAAACACAAGTATGTGACCGTGTCAAGCTTTATTCCTAGAATTGTTTTGGCTTTTCTTGTTTGAGAATGCTGCTTTGCTAATTTCTGTATAAGCCCAATTAGTTTTTTATGAGGACAGGGCAATTAGAGTGGAGATTTCAGAAAAAGGGTTATTTAATCACACATAGGAAGCTGCAAATTCCTTATTTTCATTTGACAAACTTATCAGGTAAAATGAATTACTTCTCTAGGTTTTCTTTGTTTGTATTCTTTAACTTTATATACTAGGAAATTTATAACATATGCACATACAATAGCAGAGAGACTAGTGTAATGAACTCCTATTTATCCAGCCTCCAAAATTATCAGCTTCCCTGCCAACTTCCTGGCTCCTCTCATCTCCCAGAGTATTTTCCAGCAAATCTCAGTCATTATGTCATATCAACTGTTGTATTTCAATATACATCTCTAAATAATAAATACTCTTTTAAAATATATCTACAACCCCATTGTCATACTAAGAAGTGCTACATTATATTTATAGTACCATAAATAAATAATTTCTTAATATAATAAAAAATCCAGTGTTCACATTTTTTTATCTCATTTTTTTAATGATTTGTATGACTCAAATAATGGACTTGAAATAATGTCCATACATTACAGTTGGTTAGTATGTTTCTCAAGGCCCTGTTAATCTATAAGATTATTACTCTTTCTGTTTTACTTCCTCCTTGCTTTTTTTTTTTCTTTTCTGGTTGTTGTCATAGCAACTGAGCTCTTTGTTTATAGGGTAGATTTTGTTGATTACATTCCTGAGGTATTGTTTACATGTTTCTCTGATCCCTATGTCTTCTGTAAATTGTTGGTTAGACCTAGAAACTTGATCAAATTTAAGTTTGATATTTTCAGTAAGACTACTTCCCAGATGTTACTGTTTACTTTCATAAGGATGTACAAAATCCTTATCCTGTCTAGTTGTTTCTTTCTGTATGTGTGATGTTAGCAGCAATTCAAGATCTTTATCTAGATCTCTGTTTCTTTCATTCCTTCTTATGAAAGATTTGGCTACCCTGAAATACAGCTCATAAAGTCAAGGCAGAACAACTGCTAGACTCCATCCCTTTAGTTATCAGTTAGTATCATTATAAATTCATGGATTAAATCCATTTGATGCATCTTGACCCACAGTGCTACTATCCTTACTGATAGAAGATAGCCTTTGGACTTGAATAGCTTTCAGACTTGAACTGCAACATTGGCTCTTCCCTGGGTCTCCAGCCTCCTGGCATACCCTGTAAATTTTGGACTTGCCAGCCTCCATAGTTCTATAAGCCATATAAGCCAATTCCTTAAAATAAATCTCTCTTTCTCTCTGTTTCTCTGGAGAACCCTGACTTAGACAATTGTTAAACAAAATTTGTATTAATTCAGCAGTCTTCCTGAGTGTCTATTGTTTCAGGCATTCCTTCAGGTGCTGAATATACAACAGAGAAGAAAATAGACCATCTTTTATTGACCTCCTGGATCTTAAATTCTTCTGTTTTCACCAATTAATTACTTCCTTAAAATGCTTTGAGGCATCACTCCTTTACTATTTATGCTATTTGTTCAGCATTTCAGTTCCACATGGTAGACATATAATTATTATTTTGCACAGTCAATATGTGTTTAGAATCACTCAATTTATTTGCTTACTCTTTCTACTCCATATAAGACCATTCTTCTGGGATAGCTTTCCTTTTCTGGAAATGCAGCTTCTAAAAGTTCCTTTAGTAAGAATCTGTTGGTGGTAAATTATCTGACCTTTATTTAATCTGAAAATATTTTTATTTTGCCCTCATTCTCTAAGGTTTTGATATGTGTATAACTTTAGGTTAAGAATGTTTTCTTTTGGAATGAAATAATGCCATTTGCAGCAACATGGATGCAACTAGAGATAATCATACTAAGTGAAGTAAGTCAGAAAGAGAAAGACAAATACCATATGGTATCATTTATATGTGGAATCTAAAATATGACACAGATGAACCTATCTATGAAACAGAAACAGAATCATGAACATAGAGAGCAGACTAGTGATTGCCAAGGTGGGGGAGGGGTTGGGGGAGGGATGGAGTAGGAGGTTGGGGTTAACAGATGTTGGCTTTTATATATGGAATGGATAAACAGCAAGGTCCTACTGTATGGCACAGAGAACTATGTTCAATATCCTACGATAAACCATAATGGAAAATAATATATAAAAAAGAATGTATGTATATGTATAACTGAATTACTTTGCTGTACAGCAGTAATTAGCACAAGATTGTAAATCAACTATACTTCAATAAAAAAGAATGGTTTTTTTTCAAAATATTTAAGCTTCATTTCCACTGCCTTTCAATTATTAAAAAAACAGTCAATTGTGTGTCTTTTCTCTGACTACTTTTAAGACCTTCTTTTTCTCTTTGGTGTTGCACTGTGATGTGTCCTAGTCTAAAGTTAGATTTATTTATACCAATTGGTATAAATTTTTACAACATGGATCTGAGGGTTTATGTCTTTCTTTTAGTCTGGAAAACTATCAGCTTTATCATTTGGAATATTACTTCTATCTCTTCCTCTCTTCTCCTTCTGTAACTCTAATTATATCTATCCTATACCTCATCACTTTATTTTCTCTGTATCCTAATGTATATTTCATATATTTTATCTCTTTGTCTCTCCATACTATATTCTGCAGACTTTTTTTGGCCCAAGTGGGCCAAAGCTTGAGGTTTTTCAAATTTTAGGGGAAATATTCTGTCTCTCCACCTGTCTCCAAGTTTGCATGCTGTCCTTTTCTTTGAGGTTGGTTTATTTCTAGCTCATCCTATTTTTATTTCCTATATCTGTTTCCATATATATTCTCTGTGTGTGTGTGTGTGTGTGTGTGTGTGTGTGACTTCTTGTTAGATTTCCTACCATGGATAGGCTCTACCTTTTTTCTACTGTCACAATGTCCTAGTGAGGTTTCACAATAAGTGTTAGACCCCAGTGTATCAACGTTCATATCCCCTCAGGTACTTACATTCTAAATAGGAAACCACTGCTTTGGAGAATTCAGAGTCAGTAACAAGTTTTAAGTAAGCAAATGCCTTGATTTTACTGTATTAATAAATTATGAACATTATGAAAATTACACAATGATTAAAATAGCATGAAATAAATCATACAGATAAACATCTTCCTTCCCCAGTGAATCATCTTGAAAGTCTTTTTAGATGTGCACACCTTGCTTTACACAATGGAAGTTCAAAACAATTTTTAAGCAGGGGATATGTCATGATTAAATTGGTATTTCAATGAGATCATCTTGTGTGTGGCAAGGAGGAGGTTGGATTAGAGCAGTACTCAACTTTGGCTGTTCATAAGAGTTACATTGATAGCTTTAATAAAGTTTTGATACCTCAAATATTTAATTTAATTAATCTGGATTGGGGCCTAGGCGTCAGCATTTTTCTAAAACAACTCCCCCAGGTCATCCTATTTTCAAGCCATTGTTCAGAACTATGGAGCTAAGGCAATGTAAATGGAGGGAAAGATTTAAATTTAAGAGATAATTGTAAGACAGAATTGTGTGATCTGATAACCAACTGGGCATGTGATAGTGAAAAATGAAAGATAACCGAGAATTTTAGCTTAGATGACAACACATGCATGAGAAGCCAACTTTTGTGTTACTATGTGTTAAAGTAAGTGCTAGCTATGTGTTAATTTAATCTTCACAGCTGTGGCAGAGGCTGGTTATCTGTTCACCATTTCTCTTTCCTTCTGTATGTAGAGCTGGACTACATTCCCCAGTCTTTTTTTTTTTTTTTCCTTTAATTAGGCCATGTGATTGAGTTTAACCTAAAGGAATGTGAGCAGAAGTGATATATACCATTGCAGGTCTGTCCCATAACAACAAAACCTCCTAGGAAATTGTCTTCTTTCTCTTTTTATTTTTTGTTTGCTAAATAAAGCTGATGCCCAGGGTGTGTTTATTATGTCATATCTTCCTTCTTTCTTGGGTCCCTTAATGAATGCATAGAGAAGAGCAGGGCATCACAACTTTTACTTACCATGTCATTGAAATTGAGGTGAGATAAATTTTTGTTGCCTTAAGCCACTGAGATTTCTAGGTTTGTCTGTTACAGCAGCTAGGGTTACCTTAACAATTCTATAAGGTAAGTGCTATTATTAGCCTTACTTTTCAGATAAATGTAGCAGAGAGAGTAGGTTTTCATGGAAAGACTTTGAGATGCCTGTATTTCATTCAAGTAAAGGTACTTACAAATATAGGTGTGAAACTTATGATAGTGGTCAATGTGATAAATACATTCGTGAGTCATCAGCATGCAGGTGATTGTTGAAGCTATGGAAGTGAAAGTGATCTCTTGAGGAGACAAAGCAGAGAATAAAGGAAGTGGACTAATGATAGAATTTTAGTACTAGTAATATTTAAAAAGAGGATCTATTGTGGGAGACCAAGAAAAAAGTTAGAGGTTAGAAAAAAATGAGATGGAGTATCATCAAGAAAATCAAGAGAAGATATACCTTTAAAATGAAAGGTCTATCATAGTGACAAAAGATACAGAGTTCAGTGAGCTAAAAACCAAAGAAAAGGCCACTTATTCAATTAAGTGGTGAATGCTGACCTTTATAAAAGCCCTTTCAAGGAGGTTGTTCAGATTGGAAGTTGGATTAAAATCATTTGACATGTAATTGAAAGAGAAAACTTGTGGGTGATATATGTAGTTTATCTTTTTAAGATGTTTGGCAGTAAGGACAAAAGGTACCATATAGAATAAGCATTTTGATCCCTGGGTCAGCTGAACACCAGAAAAATGAGATTTGCGACAGTAGGGTATGTTTCAGACCAGTTTCTTTGCTTTGAGAAATTTCTGCATGTATGAGAAAATAAATGAATCACTTTTATTTACCCCAATAATATTTACAAATAAATATTAAATGTAAATGGGACTATGTCTGAAAAAGTTAGCACCTTGAAGGCAAGATGATATAAAATTAGGTAAAATTAGGTAGACTGAAACAAAGTGACACTCTAAGAATCAAGTTTAGGGATTAAAAAAATATGGACAACATCGTGTTGTAGGAAAGTAGGGAATAACTAAATATGTTATTTAGCCAGGGGAACAGGAAAGAAAGAAACTTGGAGATGAATCAGACATGGTGATGACTTGCTAATATAGTATTGATATTATACAAATCTGATTCATATTTAATGAACAAGGGTTAAAATCCATGCTTCTTTTCGTACTTTTCTCAGGCAGGAATGCTGTATTTATATTGAGAATGTAAAGAAATATTAAGAAAAAGTGTTGTCCCTTTGTCTTGGACCAAGGACTTTTATTTTTCTTTGCTGACAGTAGTCAGAGATCAAACTTAGCCAGATCAAATTTTCTCAGTGTCTGAGAAGAGGAACGGCTAAGCAGGTCAGTTTCTAGTAGTGGAATTGGAAGTATGTGGTAGGAAAAGATCGAGCCAAGGATATCTTCAAGCAGGTATGTGTGTTGAGTATGGATTATCTGGTGTCTTGAATTTGGTGTTCTTGAAATTATTTGTTGTTATCTTCTGCTCTTTTTTTCTGTTGTTTCTCTTTTTCTTTCTAAGTACATATTTTTTATATGCATTTGGTACTGGGGATATGAACTCAGGATTATACTTCCCCTCCTAGATTAGGAGCAATTTGAGGGCAGGTTTATTTTTTAATCAGAGTCTAGTTACACTGAAGCATAATCGGTGTACAATAAATAAAATTATTAGGCTTTCTAATAGTTCTCCACTGAATTGGGAATGAGGACAGGCAAGAACAAATTTTCCTGAGGAGCTGAGGCACAGGAATGCAGAGCGGTGAAATTTGAAGTAATCTGAGCAAATCTGACACAACCTCTCTATATCCTCACTCTATAGTACTTGTATTTCAATTCAGTTCTAAGCTCACTGAAATAACTTTGAATGTATCCTATTTCTATTGCAGAATTTACCAACATTAAAAGGAGGCATCAATCTCTTAAACTGATCAATCTTCTTAAATTCCCAGGATCTAGGAAGAGTTGTTTGAAAATAATTATTTGATTTTAACATATTGTTTGTAGGTTTCATTCATTCATTCAACAGATATTTTTAAGCATCAAATATGTGCTCAGTTATATATCAGGTTCTCGAATTACAGTGGTAAGCAAGGGCCTGATCTGTGCTCTATCGAGGCTTATAGTCAAGTATAGATTAATCAGATGCTCATGCTGTTTGAAATGGTATATAATTAAATGGAAATTAATGTTTTTAGGGGCCATATAATGATGGAAGCTGATCTAGACCTGGCTTGTGTGTATTGAGGGGAGAAGGGGATGTACAGGGAAGGCTTCTCAGAGGAAGTGATGCCAGAGCTGAGGTCTGAAGGCTATTATTTGTTTATGTCATTGTTTATACATTATAATATTTTTTTTACCATGAGAACATATGATCTACTTCACAATGAGGCCATTGGCTTTATGAAACCATTTTAAGTACACAGAGGGTGGTGAAAAGCAAGGGCTGCCTGTTCCTTGCTGTTTCCTTGCATTGCAATAAGAAAATTTTGTGCATTTGAACTGACTGGGTTTATATCCTGTTGAAATGGACAGTACTGGTGCAGGCACACAGATAAGAGAAATAAGTGTAAATGACCATGAAATGCAACGGGTTGTCTCGGGAAGAATGCTCTTATTTTATACTCTGAGATTGTAGCTTAGATGTGGCAATGGAAGTAAGAGACACCTTTTATTTGGGGACTTCTCTGGAAGTGCCTGCTTGTTGTAGAAATTCACCTTTTCTACTAGTTGTAAGATGCTAGAAAAATTGTTCAACCACTTTTGGTCTGCTTTCTTATTCACAAAATTGGGTTAATAATTCATAGTGTTTTCTGAGCACTCTTCTACACTTGAGCTGTGAAATACAATACACATTTTATTTATGATGGCCAATGAATACTGCAGTATTTATTGAGTGGGAGCAGATATGGAGGGTACTAAACTCATGACAGATGTTTATTCATATAACATTATGTACATATTACTGGCTAAAATACAGCCTCAAAAATTGAAATTTATACATGAAATTGAAAAAAATATATAAACCATGCATATGAGAAAGGTAGTAGGACATTAAAACATGGTGAAGATCATCGACTTTGGAATAAGTTAACAAGTGGTTAACTTGGGCAGACGTTTTACATGTTTGAGCCTCAGTTTCCTTATCTGTCATAGGGGGATATTAATAACAGCGAATAATAGTACCTTCCTCATAGAGTAGTTGTGAGAATTAAATGAGGTGATTATTTTGATGTAGCAAGCTCAGGTTCATATGAGCCAATATTATGAGGGTTTTTAAATCTCTTTAAAATCTAAAGCTCAGTTTCTTGAATTGATGCAACAGGGAGTAGGTGGAGATGTGCCAGAGGGTACTAGGAGTCACAAAATAAATGTAAGATATCTTCCTGAAGTATGTATTTTGTTGGCATTTACATTTTAATATTTTTATATGGAACATAAAAACATTCTTTTGAAATTTTTAGATAAAGAGAAATGCTTCAAAGAAATATGCTGCCCTTGGGGGGTGGGGTGAGGGTTCAGACTACAGCTCTGGAGCCTGGGAATGTGCATCCATTCATTTCTTTAGCCTGGGGTTCCTCAGTGGCAATGGTTAAGAATTACTCGTCAAAAGACAGCTATTGTTGAAAGATGCAGAAGTAAGGCACTTCCTGTTCAACCACTGATATCAGTAGATTAAAGATCAAGAGGATTATATGGATTTGTCTTTGCAAATCCTAAAGTGAGTTTCTGGATTTGGGAAGAATGTTGACATGTTTTAACTTTGCCCTTAACTGAGAAATGTTCCCAGCATCTTGCTCTTTTAAGTAATTGAAAACACTGTCAACTCAGATTGCCTCTGAAAAAGGCAAACTAAGGTGTTTTCAGAGACACTAAAATATGATATGCCTCACATTTATTTTGGTAAGTTTCTTGATTTCCTTATTTACTATGAGAAAAAGAATTTGGCAAATTTTCAATTCTAAAATACATAGTTCTTAGAGAATATACTGTATATTTTCTCCCAAATTTATAGAATTGCCAAAACCTAAATCTATGCTTCCTTATTAACATTTGGGTGTTATTTTAAAAGAAAACCTGGACTTAATTAAAACATAGGCAGAAAGATTGTATATATGTATATGTATGTGTGTGTATATATATATATATATATATATATATAGAATAGATTTTATGTCACCTTTCACTTGTGTAGCTTCTGTATTGGGAGCTTCATGTTTAACTTTTTTATTATTTTAAGTGGAAATTGGGGGCCATTAATTGGAGGAGGAGTTGTGAGTCTTGTCTTTGGGGTTTTGCACATTCATTTCTCTTGTTTGGAGGATCCCTTCCTTTATCTTTTGGGCTAATTCAAAGCCCACTTTGGCTATTGCTTCCCCTATGAAGGCTCTCAGACCATCCACCCAGCAGAATTGATTATATCTTCATCTGTGCAATATTTTGTACCCACTAAAATATAGAGCAGTGATTTCCTTACATATCTGTATTTCCTATGATTTGAGCTCCTTTGTTCAGATTCCACATCTTCTTAATCTTATGAATTCAGGCATGTGAGAAGTCTTCAAAACCTGTCTATTAATTGAAATTGACTCAAAGAAGGGTTGCTAAACTCTAGTAGCAGGTGGAGTTGAGAATATAGAAGATGTCCACAGAGGCCTTCTGGAGGTATTAAAAGAGCCATTTGTCTCACAAAAGTACCTCTGAAGCAACAACAGGGCCTCAGATGGTAGAAGAGTCCAGAGTTATACCAGAATATATCTGTTCCTCCACAAAAACTATGTTGGGAAAGGATCAGTATCCAGGAGTATAGGCGGGGCACCTTGGGGATGAATTAAGTCAGCTTTCATCAACCTTCAACTTGTGAGCCTATAATATGGCAAGTAATTATGCTTATTACTCAAGTAAATTGTTAATCAAGTAATTTATTAATTAATCTATAAGCCCTACAAGCTATGAATCTATAATATGACAATTAATTACATATTCATTAATCAAGTGATTTTCACTCAGATCTGTGGTCGTTGCTCTGAGTAGATTGGGGATACAGAAGAATTATAGGCCTGTTCTCTGGCATGGAATAGCTTCAATTCAGTGAGGGGCAGGCAAAGCTAACATACCTGGAACTATAGGAGACAATATAAGCCAGTATAACAGGATGAAGAATGGAATGTATCTTTTTGTTGGAAATTAATTAATACTCAAAAGCTGAGGATATCAGGTGACAAGTATGCTCAAGTTCTAAAAGAGAGATGCTGTCTCCTTCACTGTCAAGCCTTGAGATGACAGCAGCCCCAGCTGACACTGCGAATGCAGTCTCCTGAGAAACCCTGAGCCCTGCTGTGCCCCAGTTCCTGACCAAGAGAAGCTATGAGATAATCAGTTTTGGTTATTTTAAGCTGTTAAATATGGGAGTAATTTGTTACTTAGCCATAGATAATTAATACAGTGTCCTTTTAAAAAATAAAAACTCACACAAGGCCCTCAAAAGAATAAAAGAGAGATGCTAGACAAGTTTTCATAAGATTTGAAAAGATGCAGTGAAACTGGACTATGAACTTTAAACTCCGATCTTTTACTTGGAGCTGTAACAGAAATCTAGAGATTCCCCTGACAGGAGATTCTTTGCAGAGGTTTGTGACTCAGTCACCTCACCTAGGCGACACAATCAAGTTGGGGGAGAGAATCTGTAATAAATATCAGCGGGAATCAAGAGAACGTCTCTGAGAGATTAGGGGTGTTTTCCAGAAGTGGAATGTGGCATACAAAAGTTCCCTGATGTTTGAACTATAATGAAAATATTTTGTGCACTGGGAATGGATGGATTTATACCCTACTGAAGTGGACAGTTTGGGGAAAGGACAAATAGGAGAGAAATGACACATGCAAAGTCCATGAAATATAGGATAGTGTAGGGAGAAGGGAACATGATGCATTTTCTGGGAGAACATGACATTGTCCCCTTTAGCTTTGTGGAGAGAGCAGCTGATTCTGGAGTCTGCCTTCAAGTCAGGAACTGGGTAGAGCTTCTTCCCTCTGTAAGGCAAGAAGGAAGAGGTGTGCTTCCTGAGCCAAAAGGCCATACTCACGAAATCTGGTGGGTAAGAGGGGGTGAGTTTCCATGGGAGGGGTGGATGCTTAGGATAGTAGTGGTGTTGGACCTTGCCCAAAGTGTTGCCTGCAGGGAGGCGACTTGCACAGAAAGAGGATATGAGGGAATACTGTTGAAGGCTGCCAACAGACATTAGGCAGAGAGGGCATAAGACATGTCAAGATTCCTAAAGGAAGTAACTCCAAAGAAGCCATAAAAGTTCCCCCCAAGAAAGAACCAGCTTGTGCACCTGCACCACAGAAGACCCTAAATTACAACAATGCTCATCAAAGAAGATATTGATTGAATCATCTTCTTCCTGTCTCTGCCTCTGGATGGGTGACAAGCTGCAGAATGATTGAGGAAGATGTGGGGCAGGGAGAGAAAAAGAAGAAACCTTGTAATGTTTGAAGGTGACCTGGAAAGCAGTATGATTTGCCCAAGATACTGCATAAGATCTAAGGAGGGAGAGCCAGAAGAGAGTGTTTGAAATCAGTGGCGGGTGTCTAGAGCCCTTTCTATATTTATCCTATTGAGTTGAGCCCATTCAAAAACATGCTTCTACACATTTAATTAAAATTTAGGTAGTATTGGAATGACATAAGAGCCACGGATGAAATTCCATATGGATGAATGGTTGGGAAGGCCTCAGGAAGGGGCTGTGACTTTACCCAACTCCTAAAGTAACGACTGAGAAAGAGCAGAGAGACAATTTTATTGTTAATATTTTTACATATAAATATTACTTCTCCACTTTTTACACAAATGGTAGCATACCGTATATACGGTTTTATGTCTTGCCTTTCTACAGTTAATGTATCTTGAAGATTTTTTCATACCAGTATTTATCATTCTTTTATCATTCATTTTTATGCATACATCTTATTCTATTGTAGGACTGTACTGAAATTTATTTAACCAATAAATTTTGATTGATGCTTAAATTGTTTCCAATCTTTCTCTATCATTAGCAATGCTGCAGAGAATAATCTGTACAAGTTTAAGTGTAGAATAAATTTTTGGATGTGGAATTGCTGCATTTTAAAAAATAAATATTGGCAGATTGCCCTTCATGAAGGTTGCATGGGATTTACACTTGCACCAGCAATGTGTGGAAGTGACTGTTCTGTATTCACTCACAAACACTGAATGTTAAGTTGTTTTTTTAAAAAAAATTTTATTGTAGTATAGTTGATTTATAATATTATATTAGTTTCAAATGTATAACATAGTCATTCAATATTTTTATTTTGTAATGACTTTAAATGGATTATAATCCCTGTGCTTTACAAGATATTCTTGTTGCTTATCTATCTTATACATAGTATTTTTTGATGAAATAATATATTTATTGAAGAAAATAAAGCACCTCATTAGCTGGAAATGAATGATAACTTTGATTTACATTGTATTCGTCCTGTGTTTTCATAAAACTAGTACATTTTGCTGACAGTTTCCTATACCCTTTATATGAGCTGAAATCAGCTTATAAAAGATAATGATGATCAGTAAAACAATGCTCAATTTTAATTCAGGTTGCATAAATAAAAGAAAGATGGCATAATATGCTATTGCACTGGTTTAGTTAATGTTTCTCTTCAGAATTATAGGAATTATGATGATGTTAGCAGTGAAAACCTGTACACTTTTCTGAATCTAACCAAAACTAATTCTATTTTGTTAGTTTTGTTTTGCACCAAACTGGCTCTCAGGTGATTGATTGGAGGAGGCTGGGGAGACCCACCTATTCCAACCACAGGGATCACCTTCTATCAGTCTACGGATGCTCCATTACAGCTCTTCCTCCAAATACAATCAACATTATTGGTCCAGTCTGATTTTCTGCATTGTGTTTGGAGAGATTGTTTTTGTGCACTCCACCACTCAAGTGTGGCTTAGGACTCAGGACATACTTAGGTGACCATGACTCTTGTGTTATATTTCACAGTATTCAGATCTAGTCCTTCAGCCCTTCCCTCCTATATCAGTTTGGCTCATAAGCACCTTGTAGATTTCACTTGCCTTGCTTGTCCCCCAGGACCCATGGTTAGTCATTTCAGTGTTTCAACATTTCTGTTACCTTGCTAATCTGTAATGTTGGATCACCCCATTATCTGCTCTCTGCACTGCGAGGTAACCAAGCTTTGTTTCAGAAAGCCACGACAATTTTTGGAATGAGGTCTGTGCAGCATCACACTCTCTCCTCTCAGCTGTGTCCTCAGTGTGTCTTACTCTCCTATTTATCTCTTACAGACTTTCTAGAATATTTCTGAGAGCAATTGCACCAAATCTTTCTCGCTATTTTTCAAACACTTGATTACTCAACCCCCCCAGCATAGATGACTTACTCTACTTTGAGATCACATATGTCCCCTGTTTTAATGCATTAGCAGTCCCCTGTGGACTTTCTCACCAAGTCCAACTTCTTAGCTGCATATTCAAGACCCTTCATGCTTTGGCCCCAACATCCATGCTCTTGTGTGTGTATCAGAGGGTTTCCAGTTTTGTTTTGTTTTTTTAATTGTGGTATAGATGTTTTACAATGTTGTGTTTCGACTGTACAGCCAAGTGGAGTTCCTTGTGCTGTACAGCAGGTTCTCATTAATTATCTATTTTATACATATTAGTGTATATTATACATAGTATTTTGTATCTCTTAATCCTATAGCCCTATCTTGCCTCTCCTGCCCTTCCTTTCTCCACTGATAACCAATAGTTTGTTCTCTGTATCTGTGAGTCTGTTTCCATTTTGTTATATACATTCGTTTTATTTTGTAGATTACACATATAAGTAATAACATAGAGTACTTGTCTTTGTCTGACTTACTTCACTAAGCAGCATACTCTCTAGGTCCATCCACATTGGTGTAAAATTTCGCTTTTTTTATGGCTAATATTCCATTGTAATTATATATCACATCTTTTTTTATCCTTTCATCTGTTGATGGACACTTAGGTTGCTTACATATCTTTGCTATTGTATATAATGCTGCTATGAACATTGGCATGCATGTATATTTTCAAATTAGTGTTTTTGTTTTTTTTCGGATATATACCCAGGAGTGGAATTGCTGGGTCATATGGTAGTTCTACTTTTAGTTTTTGGAGAAACCCCCATACTGTTTTCCATAGTGGCTGCATCAATTTACATTCCCACCAGCAGTGTATGAGGGTTTCCTTTTCTCCACATCCCTACCAACGCTTGTTGTTTGTGGTCTTTTTAAGGATAGTCATTCTGAAAGGTGTGAGGTGATATCTCATTGTGGTTTTGATTTGTATTTCCCTGATGATTAGTGATGTAGTATCTTTTCATATGCTTACTGGCCATTTGGATATCCTCCTTTGAGAACTGCGGTTGATTTTTTAAAATCCATTTTCTATTTTTTTTTCTTTTATTGATTTGTAGGAATCTTTATAATTCTGCACAATAGTCCTTTGCAATATGTATGTAGAGCAAATACCTTTACACATTCTGTGGCCTGCCATAAGAGTTATAATGAGTTATAATAATCTTTTGATATGCATTGTCTTCTAGAAGCTTTAAAATTATACCTTTCACATTTAGGTCTGCAATTCATCTAGGATTGATCTTTTTTTGGGGTGTATAGTGTAAAGTAGGGAAGGATTTTTTTTTTTTATATGGCTATCCAGTATACCTGGCTTCATTATTAAAGAGATTTTTATTTTTCCATCACACTAAAGGTGTTACCTTTTGTCATTAATTATGTGTTTGGTCATATATTTGAGGGTCTACTCCTGGATCCTATTTCTGTTCCACTACTTTGTCTATAATTACACTAAGACACTCGGTCTTACTTATTAGAGCTTTATAATAATTATTGATTTTTGGTAGTATAAATCTTCCAGTTTTATTGTTTTTCTTTAAGATTGTCTTGGCTATTTTTGGCCCTTTTCCATATTCATTTTTTTTTTTTTTTTTTTTTTTTTAACATCTTTATTGAAGTATAATTGCCTTACAATGGTGTGTTAGCTTCTGCTTTATAACAAAGTGAATCAGTTATACATATACAATATGTTCCCATTTCTCTTCCCTCTTGCATCTCCCTCCCTCCCACCCTCCCCATCCCATCCCTCTAGATGGTCACAAAGCACCGAGCTGATCTCCCTGTGCTATGCGGCTGCTTCCCACTAGTTATCTATTTTACATTTGGTAGTGTATATATGTCCATGACACTCTCTTACCCTGTCACATCTCACCCCACCCCCTCCCCATATCCTCAAGTCCATTCTCTAGTAGGTCTGTGTCTTTATTCCCGTCATGCCACTAGGTTCTTCATGGCCTTTTTTTTTTTTTCCCCTTAGATTCCGTATATATGTGTTAGCATACTGTATTTGTTTTTCTCTTTCTGGCTTACTTCACTCTGTATGACAGACTCTAACTCCATCCACCTCATTACAAATACCTCCATTTCATTTCTTTTTATGGCTGAGTAATATTCCATTGTATATATGTGCCACATCTTCTTTATCCATTCATCTGTCGATGGACATTTAGATTGCTTCCATGTCCTGGCTATTGTAAATAGAGCTGCAATGAACATTTTGGTACATGACTCTTTTTGACCTATGGTTTTCTCAGGGTATATGCCCAGTAGTGGGATTGCTGGGTCGTATGGTAGTTCTATTTGTAGTTTTTTAAGGAACCTCCATACTGTTCTCCATAGTGGCTGTATCAATTTACATTCCCACCAACAGTGCAAGAGTGTTCCCTTTCCTCCACACCCTCTCCAGCATTTATTGTTTCTAGATTTTTTGATGATGGCCATTCTGACCGGTGTGAGATGATATCTCATTGTAGTTTTGATTTGCATTTCTCTAATGATTAATGATGTTGAGCATTCTTTCATGTGTCTGTAGGCCATCTGTATATCTTCTTTGGAGAAATGTCTATTTAGGTCTTCGGCCCATTTTTGGATTGGGTTGTTCGTTTTTTTGTTATTGAGCTGCGTGAGCTGCTTGTAAATCTTGGAGATTAATCCTTTGTCAGTTGCTTCATTTGCAAATATTTTCTCCCATTCTGATGGTTGTCTTTTGGTCTTGTTTATGGTTTCCTTTGCTGTGCAAAAGCTTTTAAGTTTCATTAGGTCCCATTTGTTTATTTGTGTTCTTATTTCCATTTCTCTGGGAGCTGGGTCAAAAAGAATCTTGCTGTGATGTATGTCATAGAGTGTTCTGCCTATGTTTTCCTCTAAGAGTTTGATAGTGTCTGCCCTTACACTTAGGTCTTTAATCCATTTTGAGTTTATTTTTGTGCATGGTGTCAGGGAGTGTTCTATTTTCATACTTTTACATGTACCTGTCCAATTTTCCCAGCACCACTTATTGAAGAGGCTGTCTTTTCTCCACTGTATATGCTTGCCTCCTTTATCAAAAATAAGGTGCCCATATGTGTGTGGGTTTATCTCTGGGCTTTCTATCCTGTTCCATTGATCTATATTTCTGTTTTTGTGCCAGTACCAAACTGTCTTGATTACTGAAGCTTTGTAATATAGTCTGAAGTCAGGGAGCCTGATTCCCCCAGCTCCATTTTTCGTTCTCAAGATTGCTTTGGCTATTCGGGGTCTTTTGTGTTTCCATACAAATTGTGAAATTTTTTGTTCTAGTTCTGTGAAAAATGCCAGTGGTAGTTTGATAGGGATTGCATTGAATCTGTAGATTGCTTTGGGTAGTAGAGTCATTTTCACAATGTTGATTCTTCCAATCCAGGAACATGGTATATCTCTCCATCTATTTGTATCATCTTTAATTTCTTTCATCAGTGTCTTATAATTTTCTGCATACAGGTCTTTTGTCTCCTTAGGTAGGTTTATTCCTAGATATTTTATTCTTTTTGTTGCAATGGTAAATGGGAGTGTTTTCTTAATTTCACTTTCAGATTTTTCGTCATTAGTGTATAGAAATGCAAGAGATTTCTGTGCATTAATTTTGTATCCTGCTACTTTACCAAATTCATTGATTAGCTCTAGGAGTTTTCTGGTAGCATCTTTAGGATTCTCTATGTATAGTATCATGTCATCTGCAAATAGTGACAGCTTTACTTCTTCTTTTCCGATTTGGATTCCTTTTATTTCTTTGTCTTCTCTGATTGCTGTGGCTAACACTTCCAAAACTATGTTGAATAATAGTGGTGAGAGTGGGCAACCTTGTCTTGTTCCTGATCTTAGTGGAAATGGTTTCAGTTTTTCACCATTGAGGACAATGTTGGCTGTGGGTTTGTCATATATGGCCTTTATTATGTTGAGGAAAGTTCCCTCTATGCCTACTTTCTGCAGGGCTTTTATCATAAATGGGTGTTGAATTTTGTCGAAAGCTTTCTCTGCATCTATTGAGATGATCATATGGTTTTTCTCCTTCAGTTTGTTAATATGATGTATCACATTGATTGATTTGCGTATATTGAAGAATCCTTGCATTCCTGGGATAAACCCCACTTGATCATGGTGTATGATCCTTTTAATGTGCTGTTGGATTCTGTTTGCTAGTATTTTGTTGAGGATTTTTGCATCTATGTTCATCAGTGATATTGGCCTGTAGTTTTCTTTCTTTGTGACATCTTTGTCTGGTTTTGGTATCAGGGTGATGGTGGCCTCGTAGAATGAGTTTGGGAGTGTTCCTCCCTCTGCAATATTTTGGAAGAGTTTGAGAAGAATAGGTGTTAGCTCTTCTCTAAATGTTTGATAGAATTCACCTGTGAAGCCATCTGGTCCTGGGCTTTTGTTTGTTGGAAGGTTTTTAATCACAGTTTCAATTTCAGTGCTTGTGATTGGTCTGTTCATATTTTCTATTTCTTCCTGGTTCAGTCTCGGCAGTTTGTGCCTTTCTAAGAATCTGTCCATTTCTTCCAGGTTGTCCATTTTATTGGCATAGAGTTGCTTGTAGTAATCTCTCATGATCTTTTGTATTTCTGCAGTGTCAGTGGTTACTTCTCCTTTTTCATTTCTAATTCTATTGATCTGAGTCTTCTCCCTTTTTCTCTTGATGAGTCTGGCTAATGGTTTATCAATTTTGTTTATCTTCTCAAAGAACCAGCTTTTAGTTTCATTGATTTTTGCTATTGTTTCCTTCATTTCTTTTTCATTTATTTCTGACCTGATCTTTATAATTTCTTTCCTTCTGCTGGCTTTGGGGTTTTTTTGTTCTTCTTTCTCTAATTGCTTTAGGTGCAAGGTTAGGTTGTTTATTCGAGATGTTTCCTGTTTCTTGAGGTAGGCTTGTATTGCTATAAACTTCCCTCTTAGCACTGCTTTTGCTGCGTCCCATAGGTTTTGGGTCGTCGTATCTCCATTGTCATTTGTTTCTAGGTATTTTTTGATTTCCCCTTTGATTTCTTCAGTGATCACTTCGTTATTAAGTAATGTATTGTGTAGCCTCCATGTGTTTGTATTTTTTACAGGTCTTTTCCTGTAATTGATATCTAGTCTCATAGCGTTGTGGTCGGAAAAGATACTTGATACGATTTCAATTTTCTTAAATTTACCAAGGCTTGACTTGTGACCCAAGATATGATCTATCCTGGAGAATGTTCCATGAGCACTTGAGAAAAATGTGTATTCTGTTGTTTTTGGATGGAATGTCCTATAAATATCAATTAAGTCCATCTTGTTTAATGTATCATTTAAAGCTTGTGTTTCCTTATTTATTTTCATTTTGGATGATCTGTCCATTGGTGAGAGTGGGGTGTTAAAGTCCCCTACTATGATTGTGTTGCTGTCGATTTCCCCTTTTATGGCTGTTAGTATTTGCCTTATGTATTGAGGTGCTCCTATGTTGGGTGCATAAATATTTACAATTGTTATACCTTCCTCTTGTATCGATCCCTTGATCATTATATAGTGTCCTTCTTTGTCTCTTGTAATAGTCTTTATTTGAAAGTCTATTTTGTCTGATATGAGAATTGCTACTCCAGCTTTCTTTTGATTTCCATTTGCATGGAATATCTTTTTCCATCCCCTCACTTTCAGTCTATATGTGTCTCTAGGTCTGAAGTGGGTCTCTTGTAGACAGCATATATATGGGTCTTGTTTTTGTATCCATTCAGCCAGCCTGTGTCTTTTGGTGGGAGCATTTAATCCATTTACATTCAAGGTAATTATCGATATGTATGTTCCTATTCCCATTTTCTTAAATGTTTTGGGTTTGTTATTGTAGGTGTTTTCCTTCTCTTGTGTTTCTTGCCTAGAGAAGTTCCTTTAGCATTTGTTGTAAAGCTGGTTTGGTGGTGCTGAACTCTCTCAGCTTTTGCTTGTCTGTAAAGGTTTTAATTTCTCCATCGAATCTGAATGAGATCCTTGCTGGGTAGTGTAATCTTGGTTGCAGGTTTTTCTCCTTCATCACTTTAAGTATATCCTGCCACTCCCTTCTGGCTTGCAGAGTTTCTGCTGAAAGATCAGATGTTAACCTTATGGGGATTCCCTTGTGTGTTATTTGTTTTTTTTCCTTGCTGCCTTTAATATGTTTTCCTTATATTTAATTTTTGACAGTTTGATTAATATGTGTCTTGGTGTGTTTCTCCTTGGGTTTATCCTGTATGGGACTCTCTGTGCTTCCAGGACTTGATTAACTATTTCCTTTCCCATATTAGGGAAGTTTTCAACTATAATCTCTTCAAATATCTTCTCAGTCCCTTTCTTTTTCTCTTCTTCTTCTGGGACCCCTATAATTCGAATGTTGGTGCGTTTAATGTTGTCCCAGAGGTCTCTGAGACTGTCCTCAGTTCTTTTCATTCTTTTTTCTTTATCCTGCTCTGCAGTAGTTATTTCCACCATTTTATCTTCCAGGTCACTTATCCTTTCTTCTGCCTCAGTTATTCTGCTATTGATCCCATCTAGAGTATTTTTAATTTCATTTATTGTGGTTTTCATCATTGCTTGGTTCCTCTTTAGTTCTTCTACGTCCTTGTTAAATGTTTCTTGCATTTTGTCTATTCTATTTCCAAGATTTTGGATCATCCTTACTATCATTATTCTGAATTCTTTTTCAGGTAGACTACCTATTTCCTCTTCATTTGTTAAGTCTGGTATGTTCTGACCCTGCTCCTTCATCTGCTGTGTGTTTTTCTGGCGTCTCATTTTGCTTATCTTACTATGTTTGGGGTCTCCTTTTCACAGGCTGCAGGTTCGTAGTTCCTGTTGTTTTTGGTATCTGTCCCCAGTGGCTAAGGTTGGTTCAGTGGGTTGTGTAGGCTTCCTGGTGGAGGGAACTAGTGCCTGAGCTCTGGTGGATGAGGTTGGATCTTGTCTTTCTGGTGGGCACGTCCACGTCTGGTGGTGTATTTTGGGGTGTCTGTGGCCTTATTATGATTTTAGGCAGCCTCTCTGCTAATGGATGGGGCTGTGTTCCTGTCTTGCTAGTTGTTTGGCATATGGTGTCCAGCACTGTAGCTTGTTGGTCGTTGAGTGAAGCTGGGTCTTGATGTTGAGATAGAGATCTCTGAGAGATTTTTGCCGTTTGGTATTACGTGGAGCTGGGAGGTCTCTTGTGGACCAGTGTCCTGAAGTTGGCTCTCCCACCTCAGAGGCACGGCCCTGATGCCTGGCTGGAGCACCAAGAGCCTTTCGTCCACACGGCTCAGAGTAAAAGGGAGAAAAAATAGAAAGAAAGACAGAAAGAAAGAAAGAGGCTATAATATAGTGAAGTAAAATAAAGCTATTGTAAAGCAAAGCTATACAGACAAAATCGCACCCAGAAGCATATACATATACACTCACAAATAAAGGAAAAGGGGAAAAATTAATATATCCTGCTCCCAAAGTCCACCTCCTGAATTTGGGATGATTCGTTGTCTATTCAGGTATTCACCAGCTGCAGGCCCATCAAGTTGTTTGTGGAGTTTTAATCCGCTGCTTCTAAGGTTGCTGGGAGAGATTTCCCCTTATCTTCCCTGTTCGCACAGTTCCTGGGGTTCAGCTTTGGATTTGGACCCGCCTCTGCGTGTAGGTCACCTGAGGGCGTCTATTCCCCGCACAGACAGGACGGGGTTAAAGGAGCAGCTGCTTCGGGGGCTCTGGCTCACTCAGGCCGCGGGGAGGGAGGTGTACAGAGGAGGCGGGGCGAGCCTGCGGCGGCCGAGGCCGGCGTGACGTTGCACCAGCCTGAGGCGGGCAGTGCGTTCTCCCGGGGAAGTTGTCCCCGGATCACGGGACCCTGGCAGTGGCGGGCTGCACAGGCTCCCGGGAGGGGCGATGTGGAGAGTGACTTGTGCTCACACACAGGCTTTTTGGAGGCGGCAGCAGCAGCCCCAGCGTCTCACGCCCGTCTCTGGGGTCCGTGCTGATCGCCGCGGCTGACGCCTTTCTCTGGAGTTCGTTTAGGCGGCACTCTGAATCCCCTCTCCTTGCGCGCCGCGAAACAAAGAGGCAAGAAAAAGTCTCTTGCCTCTTCGGCAGCTGCAGACTTTTTCCCGGACTCCCTACCAGCCAGCTGTGGTGCGCTAACCCCTTCAGGCTGTGTTCACGCCGCCAGCCCCAGTCCTCTCCCTGCGATCCAACCGAAACCGAAACCCGAGCCTCAGCTCCCAGCCCCGCCCGCCCCGGCGGGGGAGCAGACAAGCCTCTCGGGCTGGTGAGTGCTGCTCCGCGCCGAGCCTCTGTGCGGGAGTCTCTCCGTTTTTTTCCTCTGCGCCCCTGTTGCTGTGGGGTCTGCGGTGATCGCCGCGGCTCGCGCCCTTCTCTGGAGTTCGTTTAGGCGGCGCTCTGAATCCCCTCTCCTTGCGCGCCGCGAAACAAAGAGGCAAGAAAAAGTCTCTTGCCTCTTCGGCAGCTGCAGACTTTTTCCCGGTCTCCCTCCCAGCCCGCTGTTGTGCGCTAATCCCTTCAGGCTGTGTTCACGCTGCCAGCCTCAGTCCTCTCCCTGCGATCCGACCGAAGCCGAGCCTCAGCTCCCAGCCCCGCCCGCCCCGGCGGGGGAGCAGACAAGCCTCTCGGGCTGGAGAGTGCTGCTCGGCGCCGAGCCTCTGTGCGGGAATCTCTCCGTTTTTCCCTCTGCGCCCCTGTTGCTGTGGGATCCGCGCTGGTAGCTGCGGCTCGCGCCCGTCTCTGAAGTTCGTTTAGGCAGCGCTCTGAATCCCCTCTCCTCGCGCACCAGGAAACAAAGAGGGAAGAAAAAGTCTCCTGCCTCTTCGGCAGCTGCAGACCTTTTCCCGGACTCCCTCCCGGCTAGCTGTGGTGCACTAACCCCTTCAGGCTGTGTTCACGCCGCCAACCCCAGTCCTCTCCCTGCGATCCGACCGAAGCCCGAGCCTCAGCTCCCAGCCCCGCCCGCCCCGGCGGGGGAGCAGACAAGCCTCTCGGGCTGGCGAGTGCTGCTCGGCGCCGAGCCTCTGTGCGGGAATCTCTCCGCTTTGCCCTCCGCACCCCTGTGGCTGCGCTCTCCTCCGTCGCTCCGAAGCTTCCCCCCTCTGCCACCCGCAGTCTCCGCCCGCGAAGGGGCTTCCTAGTGCGTGGAAATCTTTCCTCCTTCACGGCTCCCTCCCACTAGTGCAGGTGCCGTCCCTATTCTTTTGTCTCTGTTATTTCTTTTTTCTTTTGCCCTACCCAAGTACGGGGGGAGTTTCTTGCCTTTTTGGAGGTCGGACGTTTTCTGCCAGCGTTCAGTGGGTGTTCTGTAGGAGCAGTTCCACGTGTAGATGTATTTCTACTGTATCTGTGGGAAGGAAGGTGATCTCCGCGTCTTACTCTTCCGCCATCTTCCCGAGGACCCCCATATTCATTTTTAAATCAGCTTGTCAGATTCTACACACAGTGAAAGTAAGAAACCTATTGAGATGTTTTAGGGATCACATTGAAACTGTGAATAAACATGGTGAGAATTGACATGGCTATGACATTCAGTCTCTCAATTCATGAACATTATCTATCCATTTAATTAGGTCTTCTTTAATTTCTTTTGATATTTTGTTGTTTTCTATGCAGAGTTTCTGTATATCTCTTGTGAAATTGATACCTATATACTTGCTATCTTTTAAGGCCAAAACATTTTAATGGCATCTGTTAAAAAATTTCATTTTGTATGTGTTGTGCTGCTGTTTTTGGACTCCAATTTTTATCTTTCCAGCCCTATGAGATGCGTAACACTGCCTGAATTCTCATCTTCTTAGCATTGCTTTCTCTTGGACTTCTTTGCCTCTCAATTTCTGAAGCTTAGCTATTGGTGGGGAAGAATGGGTCTGATTGTTGAGCTTACTTCTCTGTGTTTACCTTCTCAGAGCTTGGTCCTTCAAGTCCAGACTGCGTTAATAGCTCTGAACTCCAACTGTTTTCTCAATAGTCCAAGAAAATATCAAATCTTTGTTCTAAAATGAGTAAAAACAGGCACAAGCAAATACTGAAATTAGTGAAATTAATGAAAAATTAAGATTAGTGAATTAATTCATTGTAAACTGTGAAATTAAATGTTAATTTATATTCATTTTTGTACCTACACATAGTTGTTTTGCAGTCTCTGATAACTTTAATTACAGAGTATTTTAGGTATTAACTAAAGTCATTTCTTTCCCCGTATATTGAGTCTAAATAAAAGGAAACCTCAAACGAAACAAAACAGACTTTGCCCAACTTCTTCTCTTCTTAGCTACTGGTCCCTCTGTGGTTTTTCACCTTGTCCATTTGTGTCACTTATGAATTGATAAGTGCCTTGAGGGCAAAAAACAGCATAGAATTTAAGGCTCACCTAAATGATTTTTCCTTCTGTCAGGAATCTTGTCTTGGTACCTCTTCAGTGATGTCAAACAGATTAAAAAAAAATTTTATCCATGTGTTCTACTTGTTTTCAGTGAGAAGTGGAATGTCTCCTGATCTTTATTTCTTATTTTGCTGTTCACTTGAGTTTTCTCTTTTTTTAGCCACTCAATTATGTTTTAATTTATTAGTTTTATTGTTTTTCTCAAAAAAATTAGTTCTAGATTTTTTAGTATTACTACTATTTTACTAATCTATTGAATGCAGTGTTTTCCTTATTAATTTTTTTCTTTTGCTCTCCTTAGATTTATTATTTTTTGTTCAGTTTGTTTCATTTCTTGAGTTAAATGTATATATATGCCTGTATGTTTTAATTTATTTACAGTAATTCAATATATATATTTCATTTACTTATAGGAAATTGCTATATATGTATATATAAGCCTATAAATATTTCTCTAAGACTGAGATACAACTTATAGATATTAGTATGGTATATTCTTATAGCAACCTATAAAGATATACTGCAATTGCAGTTTTAATTTTCTCTTTGACATGTTGTTCAAAGAGAGTGTGTTTTTTTTTTTCATTTGCAGATTGTATGAACTTTCTGTTTTTATTTTTATTTCTAATTTTATTGTATTATGGCCAGAGAATTTGGACTATTTCTGCTTTCTAGAATTCATTGAATTTTTTTGTGGCCTAATAGCTTCGTGAATTTTTCATGGATACTTGAAAGAAAGCATAGTCTCTGTATCTTCATTTTCTGCTTTTAATATGCTTCTATTTCTTCCTTGAATATTCACTAGTTTTTGTGAATATTGATACTGTCTTTTATAATATATAGATATTTCTACTATTATAGTTTTATTGAGCATTGTAACCTTTACTATTTTAAAACTTTCTTCTTTTTTCATCATATGTTATGTTTTTTGCCATTTATTCAATCAGTGTGATACTTAGATCATAGTTTCTGACTTGTTTTTATAGTAAGAAAGTAATTTATCAATTCATTTAAAAATTTTCTAAATTAATGTTTCAGGTTTGATTTACGTTTACAGTGTATATTTGGTTTTGCTTTGTGATCAAATATGGAAAAATTTTTCTTTCAATAAATGAATACAATTTTTTTTATTCTTACTGAAATAACAAATATGTTTCATCTTAGTTTGTCATATTTTATTTTACATTTTATATTTTTATAGCTTTTAAAAATATTTCATGGCTTGTTCTGATTTTTCCACTTTATGTTTGTGCTCCTTCTGGTAATTAGAAAAGTCTATATTTTTTTGTGGTTATCTCCCATAAAGCTATAATTTTATATGATAGTCTTAATTCTTTCTATAGACAATATTTAATAATTTTCTAATGTGATTAATTATAAAATTAGTATGATTTTCTACTTTCCTGCCTCTTCTCCACCTCCTAATTTTAACTATATGATATTTCTTAATATTTACTTTTGTTTTTATCAGATAATCTTCTTCTATTATTGATTTTTCTGATTTAACTATTTTTGACCTCCAACTATTAAAAGTAAGTCAGCATCCTTACATTACCTGCCATCTTTATTTCACCTTCCTTCTTAACATTTTGCTTATATACTATTAAGAGCTGTAATATCCTTTTCTGTCAGCAAAACTCCACAGTTGTTTTAGTCTTAGACCTACAGTTACATAGATGTAACTCACTGATATTTCTTCTGCCACTTTCTCTCCTGTCATCTTTTTGTGGCCTCTAGAAAATTCATCCAGACAGCTTCATAGGAACAATATTCTTCATGTTCTTGCTGTTATTAATATATTATCAAACTTGATTTTTAGCCTTTTGAACACAGACTTGTGTTGAAATACTAATGAGGAAACATGAATGACGTATTTGGTGGACACTTTTTCTTCTTTTGTTCCTGCCACTCTCTACCTCTTGCTGTCTACCCGGTTATAGGGGCAGGGCTCTCAGAAGCCTTGTTTATGCAAAGTGACTGTACGTCCCTTGGCAACGGGCAAATGGTCTTGAGTAGGCGCCAGACCCAAGTTCAGTCAGTCAGAGACCCATCTATAGACATTTGGGGGAGAGAAGATGATTAGAGATATAGATAGAGATAGAGATAGGGACAGAGACAGAGATAGAGAGAGAGAGAGAGAGTCTTTCTCTGGGTGGCTGGACCTGTAAATAAGGCTGTTGATACCCAGTTTATAGCTAGTAAATGGGAAAAGCAGAGATTAAAAAAAATAATAAATGGGGCAGTAGTACAGAGAGATGCAGAGCTAAGTGAGAAGGAAGACTTTCTAGGTTTCCTATAGATTCTACTTTATGCTTCCAGTTTGTTCCTGAGACCTGACTGCTTCTCTTGTTTCCATGAAACATCTTTATAACCTTATAATAAATTCACCTATTTTACTGAAATCGATTTCTTTTATTTGCAACTATAATAAGCCGACTCATACCCTGAATGTAACCACAGATCACAGTCCACCCAGCTAAAAAGAGTAAGAAACACTAGATGAGATTACTCTTTCTTACCCTGCAGGATATTTTCAACTGTAGAGTCACCATGTGAATTCAAACGACTCTTTATTAGCTAGCTCAGTTACCAGATTAGATCTGGTTTAAGTACCAGGAGCTTATTGGCTGGTCACTATAATACAATAGTGCAAAATTAAAAGCAACTGAGAGGTTCAGTCATTTGCATTGGTAGTGGCTCATTAAGTCAGCCACATGAGCTGCAGGCAGGTACATCTGGATTCACACAGCTTGCTACTCTTTCCCTTCAATTCTGCTGTGGTTATCTGTGCTTGCAGCCCAGCCATTGGCTGATCTTAAAAGCAGTCTGATCAAAAAGCACACCTCACCAGATAGGGCTATTTCTATAGCACTCACAGTCTATAATCCAAGGCATAGCAGCAGGGTCGAAGTATCCCCAGGTAACTGAATATTCTCTTGGTACTTTGAAGAGCAACCTGAACTTCTTAAACTTCTCCAGAATTGTTGGGGATATGGTGGAGGCGGCTGAGGGAGGAGCTGTAGCCTTAGAAATCATCCCAGGCGGGCATGTTGGTAATTTGTAGGCCTGTTCAAAATACATACAAAAATGTAAAGCTTAATTAGTATTTAGCTCAGAACTTGGTTGAAAACTTCATTTAGTCTTTTTATTTCTTTCCCATTATTGAGACAACAGATATTTTATTAAACAGAAAATAAAGGAAAATGAAACAAAGAAAAAAGTCACTCAGAGTTCTACCAACCAAAGAAAAACACTGTTAATTCTAGCATTTTGGTATTTTTTCTTTCTAGATTTTGTTTTTAACTTTTCAATATATTTATTCTTTCATTTGTTTGGCATAATGTTGTATATTTACAATTCCGAATCTCTTTTTTATCCATGAATTTTCTGTATTATTATAAACTCAATGTAAATATTTTCAAGGGCTTCATAATATTCTGTGAGATGGATATCACATAGTTAATTACCCATCGCTTTGGGACATTAATATTTCTAATTTTGGGATTTTTTAATGTTCCAATAAATCTATTTTGTATATTTTTGTGAATTTGAATATTTTATCTCTGACAGTACGTCAGTCTCTCACCTTGGCCCAGCTTCCCTTTACATTTGCAGGGACTAGACCTGGGTCTGTGAACCGAAGGGGGCCCACGGCAGGTCTGGGAACGCTGAACTTGAACTGCTCATTTGAATGAATCTAAAATCCGGTTTGATCCCTTTGTTTTCACCTCACTGCATCCCAAAGATGAGAACTGGCTGAGAACGTGCCCAGATTTGGCTCTGCCAGCTGGCAAGGCATCCCCAAATAATAGGAGATTATTAGAATCCTGCCCTTTTCCAGCGAGCTTTTATCCACATTCATCTTTGTGTTGTGCCAGTTAGGTACAGTGGTTTTCTTTGTATGCACCCTGGCAGCCCTATCCACATAGATTTGGGAGGAAAATCTCACAGAATGTGAGATCCTTTTAGATAACAGGAGTTTGTTAATTTTAACCCAAAGATTCTTGTGATGGCAGTGGGGCTGTGAATGTCAGCTACAGGTAAGGGCTCAGCTGCTAGGCTGCCTGTGTGGAACTTTGCAGATACTCCATTTCTTTCATGGCTACAGTCTTATCGAGGTCAGCAATTGATGTGAAACCAAAAAAGGGAATCAGAGACAGGGCTTCTAGAAGAGATGACATCGTGAGTCCAGTCCTTGCTTTGGGTGCCTTTATATGGCTCTGCTTAATTCCTTTTTGCAGAACTGGGGGTGGTGGTGGGCACTGCCCCTTCTCTGTTAGCAATCTGAACACTTCTAGTATTAGTAATTGAAGAGATATTGATGGATCTTGGGAAGGGGTTAACTTCTTTCCCTCTGGTTATTGTCATCAGTGGGCAGGGGGACATACTCAGGTGGTCAGGTGGTGTGTGGGAGCTGAAATTCCTGATAAGAAACAATTGTCTTCATCTCAAATAGCACCTCTACCTCCATCCCTGGGCCTGGGGTACTGGGTTATTTCTCTGCTATTGCTCAAAGAGAAATGCCAGTATATTCCCATGGTGTGTGTGTTTGTGTGTGTGTGTGTGTGTATGTATAATTAATGAACTATTGCAACATGATGTTAGCTGCTTTTTTTGCCAGAGGGAATCTTATAGTATTTTATAAAATACTAGAATTTTACAGCCAGAAGACACCATAGATATCCATTAATCTATGGATTAACCACAATAATTTTTTTCTTTCATTTTTATGGAGATATAATTATCATAGAGCACTCTATAAGTTTAAGGTGTACAGCATAATGATTTGACTTATATACATCATGAAATGATTACTGCAAGTTTAGTCAATATCCATCATCTCATATAGATACAAAATTAAAGAAATAGAAAAAAAAATTTTTTTCCCATGATGAGAACTCTTAGGATTTACCCTCTTAACAATTTTCAGATATAGAATACAGCAGTGTTAATTATATTTATCATGTTGTATATTATATCCCTAGTACTTATTTACTTTAGAGCCATAAGTTTGTACCTTTTAATTGCCTTTATCCAATTCCCCTTCCCCCACCCTGCTGCCTCTGGTAGGTACAAATCTGATCTCTTTCTCTATAAGTTTGTTTGTTTTTGAAGTATAATTGACATACAATACCATGTTAATTCCTCAGGAAAGAGATGCAGAGCAGTTTTAGGGATTTTTCCAAAGCAGAAGAGGTATTGACTCAGCCCAGTCTACAACCTGGGTATTCTGGCCTCAGCCAAATGGTCTTTTCATTACACAAAGCCTATTTTTGTAGTAAGAGAAAATTTTTTTCTGTATTTTTTTCTTTTTTAGAACAAAAATACTTTGCTGAGGCAGGAGAAAGAATAACACAAAAGATTCATTATTATTACTGTTACTATTTAGCATACTACTTTATACTTGTTATTTTTAAAAAACACTTTACTGATGTATAATTAGCTTTCAGAAAGCTTTACATAATGAGTCTGGAGATGAGACTATACCTGTGAAACCATCACCACAATCTATGCCATAAACATACCCCTCACCTTCAAAAGTTTCCTCCCCCCTCTTTATTTATTATTATTATTATTTTTGTAAGAACACTTGACAAAAGTTCTACACTCTTCAAAATTTTAAGTATGCAATACAGTATTGTTAACTATGGGCACTTTTAACTATAGTCTGTGTAGTAGATCTCTAAGACATTCATCTTGCATAACTAAAACTTTGTAACGTTTGACCTCCTGGCTTGCCCCTCTCCCTAGCCCTGGCAACCACCGTTCTATTCTCTGCTTCTATGAGTGTGGCTATTTTAGATCCCTCAGATAAGTGAGATCATGTAGTGTTTGTCCTTCTGTGTCTGGCTTATTTCACTTAGCGTAATGTCCTCCAGGTTCATCTATGCTGTTGCAAAGAGCATGATTTCTTGTATTGTTAGCCTTCTTTTTTGTGTGTATGCACATTTTCTCTGTCCATTTATCTGTCAGTGGACATTCGCTTTGCCTCCATGTCTTGGCTATTCTGAATAATGCTGCAAATTAACATGGGAATACAGATATCTCTTCAAGATCTTGATTTCAATTCCTTTGAATATATACTTAGAAATGAGATCTCTGGATCATATGGTAGTTCTCTTTTTAATTTTTTTGAGGAAACTCCATACTGTTTTCTGTAGTGACTGCACCAATTTACATTCTCACCAACAGTATATGAGAGTCCCTTTTTCTTCATATTTTCACCAACACTTATCTTTTGTTTTGTTTTGTTTTGTTGACAATACCCATCTTAACAATTGTGAGGTGGTACCTCATTATGGGTTTGACTTGCATTTCCCTGTGATTAGTGATAATGAGTGATGATGAGCACCTTTTCATATACCTGTTGGCCATCTGTATGTCTTCTTTGGAGACATGTCTGTTCAGCTCCTTTGCCCTTTTTTAGATTGGTTTAATTAATTAATTTTTTTGCTATTGAGTTGTAAGAGTTCCTTGCAAATTTTGGATAATAATCCTTTATTAGACACATGACTTGCGAATATTTTCTCCCATTCCGTTGGTTACCTATTAATTTGTTGATTGTTTCCTTTGCTGTTCAGAAGCTTTTCACTTTGGTGTAATTCCCCTTGTCTATTTTTGCTTTTGTTGCTTGTGCTTTTGATGTCATATCCAAGAATTCATTGCCAAGGCTGATGTCAAGAAGCTTTTTCCCTTTGTTTTCTTTCAGGAGTTTTATGGTTTCAAGTCTTATGTTTGTTTTATGGTTTCAAGTCTTATGTTTAAGTCTTTAATCCATTTTGAGGTGGTTGTTAATAGAGTTATCAGTGGAAAAACAATATATATAACATGATAACTATGTCTGTTGAATGGATATATTGAGAATCTCTGCTTTGCATATATCATGTCTATTTATTTTGTTGAATGAAAAGATGGATACAAAACAGGACTACAGAAGACTTGATGCATCCTCCTGGAAACAAGTAAATTATAATATTTTATCCTTCTTAAGGTTTTTTATTCTTAATTTTCTATCATGTAATATTTTTCTTATTTGTTTATTTTCCTTTCACATATGTGGGGGTTGAAGAGTGATGAAAATGTTTCACATCCCTTTGGACTGCTTCTTTTCCAGAGTTCTGCCAAATGTCCATTAATAAATTCAGTGTAGAGCAGGAGTCAAGAGACTTGAGCTGTCTCTGTTGAGTTCGGGCAGGTAATTTCATCTGTCTGGGGACTTTCTACCCCTTAGGTATAAAATAAGTCATTGTATTAAAGACACATGTAGTTCCTCATAACTCAAAAATTCTATGTCTTTAGCTTTATAATAAATATATATTGCTATGAGAGCTTGGTACAGGGCACTTTGCCTGGGCTTTATAAACACTTGTCTGATCAAACTTCTGTCATAAATGAATGATGGGAATCAATGAGCATTTATTTAATGAGCAGTTTATCCTCCTCCACTTCTCCCATCCTCTCAAAATGTACAGGTATATTTAAATGGGTGCACAGGAATCAGAATTCAATATAGTGTTTTGTTGATTAGAAACAGAATAGTCTAGAGCCTGACAGACTTGTGTTTGAGTCCAAATTCTTTTCCTCATTCATGTAAATTACTTAATTCCTTTGAGGTTTAGTTTCCTTGTCTGTAAAACAGAGATGATTATATCCCTTCATTGGATCATTAAGAAAATTAAATGATATAGTGTGTAAAGTGCCTGGCATATAGTGAGTATCAGTAAATCTCTATTGATTTTCTGCTCTTTGAATTTCAGATTTGCCCTTGAGTAACTACAGAAATCATGCTACACACAGGTGGCAGTTGCTGGCCATCTCTGGTGTGCCTTAGCTTGGAGGTGCATTACTCTGATTTCTGTCTCCATTTCACGTGTCCGTCTTTCCTGTGTGTCTGTGTCCTGATTTCCCTCTCATTATAAGGGTCACAGTCACTGAATGAGGGCCTGCCCTAGTCCAGTTTGACCTCATCCTAGCTTGATTACATCTGCAAAGGCCCTATTTCCAAATAAGATCACATTCACAGGTACTGCGTTTTACTTCTTCCTTTCCAATCTGCATTCATTTTGTTTCTTTTTCTTGCCTTATGATAGTAAATAGAACCTTAAGTACAATGTATGATAGAAGTGCTGAGAGTGGTCATTCTTGTATTTTTCCTGATATTTGGAAAGAGTCTATTTTATCCCTATTAAGTATATTAGCTCTAAGTTTTTGATAGATGCCCTTTATTTGGATTCAGGAAGTCGCCTTCTATTGCAATTTGGCTGAGAGGTTTTTTTTTAAATCAGGAATGGGTGTTGGATTTTAGGAGATGCTTTTTCTTCATTTATTAAGATAATCATGTATTTTTTTTGTTAAAATAATGAATTATATTGATTCTTAAAAAATTTTATATTGATTCATATTTTGATTGTCAAACTAACATTTCATCCCTGGGATAAATCCCATTTGGTAATGATATATTATCCTTTCTGTATATTGTTGTATGTTATCAGTTAAATTTTTATTTATTATAGAATATTTGCACTAATATTCATGAGGGATATTGGTCATTAATTTTCTTTTCTTGTAATGACTTTGTTATGTTTTGGTATCAGACTAACAGTGGCCTCATAGAATGAGGTGGAATGGATTCCCCCTTCTTCAATTTTAGGGAAGGGTGTTTATAGAATTGATATTATTTCTTCCTTAAAAATTTGGTAGAAATAACCATTGAAGTCTTCTGGGCTTGGAGTTTATTTTGTTGAAAGGTATTAGTTACAAATTTGGTTTCTTTAATAGGTATAGGAATACTCAGGATATCTGTTTCTTCTTGTGTGAGATTTAGTAGTTTGTGTGTTTCAAGGCATAAAGTTTTTCATATTTCCTTATTGTTCTTTAATATCTGTAGAATCTATGGTGTTGTTACTTCTTTCATTTGATGCTGTTAATTTGTCATTTTTGCCCCAGTTTGTTTGACTAGAGGTTTACCAATTTAATCTCGAAGAACCAGTTTTTGGTTCAATTTCATTTTTCTATTTTTTCCCTTTTTCTCTATTTCATTAATTTTTACTTTGATATTTATTATTGCTTTCTTTCTAGTTACTTTGAGTTTAATTAATTTGAGTTCTTGTTTTTCTCGATGCTTAAGGTGGAACTTTAAGTCATTGATTTGACTCCATTCCATCTTTTCTAAAATAGGTGTTTTTAGTGCCATGGATTTCCTACTAATCAATGTACCACAAATTTTGAGATGTTGATGTGTTGTGTTTTCATTTTGATCCAGTTTAAAATACTTTCTAATATCCTCTTTGATTTCTGTTTTGATCCATAGGATATTCAGAAATGTGTTTTTTAGTTTCCAAATAGCTTGGGATTTTCTCAAGCTCTTTATTTATCTTTATCAATCTATTATTGATTTCTAATTTAATTACATTGTGATTAAAACAACATACTTTTTATGACTTGGATCCTATTCCAGTTATTGAGACTTACTTTGTGGCCCAGAATATCGTCTATATAGGTAAAAGTTCAGTGTGCACTTGAATGTGTATCCTACTGTTGTTTGGTGAATTATTCAGTAAATGTTAATTAGTTAGATCAAGCTGGCTAATGGTGTTATTCAGATCTTTTAAATCTTCACTTATTTTGTGTCTATTTGTTCTATAAATTATTGGAAGAGGGGTTGAAATATCCAACTGTAATTGTGGGATTTTCTGTTTCTCCTGGTAGTTCAATCAGTTTTTGCCTCATATATTTTGAAGCTCTGTTTTTAGGTGCATAAATATTTAGGGATGTTATACCTGTTGATTAATACTCACTTATAATTATGAAATGGTCTTCTTTATCCCTACTAGTAATTTTTGCTTTTAAATATACTTTGATATTAATGCCAACACTCCAACTTTCTTTTGATTAATGTTAATATGGTATATGTTTGTTCATATTTTTACTTTTAACCTATTTGTTTCTTTATATTTAGTGCATGTTTCTTGTAGCAGTATATAGTTGTGTCTTTAAAAAAATCT
Organism: Balaenoptera physalus; assembly: GCF_965194825.1. Taxonomy (NCBI): domain Eukaryota; kingdom Metazoa; phylum Chordata; class Mammalia; order Artiodactyla; family Balaenopteridae; genus Balaenoptera; species Balaenoptera physalus. The sequence continues at coordinate 70,707,698 of NC_138894.1, read as the reverse complement.
ATCTGTAATTGATATATTTTGGTTTAAATTGATCATCTTGCTATTTGCTTTCTGTTTGTCTCATCCATTTTTTATACCTTATTTCCCCCATTATCTTCTTTTTGTTGGATTAACTTAATATATTTATGACTCTATTTTCTATATTGTTGACTTAACTAGGTAGAGCTCTTTATTATAGTATTTGCTAGGTTCTATATTATATATCTTTAACTTATCACATTCTAACTTCAGGTAAAATCATACCACTTCATGAACATTTTATGAACTTTTCAATGGTATACATCTTTTTCTCCCTGTCCAACTTTTGTGGTTTTTCTCCCTGTCCAATTTTACAACTGTTATAAACCATGTTTATTCTTCTTTTTTAAATTTATTTTATTTTTGGCTGTGTTTGGTGTTCGTTGCTGTGCACGGGATTTCTCTAGTTGCGTCGAGTGGGGGCTACTCTTCGTTGTGGTGCGTGGGTATCTCATTACGGTGGTTTCTCTTGTTGTGGCACTCGGGCTCAGTAGTTGCGGCTCGCAGGCTCAATAGTTGTGGCTCATGGGCTTAGTTGCTCCGCGGCATGTGGGATCTTCCCGGACCAGGGCTCGAACCCATGTCCCCTGCATTGGCAGGCAGATTCTTAACCACTGCACCACCAGGGAAACCCCAACCATGTTTAATCTTACTATTATTTTTGTTTAAACAATTAATTGTCTTTTAAAATATATTTAAAATAATAAGAATAATATATTTTCCCATTTTATTGCCATTTTTAGTGCTCTTTATTCCTTGTGTAGATCTTTATTTCCATTTGGTATCATTTTCTTTCTGCCTGAAGGACTTTTTTAAAAAACATTTATTGTAGTAATGATCTGCTAGTGACGAATTCTTTCAGTTTTCTGCATAAGTCTTTATTTCATCTTCTTTTGAAAGAAATTTTCACTAGGTATAGAGTTTTAGATTGACAGATATTGTTTCACTGAGTTTTTGCTTGCATTTTTTTCAGATAAGAAATCAGCTGTCATTCTTATTTTTTGTCTCTTTGGATGTAATACAACTTTGTTTCCCTCTGACTAATATTTTTTCTTTATCACTGATTTTGAGCAGTTTAATTATGACATACCTTGGCATATTTTCTTCAGTTTCTTGTGCTTGGGGTTTCTAAAATTCTTGGCTCTATGGGTTTATAGTTTTCAGCAAATTTTAAAGAATTGTAGCCATTATTTTTTTCAAGTATTTTTTTCTACCACCTCCATCATCCCCCAAACCCAGAGACTCCAATTATACATATATTAGGGCTGCTTGATTTTGTCCTACACTTCATGGAGGCATTGTTCATTGAAAAAGCTTCTCTTTAGTTCATTTTGGGTAGTTTTATTGCTACATATTTAATTTCATTAATCTTTTTTTCTTCAATGTCTAACCTGCTCTTAATCTTATCCAGTCTATTTTCATTTCACATGTTGCATTTTCACCTTTAAAGGTTTGATTTGGATCTCTTTCTCTCTCTCTTTCTCCTCTCTACTTAAATCTCTGAATGTATGATATTATAGCTGTAATAACTGTTTTAATGTCCTTGTTTTCTAATTTCAACATGCATCAATTTTGAGTCATTTTTGATTTATTACATTTAAAAATTTATTTTCCTTCTTGTTTTTTTGGTCTGGTAATTTGTTACTGGATTCCATCTGTTGTAAATACTACGTTGTTTGGTGTTTATAGAAATAAATTTTTTTTTAATTTAGAAAAAATACTTTTTTATTACTATAAATATTCTTGTATTTTGTTCTGGAATACATTTAAATTATTTAGAAGGGTTTGGTTTCTTCAGCTCTTGCATTTACTTACGATTTGTTAGGTGTAACTGTAGCAATGCTTAGTCTAAGAAGAATTACTCCACTAATAATACAAGACCCCTCTTTGTAGTCCACCCAAAACTCAGTGAATCATGAGGGTTTTCATTTTGGCTGGTGGGAACAGACACTATACCTGGCCTTGTGTGAGTGTTGGGCATTATCACCTCTAATCCTTTTGTGTGACTCTGCTCAGCTTCAGGAATTTTCCTCACGTACACTTGCTGATTATTACTCAGCTGAACACTGAGGGGTCCCTTTGCAAGCTTAGGAATTCTTTGTATATCCTTCTTCTCTTTGGTGCACTGTCTTAAGAACCTTCTTCACAGACTTTTACCTCTATCTCCTCAAGTTACAAGGTACATTCTGCTCTGCTTAGATTCCCTCTACCTGTACCATGATTTGAAACTTTCTTAAGGAAGTAAACTTGAGCAACTGTAGATACCACCTTACTTGTTTTCTGCCTTTCAATGATCACTGTCCTTTATTGCCTGATATCCGATATCATGAAAACAATTTAAAAAATATTTTGTCATTTTTGTTATTTCAGGCTGGTGTGTACATCTGGCCAGAAGCAGAAATTTTCAGTTGTCTTGAAATCTTAGTTAAATACTGTATGGATTTTTTTTTCAACTTCTCTATGCTTATATCAAATCTCCCAAATAAGACAGTGAACTCCTCTAGGACAGGGGATTCATCTTAAACTTGGGCATGTTCCCTGTAACACTGTGTACTTTGCTGTTACTGGTACAAGGGTAATGACTGCATAGGAATTATTTGCAACATTCTTTCTGTCCTTGTCTATCACACGATATTTAATAATGTCGTCTTGAGTTTACTGTTATCTGTGCTCCTCTGAAGGAAGAGGAGGGCTGAGTCAGTCTGGCTTTGAGTGAAAGTAAGAATTACAGGACCTGAGACCCTGGGTTGTAAACGAAATTTACAGCCGGGTAGAAAAGTTAAAGACCAAATGCTGAGTGAAAGTCAGGAAAAGGAAATACAGAGGAGCCCAGTGACTGGGATTCCAGTGAGGAGCCAAGAGTATGGAATCTGGGAACAAGGATAAAGGGGAAAAAAGCAGTCCTGCAAATATCCTGAGGTATGTGCTGGATGATATCCATTTGAATATTTTTAAAAAATCACCTGGCATAGAAATGGTAAAAAGGTGAGTTAATCTGGCATAAAGAGACAGAAGTTTGATGGAAAACTCACTTGATGCACATTAACTATAACCGGTTCCTCTCCCAATTCTGTTAGTGTGGCTCTAATCGCTACATTAGCTCTATAAACCCCGCCATCCTGCTTATTCACAGAGGTTTCCTGGCTTTGTTGCTTTATAACGAAGATGTTTGTAAACATAATAAACACTCACACAAAACATCCGTCTCAAAATTGGTTCACTTTCTTCATAAAGGAGCCAGAAATTCTGATATGATCACAATAAAAAGATCATGCTGTTTGTTATACTAAGGGCATTTCATTACCCTAACAAGTGTTTTAAATGAATAATAAGTTTAAAACCCAAATAGAGTATTATAAGGTAATATCTCAAAACATTTCAGAATTATTTGCTCTTTCTTCAGATTCTGTAGCTTCTAGGTAGAGCAGTGTCTGATAGGCCTTACTCAATATAACCATAAATTTCTGTGGTTTCTACCCACCCATCAGATTCCATAAAAGCCAGATAAAAATTCCTGAAGATCATTTAAAATAATAATAGAGCTATGTCCTGGCACTATGATGAAGGCCATGCAATATATTATCACATTTAATACTTGCAATAATGCTATGAAGTAGGTATTGTTATTATTTCCATTTACTAGAGGAAAATCCAGTATAGAGAGTTTAAGTAACTTGTCCTAAGTTGCTGGTTTTCAGGAAGATCAACACCAGATCTGTTTGATTTCAAACTTCTTAATCACCATTCTGCATGATTTTCTCTCATTCTCTCTTTTGTCTCTTTTTTGGAGGGAAGGACTGAGCTACAAATTCAACAGGCCTTACATAATACCAATTTATCATTATTTCACTTAGTCAAAAGGTGCTATAGACTGAATGTTTTTGTCTCCCCAAATACATTTGTTGAAACCTAATCCCTAGTGTGATGGCACTTGGAAGTGAGGCTTTGGGGAGGTGATTAGGTCATGAGGATAGAGCCCTCATGAATGGAATTCGTGCCCTTATAAAAGAGACCCCCATCAACCATGTGAGGACATAGTGAGAAGATGGTTGTCTATGAACCAAGAAGTGGGCTCCCATTAGACACCAAAACTGCTGCCACCCTGATCTTCTTCCCAGTTTCTCAGAGCTATGAGAAATGTCTGTTGTTTAGGCCACCTAGGCTATGGTATTTTATGTTTTGTTATAGCAGCTCAAATAGATCCAAGGCCATTCTAGAATATGTTCTTGGAATTCATCAAAAGGCCCTGACTTCTTTGTAATTAAAGGGTTTGCTTGAATTAGGAGTCTCTCTTCCACTCTCTGCTACTACCTTAAAAACGTATTTCAGGATAAAATGGCACTGTCTACCCATAAAAATTCATAAAACACAATAGGTTTTCTATATTTTTGCTACTGTAAAATTCACATTAACTTTCCTTTTACTGGAACTCAATGCAAACCAAATATTCATGGTTTATTGGGAGGGAGAGAATTTATCTGGAGGTTGTGGGCATTCCCTCACAATTACTGATGGGGGGCAGCAGAGGGCTTTCCAAGTGAGCATGGCTGAGGCCAGATGAGAAAAGCTTTCCTTGGGTGTGTTGGGAGTGGGAATAGAGAGAAGGGTGAGCAGTGGTGGAAAGGCTTATCAGAAGTCATGAAAGGCAGGAGAAAAAGGAATCAAGTCATGGGTGTAGCTAGGCCAGGTAGGAGAGAGTCAGAGACACTGCCAATTAGAGTTGAAGATAACAACCAGTTAAATAGACAAAACCCCATCTGCAGGGCTTTCTGTCTAGTCCTATCCAGCTTCAAGCTATGAAGAACTATAATTACAGATTTTAAAAATCTTAGGTGGTACCAGTCACAATCTTATATACTTTATATTTGATATTATATTTGTTGATTATTTTTATTACATTTATTTGTTATATTTGTTACATTTATATTTATTATTTAATTCTCATGAAAATCTCATAAATTCTTTTTTTTATTTGAAATACAACTTTATTCTGATTCTAAATGAAAAGGAATGGGAATGACAGTAAAAAACAAGATTATACCACTGAATATAGTGATGTGACTGTAACAGTCTTATATTTGAAACTCAAGGAGGAAACAACTGTGTTGCAAAACAGCTAAATATGCAGGTCCAAAAAAATGAAGGTTTTTTTTTTAACTGCCACATTCACTCTGAAGCCCATTCATCTCCTTTAGCATCCCAAAGATTAAGCACATGTTCTGCTTAGCTATATAATAAAGTGGCAAACACGCTGCACCACTGACATCACAGAACAGTTGCCTATAAGACTAGACTTCTGACTCTGGGCTCCAGCTTCACTTTCTCACATGTCATCATCTTCATCTGGGAGAGCAGTTGTCTGAGCAGCCTCTAGATCATGCTTATACCGCACTGCCAAGGCTGGGTCCGTGACCACCTCTGGCGGGGTGAGAGCAGGCATGACGATGAACTCCAAGTTAGGGTCTCTGATCAGTTTTATAGCGAGCCAGAGGAAGGGCTTTTCAAAGTTATAGTTACTTTTGGCAGAAAGGTCACAGTACTGAAGATTCTTCTTTCGGTGGAAGACAGTTGACTTTGCCTTAACCTTTCTGTCCTTAATATCCACTTTGTTGCCATACAACATGATGGGGGTGTTTTCACACACTCATACCAGATCTCTATGCTAGTTAGGCACGTTCTTGTAAGTAACTCTCGATGTTACATCAGACATTATAATGGCACACTGAGCTTGGATATAATAGCCATCTCTCAGTCCACCAAATTTCTTCTGACCAGCTGTATCCCATACATTGAACTTAATAGGTCCTTTGTTGGTATGGAACACAGGGGGATGGACCTCAACACTCAAGGTAGCTATATACTTCTCAGATTCACTAGTCAGATGACGTTTCACAAATGTATCAGTAGTTTTTCCAGTACCACCATCACCAACCAATACAAGTTTGAACTGAACTTGGGGTTCTTCTTGGGCAGCCATCGTGATGTTACTTCCAGAAGCAAGTCTGTGCCCTTCTGACTGAGCTCATAAATTCTTACAAAAATCCTATGGTGGGGATTATCCACATATTACAAAAAAAGAAACTAAGCAAGTGCAGAAAATTTGGGGTTAGATCTTAAGGCTAATCTAATCTCAGATCATAGGCTTTCTCCCTTAAATTCTCAACAAAGTGACAGTTTTCTTCCAGTAAAAGATTATTTCTGCACGCAGGAAATTTGAAGAAAATCAATGCAGCTGTATTTTAAAAGTTCCAAGTTCCCTTTATAAATCTATTTTTTGTCTAAGCAATATTCTTTATTTTTTAATTTTTTTTAACATCTTTATAAGCAATATTCCTTAGAATGCACTTATTGGAATGAAAATCTTTCCTTGGAGATTTGTAGTTCTTTGGGATACCATTCAAATAATTTAATTATCAAATTATCTGAGGGTAATAAGAGAATAGTAGGTATTAGACTAGGGAGTCCCTCAGTTGCAGAGGTGTATGTGACCTTGAGGCCTTCAGTTACTTACAGAATTGCCACTTCCTCTTAGAAGCTGTTATATTACCACATAAGCTTGATTTATGCTAAATTTAGATAAAAAAATGAAGTAGCCATTATATGTGCTCAGATTATTATGAGGCTGCAATAATTTATATACATTGGTTGGTATTTAAAAATTCTAACATGATTTAGAAATTCATATTTAGAAGTTTGTTTTCCAGCATAATTCTAGAGGAGGGGCCAGAACTGTGGAACCAGTATTCTCTCATGATTTGATTAAAATAGTGAAATCAGCAAAATTCTACAAGAGCAAAAGAGAAAGGTGATCGTAGCGTTGGTATAACAGAATGCCCTTCAGGATGCTCTACCTCATCTCAAAATAGCCTGCAAAAAACTGAAAAATACATAAATAAAAGGATATATAGGGCAACCAATAACAGAATATTGTTTTCTCTTATATTGCATAGATGTGTCCATTTTATGTGTATATTGTAGAACTATGGCTAGGCTAGTAGGCATAGTTACATACCTATGAAATTAAGGCTATGTAAAGTTATTGGATAGACTCTTTGAACTTTGAGACTCTAAGATGGTCTTCATGATTTCTGCTTGCTGATCTTCATGCCTTTGTCCATTCCCCTGCTCTGAGTATGGATGGACGTGTGACTTGCTGCTAACCGATAGGATATGGCACAAGGAATGGACTATGACTTGCATGATTATGCTACATTATTTAAGAATCTGTTGTGCTAGAGGATTTCCTTATTAACTTGATGAAATAAGTAGCCATATTGGGAATGTCCATGTGGCAAGGAACTTAGGTAAGCTTCCCTCCAAAGGCTGTCACGGAGCTTGGCCTCAGTGCTACAGCTGCAGGAAAATAAATTCCGCCAACAACCTGAGTGAGTCTGGAAGTGGAGTCTTCTTCAGTGAAGCCTAGATGAGAAAACAGTCCTGCTGACACCTTGATTGCTGCCTCAGAAGACCCTAAGAAGAGGACCCAGCTAAGCCATGCCTAGACTCCTAGCCCCCAAAAACTGAGATAATAAATATGTGTTTTTCTAGGCTGCCAAGTTTGTGGTAATTTGTTATTCAATGGTATATCTAATATATACTCCATCTAGCTAATATTAGCCTTACCTCTAATTACTCTCTCATATCACTTTGTTTAAATCTTTTAAAAAAAATTCACATAATAGTTGTTTACTTTTAATTAATTATCTATCTCCCTTCCCCTAAATCTCTTACTAATTTTGTAACCTCTGACAAGTCACTTGAATTCCCTGAAGCTCAGTTTCTCCATCTATAAACTGAGTTTATTCATACCTATGCCCCCAAGGTTGTGAGGGTTAACTAGGCTTGTGTTTGAAAGAAGCCCTGTATGATGTCTTAACTCCTGTCTTTTCAGACTCTTTCTAGATAGCATTAACTTTCATCATGACTCATTCTGTATCCCCTAGATTTTGATGCATAGCAGGCCCTAAAATCTTGGCTTACTCCTGGATTCTTGTCTTCTGGTCTGTCTGGCTCTCTGAGTGGACAACAATGCTTGTTTATCTCTGACTGCTTTGTTGTAGCTCATAAGCTGAGCTTATTACACAAGAAGGGTGGTGGTGGCCAACCATCTATACAACAAATGAGAATTTCAGAGCTGTTTTAAAAAAAAAATACTTTGGTGCTCTTTGAATAGGGTGGTCACACTTGGCCAATTCCACTACCCTCTTCCTACTAGATAAACAAAACATGAAATTTCTCTTCCTGTAGCATTGAGTCCACTGGGGAAAACATGAACACACTGTGCTTTTAATTAGCTGGAGAATGAATTCTGAGCCTGGGCTGTTTAAAAAAGTTGGGACAGATTCTCAGCACCTGCAAAATGGTAACAAGTTTCCTGGATAATTGTGGTGGCTTATCTGAACATGAGTTCCTTACAGTCCCCCAAAACTACCAGTGCCTTCAGGGCCTCCATAAATAAGTGCCTGGTTTATAAGTTTGTATCTTCTGATATAAATCCCATGCTTTGTTACCCTAGCCCTCTGAAAAAGTTGTATGTGAATGAAATGTCACAGAATTATAGAAAGGAACTTAGCAATAATCTAGCTAGCATTTTTGAATACTGTACTCTCTGCTGTGCAGAGTGCTTGATACAGTGTCTCATTTAATGTGATCCGACTCACTCATTGTACAGATGGAAAAATCTAAACAATTTGGTTAATTGGCAACTTTCATTTATAGCATGTGCTCTACTTCATCATAGTGCTTATATATGAACAACTGAGTACATAAATTACATTTACATGGCAGTTTGAAAGTAGGCAGTGTAATATAATGGTTAGCATCCCTGGCCTTTGGGTGATACAGATTGGGGTTTGAATCCTGGTCTGCTGTCTCCAGCTGTGTGATATAGGCTGAGTTACTTAACCTCTCTGAACCACTATTTCTCCATCTGTATCATGGAGATTATAATGCTACATCGGCTTGTTACATGAATTAGATAAAATTAAGAATGTGAATGTAAAATTAAGAATCTAAGTGATTGTGTAGTAAAGTGTGCAGTAAATGATAGCTATTATTATAAAGTACTTTCATATCAATTAAACTTCATGTAAGAGATTATTACTATTATTATCATAATCTACATTTTATCTTTTAGTATTTTATTATTTTACACTTTTTGCAAATAAGAAAATGAAGTCATAGAAAAGAGAGGTAAATGCTGGTCAGGTGTTCTGTGATATTAGGCAAGAGCTAAGACTCAGATTGAGATGTACAGACTTCAGCTCTCAAGCTGTTTCCTATTCTGCAATGCTGTTTCTTTACAGTAAGTGCTCTTTCCATTCAGCTGAGAACTTAGCTCCCTGCTTAGGCTATAACTCCTTGAGGGCAGGGATTTTGCATCTCCAGGGAAACCAACACATAGGCCTTCAATAGATATGTTTAGTTTATAAAAACAAGTTAACACACAATTCTAAGGAATATGAACTCTTAGTACAAGATAAGTCACTTGTCCCTCAAACTGAATCTCAAAGGCAAAAAGCAAGGCAGTTATCACAGAAGGACAAAGTGCAGCATGAACTACCCAGAGATCCAGGACAGGGCATCATTGCTGAGTAATTACTTTGTAGAGGTAATTATATAGGCCATATTTGCATATATTAGCCTAAGGCGATGTGTGTGTGTGCGCGTGTGTATATAAAAGCCACATTTTTCCTCCTTTCTGCCCCGCCGAGCACAGTTTCAGAATTTGGTGTTCATAAGGATATAGGGCTTTATTGATTAATTACTTCACCTAATGGGTATTTATTGAGCTTCTAATATGTGTCAGATACTGTATTAGACCCTGAACACACAAAAATCAGTAAAGCTGAGTCTTTCCTTATGGAACTCATAGTAGGGAAGAAAGATGAAATGTTAACTAGAAAAACATATATATATATTTTTTTACACACACACACACTGTATTTTATTTTTACAAGAGATAAATAGACTGACACCAAGCATTGTACATGGATGACTACAACAAAAGCAACAATGATTGCAATTACCAAACACGAAACACACTCATACTATGTCATAATATTGACATTCAGTCCAGTAATCCTCCACTGTAACAGCTCCTTTACTTTGCAGTGAAAATTGATTTGTATGTTCTTTGCCTCTGAGTCCTTGTGGGATTTTTTTTTTTTTAATTCAGACAGAAAGTCACAAAAATTATACTCATCATCATCAGTTCACTCAGTCCCATGTAATTAATTTTTTTTTTCATCTTGATCTTTTGTTAGCACTTTTATGAGTTCATCAGTTTTTCATTAGAGTTCTGAAAATGCTTATTCATTCAGTTCAGCAGTACAGTCAGTTACCAGAAACCTGTACTTGTCAGAGTCTTTTCCATGAATTTCTTGAAGATGAAACCCTTTTATGGGAACATATTTGCAAAAGCATCAGAGTACACCCAGAACTGTCTGTAAATGACAAAAGACTTAAAAATGACCACAGTTAAAGATTTGATGAAAGTTCATAATAATGCAGTTGACAAGAAAATTAGTTATTTCTGAGATATACATTTTAAAGTAATAACTAGGATTATGACTTATAACATTATACCAGAACATATAAGATTTTTAGAAATTTCATGTAATGTCTGAAACATTTATATTAACATATTTCCATACAAATAACCCAATGAAAGTTTAGTATTAGTTGTTTTGTTTGTTTGTGTTTTTTATACTGCATGTTCTTATTAGGCATCAATTTTATACACATCAGTGTATACATGTCAATCCCAATCGCCCAATTCAGCACACCACCATCCCCAGCTCACCGCAGTTTTCCCCCCTTGGTGTCCATATGTCCGTTCTCTACATCTGTGTCTCAACTTCTGCCCTGCAAACCGGCTCATCTGTACCATTTTTCTAGGTTCCATATACATGCGTTAATATACGATATTTGTTTTTCTCTTTCTGACTTACTTCACTCTGTATGACAGTCTCTAGATCCATCCACGTCTCAACAGATGACTCAATTTCGTTCCTTTTTAGGGCTGAGTAATATTCCATTGTATATATGTACCACAACTTCTTTATCCATTCGTCTGTTGATGGGCATTTAGGTTGCTTCCATGACCTGGCTATTGTAAATAGTGCTGCAATGAACATTCGGGTGCATGTGTCTTTTTTTTTTTTTTTTTTGCCACACCATGCAGCATGTGGGATCTTAGTTCCTTGACCAGGGATCGAACCTGCGCCTCCTGCAGTGGAAGCACGAAGTCTTAACCACTGGACCACCAGGGAAGTCCTGCATGTGTCTTTTTGAATTATGGTTTTCTCTGGGTAAATGCCCAGTAGTGGGATTGCTGGGTCATATGGTAATTCTATTTTTAGTTTTTTAAGGAACCTCCATATTGTTCTCCATAGTGGCTGTATCAATTTACATTCCCACCAACAGTGCAAGAGGGTTCCCTTTTCTCCACCCCCTCTCCAGCATTTGTTGTTTGTAGATTTTCTGATGATGCCTATTCTAACTGGTATGAGGTGATACCTCATTGTAGTTTTGATTTGCATTTCTTTAATAATTAGTGATGTTGAGCATCTTTTCATGTGCTTCGTGGCCGTCTGTATGTCTTCTTTGGAGAAATGTCTATTTAGGTCTTCTGCCCATTTTTGGATTGGGGTGTTTGTTTCTTTAATATTGAGCTGCATGAGCCGTTTATATATTTTGGAGATTAATCCTTTGTCCGTTGATTCGTTTGCAAATATTTTCTCCCATTCTGAGGGTTGTCTTTTCATCTTGTTTATGGTTTCCTTTGCTGTGCAAAAGCTTTGAAGTTTCATTAGGTCCCATTTGTTTATTTTTGTTTTTATTTCCATTACTCTAGGAGGTGGATCAAAAAAGATCTTGCTGTGATTTATGTCAAAGAGTGTTCTTCCTATGTTTTCCTCTAAGAGTTTTATAGTATCCAGTCTTACATTTAGATCTCTAATCCATTTTGAGTTTATTTTGTGTACGGTGTTAGGGAGTATTCTAATTTCATTCTTTTACATGTAGCTGTCCAGTTTTCCCAGCTCCACTTATTGAAGAGACTGTCTTTTCTCCATTGCATATCTTTGCCTCCTTTGTCATAGATTAGTTGACCATAGGTGCGTGGGTTTATCTCTGGGCTTTCTATCTTGTTCCATTGATCTATGTTTCTGTTTTTGTGCTAGTACCATATTGTCTTGATTACTGTAGCTTTGTCGTATAGTCTGAAGTCAGGGAGTCTAATTCCTCCAGCTCCGTTTTTTTCCCTCAAGACTGCTTTGGCTATTCAGGGTCTTTTGTGTTTCCATACAAATTTTAAGATGATTTGTTCTAGCTCCATAAAAAATGCCATTGGTAATTTGATAGGGATTGCATTGAATCTGTAGATTGCTTTGGGTAGTATAGTCATTTTCACAATGTTGATTCTTCCAATCCAAGAACATGGTATATCTCTCCATCTGTTGGTATCATCTTTAATTTCTTTCATCAGTGTCTTATAGGAAAAACATATTTTTGATAACCTACTATTGAGATTGAGGTAAGCTCAAGTTGTTCTTAGAACACATAGCAGGGAGATTCTGATTAGGACCGGGAGGATCAAAGAATACTCCTTGGAAGGAATGATAAGTGAGCTAAGTCTCAGTGGAGTTAACCTGAATAGGAAGGAAAGGTGTCTATTAAATACCACATGCTCAAAGACATGGAGATTTGAATCATCAGGGGCAGTTCTGGGAAATACAGGTGATTCAGAGCATAACTCGGAGGGAGAGGGCCAAGGCCATAAATATAACTGGTGAAGTAATCATGGGCAGATCTTGAAGACCTTATAAAGCACTTGAAGGATTTTGGACAATAGCCTAAGGCATTTAGAAACCATTAAAGTTTTAAGCAAGGGAGTGACATAATAATATTTAGAAAGATGACCCTAATCATTTGTGCAGAATAAGACTCATGGGCTGATGCTGGTGGAAGGAGAACCTTTAGGAGGCTGTGGAAGTAAACCAAGTGAGAAGTCGTAGCAAGGACCTGGTCACCAAAATATAGGGCAGAGGAAGGAGAGGAGGACACTGCAGACGACACCCAGACTTTGATGCTGGTGACTGGAGAACGGTGGTATAATTTACTAAGGAGTAATGAGGAACAGACTTTAGTGGGCCACAGGGAGCGCCTGGTTGTGTGCATGTAATAAGAAGGGAAAGGGGAAGAAATGGATAAGGATATTGGAGGGAAGCAGTGGTATCACTGAAGCCTGAGCTGGAGAAAATGATGATGTTAAGGGATAATTTATCGCAGCAAATAGAGAGAGAGAGAAAGAGAGAGGTGGAAGAGAAGGTAAAATAAGGACTAAAAAGTGTTAATTGGATTTAACAAATATCAGTCACCAGTGACCATGGTAAGAACAGTTTCAGAGAAGAGCAGGAAGCCAAGAAAAGACGGTTATATATTTTTATTTGGAGGGAAAAAAGCCTAAGGATGGCATAGAAGTCATATTAAAGTTTTCTTCCCTCTGGGAACATGGTAGGATTTCATTTTCTCACACCCTTTGAAGTTAGAGCTATGTGACTTGGTATTGCTAATGAAATGTAAGCAGATGTGACATTGTCACTTTGGGGTGGAAACGAGCTGGTGTGTAATTTTCTACCTTTCCTTTTCCTGTCTCAGAGATCTGGAAAGCATGTGTCAAGATAAATCTCCCTTTAGCCTGCTTGAAAGACTACAATGAACACAGCATCCCAGGTGACCCACATTGAGTGTGTAACATGAGCCAAAGTTCAGTTAATGTTGATTTCTCTATCTCTTGCATTTTGCATTGCATCTCAGCTTTGTATCCACCAATTTCCTTTTTTCTCTTTAGAGTTATTTACTCTTATAATATAGAAAGTGTACTATGTGACCACATGTTCAAGTACCCAGAACAGATTGGCTAGAGGCTCTGTGTCCCAGTTCCAAATTCGCGTAAGAAAGAATTTGATTGGCCAAGCTTGGGTCAGGTGATCACTTCTAGCTCTAATAAGCTTTGCCACAATATGGAAGGGGAAGAGCTATGTCATGATACGTAAGTTGTGATGGGAGCACAACTCACTTCATGAGAAGAGGTATGGCATAATAGATGGTATCTTTGACATCTCCAGTACAGTTATGAGACTGCAGTGACTGTATCTTGTGGAATTAAAGGCACTGGCTCACTTCAAATAGGGTAGATGCAGTCTATAACCATATCTAACCAAGGGTCAAAGAGGAAGTTCCCATACTTTCAGTACCAATGTTCAATGCCCAGTATTTTGGGTGGGGTGTGGGTGGGAGTTGGAGGAAGGTATAAATCTCTCTCATATGCAAAACCATCAGGCCAGAGGGCCAATGGCTCCAACAAGAAACAAAGGTGTAACTCGTAAGTAGGAGGTTTCAGACCAGCACTGGCAATGGCTGCACTTGCGCATAAGAGGAAACATACCATAAAAGATCATTATTCTCATCTGAGGGCAAATTATTGACTTATTGGGGAAGAGGTATTCAGTAGATGGCAGATCCCCAAATCAAAAGGTCTTTAATCCAAGCAACTGTGAATGATGCTGGGGATAGCTTATTGTAAGGCCACTATTAACTTTAAACCAGTATGGTTTCTCCGTTTTATAATGTCAAATTTCTTGCTTGGTTAAAAAGCTAAGTGAAACAAATCTTTTCATAAAACTTTCCTTTAGTGTATTGTGGCTGACAAACTTGCAAGTAGGCAGTTTGTGAAAGATGTTGGGGTTTCTGGCGGAGATATTTTCTGAGATTCCAAGTGTGATCTTGGACCAACAGAAATATGATGAACTTGGAAAGTAACTGGAATCCTTAGTTCTCCATGTATTTCTAATGCTAGAGTTTTGTTGCCATTTGTACAACTGGACAACTTTTTATTTGCCTTAAGAAGGGGATACCATGAAGGGAAAAAAAGTGAAACTCTCACCAGTGTTACAAAACTCTGGAAACTCAGGAAACCCTCACCTGATGTTGTGAAATCCTAGCTTCTTTTTCCAAGCCAGTCAGGAGCAGAATTAATTTGCCGCTGATATTCTTGTGGCCATAATCAGCACAGCAGGCATAGGATAAAACTGAAGTGGGCAGCAGACTATTTCCCTTCTCAGAGCTCCATCTTCACATGATGGGACTCAGCTCTATTTCTGGCCTCTCAGCCATTGATCCTGCCTGAAATCCAAACTCATGGCTTCTGCTCATAACCACTCTTAGCAGGGTGTATGCTCAGTGGCTTGTTGATTAACGACAGAGGGGAGTAAATGTCTTTCTAAGTTTATGGTAATGATTGCCTTCTACTGGGTAGGACTCACTTCTGACCTAGACCTAAAGTATTTGCCCAATAGTATCTTGCTGTTTTCCAGGCATGATACCTGAGGCTACAGTCTGGTTTAGATTTTTTTATGAAATCCAATCAATATAATATATTTGGAGGTTGGCAGGGGCTACAGAAGTTAATGGAAGGATTTTAAGCTTCAGACAGTCATAAATGCCAGATAAACCCAAGCTTCTACTTGACTATGCTACGATTGGGAGTTAGTACCTGCTGAGTGTTTCCTTGGAAAGCAGCCCATCTAAAGCAGATCAACCATGTGGACCTGAGGCACAGTCATTGGAGAAGTCCTGGACTCCCTCCCAGGAATGCCTTTAGTGTTATCTTTTGCCATTTTAGTTATTGTTTTTCTGAACTATCATATCATATATATTTTTATAAATAAATAAATAAATAAATAAATAAATGTAAAAAATTGTATAAAAGTGGACCTTTTCCTTCCACCGAAAATGCAACCTCCTAGAGGGAAAGGAGCATGATTTTTATTTCTAGGGTCGTCTACAATGCCTAGTAGAGTGTCTGAAAGGGTGCAGATAACAAGATGCCTGTGAGAGATTCTCTGAGGCAGACTTTTACTTGGTTTCAAATTGCTGTTGTTTTTGTCTATATTTGATCAGATTATTTAATTGGCTCCAGCTCATTGTCCTGCTTTGGTCTCTAAATAGTGTGGTGTGTATGACTGTTTATATGGCCTTATAGACTCAATATCTAAATGACGGAGATAATTTCATTTCAGAGCTTCATTTTACAGATACATAAATTGAGACCCTGGGTAGAGTGAAATCAAAACCCAGGTTTTCTCATTTTCATGTCTGTTTGCTTTTTCCATGTCCTTGAACCCATTGCTTTGCTCTGCCTTCATTTCTTCATGATCTCTGGTTACATGTCCAACTTTGATCTTGACTCAGTCTTGACCTGGGATGGAATCCCTGACTCTCCCTTGACTTACTCTTGTCCTTTAAACCTGGCCTTTACCTTTGTTCACCTTTCTAGATTTCTAGCTATATTCTTCCTCTGCTATGCCCTGAGTTTAGTCTGACACTGGGGACCTGCATATATCCATGAGCTGCTATCGTCTGAAAACACACACCCCAAGGCTTTAGCACAAGGAGAATCAGGAGGGCTGCTGAGCAAGGTTAGAAATGCCTTGCACCTGCCTGGAGTTGAGCAGGTGGAATGGTGACCAGCAAGGCTGCAAATCACCAGGCTGCACCCAGCCCGAGGGCCTCTGAGGAGAGTTATAACTTAAAAAAGCATTAGAAGCCCTGAGGCCAGCTGTCTGTCCTTAAAGTACTCCAGGGGTGCTTTTAGTATTTTAGAAGAAGGGAGAATTTTCTAGGAGGGAATAAGTTTGCCACTCACAGATGGAAGCAATTCCCTAAACCAAACCCTGGAAAACATTCTGGTGATTTATCAGCTTAATAGCAGCTTCTTTCTCTCAGCAGAATTCGGAAAGGCTGAATGAGACTTTGACCCCTAATTTAGGGAATACAGTATGTACAATGCTTAGTTTTAGTGAAATGAAAAAAATGGAGCTATGTGTTATCATTGTTGCTGTTATTATTATTATTTATTGAAAAGTATTTAAAGAATAGTTATTCACCACGAGAGTCAGGTAAGGCCAACTTTTCATTGAGAAGAGACCCAAGTAATTTCAATAGCCAAAGCCTGGGCTGCTTTCAGCATCCATTTTCCAAAAGGCAAAACAGCAACCTTCCTAAAAAGCATTCATCTCTGTCAGATTAGTTTATCAGATCAGCTGGCAAAGAGCTAATCTGGCCTGCTTCTTGCTACTCCAGGCAGCCTAGAGGCAAAACTGAGACTAGGAGAAGACTAGGTGGACTTGGTTGAAGGTGGAGTTTATGGAAGTTTCATTGTGATGAAGAGGAGGAATTCTTCTCTAAAAGAAAAAAGTGGGGCTCTGGGCTACCGGACTAACTTGACCAGACTGGTCAATTCAATTCAAAGAAATGCTCCAATTGGTCACACAGGTTGTAAATAACCAGGAAATGTAGGCAAAATAGTTTAAAATTTGTGCTTGTTAGGATTATCTGGAACACCTGATCTTGAAGTCTGATTCTATCAAAATAACGAAATGTAACTCATAGAATTATAAATGGGACTCACTGAAATGCATTCATTTGTCCGTCTGCCAGTTATTTCTTGTTTACCATTTAGGTGGGGAGAGGGGAAGAAGCATCAACTTGCAATTGTTAAAAGCATACTGGAATTTCAAAAAGCCATGACTCTTAAATTCTCTCCATCTTCTCTTTCAATAACTCCTTATCATCTTAATTTCATGGGTCAGATGTTAGGATGAGCCTGAATTGCAGGTGCTACTGAGAAGGAAATGACTAAATGAATAATATTTTTTACTGCTTAATATTTATTGAATCCATCTATTTCTAATTACAATATTGTGTTTCATCTCCTACAAGACTGCTTTTGCATGTGGAGATGACTTGTAACATATACTGCCATTATTATCAGGGACTTCTTATAGTTATCATTGTTGATTTAAAATCTTAGCAAACTACAGTACACAGAAATCTGAAATAAAATGAACATCTGGCGACAATGTACCTTTCTCCTTGATTGAAAAAGTTCCCTATGAAATCTAGTGTTATCCATAGCATATACCTTCATTTGTTGCTAAACAGACACACAAAAATATAATATATCACATTTTAATGGTAGAAATGTGAAATCTTATAGCGTGCACTGTTTTGTGCGTGTGTGTATGTGTGTGTGTGTATATGTATGGGCACATAATATATTAAAACCCAGTACTCCACATATTATTTTAAGTAGATTTTTACTGGTAAATTGGGAAAGAAGAGTAAGAGGGATAGAGTGGGTGTGTGTGGTAGGCACTCAACATAGGTTTGCTGAGTTGAGTCAAATACTCTGGGTGCCTAAGACAGAGTGGCAGGGTGAAGGTCTGAGTTCCAAGGTCTGGGCTCTCCTGAGAAGTTGCAGAGAGGTTGGTTGGTTCCTTCTCAGTTCTCACATTCCTAATCTTTCACACTAGTGTATTTCTGGCCTTCTTCATTCTCTGAGCAAGTCTTTAATGCTGTTCTTTGTCTGCTGACAACTTAAGAAAGCCCCCTGCAAAGGGAGACTGAATCACTAATACAGACAGAGATAAATTTTCCAAGAGGAAAAGGTGGGGAAAGAGAAGAGGAAAAGTGAATAAATAAGATACCTATTTCCCCCTAATTTAATGCACAGGCACAGAGGAAAATTTAGCTCTACAAGTTTTTTTGTTTTGAATAAGATTTAAATAAAAGCTTTCTAAACCAATAAAGACATATATCAAATTCCTGTTGTCCTCCTTTACAGGAAACTACCTGAATCCTGACAGAAGAGACACATAACTGAAAATGAATTGCTCATTTTGGAGAAATACATTAATTGAATGTATTTGATGCTGTGTAGCCTACTCATTTATTTAAAAAATGGCAAAAAGTATTTTAATACTTAAACACACACACGCACGTAGACGCACAGTATTTCGTTGTCATGTGACAGTTAGGTTGGTTTCCTTTTGTGTTGAAATGGTTGGAATCCAGGAAATCTCATCTAGTCCTTTTGTATCTTCTAGAATAAATTAAAGAAACTGGAATTGAGCTTCCTAAATGGACAAAGTAACCCAGTGTTACTCTTAGGGATAATGTCAACAATATCTAACACACAAAACAATGCCCTGTCCATTTGTTTCTTGTGATTCTATAGTAAAAGATATTGCTGAACTAGTAGTATTATATTTGTACATTCATTTATGTTTTATAAATCTATTACCTAAAGGTAATGGATCCTAAATCTAGATTTCTATCCCTAACATTTTCCTAAGTCCTGGAAAGGTATTTCCAAATGCCAAATGAACATATTTCTAACTGTGGTAGGTAAAAATTTTAGGATGGTCCCATGACCTTTGCCTGGGTGTACTCCAGTGACTATGTTACATTACATGGCAAAAGGTTGGTAAGCAGTTGGCTTTAAGATAAGGAGTTTATCTAGGTGGGACTAATCAAATCACATGAGCCCTTTAAAAGCAGAGGGTTTTCTCTAGCTCGTAGCAGAAGAGAAATCAGAGAGATCTGAAGCATGGGAAAGATTTGACGCTCTGTTGTCGGATTGAAGATGGAGGAAGCCAAGGAGCAGAGACCCCCTAGTGGACGACCTGAATGAATTTGAAAGCGGATTTTTCCCCAGAGCCTCCAAGATAAGAAAAAGCCCAATCCTGGTGAATTCCTTGAATTTTCTCAGCAGAGAATCTAGTTAAGCCTGCCTGAACATCTGACCTACAGAGCTGTTGCCTTCTGTCTGAGGTTGGGGCCTGGCCGTGGGCAAGGGGTGGACGGGGTTCAGACACCTGGTCCCACCACATCTTGCATGGGGTAAGGCAGTAGCCATCCATGTCCTCCTGGGCTAGGAGCATCACAGTACACACAGATGACTGAGCAGAATCCTCTTGCCCACTTCTGAGTCAGGTCTTGAGAAGCATGGAGGCTGCAATCCTTTGAGGGTTTCCTATCTGCCATTGGTTTGGGCCGTGGGATACAGGAAGAAGATATTGACTGTATTTATATATTATTTGCTAAACAGGATTCCTTCTATTTAACTTCTTTTACAACTGAAATTTAAACCAATGCTATTGTCTAGTATCAATCACCAGGAAAAAAATGTCAGTCAACAGTAATAGACCCATAACATCACTATAATTTGATATATAATTGGCCTATAGTTTGGCCTATAATTCATTTTTGGCACTTTGACATCACGACCATTGAGTTTAGGTGCTCAGCCATTCTGATGATTGCACTGTGTTGTGTTGTGTTCAAGTGGGTTTCAACTCAGTAAGTCCTGGATTGATTCTAACCTCAGAGTCTTCCTTGTGATCAGTTATGTGGTCATGGAAGCAAAGGGGTTGGGCGGGAGTGGTGGAGGGAACTTGAATTTGGGTTGAGAAGCAAGGAATCATATGCAGAACGAAGGAGTAGGTAGAACCCGAAAATACGAAGTTAGTAGTACAAAGAGCTGGAAAAATGACATATCAGGGGTCAGGCATTTGTGTGTAGCTTCCATTTCCGTCATTAGCATGCTGTGTTGGCTTTTTCAGAGCAGGTTTCTCAGAGTCTCAGTTTCTCTAGTTGTAAAATATCTGTTCTAAATAGGTCAATGGTTGTGAGAACTGGAAAAAATCAACCCCTCTTGAGCTCTATCCACATGCCCTCACACTTCAAAAGAAAGCACTCTACACAGATATGGAAGTTGGAGTTTTTTAATTTAATGGACAAGTAGGCATGGAAGGCCTAATTCTTTGATACTTAGAGAACAGCCATTCTGAGGATGCCCTCTTTGGGAGTGATTTAAGTATTTGATGATTATATAATGATTGTACTCTCACACTTCAGAGCAGATTAAGTTTCTTTTTTTAATTGTTCTCAGTTTAAGTGAGGTATAATTGGTATACAACATTATATTAGTTTTAGGTACACAACATTATGATTCAATATTAGTATATATTGTGAAATGATCACCACAACAAATCTAGTTAACATCAGTCACCATACATAGTTACAAATTTTTTTCTTGCGATGAGAACTTTTTTTTTCAGGAATAGAGCCAAGTACATATATAGAAAAAATTTTTTAACATCTTTATTGGAATATAATGGCTTTACAATGGTGTGTTAGTTTGTGCTGTATAACAAAGTGAATCAGCTATATGTATACGTATATCCCCAAATCCCCTCCCTCGTGCGTCTCCCTCCCACCCTCCCTAATCCACCCCTCTAGGTGCTCACAGAGCACCGAGCTGATCTCCTGTGCTATGCGGCTGCTTCCCACTATCTATTTTACATTTGGTAGTGTATATATGTCCATGCCACTCTCTCACTTCGTCCCAGCTTACACTTCCCCCTCCCCATGTCCTCAAGTCCATTCTCTACGTCTGCGTCTTTATTCCTATCCTGCCCCTAGGTTCTTCAGAACCTTTTTTTTTTTTTTAGATTCCATATATATGTGTTAGCATACGGTATTTGTTTTTCTCTTTCTGACTTACTTCACTCTGTATGACAGACTCTAGGTCCAGCCACCTCACTACAAATAACTCAATTTCGTCTCTTTTTATGGCTGAGTAATATTGCATTGTATATATGTGCCACATCTTCTTTATCCATTCATCTGTTGATGGACACTTAGGTTGCTTCCATGTCCTGGCTATTGTAAATAGTGCTGCAATGAACGTTGTGGTACAAGACTCTTTTTGAATTATGGTTTTCTCTGGGTATATGCCCAGTAGTGGGATTGCTGGGTCGTATGGTAGTTCTATTTTTAGTTTTTTAAGGAACCTCCATACTGTTCTCAATAGGGGCTGTATCAATTTACATTCCCACCAACAGTACAAGAGGGTTTGTTTTCTCCACACCCTCTCCAGCATTTAATGTTTGTAGACTTTTTGATGATGGCCATTCTAAGCACTGTGAGGTGATACCTCACTGTACTTTTGATTTGCATTTCTCTAATGATTAGTGATGTTGAGCATTCTTTCATGTGTTTGTTGGCAATCTGTATATCTTCTTTGGAGAAATGTCTGTTTTGGTCTTCTGCCCATTTTTGGATTGGGTTGTTTGTTTTTTGATATTGAGCTGCATGAGCTGCTTGTATATTTTGGAGATTAATCCTTTGTCAGTTGCTTCGTTTGCAAATATTTTCTCCCATTCTGAGGGTTGTCTTTTCATCTTGCTTATGGTTTCCTTTACTGTGCAAAGGCTTTTAAGTTTCATTAGGTCCCATTTGTTTATTTTTGTTTTTACTTCCATTTCTCCAGGAGGTGGGTCAAAAAGGATCTTGCTGTGATTTATGTCATAGAGTGTTCTGCCTCTGTTTTCCTCTAAGAGTTTTATAGTGTATGGCCTTTCATTTAGGTCTTTAATCCATCTTGAGTTTATTTTTGCCTATGGTGTTAGGAAGTGTTCTAATTTCATTCTTTTACATGTAGCTGTCCAGTTTTCCCAGCACCACTTATTGAAGAGGATGTCTTTTCTCCATTGTATATTCTTGCCTCCTTTATCAAAGATAAGGTGACCATATGTACATGGGTTTATCTCTGGGCTTTCTATCCTGTACCATTGATCTATATTTCTGTTTTTGTGCTAGTACCCTACTGTCTGGATTACTGTAGCTATGTAGTATAGTCTGAAGTCAGGGAGCCTGATTCCTACAGCTCCGTTTTTCTTTCTCAAGGTTGCTTTGGATATTTGGGGTCTTTTGTGTTTCCAAACAAGTTGTGAAATTTTTTGTTCTAGTTCTGTGAAAAACGCCATTGGTAGTTTGATAGGGACTGCATTTAATCTGTAGATTGCTTTGGGTAGTAGAGTGATTTTCATCATCAAATACTTACAATGTTGATTCTTCCAATCCAAGAACATGGTATATCTTTCCATCTGTTTGTGTCATCTTTAATTTCTTTCACCAATGTCTTATAGTTTTCTGCATATAGGTCTTTTGTCTCCTTAGGTAGGTTTATTCCTAGGTATTTTATTCTTTTTGTTGCAATGGTAAATAGGAGTGTTTCCTTAATTTCTCTTTCAGATTTTTCATCATTAGTGTATAGGAATGCAAGAGATTTCTGTGCATTAATCTTGTATCCTGCTACTTTACCAAATTCATTGCTTAACTCTAGTAGTTTTGGGTCGTTGTGTTTTCATTGTGATTTTTCTCTAAAAATGACAATTAAAAAAAAATCAAATTTTTTTGATTTCCTCTGATTTATTCAGTGATCTCTTGGTTATTTAGTAATATATTGGTTAGCCTCCATGTGTTTGTATATTTTACAGATTTTTTCCTGTAATTGATATCCAGTCTCATAGCATTGTGGTTGGAAAAGATACTTGATATGATTTCAATTTTCTTAAATTTACCAAGGCTTGATTTGTGACCCAAGATATGATCTATCCTGGAGAATGTTCCTTGCACACTTGAGAACGAAGTGTATTCTGTTGTTTTTGGATGGAATGTCCTATAAATATCAATTAAGTCCATCGTGTTTAATGTTTCATTTAAAACTTGTGTTTCCTTATTTATTTTCATTTTGGATGATCTGACCATTGGTGAAAGTGGGGTGTTAAAGTCCACTGCTATTATTGTGTTACTGTTGATTTCCCCTTTTATGGCTGTTAGCATTTGCCTTATGTATTGATGTCCTCCTATGTTGGGTGCATAAATATTTACAATTGTTATATCTTCTTCTTGGATTGATCCCTTGATCATTATGTAGTGTCCTTCTTTGTCTCTTGTAATAGTCTTTATTTTAAAATCATTTTGTCTGATATGAGAATTGCTACTCCAGCTTTCTTTTGATTTCCATTTGCATGGGAATATCTTTTTCCATCCGCTCACTTTCAATCTGTATGTGTCCCTGGGTCTGAAGTGGCTCTCCTGTAGATAGCATATATATGGGTCTTGTTTCTGTATTCAGCCAGTCTGTGTCTTTTGGTTGGAGCCTTTAATCCATTTACATTTAAGGTAGTTATCGATATGTATATTCCTGTTACCATTTACTTAATTGTTTTGGGTTTGTGTTTGTAGGTCTTTTCCTTCTCTTGTGTTTCCTGCCTAGAGAAGTTCCTTTAGCATTTGTTGTAAAGGTGATTTGGTGGTGCTGAATTGTCTTAGCTTTTGATTGTCTGTAAAGGTTGTAATTTCTCCATCGAATCTGAATGAGATCCTTGCTGGGTAGAGTAATCTTGGTTGTAGGTTTTCCCCTTTCATCCTTTAAATATGTCCTGCCACACCCTTCTGGGTTGCAGAGTTTCTGCTGAAAGATTAACTATTAACCTTATGGGGATTCCCTTGTATTTGTGGCTTTTCCCTTGCTGCTTTTAATATTTTTTCTTTGTATTTAATCTTTGATAGTTTGATTAATATGTGTCTTGGCGTGTTTCTCCTTGGATTATCCTGTATGGGACTCTCTGTGCTTCCTGGACTTGATTTACTATTTCCTTTCCCATTATAGGGAATTTTTCAACTATACTCTCTTCAAATATTTTCTCAGTCCCTTTCTTTTTGTCTTCTTCTTCTGGGACCCCTATAATTCGAATGTTGGTGGTTTAATATTGTCCCAGAAATCTCTGAGAGTATCCCCAGTTCTTTTCATTCTTTTTTCTTTATTCTGCTCTGCCGTAGTTATTTCCACTATATTATCTTCCAGGTCACTTTTCCTTTCCTCTGCCTCAGTTATTCTGCTATTGATTCCTTCTGGAGGATTTTTAATTTCATTTATTATGTTGTTCATCATTGTTTGTTTGCTCTTTAGTTCTTCTAGGTCCTTCTTAAATGTTTCTTGTATTTCCTCCATTCTATTTCCAAGATCTTGGATCATCTTTAGTATCATTACTCTGAATTATTTTTCAGGTACACTGCCTATTTCCTCGTCATTTGTTTGGTCTGGTGCGTTTTTACCTTGCTCCTTCATCTGCTGTGTATTTCTCTGTCTTCTCATTTTGCTTAACTTACTGTGTTTGGATTCTCCTTTTCACAGGCTGCAGGTTCATAGTTCCCGTTGTTTTTGGTGTCTGCCCCCAGTGGGTAAGTTTGGTTCAGTGAGTTGTGTAGGCTTCCTGGTGGTGGGGACTGGTGCTTGTGTTCTGATAGATGAGGCTGGATCTTGTCTTTCTGGTGGGCAGGACTACATCTGGTGGTGTGTTTTGGGGTGTCTGTGACCTTATTATGATTTTAGGCAGCCTCTCTGCTAATGGGTGGGGTTGTGTTCCTGTCTGCTTGTTGTTTCGTATGGGGTGTCCAGCACTGGAGCTTGCTGGCCATTGAGTGGAGCTGCGTCTTAACATTGAGATGGAGATCTCTGGGAGAGGTCTCACTGATTGATATTACATGGGGCTGGGAGGTCTCTGGTTTACCAGTGTCCTGAACTCGGCTCTCCCATCTCAGAGGCTCAGGCCTGATACCCGGTCGGAGAACCAAGACCCTTTTGGGAAGTGTGAGGTCTTCTGCCAGCGTTCAGTAGGTGTTCTGTAGGAGTTGTTCCATATGTAGATGTATTTTTTTTTTTTTATAAGGACTTAAAATCCTTCATGGGTTAGGTTTTTTTTAAAAGAGCTCCTGACTTATTTATTTATTTATTTATTTAATTTTTTTGGCTGTGTTGGGTCTTTGTTTCTATGCAAGGGCTTTCTCTAGTTGTGGCAAGCGGGGGCCACTCTTCATTGCGGTGCGCGGGCCTTTCACTGTTGCGGCCCCTCTTGTTGCGGAGCACAGGCTCCAGACGCGCTGGCTCAGTAGTTGTGGCTCACGGGCCTAGTTGCTCCGCGGCATGTGGGATCCTCCCAGACCAGGGCTCGAACCCGTGTCCCCTGCATTGGCAGGCAGATTCTCAACCACTGCGCCACCAGGGAAGCCCTGTAGATGTATTTTTGACGTATTTGTGGGGAGGAAGGTGATCTCCACATCTTACTCCTCTGCCATCTTGAAGATCCTCTGTGAGATTAAGTATTTTGAACTAGAAAAGTGGAACATTTGTATGTTTGCACTTACTAGGATTACAAACTGGGGTAAACAGGTACCTGGAACATTGGATTTTCTTAAAAAACAATCTTTGAACAGAGATGGTTTTGGCTAGATGATCTGACTCTGTCAACCTGCCTTTAGATGATCATAGTTGGATAATTTTCTGTACACCTGGACTGTTGTTTATTAATATTGTACAATCTGGGATTATAATGTAGTATTCTTGATAATATCATTGCCTGATATAAATGTTTCCTATCTTATTTATGATAAACTGGCAAGTTTCTGCATCTGTCCAATTAGTGAGTTTAGAAGTAGAATTTTTTTGGATAACACCATGAGGTTATCTGGGTTATAAAATTTTAGAGGTGGGCCATTTTAACAGGGCAGTAACCCCTTGAACCATCATATAATTGCCATTACAAGGAATATATCTACATCTATGAAGGGAGGACATAGGTCCCTAAATTTATATAAAAGCTTTCTTTTCCTTTCTCTTCTCATTTAATATTACATTTTCACCTTGATTCCTTCAGACTTGAATTTTGAACTCTGGCCCACAGAGAGGGTATGATGTCTTCAAAAAAATCACTGTACTAGGCTGTTTCAGATTGTGCCCTGCCTTAGAATTTGTTTGGTGGGAGGTTGTTTCTTTAAACTCTTTGTTGTCCTATTTGAAATTAATATACTGCAACACTTGTTAATATGGCTGGACCTTCCATGGTTTTAATTTGAATCACTGAGGTATTTAAAAGATAACAGAGAGTAGCTTTCATCCCTTTGGTGGTGTGCTAAGATTAAATACTTACTTTCTCAAGCCTTAGCAGCCAGTTTAAGTGAGGACACTACAGAGGAGACGATGAATAGACCAGAGAAGCTGCAAACATCTATGACACCCCTGAAGGTGAAATTCAGCAAGCTCCTGCTGCTACTGTTTCTAAAAGTAAATACAGGATTTGGCATTGCTGAGACTTATCTCTACTCAAAGAACTCAAAAGAATTGAGGGGAAGGGGAAGGCAGGGAGTTGGAAGGGATGCCAAGGCAGCTGGAGACAGACCCTGAAATAAGTAATGGTACACTATTTAGTTACTGAACGTGAGGTGCTTCTATGCACCGTGTTTTTAAAAGAGTAATAGATTTTTCTTGCTACTAAGCCTGAAATAAACAAGTGATTTGATTATTTTGTCTAGATTAACTGGTAATGAATCAATTAGCAACCATTAAATTCAGCTAATCACTTAGTTACTAACTGGTTTATAAATCCACCATTCCAGTAAAAGGGGTATGTCTACACATGGCCTTGGAAACTCAATGTCCCAGAAAAAGGGGTTTTCAAACACATATTTGTCTTTTAGCTGCACATGCTTATGAATCATATGTCTGGTATCTTTTATATCTTGTTCACTATTTGAAAAACGGATTGCATAACTAAGGCTCATTTTAACACAGAGAACCATTCCTGGGAAGAGAGAGTTATACATGTCTAGCTATAAGGAAGTACCATGTTCCTATAGTTCTTGAGCTTGCAACGGTGTAAGCAGGTTTAAAGCTAGTATTTACCCTCTTCCCTTTCAAAAATACAATGTACCAAGTCTCATTCTTTACTTCTGTACATTTGAAGAATGATCCATCTAACAGCTTATGTCCTCTACCAAATGCTGTGCCACGCAGTATCTAGAGACCACTACCAGAGATGTAAGCACAAGTTGGGAACTGGTTTGAAAATTCCCTTGCAGCTCAAAAATGAGACATGAGGCCTAGAGCATGAGCTTAATAGCTTACATGTCCTTTCTACAACCTCTAAGGCTATGGTTATGGAGTAGCCTGCACAGAAGAGTCTGTCTTCTTCCCTTGCTAAGTTTAGCAAATGCTGAAACATTTAGTAGAAAAAACAAAAACATAGGTGCTTTTGGTTTTATCAGGAAACATATTTTGACAGTGAAATATTAAAAGCTTCTAATTAAATTCAAATCAACTTCCAAGAATGCTTACAGTATTAGGATAGGTTAGACTGTGCTTCAGGAACAAATAAATCCTGGTATCTCAGTGGCTTAACATATAAACATTTATTACTTGCTCAAGCAAAATCTTCTGCAGGCTCAGCCGTTCCTTCACACACCTTCCTTCCAAGTGGTGACTCAGGACTCCTGATCGTGCCCATCTTGTTGCAACTCTGCCATTCAACATGGGGCTTCCTGGTTGCTGCAGCCATGGAAGAGAATTTAGAGGGTAGTTCATGGACTTTTCACTGCTTCAGCTCTAAAATGATAGGTGTCATGTCCCAGCATAGTTTACTGGCCAGAACAGGTCACTTGGCCCCACCTAACTGCAAGGTCCCTGCGAAACAAGATCTGTCTTAGGTCTTAGATACAGAGCAAAACCAGATGTTAGTGAGCACTGTTAGTGTCAACCCCACCTACAGTGTGCCACCCACTTTGCTAGGTGGTGAGGATAACAAAGATGAGTGCAATGGAGTTTTCCAATTTAAGAAACTCATAATCCATTGGTTTAAAAATATGCTTATGAAATTTTAGTGTAGTATCTATATTAACAAAATAAGACATTAAATTGACTATATGGAATGGTTTCAATTATTTAAAAATAGAATCATTCATTCAAAGACATGAATATCACAGTATAAATAAATAGTGGCCTTTAAAATCTAAAGCTCAACATGAAATTAGACAGTTATTAAGATTTTCCCTTCATTATATATTGGCTACCTGTAAAACTTTGGCTTCATGCAGTTTAGTGGAATTGGGAAAGTGAAATGAAACCAAACACAAATGAAAATCCTTCTTTGTTAGTATTGAACTGCTTCTGATTCTAAGGAGGAGGCAACTCAGTATGTACAAGAATGTGCAGGATTTGAGAGACCAAGCTGAAACTTATTCCTAGTAAGTGGCTAGGCAGATAGAGATCCCCAAGAAGAAATGAGGGATCCTTAGAAGTAGAGGACTGTCACCAACTGACAGAGGCCAATTTCATCTCATTTTGCCAGTTGGATAAGTTATAAAAAGGGAGGACCTTTGTCAACTCTTTCCCCCTTTTGAATGATGTGTTAATCAGAATTACAAGTCCCTCAGGGACTGTTTTCTTTCTTACCCTTTTTAGAGTTGTTTTTTCCTGAAGGTAAGAGTAAAACTTGATCATCAAAGAAAATTTAGAAAGTACAGGAAAGGCTTAAAAAAAGGAAATAATTATTCTTAATGCCCTTGTTCAAGGATAGCCTCCATTAGCATTTTAGACTTTATATATTTATTTTATTTTATATCATTGAAACTGTACCTTATAGGCAATTTGATGTCTTGCTTTGTTAATAGAGATACTGCCTCCTACTTACATTTCATAAACATATTTTTAAAATGTGGGATATCACTGTGTATTCAGCATTGAGAACCACTGCTCTGGCACAACCATTTCCCCCTTTTTTGATCTATTTTCTGTTTTCCCAGGCCCAACATTTTATCCATAGCCATGTCTAATTCCATTCTCACCTGTCAGAGAATACTAAAAACCTACACAACCACAGCTGACATTTTATTAACATTACTCAGGGGACCAGCTTAGAAAACCTATACATTCTTCCACATTAAGAAATTGATTGGCTGTATTGTACCTCAGCCAGTGTAGACTCAATTCTGGCTGCACATTAGAATTACTTGGGGAGCTTTTAAAAAATCAGAAACAAAACAAACACCTCTGCTCATCACCAACCCCTGGAGATTCTGGTTCAACTATTATGGGATGGGGCCCCAGTCAGTGGTATTGTTTTTATTTTATTTATTTATTTATTTTATTTTTGACTGCGTTGGGTCTTCGTTGGTGCGTGCGGGCTTTCTCTAGTTGCGGCGAGCAGGGGCTACTCTTCGTTGCGGTGTGTGGGCTTCTCACTGTGGTGGCTTCTCTCATTGTGGAGCATGGGCTCTAGGCACGCGGGCTTCAGTAGTTGTGGCTCGTAGGCTCTAGAGCACAGGCTCAGTAGTTGTGGCACACGGGCTTAGTTGCTCCGTGGCATGTGGGATCTTCCTGGACCAGGGCTCGAGCCCGTGTCCCCTGCATTGGCAGGCGGATTCTTAACCACTGCGCCACCAGGGAAACCCCAGTGGTGCTGTTTTTAAAGCTCTCTGGTAATATGTAGCCAGTTTTGAGAACCACAGAACCTTCATAGGGCGAGAAGATCAGCAGCCATGAGAACACATAACCCTAAGGCACAAAAGATCAATAGCTAGATCTTCCCCAGTCCTGAGGATTCTTTGAACAATGAGAAGTATTTCTTTGCACATAGCAGAGTGGGAAATTGGACATAAGTATCAATAATGAGAGTGATAATGAATAGTTTGCCTGGCTGTGCCAAAGGATGTGCATGTGGGAGTGATGGGAAATGAGATTTGTGAGGAAGAGAAGTAGACACGTGGGGTCAGGCAGTATAGTCTCAACTACAAGGCCAAGGGCTCTTAGAAATGCGATTTACTAGACAGTTGGGAGCTCTCGTAAGTCCCTGAGCAGTATAATTCTCAGACAACTAGTGCTTCTTAAATTGTTTTCTGCTTCTAAATCACCTTATCTAATCACACATTGTATGTCTATATGAGTGTGCCATTCCACTGTTGCTTATGTGTATGTAGTATATTTGGTGTATTGAACCACCATACCTGTTGGGGTATAACCATTAAGCAACTATATATTTATTCCTCTGTCCCTTTAAAAATATTTGTTGGAGCTAGTTCTTTCCTTGCTTCTGGATGAAAATCTAAGTGGTCCGTGACTACTCTAGCAAGTTCTACATAATGGGCACTATCAAAAGCTGCCTCTGTCCTCTGGATCTGGCATGTGTTTAATCCTTCCTTTCATGGGATACTCAAATATTATTTGGTGGAAACCTTCTCCTACTACTGCCAAGTTACTGCAGATCCCTTGATAATAGCAAATATTTCTTTATTCTGGCTGATGACTTAGTCCTTCCACAGGCAGGCACTAGAAATCAGGTACTGCCTACAATTTCTCTCTGCTCAAGTCTGTTACCCAGTCAGACAGGACTTAATAACATTCAGGCTCTCTCTCTGCTGCATGGCACACATCTGGTCCATGGGAAATGCTTATGCGTGTTTTGTGCCAACAGACTCTGGGAGTTCGGGCTGAACCCACTCATCCACCATTCCTTTGACTTGTCAGTAGTGGCTAGTCCGCTTGCCTTTGGACTGTTACATTTGTAGGAAAGTCAGACATCAGGGCCCAAGACCTTGTAACTGTGGGGAATAAGTGCTCCCAAGTGTTCTGTTGAAGCCCCTCTCATCAGTGTGAGGTGAGAGGGCCAACATTTCCTTACTCTGACTTGGGATGGAGGCTGGGATTCACTCCACATTGATGCTTCTTTCCAAAAATGCCTCCTCAGAACTGCTGAAGAAAGATGTATTAATCACAATTAACTAAATAAGTCACTGGTGCTACTTTGCCTGAATGGTTCTACTTAAAGTTACCCAGGTGAGAAGTGGCTAGATTGGAAACCACACTTGCCTTTATGATGATCAGTTTGGGACTCATATTTAAAACTACTGATTGTTTTCTCTGTCCTTGGCATATTAATGCATCTTCATACTTATGGCTCATTACTCCTTTTGGCAGTCTTATGGACCTCTTATTTCACTTCTGTTTCAACTGCTCTGGTAAATGACTGCTTGCCTGTCCCCCCAGAGGACCCCAAAGCAAATTTCAGGCATGCCCCATAGCCTATATTTAAAATCATGTTGCTCAAAACATACTCTCCAAATTTCATAAAAATCTGTCAAGCTGATTTTGCTTGATGTAGTAACAGAGATATGTTAAAACATATACAAACGTATTTTTATTTTTATAGCTACACATACATGCAGTTAAAAATAAATAAATATTAGGTAGTAAGTTCAACTGGCTACGGAAAAGAGTATTTTGATTATGTTGTTGGAATAGATGGGAATTTGAATGGTATTGTTTCTCAACCCTGCTGGAGGCTGGGGGATAGTAAATTTTCTCAAATACCATTTAAGTCTCTGTGCTCCTTGCTGTTTGTCTTGCCAGGATATCATAGGTCTTGATGGATTTGTGATGTGCAGTCATGCTTGGCTGATTGTTCCACCTCTTTGATCGTCCCACTAGGCTGTCCTTTGGAAATCTGCTGTTAGCCTGGGCCTGCTGTGTTGCCATGTGCCCTGCAGCTTTCATCTGATAAACAGTTCTTTCTGTTTGTTTGCTCTGCTAGGTGCTTACTATACAAATTTGAGTTAGAGTAAAAGGTTTAGTTTTGACCTTCCCAAATTGCTAAATATAATTGCGTCTTTTTATACATCTTTACTATACTAAAGGCACTGCTGAACAGACATAATCCTTTCAGAAGGGAAATGAGTTATTTGGCTTCTTTGGAAGTTGTAGATTCATTTTCATTTTTGCTCTAGTAGCCATTGTTTATTTGAAAATTTTCCTGCAGTTTATTAAAGTGAGCTCTCTCTGCATTTTGCTGGAGAACTTAGCTCTTCCTGACACAAATGACTAGGGGGTTTATTTTTATTTATTTATTTTGCTATTACTTTTAAATATTTAGTGAATCACCAGCAGATTTTAAAGCTCACTAAGAGGTTTCAGAGTTTCTTCTGCTTAAGCAGTGGGTTATAAACGAGATGTAATTTTTAAAATTGAGATTCCATTACAGGTAGAGTTGAGGGTTGTATTAAATTTAGTAGGAGAAAAAACAGAGGGGGGTTAACTTCAACATTTACCTTTTGCAAACATCTTTATTATTCTCCCATCATTTGGCCTCTCTCTGGGAGAACCTCCTGCTCTTGGTGGCAAGTACTCATTCTGTATGAAGAGGTTATCTTCAGGGAATGGGGGCATCCCCTCTCCTTATTAAAGTCCTGGGATCTGAACATTTTTCACCAAAAAATGGCTTAAAGTTTGTGTACTTGATGCAGAGAGGTGTTACTTAACTCTCATTGTACTTCTCAAATTTCTAAAATTAAGTGTTCATAAAGGAAAAGAGGTGTAAACCCTAGGGTTGTAGGTTTAGTATATCACAAGCAAGATATTTCTTTAATGTTTTTATCTTCAAAAGTCCTATAACATTGACATTCAAATATGTATATATGTATACATATATATAATATTTATCTATGTCTAATGTAAACAATTTATATGTAAAATTAAAGAATTTTCCCCTAGGCAGCCTTTGAGTAAAATTAATAGTTATTCCTGTTCTGGGTAGAAATTCAGTGTGGTCTGATTCCTTTAATCCTCCCATTTTACTCTTTCCTAGGCGATTAGAATTGTTATGGCTTTTCTTTCAGAGGATATGATGTGTGATGATATGTTGTGTCGTCTTTCTTCCACTCTAGTAAGTTTCAAGCTGTACTTGATGGAGCTCCTATTATGGCTTTATATTTTCCCCATGTTAGCTCTCTTTAGAGGAGGGCTAACTTTGCTGCATATACAACTGCTGTCTCTGACAAAGATGGAATTCAATGCCCTCATGGTCACCATTTATTTATTTTTTAATACAACCTCCCTCCTCTTTTGTTCTTCCCTCTCTCCCAGCACACTTTGAGGCAGGCTCAAATGCTTTCCATTTGCTACAAATCCCTTTCAACAAATTTAATCTTCTTTACCACTTACTTCCTCTAGAAATACATTGTTCATTTCTTAAAGATGTACATAAATCTTTTAGGTATGGTATTTAAAGCACAATAAACGTAAGCCTAGGTGCTTTCAGAGTGAATTAACTACTAAAGCTTATATATAGAGCTATGCATGTGCAAGTGTATGCAAATAGTGAATAGAAGTCAGAATATTATTGTCACCAACCATACTGATAATTGAAGATTCCACAGATGGTGTGTCAATTCTCTTCTCCCTTTGCCAAGCACTCTTCTTGGTCCTTCCCCAATCCCCCCTTTTGTGTGTTCATCATTCTAGCTTCTAGGATCTCTTGGAAGAAGCAAAGATGTTGTCAATAGAACATCCAGTACATGCCAAAAGGAACATCTTTTCTTCCTGCTGTTTTGCTTCCTTCCTTTTCCTTTATTCTTCCTATTTCTAGACTGTGCATACCCTGTTTATAATCAGCAGTAACCCATTAATACTCATGAGGTAGGTATGCAGGAGAAAATTTAATTGGCATCATTCTACACTTGCAAACTGAGAATAGGGATAGGTTTAAATCACTCTAGATGAGGAACCAGAATCTAAACTTATTGCCATTGACTCAGGGCTATTCCTTTCTCTCTCCCTTGCAATAGCACATCA
Source organism: Balaenoptera physalus (assembly GCF_965194825.1). Classification (NCBI taxonomy): domain Eukaryota; kingdom Metazoa; phylum Chordata; class Mammalia; order Artiodactyla; family Balaenopteridae; genus Balaenoptera; species Balaenoptera physalus. The sequence goes on along the minus strand of NC_138894.1, from coordinate 70,673,527 downwards.
AAGTACACCACAGCACAGATTTCCAGACATAAATAGAATACTTAAATTAGAGCTGTGACCTGTCTTTAATAATAAACCAATAATGAAATACTGACCAGAAAATCACCTAATTACTGAACATATATGAAATTTCCACTATACTGCTTGGATTTGAAGGGACAAATTACTTTAGATTTGAATTCTATCCATTTAGCTGGAATTATGTCCAAGCTGTAGATTATCCCAAAGCAATGGATACATAAGTAACTGTATATCTCAGAATACTGGTTAATTTTTGTAACTTCCAATTAAAAGGTTTCTAGTCTTAGATTTCATAGGATTTGGTTGGAATTGATATAATAATTGAAGCTTCTCTTTGTTATTCTATAGTTTCCTTGCATTCATACATTCAACCAACACATACTTAGGGCCTAATATATGTCATATACTGTTCTAGGTGCTGTAAAAATTACTTACTGAGTGAATGTGTTTGCAATTTTGCAATTCAGCCATATTTGGAAAATGGATCTAGAAGAAGTGAAGGTACAGTAAGGTTAGGGTGAAGTCATAGATACAATATCTCTCCATTGCACATTACAATCATTCCTTTTCATTGTTGTTTAAATGAATCATGGAATTTTTGGGATGCATGGAACCTACTCTAATCCCCTACCATGTAGAGTAGAGAAAACTGAGTATGGGCAGATTAAGTGATATGCTCAGGATCACAGAGCAAATTATTGGCAGCTGGATCCAACCCAAGATTGCTGAGTGTTAGGATTGTTAGGAACATGTGCATTTTAGCAAGACCAGGGAAAACCCTTAGGCTTCATGAAGTCATTGATGGCCCTGAATCCAAAGGTATGCCTTCTGCCTTTTTAGGAAAAGAAAAAAAATCTCACATCGTTGTCAGGGTCCTAGCTTTCAAATTTGGTTAGTAGATTCATTGGTGCTGATTGGCCTGTTTATATTTATTAAATATAAACAAATAAATAATTACTTTTTTCATACAGAAGTTAAGGAGATGGTATTTTGGAAGATTTTTCCATCTAAGACAAAATTGACTTCTTCTTGTGTGGCCTTTCGGTTCCTCTTGTCACTACTGAACAGAGGTAGCATGAACATCACAGAGACTGAAAGCTGTATGGAACATTAGGTACCATAATTTAACCTTTTCATTTTACAGTTGAGATAACAAAGCCTAAATAAAGAAAGTGACTTGCCAGTGATGTACAAATAGCTAGAGGCAGAGCAAGACATCTTGATTCTTAATTCTAAATTCTTCTGCCTCCTTATTTTATGTTCTGACATTATTTGATAGAATATCAGAATCTTGTTTCATAGGCAATAAAGTGTTTATCCTTCCTTTGAAAACAAACTTTCTGCTAGCACTAGAAGATGATTCTGTGTCTGTTTGTATCCATTCCTGGGTTTCTGGGGTCTTTTCTTCCAGCATTCTGAGGCATAATAGTCTATGGTTTCACAGAGAGTAACCAGATTTCAATAAAAGTTGCTCTGGATGGGCCTTGGCTTTATTCCTTTAAGTTCTTAGAAAGGTGGTGATTGGGCTGGGAATTTTCTATAACAGAAAAATAAGCTATTTAAAGAGAAGTTCCTATGCTACTGACAGTTTCCTTTTCTTTCCAGATTTGGTTCATTCTCTTAGGCATCTTATTTTAGAATTATATGAGAGATGTATGTGTATATATCTGGAAAGTTTTACAGATATTTAAACAGAAGAAGCATGAAAATTCTCTCTTGATAACAAACCCCACAAATAATCACCCCTTAAAAATAAGTTATGGCTGAATAATAGCCATGGCTTTCATTGTCTACAATGGACATCCATTAGGAATCTGGGGCACAAGGTTGATGGATCATTGCTAGCAAGTAGGAGGACTCTGTTAGTAGTCATTCTGAAGGGCTCAAAAGTTTATTTGAAAGTTCAGTTCATGGAGAAAGAAGGTCTCTGTGAAGCCCTTTCTATAGTTGATGAAAGTTCAGCCACTGCTGGTATGCTGGGGATAACATGATAGATTTGCTTCTGGTATCTACACCCTCACTCATTTGCTCTCACACCTTTACTTCTCAAGCCAAAATGGCCCATGTCCTTGTTTTGGATAAGCCAATATAAAAATTCATGGAAAAAAAGCTGCATGCCTTTTCGTCTATATTAGGTAACAAATCCCTGCTCCCAATCAAGGAAAAGAAGTTCAACCTCACTGAATTTTCTTATTGTTCAGACTGCTTTTATATATTCACAAATTGATAAATATTTATATAATTTTACGTCATGACCTGCTCTGTCATATTACATGTACTATGTACTGACCTTCATCCTTCTTAGTAATACTCTCTTATTTGTGTTGTATAGAGATCTAACTCCTACCCTTTGCCCCATTGGTCTCACCCAGAGAGAATTTGTCTAGCCCCTGCACCCCAATCTTGATGACATCTTGGTTCTCAACATGAGGAAAATCTGAGAGTCACCAATGATCCACTTAGAAAATCTTTTTTTCTACATGTTTGCTGATAAAAACAGAATTGCTCAGAGGAGCAGGAAGATTTCTGTGGTTCTATTACTACCACTGCCTTGGAGTTGTGTAGATTTCTAGTTTCCATACTTCACTGGATCCTTATAAGACTCTATGAGTTAACTGAGACAAATTTTCAATCATATTTTCAGGTGAAGAAATTGAGTCTCAAAAAATAAAGTGACAGCAAAAGTTACTGAGACACTCGGTGATGAAAATAAGACTGGAGAACAGATCTAATTTTTGGTACAGAACTTTTTCCTAAAGCATCCCAGGTCTCTATATTTTCTCACATAAAGATTCAAAGTTTGTTACCATATAAGCAGCCACAGAATCCTGAGCCTATGAGCAAAGTCAGTGTATAATGTAAACCCCATGTATCTGACCTGTGACTGTTTCTGCTAGTACAGCTGATAATGATTGTCACTGTTAAGGTAAATGATTGAGTAAAGCCCAGGAAATCTCTAGGCCATGTTGGTATTTTTTATTTATAGCTTGAGGCTGTGGTGGGAAAGCAAGAGAAGGTAATGAATGTTTATTGAGTGTCTCACTAGGTACAAATTCTGTGCAGGTGCTTTACCTATGAGCATAGCAATCCTGTGAGGGAGTTAGACATTTTCTGCATTTTCAAAATGAAGGATGTGAGGTTCTGAGGAAGAATCAAGATCTTGCAGCTAGAAAGTAGCACATGCGGGTGAATGCATTGTGGTGAACCAGAGTCTTCTTCCGTAAGTAAAACCCAACTTCTTCATCAGAGCAAAGATATTCTAAAAAGAGCCGGATGTTCTTCTGCACTGTAGCAATTGAAATCGTCAGTTAACGAAGCATGGTATGGCCTGGGGAGACAGACCAGGATTGAAATTTTAATTTAATAAATTGTACTGTATTATTATTACCATCAAACTCAATACATTTCAATGTTTTTGGTCTTCTTTATCCTTTAACTAAGGAAAAAATACATTTCATTTCACTTAAACTGGTATTCTCTTTTAGTCACAGAATCTTTAACCATGTATTTATGTGGTATTACACTCATACATTTACATATTTTAGTACCCAAGGGAGTCCTGGGAATTTCAAGTTTAATATAAGATGAATTTTGGAATAGAGACTATCTAATACTTATGTCTCCAGACATTCTCTGGAGACTTCCAAGTGGGGGGAAAAAAAAAAAAAAAACTATTTCAAAGCTTCCAAACACATCTAAGAAGTGAAATCCTGTTGATAAACCCTTTGGCTAAATGCCATGAACTAAAACTTTTGCAAACGAATCTTATTGAAGTTTTATTGAAAACAAAAAAAGCAATTCCATCAAAACAACAATAACAACTGAATCAATTCCAGGTCAATGCTAAAGACTATGCTTAAGAGAGATGGTTCTGATCATTTAATTTTTTAAATGGAAATATGAGCCTAATGAAATTTCCTCACATCCAGCTTCTGCTCTTGGCAGTGAAATATCTCCACAGATACACTTGTCAACATAATAACTGGCAGCATTTTTCTTTCATCCAAAGAGGTAACATTTGCAATTACTGATGAGATCTGGAAAGATCTACTAGATGAGTGGCTAGCCAAACAAGGTCCTAGGGGTAAAGGCTTTTCTAGATGTACTGATGGAGCACTGTCACAAAATGTTGGTTTATTTAGTCCTCTAATTAACATTTACCTATGAGCATGGCAATCCTGTGTGAGAGTTAGACATTAGATATTAAGTTCCTGGGTGCAGCAGTTTAAAGGTGGGAATTAATCCAAAGTAGTTTTGTAGTTATAAAGCTGTATCTGGTTGAGAAGCTGATAATCATTTTCCTGATTTTTTCTTGCCATCTAAGGCTGTGCTTAAGAGAGCATCCTGTTTGGGGTTGGATTAAGGGATAGTTGGAGCATAGTGTCATCACACTGACATTTCATAATTCTTTCTGGTAACCAATTGAATTCACAGAGTCCAAATTTTAAATGAATGCTTCAAGTATCTTGATGAGAATAATGACAGTCACTTTGCTTCAAAATATTCCTTAAAACTGTCACTGTTTGCAGATGACATGATACTATACATAGAAACCCTTAAAGATGCTACTGAAAAACTACTATCAATGAATTTGGTAAAGTTGCAGGATACAAAATTAATATACAGACATCTGTTTCATTTCTATACATTAACAACAAAGTATCAGAAAGAGAAATTAAGGAAATAATCTCATTTACCACTACATCAAAAGGAATAAAATACCTAGGAGTAAACCTACTTAGGGAGGCAAAAGACCTGTATTTGAAAACTATAAGATGCTGATGAAAGAAATTGAAGACCACACAAACAGATGGAAAGATATGCCATGTTCTTGGATTAGAAGAATCAATTTTGTTAAAATGACCATACTACCCAAAGCAATCTACAGATTCAGTGCAATACCTATCAAATTACCAAGGACATTTTTCACAGAACAGGAACAAAAAAATTTTAAACTTGTAGGGAAACACAAAAGACCCAAATAGCCAAAGCAATCTTGAGGAAGAAGAACAGAGGTGGAGGAATCATGTTCCCTGACTTCAGACTATACTACAAAGCTATAGTAATCAAAATAGTATGGTACTGCCACAAAAACAGACATATAGATCAATGGTGGAAAGCCTAGAAATAAACCCACACATTATGGTCAATTAATCTGTGACAAAGGAGGTAAAAATATATAATGAAGAAAAGACAGTCTCTTCAATAAGTGGTGCCAGGAAAACTGGACAGCTACATGTAGAAGAATAAAATTAGAATATTCTCTAACACCATACAAAACTAAACTCAAAATGGATTAAAGACATAAATATAAGACCGGATACTATAAAACTCCTAGAGGAAAACATAGGCAAGACATTCTCTGACATAAACTGCAGCGATAATTTTTTTGGATCTGTCTCCTAGAGTAATGGAAACAAAAGCAAAACTAAACAAATGGGACCTAATTAAACTTAAAAGCTTTTCACAGCAAAGGAAACCATAAACAAAATGAAAAGACAACTATGGAATGTGAGAAAATATTTGCAGATGATGCTACCAACAAGGGATGAATCTCCAAATACAAACAGCTCATACAGCTCAATATCAAAACAAAACAACAAACCACCCAATCAAAAAATAGGCAGAAGATCTAAATAGAGATTTCTCCAAAGAAGACATACAGATGACCAAAAAGGACATGAAAATATGCTTAACATCTTTGTTTAACCCAGTTTTCTCTAGAAGCTACAAAATGTGTATTATGTCCATTTGGAAGGGAAAACTGAAGCCTAGATATTTTTAACTTACCCCGTATCACCTAGTTAACAATGACAAAGCTAGTATTGGATCCCAGTTTCTCTGACCCCAAAGGTCTTCATCCTTCTGCCAGACCATGCTACGTCCTAGTGCTGATGTCCCTCAAAGTATGCTGACCTGCCAGGTTTTTTTAAATTGTCAGAATATCCTAGGGGATGATTACACTAGCAGATTAAACCTCTTTTCTATCCAAACACCAATACTCTGATAGCAAAGTGATTTTTAAAAAAGCCATAAATGCAGAGGAACAAAGAGAATATAATAGGAATTTGGAATACAAGAAACATTTGGAATACAAGAAAGCAGACAGGCAAGTGGTAACTGCACTAATCAACCAGAAAGATCTGGGTCTAAGAGATCATGAGAGGAGCTGGAAGTCAGCTGATAGCTGATAGTAAGCCCAGCCTCTGCCTGAAGGACCATCTTGAGAGTTTATACCATTCACCAAAGGAATGAAGTGCTGGAATTTTTAGAGCAGCTCAGGCTCTCTACAAGTATGCAAGAAGTTAAACTGTAAATTTCGGATTTTAAATGCTCTAGAATTTCCCATTTCTGTTTTCAGCTATGGAATAAAGGAAGAAACAGAGAACTAAAAGTTCCTGTGGTATAGATGCCAACAACCAGGATGATCTTGGGTGTGTCATTACCTCTCTGGGTCTCGATATTCTGAAATATAAAAGGAAAAGGCTACACTAAGTCACCTCTGTGATCCCATTAGTACAAACATTCTGTGATCCTGAAGATGTAATCTCTGTTTCATAGGTCTGCATTTATGTCAAGGGAAATGTCATTGTAAGTTTTTTATCATCATAGCAAAACCATGAAAGTAGCAGATGAGCAGTACATTTGTATATCACAGTGTAACCAGTCATCCCTCAATTATACAAATCTTATTGAAGAAATGACAGTCAAAAGCCTCTCCATATTCAAGTATAAAAAATCTATAAAATTATATTCAACTGGCTAGCAGCCTGTGTCTGAGTTTTTAATAGAGTTATATTTCTTTTCTGTGCTCAAAGAGGGCGTTTCCACTTGAATATAAGAGATGGGGTACCTCATTTGGCTGCCCTTTCTAAACTGTGGGCTAAATTTATTAATGCAGCTCATGACTTCTCCCCTTTATTTATTTCATTAAGCGTGGTTTTTATTTTCTCATAAGCCAATATATATTTTGTTATTACGGAAATAAATATCAAGTAGGTAGGAATGAGATTACAGATTTATCCCACATAAAGACAATGTGACAGCTGAAAACCTGCATTTAAAAAGAGCTATATCAATGTGAATTATTCACTTTCCCCAGATTACTTATAAATATATTTTTATTCCTCAAGGATTATATTAAAAAACATTTAACACAATATTCATTCATTCAAGTAAACAAATTCAAGTTATTCACAATTTTTAGGATTTCATTTCTTGTTTAATTAGGTCATCTTGTGTGGTTTAAGCAACTTGATTTTTTTAAAATAAAAGAATTAGTAAAATTTCTGCTTGATGGTAGTAATTACATTGGATTTGGAGACAATGCAAAATGAGGGGACAAATACAACTAAAAGGAAGCTAGAAAGGTTATAATAGAGGAAAAAAAAGAACTAATATGTTTCCATCTAAAACTTCAACTGAACTGAACAGATAAGAAAAAAATACTGAAGGGACTAAGAAAAATGAATACAAAATCCAAATAATGGTCTGATTTTGGAACTTAAGGATTCCATGTGTCTTTCACTTTCATTTACATAATCTCATTCTCTCTCTCTCTCTCTCTCTCTCTCTCTCTCTCTATATATATATATATCTGTATCTCTCTCCATATATATATATATATATGTATCTCTATATATCTACACACACACACACACACACACACACAGAGTTGGGAACACTAGATTAATTCATATTTTGTTTCCCATATTGGAGAAACAGATTTGGAAATTAGACCTTTAAAGATTTTGCTATACTACAGATTGAAATAGATTGTTCATTTGATGATACTGAATTCCCAGTATGACAACCTTTATCATGACCTACATTTCTATGTAAATGAATTAAAAATATTGAATAGTCTTTGTGTTAGGGACCAGGAGGACTCTAAAGATGAAAAGAAAAAAACTGACACTTATTTGGCACATACTGTGAGCTAAACACTGTGTTAGTCAATTTGTGTGCAACACTGTTAATATTATCTGTATTTCACTGAATCAGAAATTGAGGCCTGAAGAGAACCTCTAGCAAGTACAGCAGCTGGGCCTCATACCCAACCATCAGATTTAATACATCATCCCCTGTACTACACTGGCTCCCTAAAATACAGTCCTAGTCTGTAAGTTGCTTATCAGGCATTGTTTTCTCAAAATAGTAGACAAAGGAATATAATACTTGTGGAGCATGGTAACTGACAGAAGGGATATAGAAATGTTGTTGGAGGAGATCAGAGTAGGGAATGAGTATATTTACTTAGTGGAGCAACAGGAAACTCTTCATGTGAAAGACAGTATTAGAGATGGCTTCCTAAGCAATAAGAAAATTTTGACAGTTGGAGATGGGGGTGGGAACATTCCAGAAGAAAAGAAGTCAGCTAAAAAGTTACTTATGCAGAAAGTACAGAGGTAATCCGGGAAAAGGAAATTAACCAGTTTTATGGGAGTCTTTAAGTTAAAAGCCAAGGAGTCCTTAAATGTCAAAAGAGACTGAAAGTGCAGACCTTAATTAGGCGGTAACCATAATAAACTAAATATCAATACATGTGGGTCTTGGCAACCACTGGATATGGTGGTGTTAGAGAGGGAGATGACAACAATGATTCAAAGATTAGGATCGAAATGCTATCATCATCATATTATTGTTATTATTATTGCTAATAGGAAAAAGAAACCAGAACTAGTAAAAATCTTCCTGCATGAATATATTTGTGTTGCTTTTCTTTTTGAGTCCTGTTCTCCTCTAGGACACATATCCCAAGCATAAAATTAACAAACATAACAATTTCTAGCCCTCTATGCCATATGTGGACATATGGACCAGATATGATCCCTGGACCAGAACCTAGGTTCCCAGGCTGTGGCCCACAGTACTGGGATATATAGGTTACCAGCAGTGCATCATCCCATCTCCAAGTCAATCAAGAGATCAATTTTCCCCATGAGGGCTACCCTTTCTTTCTTTTTTTTTTTTTTTGGCTGCGCCTCAAAGCTTGCAGGGATCTTAGTTCCCCCACCAGGGATTGAACCCAGGCCCTTGGCAGTGAAAGTGCGGAGTCCTAACCACTGGACTGCCAGGGAGTTCCCAGGACTACCCTTTCTTAATTGTGGTAATTTATGTGTCTATTCAATTAGCTCAATATTGTTTTTTCTTGCATATGTACATTCTTTTTCAAAAAACTGCCAAGTTGTTAAGACTTAAATACTTAAGTTATTTGGACCCAACTACTTAATAAACAGAACTGTTAGGTTTTTTGTTTGTTTGTTTGTTTTTTGCCTCTGGGCGATGTGAGAAAAATTACTGAGATATTAAAGGTGCTGTAAACTTAAATTTTGGGGACTACAAATATAGAACTCTGTATATAGTACTGGGCAGAGTGTGAGTACCATTAAATAGGACAAGATTTCTTTGAGTCCCATTCCCAAGAATTTTTTCTCCACCCCACATCAGCTACCCACTTCCACAATCATATTTTAGATCTTGTCATCAGGAATAACTGTACCATTCCAGTGCCCCATTTTCAACCATTTTCCCAGTGGGACTTCTGTTAATCAGTATCTTTTATATACGTTATTCTTTACTATTCTCTTGTGCTCACTTCCCTGCTCACCCAGCTTAGAATCCATGCAACTTTTCCCAACTACAGCCTCAACCCTTTTCCCTTCACTTTGCCTGTCATACTTACTTGACAATACCTCTACCCTCATTAAACCTAACTCTCCAGATACTTCACCTCTGCACCCGTGCATCAAAGTGTGGCTGGAGAAAAAGACACAATCATGCTGCCTAATCAATGCTAAATTCTCAAACACATCACTGACGCCTCATGGTAAGCCTAATAAATTCACCTTATTTTCTGAGATGACTCACACCTTCCTCTCCTCCAAACTCTAATACTCTTTCTCCAATCCTTTATTCCTTCCGTCACTGAAAAAATAGAATCTCTCAAAATAGACCTCATTTTCCCTCCCCAAATCTCTTACTATACCTGCATCCACATCTCTGTAGTCTTTTCCCTCTTGTTTCCTGATTGAACTAGCCCCATTCTAACCTACAGCTTCTGTATTTGTATATTAGATATCAGTCTCTCTTGCCTATTCAAGGGCTTCTCTTTTGCATCTCAATATTTTCTTTCTCTTGTTGATCACTCCCATAAATATAAAATCATGCTATGAAGTATTTCATTTTCAAATATAGTAAAGGACCCATCTTTAATCAAACAATCACCCCGTTTGTCTGCTCCTTTTTACAGCAAAACAAAAACTTGTCTCTACTCATTGTCTCTTCCTCATCTGTCATTCTCTCTTTGATCCACTCCAATTCTCCAATTAGGCTTTTGTTTTCACCATCTCTCAAAATAACTCTTATAAAGGACACTGCCATTTTGCCAGGCTCATGGTATGTTTTCAGTTTTTATCTTACTGTATTTCTCAGTAGCATTTGGCATTGATGATCATTCCTTTTATTTAGAAACACTTCCTCACTGGTTTTTGGGGTCCTGCTCTTCTAGCTTTTCTAACATCTCTTTCATCATTGTCTGTCTCATCCATTACCAAAGAATCTCTGTATGGAGGGTTTTATCTTGTTTACCTGTATCCTCAGTACCTATAACAGAACCTGGCACATAATACTAGGGGCCCCAAAATAGAGATAAGTGTTTTAGATGGAAAATTTAGGGAAGACAGTGAAGGCAGTGCCTTTAAACTGGACTGGATTGGGCAGGATTTCATCAAATATTTTATTTTGAAGTGTTGGGGGAAGTAAGTTAGAGGAAAAAACATTAGCAAAGATGCAAATTTAGAAGTCATTGGCCTGGACTTCCCTCGTGGTCCAGTGGTTAAAACTCCGTGCTTCCACTGCAGGGGGTGCAGGTTCGATCCCTGGTCAGGGAAATAAGATCCCACATGCCCTGCAGTGAGGCCTTAAAAAAAAAAAAAAAAAAAAATCATTGGCCCAACTTTGGGAATAATGACTTGCTTTCCAGTCACACTGCAGTATGGGGGTTAGGATTTCAACTTTTAAATTTGGGGGGACACAAACAAGCAGTTCACAGTAGACATCTATACTGCATCCAGAGGCAAGTGTACATTCAGGCTTAGGAACAGTTGCCTTGCAGATGGGTGACATTGGATACAAGATATGTGGATAGATTCTTTTATTTATTTATTTTTTATTATTTATTATTTTATTTTTGGCTGCGTTGGGTCTTCGTTGCTGTGCGTGGGCTTTTCTCTAGTTGCGGAGAGCGGGGGCTACTCTTCCTTGCGGTGCTCTGGCTTCTCATTGCCGGTGCTTCCCTTGTTGTGGAGCACGGGCTCTAGGCACGCAAGCTTCAGTGGTTGTGGCACTCGGGCTCAGTAGTTGTGGCTCACGGGCTCTAGAGCACAGGCTCAGTAGTTGTGGCGCAAGGGCTTAGTTGCTCCGCAGCATGGGGGACCTTCCCAGACCAGGACTCGAACCCGTGTCCCCTGCATTGGCAGGCAGATTCTTAACCACTGCGCCACCAGGGAAGCCCCAAGATATGTAGATAGATTCTTATTAGAACAGAGTGCATTGATGCAATGATGCTTTTGCAGGCCATATTTGAAAAATGAAATTATTATTCATGGCAATCACTAATGCTAGGCCTTTTCAGTAGAGGGCACTGGAGGGGTATCTAGGAACATGTCTTCCAGTTTCAGTGCTATTTATCTTGGTCGATCAATGACTTCCTACATAGTTTCCCCAGGAATCCAGTGAGCAGTTCCCAAGTAAGCCCCAGTGGACAGCTCTCTAGCAAGTCCTGTGGGTGCCCCAGTGGGTGTCTTCCATGCAAATCTAATTGGCACCCCAGTGAGTGGTTATTTTCTTGCTTGCCAGCCTCAGCCTGCAGGAACTCAGCAAACTTGGCCATCTGTTGGGCCATAGCCACACCTTCCAGTGAAATCTGAACCTCAGCCCTGGTGGAGCTCATTTCTGGATTTGTTTCTTCCTTGGGCACTATCCTTCAGCCCTATGGGTAGTGGCTGCATCTCATGTTTATTTTCTTGTATTCTTTAGTGTTCTTTTACCTTTTACTAGTAAAATGTTTATTCTCTTTGTACTAGTTAGCAATTCTTTAAAGTTTCCCTGATTAAATTACTGGTGTGGTTTCTGTATCTGGTTGGGTTCTTACTGATAAATTATTATTCCATGTATAATGGATATCACCCAGATGTAGCAATTGGTAAATTCAGAGTGTGCCTTTTAAATGCTAATATATTTTCCTTTCCAATTACCAGCAATTGGTCATCAAATGGCAGAATCTACATCCAAACTTAGTAAAAAAAAACCTCAATTTACTCAAGTATATGTTGAAATAAAAGCAAAGCACCATAAAATGTCTGTTGTCAAATGAATTTGAGAAGCATATGAAGATATTTTCTTTTCTCTTTTGCAACAAACATATATTTGAATGACAAATCATAGAATAACATGAACTTGAGATTTAATTGTGATCTGTTGAAACTGCATTATCCAAGTCATGATATGGAAAAACAAAAACAACAAATAAAATATGTTTTGTCAAACCTCTGTGTCTAGAGTAGTGGAGAGAAATAAAAATACTGAGCCAGTGTTATTTGAAAATACGGAACCAGTTCTTGGGGAAATTATTATTGCCTTTCCAGAGATAATTCTATGGTCTAGACCAAGGAGTGACCAATTAAGGCTGCAGGTTGACCTCCTGCTTTTGCAAATAAAATTGTATGAGAATACAGCCATGGCCATTCATTTACATTTTGTCTGTGGTGGCTTTTGCTTGACAGTGCACAATAGAGTAGTTGTGACAGAGACCAAATGACTCCACAAAACCTCAAATATTTATTATTTGTCTCTTTAGGAAAGTTTGCTGACCCTGCAGGACATGGGATCTGTTTTCGCCATTGAGGCTTGAAAGCAGCTAAATAAATGATTGTGACTAAGTTCCAGTAAAACTCTATTTATAAAAACAGGCTGCAGCCCAGATTTGGCATATGGACTTTCATTTGCTGACCCTTATTGTAGAGCATAGTAGGTATGCAATAAATATTAGCTGAATAAATTTAAAAAATTCTAATATTGCCAACATATTCTGTTCTCTTTTTCAGAGTGTGTGTGTATCTAGATGATACTCATGTGACAACTGACCACCAGGCCTGATGGATGATTTACGTAACCTCTGGAGAGTTACCTACATGTGATCAGAAAGTACTGTGCCCGTGTGGAAAACATTGCAGTCCTAGGGCTAAAGATAAACTTCATGCTTGATAAAAAACGACCAAAAGGTAAGGCTTCTCTCTGGTGTGCTGCAGTCTTCAGTCTTCTGTTTTTCATCCCCACTGGCAACTCAAGGCTGTCCTTAATCCATCATATACCTCTTGAGCATGTGCTCTGGGTTCACTGTCATGATGAAAAACTACTCCATGAACTCAGCAGAGGAACTCCACATTGAATCTCAGCTGTTTACATAACTTCTGAAGAAAATGTCACCCAAATGTGGGAAACAATCCAAGAGGCATTTCTAGTATTTGTTTTAAACTAGAAATATTGACAGTGGTACATGTTTTCTTTCGAAGCTGTTTGTTAGTTCTACAAATCCAGGGAGGCAACTTTCACTAGCCAGTTTGAGATTACCTAATTTGATGATGCTACCTCCATTATCTCATTCAAACCTGCCCTGGCACCTCTATCCTACTGTAAGTAGCATAATCCAGGCCCTCATACCTCTTCTCTGAATTGCTGCCTCCAGCTCTTCATGTCTCTAATTTGTTTCACCTTTCTCAGCCAGATTAATCTTCCTGAAGCACAAATCCCATCACGTCACTATTTTTCGCAGAAACCCCAAATGATTCCCATATGCCTGGAGAATAAAATCTAGTTTTAGTCAGTTAACAGCCTTCGGTTCCATTTATCTCTACCACTCCCTTCCCCTTCTGCTTACTCTCGACTACTTCCTTTCATGGAGGGTTGCCAGATAATAATATACAGGATACCCAGGTAATTTGAATTTCAGATGAAAATGAGTAACTTATTAGTATGAATATATCCCAAATACTGCACGGGAAATAGTCATACTATAAAAATGATTCATTATTTATATGAAATTTAAATTTAACTGGGTATTTTTATTTGCTAAATCTGGCAACCCTACTTCCATGCTTGCTACATTTACCAGATTCAAATATATTTTGTTTTCTATATGTACCTCATGCTTTTCAGTTTTTCTGATTCTTGTCAGAATTACCTCCTAAATACCTAGATGCCATAAATAAAATATGGAGCACATAGCTGTTCCCTCTCCTAAGTCAACATGATGTAGAAGAAAGGATAAAGATGAGACATACTTGGATTAGCATTATGGCTTCAAGTTGGCCATCTCTGTGACCTTTGGGCAAACTGCTTAGCTTTTATAGTCTTCATTTTCTCCATCTACACAATGAGGATCATAATACCAACTTCAAGTGATTATTTTAAGGTTAAGTGTGTCATTTTATAAAATCTTTCTAAAAATATGTGGTTCATAGGAGGGGTTCAATAAATGACAGTACCTTATCAACTTTCTTCTTTTATCAGTGCTTCTTAAACTTCAGTAACCTCAAAGTTCCCCCAATATATGGATTCCAATGTAAGAAACACTTTATTAAATAGTTAGGTCGTCATTTCACACCTTACACATAAGTACTAATCAAATTTAAGCAATGAAAGTCTGAGCAAAGCATGGTTATTAGAGGTTTATCTAGATAATCTAGAATAAGATATATTTTTCAACTCAACAAAATACAAAGACAATATTTAAACACTATCATAAAGAACTTTAGGAGTCACAGGAATACACCAATAGATCCTTATTAGAGAAACACTGCAGTCAGTCTTATTTGTATATATGCTTTACTGTCTACTAGACAGATTGTCTTTAGTCAGGCCAAATATCTGGGTTTTGTTTCTTTTCTATAGAGAAGTCTTCTGTAGAGCAGAAACTTATATTCATTAACTGAAAGGCTGATTGACTGAATATATAAATATTGACCTCAAATTCAGAAGTATAGGCTTTAATGATGGCTTATGTGTATGTTTAGCAATACCATTTACATCCAAGGCCTGTTTTTTTTTTTTTGGCTGCGCTGCATGGCTTGTGGCTTGTGTGATCTTAGTTCCCTGACCAGGGGTTGAACCCATGCCTTCAGCAGTGAAAGCGCAGAATCCTAACCACTGGACCGCCAGGGAATTCCCCAAGAGCCTTCTTGATGGTGTATCTGTACCACCTCTTCGGGATAGAGAATGGGTTATGTGACTTTGGCCATGGTTTATTGGACATCTGACCTGGCTGGTGTATGCTGAGTCAACCAGATTTTGTCTCACAGGATGTGGGAATTGCTGTCAATCTCTGGTGGGTATTTAAAGTAAAGTGCTGTCTGCCTCCCATGGGTCATCTTATTCTACTGGGAGAAGCAGATAAAATTATTCTGCAGAGGGTGATATTAATGAGGCAGCTACTGAACTGGGGCTTAGAGAAATTGCAAAGTAACCTGTGACCCGGCTTTCCACTACCTGATTTAGTCCCTTATGGAAGTAAAGTGCTCGTAACTCCTATTTTTGTTAAGAAAGTTTGAGGCTATTTTTTGTTATTCACTATCAAATAACCTCTGATGAAAGCACTCAGGTCAAAATGGGAAATTGAGTACATCTTTCAGGACAGCTGCATAGAGTGGTGAGGATCACCTGTGGGCAGTGTGAATTTTAGAGCTGGCTGTGTGCATGTGCTCTTTCAAGGCAGAGGAAGCCAAAGGAAAGCAAGAGGGAATGGTAGACAGGTGAGAGAAAGGACCACCGATTGGCTAAGTGAATATCAAAAAACTTGGGGAAATTGTCTAATGCAATTCTTTACTAAGTCATAGTAAATGGTCTGCACCTTCTCCTTCATTTTCCCATGAGATGTTCAGAAAACATAATATTCACTAAACTTTGGATGAGTGTGCCTTTTTTATAATCAATGTGCAAGACGAACATGTTGGGTGGCAAGATTGATACCTGTTTTGACTAAATGTAGTAGTGGGGCCCAGACTTGGATTTCAAATATGCTGGGTTATTGTTTCAGTTTTCATTTGAAGGAAAGGTTTCATAGATAAAAATTTTCATAAAACAGGCATAATCAAAAGAGCCTGGACAAAGAATTGAAAGGTATGGGATAATGTTCAAGATGCCTCACCTCTTCGTTATGTCTCATGTCATATTACTGATAGAGTAATCCTGGAAAATATTAGAAGATTTTATGAGTTCAAATATTATCAAGAGAATGAAAACAGTTTATAAACCACAAAGAGCTACGAAGGTTAGAGGCAGTATTAGGTTTACAGTTTAGATTATGAGCTCCTTTTCTTTGCTTCTGTTTCCTAATATCCAGTGCAAGAATCATAATAACTTAGGAGGTGCTCATAAATTGATTGTTGAAGAAATGAACCTAGGCTTCAGAATCACATATGTATTTTATATACATACAAATAAATCAATCTCAAAGCATTCATTGACAAAGAGAATGCAAACTGTCCTTGTCTACTAGGGAACAAACGATAGGAAATAGCAACAGAATTGATTTAGGTTAAAGTCACATCCCAATAGTGAGGATGGTAGCAGAGGAAGTCGAATATCCCTTCCCTAGAGAGTCTAAAGAGATTGGATTTTGTTCTCCTTGGAGCAATTTAAATCTAATCTCGATGAACGTGAAGATCTCTCAGTATCTTTTCTATCCCTTTAATTTTAGGATTAAAATGAATCTGAAATCTTCTTTACATCTGGGACAGCAATTGATGTCTTCTGTATAGGCTTAGATAACTCTGATTCAGTGGGAAGTGTCCAAAAAATGCACTGCAGCATATATGTTACTTGGTTGGTTTCTCATTTGGCATATTTATCATAAGCATTTCTGATATATAATTCTGAAAGGCTTAAAACAATCTGTGGGTGTTTTTACCTTCAGTGAATCACCCTGAGGGCATATAGCATGTTCCTTTAGGTCTTTGATGTGAGGAATAGAGAGTGTATGTAACTTAGTGCTCTTGTGACTAATTTCATGTAGGTTGCTTTTATTTATGGAACAACATGAATGAATCACTCCATGTAGTTCAGTGGCTTTACATAAATATGTAAACAATGCATCCCAGTTTCTGACTGATAGTTTTTAGAATGATGGTAACATGTAGACCAGAAGATATAGCATCTATACAAGTTTACTTCATAGTTTTTCTGGATGATTTTTGTTCTTAGAACAGCCTTCAGGTTGGGGCAAGGCCCTGAACTTTAGAGGGCCCCGTGTATCACACAAACACAGAGAGAGTACATTTATCTAAGAGTACTTGGTTTTTTCTGTCACTTGGGATCTAGGACTCATACTGGCATAATTCAGTCTGAAACCATGAGCCTCCATTCCCATGACCAGCACCATTCTCACCTCAGGAGATCACTTCTCCACATCTTGCCCTATATTTTCAATATAAAATGTAGTCATATCGAAATGTTACGAAGATTTGTGAGACATGATACTTCTGGTGTCACAGATGGACTGTGCTTTAGAAATCAGAGAGAATTTGAGTGGCAAACTTACACAGATGAAAGAAAACACAAATAATTTGCATCAGTTTGGGTTTGATCAGGAAAACAGAACCACTCTAGGTATTATGAGAAAAAATATCAATTAAAGGAATTAAGGTTGCCATGATTGTGGAAAGAGCTGAGAGAGTGGATGTTGGAAGTCTGTAGCTTGAAGGTGAGGGAAATAGTCACTAAGGACCTCAGCTGGAGGCTCTAAAACTTGTGATTCTTAAAGGATTGCCAGAGAATTGCTGCAATCTCAATATCTCTAGGAAAGTTCCTACCAACTAGTGGGCTATCATGAAAATATGGATGCATCTGGAATGCTTGGGAAGTCAATGAATATCCTCCATCTCCCCATGAATCTCGTTACTGCAAACTCCAAAGAATAATGATTTCTACTCCATTCTGCCTGCACAATATCACACGAGTTTCTCTCATTGGTAGTCTCTAACCCAGAACCATACAAAGTTCAGGCTCCTAAAAAATGTAGTTCCCGACTACTCCTCTGCATTGCATAGGAGGGGAATAGGGGCAGTGTTGAGTTGAGGACCAACAGTTCCACACAATCACCCCTTTATCAACTCAACATCCAAGTGTAACACTTCTCCTTCAATATTTAATTTCTGAATAAAGACAAATATAATGTCTTGCTTCCAACTAATATGATGCACTTAACCTTAATTCAAGTACAGACACATTCATTTTCCCCAAAGGGAAGGCAGAAAGGCTCATATGCCACTTTATTTCTGATAGTCCATGACTTGAATATTAAAATATAGAGTTGACCACTCTGAGCATATTTTATATTCATAATGGAGAATATAGGGGAAGCTTAGTTTATACAAATATATACATATCAAAGAATAAAGAAAATATGGACAGTTACTAGCCCTTTTTTTCTGCTTCTTGTCACATGGCCATAATTGGTATTTGTAACTTCCCACTTCCACTATCTATAATCCCTTTGCCCTCAGCAAGTGTATCATAGTTTTTTGCCCAGTGGGGACTCAGAATTGGTATCCATGTTGCTGATAAATTGCTCCTTCAACAGTGGATATAACTATATCAGCAATGGGGAATGAAAAGTCATATTTTTGAGCCAACACATAATTTCCAGCCATGGTTGATATTCACAGAATGGAACGTTTTGCCCATCTAATTGTTAAGTGTCTCCTCTGCTATGTTTGCTCTTGTATTGTTACATGACACACAAATATCCCCCACATTTTGTGCCCATTCTGAAAGATTCATCCACATACCTCTTCTCCTACGCAGTTTTTCCAGTTTTTGAATCTTGTCCTTTTCAAATCCCTGGTCATTCAGCTAAATTGTTAGTGACTACCTATAGATAAGTGTAGATTTACAGTTTTGTTTTCCAAGTAATCTTATATTTGAGGCTACCTAACTTAAAATTCTAACTGCTCAAAATTCTACCTGCAAGGAGGATATCCGTTAAATAGCTTCCCTTCAGTACTACTACTGCCATCTATTTCCAAGTAGTTTTAGATTATCTTCTGGAACCATTTGTAAACCATGCCCAACTAGTTTCCCTTCTCAGTGAAGTGGTCATAGTGGAGTTTTCATGAGGCCATGGTATGAGGTGAGGGAGAAGAGGCAGTGCAACATGAGTAGGCACCATGAGAATCTAAATCACTAGCTTGTGGCAGCTTATGTTCACCTTTCTTCTGGAGCCCAGTCTTGCACCTACCACTTCCACCTGATGATGGACTGCTGTCACCCACATCAGTCTTTACGGCCTGGTGGTTCATGTAGGATTCAGCTTATGATGAGCAGTTCACTTTACATAGTATCTCTGTGGCCACAGTCATTTATTCAGGGCCCAGTGTACAGGAAAATGGTTTTCTGCAGAAAAGAACACGATTTATTCTAGAATCCTAGCGTCTGCTTGATAATTCATCACTAGGGTCCTGTCAAGGCCCCGTTTACCACCCCTGTCACAGATACTTCATGTTCCACTGAAGCTGCTGCATCACATGGCACAAGTGGCAGAGAGGCTTACACAGCAGTGTGGAACAACAGTAGAGCCTGCTCTTTGGGCTCCACTAAGAACTAGAAATCTTACAAGTTACTTGGTAAATGTGTCCAAGCAACCTTCATGACCAAATCTGACATACTTTGCCTTTAAAACTCAGATGCCCAATAGGCCTTGGTGGTAGTGGATGCCAGATGTACCAACTTGTCCTTCACCTCAGAGCTGATATATTGACATGCACTGGAACTCTAGAAACCTTACTGAAGATCCTGGGATTTGGGGGTGGTAGTGGGATGATTTACAAGCACATTAAAGTTTGAGAAGCAATATTCTCCTGGAAATCAGCCTCTGTAACAGTGGTTCTTAATCAGTGGAGTGCTTCCAAGTCCTCTAAGGTGCTCTGAAAAATTGCCCCGGTTCCACTTCAGACCCACTGACCCTTCAGTGATATAGGGTCAGGAAATAGCTTTTTAAAAGAGATCCAAAGGTGACTCTGATACACACCACTGGTTAAAACCAGTTGCTCTTTAGGGCTTGTCTGCCAACTCAGAACCTTTGGGATGACAAAAATCACGCCAGATCACTCTCAAATCTCAGTTTTGCTTTGCAGTGTGACAGCCTAAAATTCAGAGCTGACATTTTTATTACCTCCTATAGCCTCTGTTCTTTGTAGCTTCCTTGTCCTAGTTGTCACACTGGGAGAACTCAAGGCAGTCAGCAAGTTTTCATCTCTGTCCTGTGTCCTCAGAGGATGGCTGATTTATTCCCAAGTTCTCCTGCCTTTTAAATTTATTTTTTCAGTTGAAGTCTGTACTAGTGTAGGTCAGACAATTCATAATTCACTCTGAGACTGTGGAAAGGACTCTGAGGTCCTCATTTTCCTCAGGAATTGAGCAATAGTTTGTTAAAACTCCAGAGCTGTAAGTTCTCACTCTAACTGTGATTCTCATAAATATGAAGAAATAATGAAACTTTATTAAAGGACAGTCCAGGCATGAATTTCATCTAATGGGCTTTGTAGTAAAGTAACTTTTAAGACATTCTGATGCAATTTTTAGCTCAGTCATTTGTGGGGTAGATAGTTTATTTTATTTTATAAATGGAAGGGGCTATAAAGTACAGCCTTAGTTCAGATGGTTCTTAAGGACATACCAATAGATCCTTTGTAGATGGGCTCTGAACCAATCGAGAACAATCAGACAATTGGTGGTCTGTGGCTAAAGCATCACGTGCTATTTTTCCTGGATTCAGGAAGGGATAAGGCAGCTGGGTCTGGTTGCTTGTGGAAGTTCTGGTGGCGGAGTTCTTTAGGAATTTCTCTAGCTTGCTTTGTGTTCAGTCCAAACACCAATCCAGCAGCAGAAAACCCTCTTTTCGACTTGTCAGTCGGTCAACATAAGAATAGACTATGTCTCAAGAGGAACTGTGGGGTGAGGTTTTTCTTCTACTGCTTGAATTCAGCACCTTGGAGAAGGTCCTTCTCCTTTTTGTGGGCACAGTGCTGTCACAGAGACTCCTTGTTGCCCTAGCCTTTCACCTGGCCTGCTTTTTGAAATGGGACCATGCTTAAGTAAAATGGTTGCTTTCCATGATAAAGCATTTTTGGGCCAAGGAAGCTATTCTTATACTTTTTTAAGTAATCCCTGCTTTGCCCTATCTGTCACTTTCTCTATGCAAAGAGAACTCACAGTTGAGAGGACATTTACTTCAAGCTGAGGAGTATTAGAGGATACTAGTTCTGGTAGATGGTTTCTCTCCAAAGGAAAAGGCTTAATTTGATAAGTGAGAGAATAATATCCATTGTGCCATCTTGCCATTGAGGGAAGCCTATTTGCCTTGAAAATAAGAAATATCTTTCTCAGCAGGCAGTGCTTTTCTTTAAGGATTTTATAACAAAGATAAAAATTGTGATTGGCAAAGTAGTAAACATTTAACACACTTTTAATGTTATATAATAAGTGCAAGAACATGCAGGTAGTAAGGGAACATATTCTTATATGCTGCATTGATTGTCTATTAGCATTTAGCATGAAAAGTAATCCTCACACGTGGCTGGTTATGAGGATGAAGTGAGTTGAAGGAAGGAAACGGGCATCAGGATGAGGATCCTGACTTCATAACCAGGGTAGGGATGGAGGCTCATCCTCCGTGAAACTTCGCAATGTCCTTTTCACAGGAGTAAGCCTCATGTACTTTTTAGTCAGATTGGAAGATCACTAGTGATTTTGTCCTCATGAAGAAGCCCCTTGATTTTCTGAAGCAGTTGTTCAGCAAATTATACTCGGCAGTCTTCTAGTTTCATTCACTTGGACTGTGATTGTGTCACATTATAGTAATTTTTATCAAAGGGTGGACTGACCTGGTACAACACTTTGCGGCAACTCATTGCTCAATTACTCCTTCCATGGCCACTTTGTGAACGAAGGAAAAAAGAGGAATGCAAGGAGAATTTTGTCATTTTCTAATTTAACATTAGATCATCTTTTGGGCTTATGGAGTGTGTAGCAGACTTAGAGAAAGAGGTCACGGATCTCTCTTCATGGTTCAGCAGTGCCAGGCCCCTTACTGCTGAGAGGAGGCATGCCTTCTGCCCACCTCATAGATTCTCTATAGCCATCTTGGAAAACTCCTGACCCATTGCTCCTTGCACCATGGTGACCGACAAGGGGCTCATTTTAGTAATTCTACTTTCTCACAAGACTATTAAAGGACAAACAAGAATTACTCTAAAAAATATTATTTCTAATTTCTGTCTTTGATTCTAATCCTTATTTAGGGATATAGACCTTTTGTGTCTGTGTAATCCAGAGTGAGTAGAAATGCAGAAGAAAGGTGGAAGAAAGGTGGTGTAGTGGAAAGGGAGGGTTTAAAGAGTTAAACATTTAAGTTTGACTAGTTCCCCAACCCATACCTAATAACTGGAAAAAACTCAGAACGCAATAAAGGGGGACATGTCTTACTGTTCATGACAGCATCCCTAGTATAGAACACATGTCTTCCATATGACCCTCTGCAAAGATGTGTCGATTACTGGACTAACTGGAAGATCGCCTGAGATACTGTAAGTGAAAGCAAACAAAGGACAGACTCAGTGAATGCTGTGTGCTTTCCTCTGCTCTGCTGGTGTGTGGGTGGTAAAAATAATCACTTTCTGTAAACGTGTGTCAGCCATGCAGTGCCTGTGCTCAAAAATGCCAGGATCAGAGGAGCTTCAAGATGGCGGAAGAGTAAGACGTGGAGATCACTTTCCTCCCCACAAATACATCAGAAATACAACTACATGTGGAACAACTCCTACAGAACACCTACTGAATGCTGGCAGAAGACCTCAGACCTCCCAAAAGGCAAGAAACTCCCCACGTACCTGGGTAGGGCAAAAGAAAAAAGAAAAAACAGAGACAAAGAATAGGGACGGGACCTGCACCAGTGGGAGGGAGCTGTGAAGGAGGAAAGGTTTCCACACACTAGGAAGCCCCTTCGCGGGCGGAGACGGGGGGGGCGGAGGGGGTAAGCTTCGGAGCCACGGAGGAGAGCGCAGCAACAGGGGTGCGGAGGGCAAGGCGGAGAGATTCCCTCACAGAGGATCAGTGCCGACCAGCACTCAGCAGCCCGAGAGGCTTGTCTGCTCACCTGCCGGGGCGGGTGGGGCTGGGAGCTGAGGCTCGGGCTTCGGTTGGATTCCAGAGAGAGGACTGGGGTTGGCTGCATGAACACAGCCTGAAGGGGGTTAGCGCACCACAGCTAGCCGGGAGGGAGTCCGGGAGAAGGTCTGGACCTGCCGAAGAGGCAAGAGACTTTTTCTTGCCTCTCTGTTTCCTGGTGTGCAAGGAGAAGGGATTCAGAGCGCCACTTAAAGGAGCTCCAGAGACGGGCGTGAGCTGCAGCTATCAGCGCAGACCCCAGAGACAGGCACAGGACGCCAAGGCTGCTGCAGCCACCACCAAGAAGCCTGTGTTCAAGCACAGGTCAATATTCACACCTCCCCTCCCGGGAGTCTGTGCAGCCCGCCACTGCCAGGGTCGCGTGATCCATGGAGAACTTCCCCGGGAGAACGCACGGTGCGTCTCAGGCTGGTGCAACGTCATGCTGGCCTCTGCCGCCGCAGGCTCGCCCCGCATCCGTACCCCTCCCTCCCCCCAGCCTGAGTGAGCCAGAGCTGCTGAATCAGCTGCTCCTTTAACCCCGTCCTGTCTGGGCGGGGAACAGACGCCCTCAGGCGACCTACACGCAGAGGCGGGTCCAAATCCAAAGCGGAACCCCAGGAGCTGTGCGAACAAAGAAGAGAAAGAGAAATATCTCCCAACAGTCTCAGGAGCAGCAGATTAAATCTCCACAATCAACTTGATGTACACTGCATCTGTGGAATACCTGAAAAGACAAGGAATCATCCCAAATTGAGGAGGTGGACTTCGGGAGCAACAATGTGTATTTTTTTTTTTGCCCTTTTTCTTTTTCTGTGAGTGTGTATGTGTATGCTTCTGGGTGTGATTTTGTCTGTATAGCTTTGCTTTTACCATTTGTTCTAGCGTTCGGTCTGTCCCTTTTTTTTTTTTTTTAGTATAGTTTTTAGCAATTGCTATCACTGGTGGATTTGCTTTTTGGTTTGCTTGCTCTCTTCTTTCCTTTTTTTTTTAATTACTTAAAAAAATCTACTTTAATAACTATTTTCTATTTTTTATTTTAATAGCTTTATTTTATTTTATTTTATCTTCTTCTTTCTTTCTTTCTTTTTTCCCCTCCCTTTTATTCTGAGCCGTGTGGATGACAGGCTCTTGGTGCTCCAGCCAGGTGTCAGGGCTGTGCCTCTGAGGTGGGAGAGCCAAGTTCAGGACATTGGGCCACAAGAGACCTCCCAGCTCTGTGTAATATCAAATGGCGAAAATCTCCCAGAGATCTCCATCTCAACACCAAGACCTAGCTCCACTCAATGACCACCAAGCTACAGTGCTGGACACCCTATGCCAAACAACTAGCAAGAC
The DNA here is from genome assembly GCF_965194825.1 of Balaenoptera physalus. Taxonomy (NCBI): domain Eukaryota; kingdom Metazoa; phylum Chordata; class Mammalia; order Artiodactyla; family Balaenopteridae; genus Balaenoptera; species Balaenoptera physalus. The sequence continues at coordinate 70,648,948 of NC_138894.1, read as the reverse complement.
AGGAACATAACCCCACCCATTAGCAGAGAGGCTGCCTAAAATCCTAATAAGGCCACAGACACCCCAAAACACACCACCAGATGTGGACCTGCCCACCAGAAAGACAAGATGCAGCCTTATCCACCAGAACACAGGCACTAGTCCCTTCCACCAGGAGGCCTGCACAACCCACTGAACCAACCTTAGCCACTGAGGGCAGACTCCAAAAACAACGGGGACTACGAACCTGCAGCCTGTGAAAAGGAGACCCCAAACACAGTAAGTTAAGCAAAATGAGAAGACAGAAAAATACACAGCAGATGAAGGAGCAAGGTAAAAACCCACCAGACCAAACAAATGACGAGGAAATAGGCAGTGTACTTGAAAAAAAATTCAGAGTAATGATAGTAAAGATGGTCCAAAATCTTGGAAATAGAATGGAGAAAATACAAGAAATGTTTAACAAGGACCCAGAAGAACTAAAGAGCAAACAAACGGTGATGAACAACACAATAAATGAAATTAAACATTCTCTAGAAGGGATCAATAGCAGAATAACTGAGGCAGAAGAACGGATAAGTGACCTGGAAGATAAAATAGTGGAAATAACTACTGCAGAGAAGAATAAAGAAAAAAGAATGAAAAGAATTGAGGACAGTCTCAGAGACCTCTGGGACAACATTAAACGCACCAACATTCGAATTATAGGGGTCCCAGAAGAAGAAGATAAAAAGAAAGGGACTGAGAAAATATTTGAAGAGATTATAGTTAAAAACTTCCCTAATATGGGAAAGGAAATAGTGAATCAAATCCAGGAAGCACACAGAGTCCCATACAGGATAAATCCAAGGAGAAACATGCCAAGACACATATTAATCAAACTATCAAAAATTAAATACAAAGAAAACATATTAAAAGCAGCAAGGGAAAAACAACAAATAACATACAAGGGAATCCCCATAACGTTAACAGCTGATCTTTCAGCCAAAACTCTCCAAGCCAGAAGGGAGTGGCCGGACATATTTAAAGCGATGAAGGGGAGAAACCTACAACCAAGATTACCTAGCCAGGATCTCATTCAGTTTGACGGAGAAATTAAAACCTTTACAGACAAGCAAAAGCTGAGAGAATTCAGCACCACCAAACCAGCTTTACAACAAATGCTAAAGGAACTTCTCTAGGCAGGAAACACAAGAGAAGGAAAAGACCTACAATAACAAACCCAAAACAATTAAGAAAATGGTAATAGGAAAATACATATCGATAATTAACTTAAATGTAAATGGATTAAATGCTCCAACCAAAATATATAGAGTGGCTGAATGGATATAAAAATAAGACCTGTATATATGCTGTCTACAAGAGGCTCACTTCAGACCTAGGGACACATACAGATTGAAAGTGAGGGGATGGAAAAAGATATTCCATGCAAATGGAAATCAAAAGAAAGCTGGAGTAACAATTCTCATATCAGACAAAATAGACTTTAAAATAAAGACTATTACAAGAGACAAAGAAGGACACTACATAATGATCAAGGGATCAATCTAAGAAGAAGATATAATAATTGTAAATATTTATGCACCCAACATAGGAGCACCTCAATACATAAAACAAATCAACAGTAGCACAATCATAGTAGGGGACATTAACAACCCACTTTCACCAATGGACAGATCATCCAAAATGAAAATAAATAAGGAAACACAAGCTTTAAATGCTACATTAAACAAGATGGACTTAATTGATACTTATAGGACATTCCATCCAAAAACAACAGAATACACTTCTCAAGTGCTCATGGAACATTCTCCAGGATAGATCATATCTTGGGTCACAAATCAAGCCTTGGTAAATTTAAGTAAATTGAAATCATATCAAGCATCTTTTCCTACCACAGTGCCATGAGACTAGATATCAATTACAGGAAAAAATCTGTAAAAATACAAACACATGGAGGCTAAACAATACACTACTTAATAACCAAGAGATCACTGAAGAAATCAAAGAGGAAATCAAAAAATACCTAGAAACAAATGACAATGAAAACACGACAACCCAAAATCTATGGGATGCAGCAAAAGCACTTCTAAGAGGGAAGTTTATAGCAATAAAATCCTACCTTAAGAAACAAGAAACATCTCAAATAAACAACCTAACCTTACACCTAAAACAATTAGAGAAAGAAGAACAAAAAACCCCCAAAGTTAGCGGAAGGAAAGAAATCATAAAGATCAGATCAGAAATAAATGAAAAAGAAATAAAAGAAATGATAGCAAAGGTCAATAAAACTAAAAGCTGGTTCTTTGAGAAGATAAACAAAATTGATAAACCATTAGCTAGACTCATCAAGAAAAAAAGGGAGAAGACTCAAATCAATAGAATTAGAAATGAAAAAGAAGTAACAACTGACACTGTAGAAATACAAGGGATCTTGAGAGATTACTACAAGCAACTATATGCCAATAAAATGGACAACCTGGAAGAAATGGACGAATTCTTAGAAATGCACAACCTTCCAAGACTGAACCAGGAAGAAATAGAAAATATGAACATACTAATCACAGGCACTGAAATTGAAACTGTGATTAAAAATCTTCCAACAAACAAAAGCCCAGGACCAGATTGCTTCACAGGCGAATTGTATCAAACATTTAGAGAAGAGCTAACACCTATCCTTCTCAAACTCTTCCAAGGTATAGCAGAGGGAGGAACACTCCCAAACTCATTCTACGAGGCCACCATCACCAAAACCAGACAAAGATGTCACAAACAAAACTACAGGCCAATAACACTGATGAACATAGATGCAAAAATCCTCAACAAAATACTGGCAAACAGAATCCAACAGCACATTAAAAGGATCATACACCATGATCAAGTGGGGTTTATCCCAGGAATGCAAGGATTTTTCAATATACGCAAATCAATCAGTGTGATACACCATATTAACAAATTGAAGGAGAAAAAACATATGATCATCTCAGTAGATGCAGAGAAAGCTTTTGACAAAATTCAACACCAATTTATGCTAAAAACCCTCCAGAAAGTAGGCATAGAGGGAACTTACCTCAACATAATAAAGGCCGTATATGACAAATCCACAGCCAACACGTCCTCAATGGTGAAAAACTGAAACCATTTCCACTAAGATCAGGAACAAGACAAGGTTGCCCACTCTCACCAGTATTATTCAACATACTTTTGGAAGTTTTAGCCACAGCAATCAGAGAAGAAAAAGAGATAAAAGGCATCCAAATCGGAAAAGAAGAAGTAAAGCTGTCACTGTTTGCAGATGACATGATACTATACATAGAGAATCCTAAAGATGCTACCAGAAAACTACTAGAGCTAATCAATGAATTTGGTAAAGTAACAGGATACAAAATTAATGCACAGGAATCTCTTGCATTCCTATACACTAATTATGAAAAACCTGAAAGAGAAATTAAGGAAACACTCCCATTTACCACTGCAACAAAATTAATAAAATAGCTAGGAATAAACCTACCTAAGGAGACAAAAGACCTATATGCAGAAAACTATAAGACATTGATGAAAGAAATTAAAGATGATCCAAATAGATGGAGATATATACCATGTTCTTGGATTGGAAGAATCAACATTGTGAAAATGACTCTTCTACCCAAAGCAATCTACAGATTCAATGCAATCCCTATCAAACTACCACTGGCTTTTTTCACAGAACTAGAATAAAAAATTTTACAATTTTCATGGAAACACAAAAGACCCTGAACAGTCAAAGGAATCTTGAGAAAGAAAAACGGGGCTGGAGGAATCAGGCCCCCTGACTTCAAACTATACTAAAAACCTACAGTAATCAAGACAGGATGGTACTGGCACAAAAAAGGAAATATAGATCAATGGAACAGGACAGAAAGGCCAGAGATAAAACCACGCACATATGGTCACCTTATCTTTGATAAAGGAGGCAAGAATATACAGTGGAGAAAAGATAGCATCTTCAATAAGTGGTGCTGGGAAAACTGGACAGCTACATGTAAAAGAATGAAATTAGAACACTCCCTAACATCATACACAAAAATAAACTCAAAATGGATTAAAGACCTACATGTAAGGCCAGACAGTATAAAACTCTTGGAGGAAAACATAGGTAGAACACTGTATGACATATATCAGAGCAAGATCCTTTTTGACCCATCCCCGAGAGAAATGGAAATTAAAAAATAAATAAATAAACAAATGGGACCTAATGAAACTTAAAAGCTTTTGCACAGCAAAGGAAACCATAAACAAGACGAAAAGACAACCCTCAGAATGGGAGGAAATATTTGCAAATGAAGCAGCTGACAAAGGATTAATCTCCAAAATTTACAAGCAGCTCATGCAGCTCAATATCAAAAAAACAAACAACCCAATCCAAGAAAGGGCAGAAGTCTTAAATAGACATTTCTCCAAAGAAGATTTACAGATTGCCAACAGGCACATGAAAGAGTGCTCAACATCATTAATCATTAGAGAAATGCAAATCAAAACTACAGTGAGATATCATCTCACACCTGTCAGAATGGCCATCATCAAAAAATCTACAAACAATAAATGCTGGAGAGGGTGTGGAGAAAAGGGAACCCTCTTGCACTGTTGGTGGGAATGTAAATTGATACAGCCACTATGGAGAACAGTGTGGAGGTTCCTTAAAAAACTAACAATAGAACTACCATATGACCCAGCTATCCCACTACTAGGCATATACCCTGAGAAAACCATAATTCAAAAAGAGTTATGTACCACAATGTTCACTGCAGCTCTATTTACAATAGCCAGGACATGGAAGCAACCTAAGTGTCCATCAACAGATGAATGGATAAAGAAGATGCAGCACATATATACAATGGAATATTACTCCGCCATAAAAAGAAACGAAATTGAGTTGTTTGTAGTGAGGTGGCTGGACCTAGAGTCTGTCATACAGAGTGAAGTAAGTCAGAAAGAGAAAAACAAATACTGTATGCTAACACATATATGTGGTATCTAAGAAAAAAAAAAAAGGTCATGAAGAACCTGGGGCAAGACAGGAATAAATACGCAGACCTACTAGAGAATGGACTTGAGGATATGGGGACGGTGAAGTGTAAGGTGGGACAAAGTGAGAGAGTGGCATGGACATATATACACTACCAAATGTAAAATAGATAGCTAGTGGGAAGCAGCCGCATAGCACAGGGAGATCAGCTCAGTGCTTTGTGACCACCTAGAGGGGTGGAATTGGGATGGTGGGAGGGAGGGAGACGCAAGAGGGAAGAGATATGGGGATATATGTATATGCATAACTGATTCACTTTGTTTTAAAGCAGAAACTAACACACCATTGTAAAGCAATTATACTTCAATAAAGATGTTAAAAAAAAAAAAAGGCCGGATCAATTCATTTGATAGCTGGGGGTCCAATCTGAAAACATTGGTATAGACGATCTTATTTACAAAGCACAAATAGACACAGATGTAGAGAACAAACGTATGGATACCAAGGGGGAAAGTTGGGGGCGTGTGTGGGATGAATTGGGAGATTGGGATTGACATATATACACTATTGACACTATGTATAAAGTAGATAACTAATGACCTACTGTATAGCACAGGGAACTATACTCAACGCTCTGTTGTGACCTAAATGAGAAGGAAATCCAAAAATGAGGGTATATATGTATACGTATAGCTGATTCACTTTGCTGTACAGTATAAACTAACACAATATTGTAAAGCAACTATACTCCAATAAAAAAAAATAGCTAGGGGTACAGGAGACAAAGTCCAACAGGATTTGTGGAAGAGATGGCAAAGCCAGGTTTTCTTTCCCTTTATGTTCTCTTCATGTTAACCTTTTTGATTCCTTACCTAACCTTGATTTATAATGACATTTTCTGGGAGGAGACAACTTTAAGCAACTTTACAGATACAAAGAAAAAAATAGGAAAAAGGAAAGCACACATAGCTGATTAGTTTGCCTCTTTCTGCTCACTACCCTATTATCATTTTTCTGTTTTTGAGCTGACAGGGTTTCAATCTTTGCAAATCAAGACTATTAAATGTTTAGCATTCTGACTGGCTAAACCCAGCAGTACTGGTTACTAGCTGTTCTTCTGCTCTTACTAAGCAATTATTGAAAACTTATTAAGTACACAGAATGAGGCTAATTAGTGCATACAATACACAAATAAAAACTGGCATTGTAGAAGCAATAAGCAATATTCTGTAAAGGGTGTTGCTAATCTGGATTTCTCTATTCTGGGACAAGAATTTTGTCTGCAATGGTCTCCCTATCAAAATTACAGCGTTTCTTTAATTAGAACTTTAGGGAGGCAGAAAAACCATTAGTTGGTAGTGACTTAATGCATTGGTTGTGAGTAAATGAAAATAGTACATAATGAACTTAAGCTATCATTTATATTCAGTACTGTGATATATTGGGACTTGATATAAACTTCTAATTTCTCCTCTCTACCAGCTTGATGAAGACTTTTAGTCCTCTTTATCCTGTCCAATATTGCAGAGAGGATGGACTTTAGATCTGATTCCATGGACATATGGGGATACTGCCCCAGGTCTTATGCCTGAGCCATTCTGGGTTGAACTCTTATTTCAAAGTCCTTGCTTTTATTTTCTGCTTATGCATGGGCTCAAGCTTTATTTGCTTAACTTTATGACTTTAATTAAGCTCTACAATATGCTTGTTATTAATTTTTTATGCAACTGAAATGGGCTATTCTTGGTCTTTTTGCATGAAGCTGTATTTTCCATTACCATGATTTTAGTTACTTCCAAATTCTGCAAATCTCTCTTCTGAGCGTCAAACCTCCATGTTCAAATGCCTACTGGGATGTTCCATACATCATTCAAGCTCAGCATGACTTAAACTGAGATTATTTTCAACTCCCTCCTACTCCCAGATTGTTCAAATCCAGACTTGTCCATTTCCTGGTATGGGACTTGGGCAGGTCACTCAGCCTTTCTGTGTCTCAGTTTCCTCATCTATAAAAGGGAATAAGAAAAACAATTATCTCATAGACTTAAGGAGAATAAATGAGTTAATATGTGTACCTTTACATAATAAACACTATATAAACATTAGTTATTATTATTTTTAAAATTATTAGTCCCTTGGTGCTCTCTAACTTTGGAAATGGCACAACATTCACCCAGTGGCTCAAGCAGGAAACCTCAAATTACATCATCCTCAATTTCTCCCTCACCTCCCCCAATCAAAGATTGAGTCCTTTGGATACTATTTCTTACATATCTCTTGAATCTTCCCTCTTTTCTCTAACCCCAGTACCATTGCATAATCCTGTATTACTGCAGTAGCCTCCTAGCTAGCGTTTTACTGCTTATAATACCTTCTTCATTCCTACTCTCTACACTAAATACATAACTATATTTTAAAAATGCAAATCTGGTTGAATATTGTCCCCACTTAAAACCTTTCCATGCTTGTCATTACCTCTCCACTGTCTTTAATAAGGTACACAGAGGTCTGAATAACCTGGCTTCTTCTTTCTTCTTTAACCTCAACTCCTGCCTTTTCTCACTTTTGGGTCTTTACTGAAACACTTTCTCATGCCTGGTTTGAAGGGCTCTTCTTGCCCAACTTTTCCAACCCCCCCCCACCTCCCCCACCCACAATTTGGCTACCTTCTCATACTTTAGGTTTCAGCTTAGGTATCACTTTTTCCCTTCCAGGCAGGCTTCATAGTCTTTATTAACTGCCTGTGGATTATATATTGCTTTGACTGCTTAACATCTTATTCCCTGGGGGGACTCAACTACAGTACCCAAAATTGATCTGTTCCCACTGCACGAGTAACTTTGTGACTACTTGAATATCTAAGACGATAGACACATTGGTTCTTCCATGGCAGATGTTGTTCTCTGGGCCAGAGAACAAAACAGCACCAAGACCAACATACTATATGGAAATTCAGGTTTTCCCAAGTATATCCATAAGGTAGGGAAAATGGCATATACTATTGTAGGGGTCTGATTTTAGATTGTTTTTAGAGTGTGAAGAAACATTAAGAAATGATTTTGTCTAGCCCTCTGATAAAAGTGTAATACTATCCTTATGTTTGACAAATAAGTCACCTGAAGTCCAGAAATTTACAGACTTATTCTAGGTCACATGGAATCACTTTCCTAATATTATTCTCTTTATACCACTCCTTGTTGCCACCCAACTGCATTTGTACATTTCTAATACGTTAATTTGCCTGCACAGAGACTGAAAAAAACTAGCTTTCATATCCTAATTTCAGAGCACTCTTTGTTTGTTAAATCTCAGGGTTGAAAGTAAAAGTGGAAGTTAGATTAGAATGGTACAAAAATGCCTGTTTTGGGAGTTTGGGCTTTATCCTCTGGGGTGATTTTTAAACTATACTCAGTGGAACCCCTGTCAGGGACCTCAAGAGCTTTGTCTGGACTTCCCACTTATATTTCAATCAGAGAAGTTCCTTGTTTATTTATTTTCCTTGGCTTTATTGAAAGCTTCTTTTGAAGAAAGAAATGTGTGAATAAAAATACATTTAAATTTGAAAATACATTGCTCCAGGGAGTACTGTAACATTTTCATTCACTACTCAAACATCGTCTTTGGTTGAGCTCTTAAGGTAAAATTTCCTTCTTTTTTGTCTTTGACCAGATTCTCTTAACTTTTAGGGTGAGGGTTAATTTTGGATCTATATGTTTAAATAGCTAAATGTTATCAGTTATAAAATAAAATATATATTAGGACCTAAAAATTTATCAACCAGATTAAGAAAAATAGAATACGCTTTAAGTATTCTCTTTCATTTCCTTTTTGAAAAAATATGCAGTTGTGGGGAATTTGAAAAATGTCTATTACATGCACATTCTTATATTCTCTGGGCTAGTTTAGTGATAAATGCAATTGTTGAGTTAAATGAGAATGGCTAGAAAAACTGCTGAAACTTGAGCAGTAATTGTGGATTAGTTAATGGGAATTTGCCCAGGGGTGGGTGTTGATAGTCCTAATGATTTTTTGATAGCACTGCAAAAGCTTTTGAAGAATCTTTTAAATCACTCAATCTCTCTATTCTGTTACTTGTAAAATGAGGGGCTTTATATAGATGAGGACAATACACACTTTTTTTTTAAAATTAATTAATTAATTTATTTATTTATGGCTGTGTTGGGTCTTCGTTTCTGTGCGAGGGCTTTCTCTAGTTGCGGCAAGCGGGGGCCACTCTTCATTGCGGTGTGCGGGCCTCTCACTGTCGCGGCCTCTTTTGTTGTGGAGCATAGGCTCCAGACGCGCAGGCTCAGCAATTGTGGCTCACGGGCCGAGTCGCTCCATGGCATGTGGGATCTTCCCAGACCAGGGCTCGAACCCGTGTCCCCTGCATTGGCAGGCAGATTCTCAACCACTGCGCCACCAGGGAAGCCCACACATTTTTATAGATTTGTATGGTTCTTTACAGTTTACTAAGTGCTTTCACGTTTTTCCTCTTCTGAGAGAAATGTAAGGCTCCTTGAAGCTCCAAAATTCTATTACTTTATATTTTATTGATTCTTTTGAATATTCTTTGAGATTTTTAAAATTCAAAACTGACATATTGAAGGGTTTTAGTTTAGCAGTGATATGACCTTCCAATTCCTTGGTTTCCTAGAAATTACTTGGATTATGATCATGGACTCTGTGAATGAATAATCTACTAATGAATAAGTAGTGTAGAAATATTCAAAAGGATGCCTTTCAAAAGAACTAATTCTAATACCTTGTGAACAATTCAAGTCCTAAATAGCTAAAGATTACACAATTGTAGCACGAAGTTCCATTTATCTTTTTCATTTTCTTTAAAGAATTCTGGACTTCCCTGGTGGTTCAGTGGTTAAGACTCCTTGCTTCCACTGCAGGGGACGTTGGATCACTGATCAGGGAAGTTCCGCATGCTTCAGGGTGCGGCCAAAAAAAAAAATTCCACAGAACTGGGGAAATGATCTAGTACACATGGAAACTGGTTTTCAGATTGTTATTATCATGGGCAATCCAAAGAGGGTTGAATTACTAAATCTGAATTACACACACACACAATTTGCAACAAAGGAGGCAAGACAGTGGAGAAAAGACAATATCTTCAATAAGTAGTGCTGGGAAAACTGGGCAGCTACATGTAAAAGAATGAAATCAGAACATTTTTTAACACCATATACAAAAATAAACTCAAAATGGACTGAAGACCTAAGTGTAGGACCTGAAACCATACAACTCCTAGAGGGAAACATAGGCAGAACACTCTTTGGCACAATGGTAGCAGTATTTTTTTTTTGGATATGTCTCCTAAGGCAAAGGAAACAAAAGCAAAAATAAACAAATGGACCTAATTAAACTTAAAAGCTTTTGCATAGCAAAGGAAACCACTGACAAAATGAAAAGACAGCCTACTGAATGGGAGAAAATATTTGTAAATGATAGACTGATAAAGGGTTAATATCAAAATACATAAATAGCTCATATAACTCAACATGAAAAAAGCAAACAACCTGATTAAAAAATGGGCAGAAGACCTGAATAGACATTTTTCCAAAGAAGACATACAGATGGCCAATAGGCACATGAAAAGATGTTCAACATCATTAATCCCCATAGAAATTCAAATCAAAACCACAATGAGATATCACCTCACACTTGTCAGAATGGCTATCATCAAAAAGACCACAAATAACAAATGTTGGAGAGTATGTGGAGAAAAGTTCTTGTACACTGTTAGTGGAAATGTAAATTGGTGCAGCCACTGTGGAAACAGTATGGAGATTCCTCAAAAATCTAAAAATAGAACTGCCATATTATCCAGCAATTCCACTGCTGGATATATAGCTGAAAAAAATGAAAACACTAATTTGAAATACTAATGCACCCCAATGTTCATAGCAGCATTATTTACAATAGCCAAAATATGAAAGCAACCTAAGTGTTCATCAGCAGATGAATGGATAAAGATGTGGCACGTATGTGTGTATACACACACACAGACAAATACATACACACAATGGAATACTACTCAGCCATAAAAAAGCATGAAATTTTGCCATTTGCAACAACATGGATGGACTTGGAGGTTATTATGGTCAGTGAAGTAAGTCAGACAGAGAAAGACAAATACTGTGTGTTATTACTTATATGTGGAATCTAAAACATAAATTAGTTAAATAACAAAAAAGAAACAAACTCACAGATATAGAGAACTAGCGGTTACCAGTGGGGAGAGCGAAGATGGGAGGGACAATATAGGGGTAAGAGATTAGTAGGTACAGACTACTATGTATAAAATAAATAAGCTACGAGGATATATTGTACAGCACAGGAAATATAGCCAATATTTTATAACTATAAATAGAGTATAACCTTTAAAAATTGTGAATCACTACGTTGTATACCTAAAATTATATAATATTGTAAATCAACTATACTTCAACCCCCCCCCCACCCCCACAATACTGGTCACTGTCAGAAGACAATCTAAATGTTTCTACTAACGCAAACATTTTCTCATTTCTCTAGTATTAGTTTGAGATTATAACCACTTAAAATGAGCCCCAAAAGGAGCTGAAACAACTTGATATAGGCTATTTTTAAATGGAAGGGAATGAACTATAGGAGACTTTGTTTTTTGCTTAGTTTCCTTTTTTGGGAGGCGTTAAGGATAGGATAGGGCAAGAGGCTGATTGGGAGTGATTCCAATTATTTCTCGTACAGTTTTTTTTTTCTCTAGGAAAAGACTGTCAAAGAAGAAATAGGGTAGCTTAACGCTAATACAGGTCCTTCCTCTAGACATCAGACATGCTCCCGTTCAGATTTTCATGCCTTTTCATGACAACACCTAGAGGAAGAAAATATGTAGAATGACATTTATTGAACGTCTACTATGTAACAGGTGCTCTCTACACTGAGAGTAAAAGGATCCAGATGCAGACTGTAGATCTAGGTAGAGTCATATTCTTTTCTATGTAGAGCTTAGATGATCCTAAATGGATTTAGATATAGCAATTGTCCATCTTCTATTTCTACACATAAATTTACAGAGGAAAGGGTCTGAGATTCATCTTTTTTGAGATTCACATTTGTTGAAACTAGACCTGTGGACTGGAGTGGCTCTTACTAGACCATCTTGAAGAAATGAGAGGAACAGGAGTTTCAGCCAGACTTGACTCTTGCATCAAGGACCAGAGGCTGAGGACACTGGCTAGGTAATAATCTGTGAAGCAGCAGACACTGGAACCTGATCCAACCTAGCAAACCTGGAAGCTAAATTGTGACCCAGGGATGCATCTGTGTGAGGACATGGGACTTGCTTAATATAGAAATTTAACTCTCAAATTCAACATGTACATGGCAGAGACTAGAAAGTCAAAATTACAATTTAATTTTTATGGACCTTTCTAGATTCGCTGTCACTGAATTCACAGAGTAAGATGGAAGACTTCATCTTTTGTTTTCCCTTTCGGATTTGTTTCTCAGATACCTCCCATACTGTGAGCACCTCCCCACATGGAGAGATAATGACATTTAAAGGTTTGTACATTGACTATAATTATGAGTTTCAGCGTGCACTCTGATATTAAGTTTTAATTCCCATATATTGTGGGACTCTGGAGTAATAATTGGAATACAGGCTGAGTTTGAAGCAGATTTTCCCTGACTAAGAAGAACGCTGGCAAGATATGACGTATTTGTCAATTTGAAGATCTACTGTGGCCTGGGCAAATTGGCTGGGTCCTATAATGGAAGCCAGGCACCAAGAAGGACAACAGAAGGCACTTGGACTGGGTGAATTGGTCACTGTTAAGTGTGGGGTATTCTGATTTTGGCAAGAAGTGATACGGAGGCTCTGGTCTCAGGAATAGTATGAGCAAGACACTGGCATGAACATGGACTAGGGGTTATGTTTCTGCTTCATTTCTACAGGAAGTTGGTCATGTTTGCCCCAGTGACCTCTGGTGGTAAAATCAAGAACTCTTATCACACTAGGATGGTGATGTTTTGGGAACCTAAGTGGTACTGCTTTGTGGTCCTCCTTCCAACATCCATTCTTTTCATTCTCTCTTTTAATTAAAACCTAAGGAGCTAGCTCTTTATCTTGGTAACTAATGTGCAAGTAAAGAGTAGATTTTTGAAAAAAATCATTCACGTTTATCAAAGAATACTCTGAAGACAAAAGTTAAATATTCTTTTCTGTCAATATGAGTAGGTTTGGCAAAAGGGAAAGATTGTTCTTCTAAGAATTCTGGTAAAAGAAACACAGAATACCCAGTCAAGATAAATATATTAGTCCCATTAATTATCTTTTTCCTGTGCCATGAAGAAAGCTCATAGATGGTATATAGTAGTCATATCAACAAATATTTATAATGTTCCTACTTAGCCGCATTTTACAAAGCATTTCAAATATCCTTTTTCCTGTAATTCTTAAGTTTTGTACAGTTTTACTGAATGAGGAAAATGGCCCAATTTTGACTTTTCCTTTTTTATGACTTCTAGAAATGACCATTTTGCTGGAATGTGTTCCTAGAAATCAATAATGCTGTGGAACATATTTTCTCATACACAATATTAGAGTTGGGAATCACATTTCTTATCCAGGTCTTAGTGACCTACAAATCATACCCATGATCCAAAACATATCATAGAAGCAAGGGTAACTAGCCATCACTATAAATATTTAATAGATGACTTTCATTCTTAGAAATAATCTATTTTATTTTATTGTTTACTATACCAGAAGTGTATTTTCATTCTGTAGGTCTATAATTGTCAAATAATGGCAATGTCTTACAGTTTAATCTGTTATATATAATATACATGAAACTCGCAAAAGCAGCTAGGTTATAAATTTGGCCACAACCAATATATTAGCTCAAACATGTTTTTAAACTTTAATTTAATGATAACATTCCTTGCCTGATTTGGAAAGTCTCTTTTTAGGATAATTTGGATGACAGTCCTAGGAAGTTTACATGAATTCCTTTTTTTTCCTTTTTTGACCTTAGTTTTGTGCACAAAATACCAGGGACACAATTATTATTGTGGATAAAATTTCGATGATTCTTTTATTGACAAGAATACATTTGAAGTTAAGGGTTAGTAAAAATAAGAAATATGAAGATATGGCAATATAAATATATATTAAGGCATTATTTTTTATAATGAAAAAGTGGAAAAATATAAATGCCAAATGAAAGGATTAGCTAAATGAATTACATTACAAAGGAAAGTTTTATAGGTATTAAAAATGATGTTGCAGAAGCATTTTTATTAACATTGGAAACATTATCATCCTATGTTATTAATTGAAAAGCATAGATTGCAAAATAATACAGTATAAAATTATATACTGATACACATAGGTTACATAATAAGAAGGCTACTCAACAATGGAATTACTAATATTGCTTTTTCTGATTGTTTGTGTTGTTTTAGTTTTCTTATTTTGCCAGTCTGAATATGTGAATAACAAAAAAAAATGTTAAAGAATATGTTTTATCCCTGTGATAAGAAAAAACAAGAAAATTTAGGACTTATTTCCCAACCCCGAGACTTTTTTGTGATTTATTTTAAATTATGCTATTGGAAACTCCTTGTATATGTATCTTTACATTCTTGAGAACATAATATTTATAGGATGAATTGCTGACAGCTGAGTTATTGGAGGAAAGAGTATTTACAGTATAATTTTTAAGATATAAACAAAAAGATTGTATCCAATACGATATAAGGGGAATTATATGAAAAGAGAATTTATAGAAGCACAAATACAAATGTTCAATAATGATATGAAAATCAAAGCAAATTAAAGTAACATGATTTTAGACTTATCAGATATGTAATGAATTTGATCTATCAAGTTTTGGTAAGGGCTGGGGAAACAAGTGCTCTCATGTATAGTTGAAGGGAATATAAATTGGACAGTGTATTATTTTTTAAATTAAGGAACTGAATAGGGCTGATCTTTCCCTGTATTATCTCAGTTTCTTCAAAACCACGTTTTGAATGTACTAAGGCATCCTCCCTTTATCTCCAGAATAGACAAAGACCCTTGAGAGTTACTTTTATTTTTCACATCCATTTTCCTTTCTCAAAGCTCTCTTAATCTAACTGACTCTGCAAGGAAGGTCTATATTCTACTTGTTCCATAAGGACAGCAGAATATGGATATGCTTTTACTTGTCAGTTTTGCTGTGTAATGACCTTAAAGTGTCAGAGGCTTACATCATGAACCTCATGGGCTCATGGGTCAGCTGGAGAGGATCTATTTCAGCCTGCACTTCAGGTTCCATTCTCCTGCATGTGTTTTTCATTCTTTCTTGACCTGGACACCCTGGGCACATTCTTCTCATGACTGATGGTGGGAAGGCAGAGGCAAGGTGCAAGCCAAACCACGCATGCACATTTAACCTCTGGTCCCATAGTGTCCACTAACATTCCACTGGCCAAAGCAGAAAACATGTCCAAACTCAAAGTCAATGGGGTGGGAAATATACTCTGCCTACCCTTAGTAGGACGTACCCAAATTCATACAGCAAGGGCATGGCATGTGTACTTCTGTATCACACCTGTCCATTTTAATAGCTTAAGTGGTAAGAAGGCATTTGCCCTGCTCCCTAGTGGGTCTCCAAATACACATTTTGAGATCGTACTGGTTTCATTATTGAGGTGGATAAAATTACTTTTCATGTGAAATTTTTATTTGTTAATAGTCAAAATTATGAACATATGAAACCATGGCTACTCCTGTATATTTTACCAATCACTTTCTCATAAATTCTTTTCTATTTGATTCTCACAATCACTCTAAGCATTATTGTTTTCGGTACACTGAATAGTTAAATGACTTGGTGGAATTCAATAGTTGGGATCTTTAGCACTGCATAGCATACCATGTAATAACTCCTGTATGTGACTTTTTAAATTGTCTTTCCCAAGGCCACAGACTTAGTATGTGGCAAAACCAATGTTGAAACACTCGTGTCCTGTCTCCTTCTAACTCTGCCAGTACACATCTTCTATAATTAGTGTCCAACAAATGGTCTGATTTTTCCAAAAGCCTCTTCTAAAACCACATTAAAAAGAAATTATCCTAAAGGTGTAATCAGGTTAAGTACTGACCTTGTGACTGAGGAGGCTTGTTCAGATGGCCAGGCATACATGGCTCAGGGAGTTTAGTCACCAGATGCATTTTCTGTGAGAATGGCAATGAATAAATATTTACCCTAAATTTGGCCTAGGCCATTACCTGACTGCTTCATTGCTTTTGCCATTATCTTGCAGCATTTTCATCTCTACTTATTTAATTTAGGAGAAATAAAAATTTAGAAGTCTCAGTTTAATCTCACACGGGAGCAAAAATAGTTGTGCCATATATTACCTTTATTACTTTTGACCTATTCTAGCTAAGATTATAGATTAGGCAAGTTTACTCATCCATCAGTGGAACAGGTGACTGGATTTGTGAAGTGACACAGATCATAAAGATCAGTGAGGTGTTTGTTTCTATTTAAATTACCTTGGAAGGGCATTAATTTAAGTAAGCCTAACTGAAGCCTTATAGCTGGAAAGGATAGGATTTTAGGGTTTCATTTTTAAGAATGCAGTTTAGACTATGATATGAAAAAAGCCAATGATCTCTTCTATGTCAGTCCCTCACAATGTGTGTGTTAGGAGGCGTTGTTTAGGGAAAAGAGACTGCAAAAGTAAGACGCATTTTTGTTTTCCTAAAATTCTTCCAAAGTAAGAGAAAAAATAAAGTTTCATTTATGGTAGGAAAATTATAATCTTCCACCTATAACTATTTCAAGTTTTTAGGGACTGGAAAAAATTAGTAAGTTCATTGTTATACCAATGTCCAAAGGATATCCAAAATGACAGTGACCCAGAATGTGCCTACCTCTAAATAATCTATTTAAAAAGGGGCATTGTGAATTTTCAGGAAATCACTTATTTCTATTTCCATCTTTGAGCTTGAATGACAACAATGGGAAAAGCCAGGCTTACAAAAAAATCTTATCTTTAATAGTGAAGGAAATGTCTAATTAAGAGATCACCTCCATTATTGAAGATCCTCAGAAATGCATTTTGCTATTAAATACTCACTTTTCCTTCGCAAATGGTATTAAAAGCCCTATGTAAGATGTACGAAGTCATCCTTAGAAATGACTGTATGCTCAGCAAAATTAGAAGCATGCAGCAGTCATAATAGATCAGGGAGGCTTAGTGAAGGGAACAAAAGCAGCTCAGCAGGAAGCAGACACTTGAAAACAGCAATTTAAAGTTTACAGGCATAGGCTGAGGCTTTTAAGAGGTACTTCCATGCTAGGTGTGCTGTTAATCCTTTATTAGGCCATGGAAATGCATTGCACTGAAGAAGCAATTTCCCCAGTTAAGCAAACATCATTTGTTTCCTCACCAAGTCAGTTAAATAGATAGTTTTTCCTATGTAAATATTTTGGAGGAACTAACTGGCCTTTTATTAAGGATTTTTAGTGGAACTCTCTTCTTACCTCTAGGACCAACTGCAGATATATCAACTCAGCACAAGAGTATTGAGGAGAATAAAAAAGAAAGGTGTTGGGCAATAGCATGAAGAGGGGCAAGAAATGAGAAAGAAACTAAAAATAAGGGTTGGTGGCTGGAGCTGGATACAAGGTTAAAGAAGCATCTTTCAGGAGAATGGGCAGCCATAAAAATAGAAAAAGCTCAGTGAGGTTCTGAGCTGGTTCTGGAGCTAAATTTCACAATATCTAGCAAAATGCCATACACAGTATGTTGTGTGTTCCACATATTTTTATAGCCTGATAAAAACTTAAAATATGATTCTTTCCCAAAGAGTTTTTAAATTATAATGGGAGATTTTTCAAAAGATGCAGTGCCTTGTGATCTAAAGGACTAAGCTCCAACAAAACTTCCAGAAGGTGGTGGATACATTCTGGTAGGAACCTTGTCTGAGTTTCTCCAAATCCTACCACATAGGCTACTTGCAATAATCCTGGCTCTGGTGACTCATGACATATCTTGAACACCAACGTTATTTTGCTAAGAATTCTTTTGACTTATTCAGTGTAACTAATCAGAACCATATGGCTTCATCAGTGATCAGGCTCCCTGAATGACTGACCAGCCACATAGTAGTTCCAAGTCAAACTAAAGAATGAATTCCTCTGGGTACTTTCTTACAGTGCTAATACGTGGTTCAATTTGCTTGTATTAAAAACAAACTAACAACAATAAAACAGTCTCTCAGTGGTAGTAATGGTAGTCAGAATTACCAGTTATTGAACCTGGCTCTACCCCTACTAGCTATGAGACTTGAGCATTGGTTACCTTCCATTTATTAATTTATTTAATTAATATCTATTTAGCTCTCGCTAAATTCCAGGCACTGGCTTAGGGCTTTGAGATGTAATAGTAAAGTGAGAGGGCATAGTTCCTTCTCTCTAGAACTATTCTGGTAGAATAGTGAACTTAGATAGGTGGATATAAGAAAATTACACAAATTATATGCAAATTTTATCTTAGAAAAATGGTGATTTTAGTCACCTGAGGACAGATTTTAATATCAGTGTCCTATTCATCGCTGTTCATCCCTCTCTTTCTCACTCATCCTATAAATTTATGCATTTTCTGTTCTTTTAGGAAGAAGCTGACATTTATTGAGCATTTTTATGATTTTAGGTATCATAGTAGGGTGAAAGGTGGCCTCCCAAAAAGATATGTCCATGTTCTAGAACTTGTGAATGTGACCTTATTTTGAAATAAGGTCATTACAGATATAATGAAGTTAAGGCTCTCAAGATTAGATCATTCTGGATTATTCAGATGGGCTCTAAATTCAATCACAAATGTCTCTGTAAGAGACAAGAGGAGAAGATACAGAGTGGGAGACTATGTGAAGATGGGGCAGCAATTGGAGTAACATAGCCACAAGCCAAGGAAAACCTGAAGCCACCAGAAGTTGCCTAGAGCCTCTGGAGGGAACACAGCCCTGCTGGCACCTTGATTTTGGACTTCTGGCCTCCCAAACTTTAAAAGAATAAATTTATGTTGTTAAGCCACCCAGTTGTGGTTGCCCTAAATATCTAATACAGGCCCCTTCATAGATATTTTACATACACTATTACGTTTAATTCTGTCTTGACACTTTCTGGATGAAATGAGTTCTAAAATTGAGAAAAGGACAAAAGCCCAGAGAGGTGAAGAGATTGCCCATATTTTCATGCATAATAACGGCTGAAGATTTGATTTAAACTCATTTCTGTCTAGTTCCAAAGCCCATACCCTTTCTACTATCCTAGACTCATTGAATTAATAATAAACTCAAATGGACTGTATTGTCCATAATACAAAGCAGTCTTCATCAGTCTCATTTCATGGAGCCTACCAGTATATTCTGGACACCAAATATTCAGGTAAAGGCAGGGCTCAGTGTTTATTCCCTATATTATGTTTCTCTATTTTACTTATTCAATTTAATCTTGGAGTTTCTTTTTTTAATAAAAAAATGTTTTCTTCATTGATTTTTATCATTTTTCAGGCACAATTCCCATCCCTCTTTCCCCTTCCTATCAAGCTCACAGTAATATAAATGTCCTAACATATGTAGACAATGTAGTCTTTTCTGTAAAATATACTTCAGTCCTGCTGATGATGTGTGATAATTACATATTTTCCCTGAATGTTAAAATGGCACTTTCTTCTTGGTGACTATAGACAATATATAATCTTGTTTCAAAGTGGTTTTTTTTTCCCCTACTTGAGCTGGTTGCTTGTATTTTTTAAAACACCAAAAACATAGTAGATCAAGTAGTATTTCCTCTCAGGAACATAAAATTCTTCTAGGTTTTAAAAATTCTAAATAAAAGGTTTTATCCTTTAAATAAACACATGTGAAATTACTGTCTACTAGAAACTAATCTATCCCATTGCTGAGAAGTCATTTATAGGAACATTTAATGAGAAAAGAATGCATTGTATTTAAAGTAGCTGGTTGTCATTGATCTCTGATCTTGTCTACAGAAGATTTCATCACAGTAGGGAATTATTTATAGTATCTGAAATTGTGTTGTCTTACCTTAATTTATCTAAGATTTAAAGCGGTTCTATTAGTCTGTCACTTATTGACAATGTCCTTTGCTGATTATATCCTATTGCTTAGATTCTTCTCCTCAACTCTTCTCTAATTCATAAAGCTGCTTACCATTGCACTGGGGATCTTTATTGAAGAGGTAACTTGATTAAGTTAAATGCAGGGAAAGGGAATTTCTAACCTACTTATATTGCTTACAGAGGCATAATTAAGTTGTGAGATAAGAGATTTCAGTGACTTAGAGGCATAATTAAGTTGTGAGATAAGAGATTTCAGTGACTTCTTAATAAATCAGTGTTCAAGAAGAATAACAAAGCTTGGAGAAGACACAGTTACATGGCAAAAAGCATTTCAAAGATGGAAAGAAAAACAATTAACAAACTGGAATGATTTGTGATGTGTTTTTCCAGGAATAAGGATGAATTTACTAATGAGTTTTTATTTTTCTAGGTTCTACTTATAGTCAACAATTCAAATGAGTTAAAAGGCCATACACTTTGAGAGACAAGGAGAATTCCTGAGATCATTAGACCATGTGCCACTGAATTTCATAGACATCAGCCTAGCGTTAAAGATAGTGAACATGGAATCTATACCTCACTGGCACAGTGGTCAAACTGATCTGGGTAGACATAAAGAGGTTTTGTTTTAAATTGCAATCATCTGTGTTTTTCTTTCCTCTTTTGAGAGTTTTTGAGTGGACCCCATCCCTCTAATATATGTTGTTTTGATTTTCTTGCTATATCTATACACTAGTATCAAAAAGAGTTCATGAGTTAGACCTCTAATGGCAGAAAAAAATAAGTCTCTGTTAAAGCCCTCAGAACTTTACCTTTACACCATGGCTATCCATGCCTAGCTATGGTAACTTTTGGATTACTTAGCATTTGTACAATTTTTTAATAATGTTTTTTCATTAAATGCCATGTATAGGCGAAGACATATTGGAGATTTAGAATAGTTTCATCCCCCTTTTGCCTAAACTGTTTCATGGACACCTGCCCAAGCCACCCTGGCTGGTCTCTTCTCTGGCTCACCACACCTGTAAAGTTCTGGTATTAATGATCTTGGTGGTGGTGGTAGAGGGAGTCATGGTACTTTGTTAGTTGTTTTAGACTGCTTGGGAATTGCTTCATGCAAATGGATGAAAGGAGAAAAGGGTGCAATTATAAGAAGGAAATGACTCTGCTATAGTAACAATTCTTTTGCTTCTTAATACCTTGGCAATCCTTGAAACCTACCTAGGCCTTAAATTCTAACTCCTTTTAGATATATATATATATATATATATATATAAATTCCCTTGAAAGTTGAATGACATTTTCATGGTGTGTACCAAAGGTATGGAAGTGGGGATCAGTTTACTCCTGTGGGGAAGAATATTTTATCCTTGACATTGTTTAGAATTGTGGATATGTGGTGATCATAAAAAGGAAACCAGTTATAGCTGATATTATTTGTATTTCTTTTCTCTAAAGACAATGAACTCACAGTTGGTATGTTACTGGTGATAAGTTATATAAACATAGAGAAAAGATATATCATATCAGATCTTTTTAAATGGCATATTTATTTAAAGCTGGAGACCATAGCACATTATGCCTATAACATATTTCAA
Organism: Balaenoptera physalus; assembly: GCF_965194825.1. NCBI lineage: Eukaryota > Metazoa > Chordata > Mammalia > Artiodactyla > Balaenopteridae > Balaenoptera > Balaenoptera physalus. The sequence continues at coordinate 70,627,222 of NC_138894.1, read as the reverse complement.
TGTGCAATGACTAAATGTATATGTGTTTTAGGGTTTTCTCAAATAAACTTTCAGACCCCAAGCTACCATAGACCATATGTGGCACCAATCTAATAAAGAGGACAGGAAAGGAATGATATTTACTAAAAGAGCAAAGTTAGACATTTCTATTGGAGTCCTTGTAATATTTCATGCAGCCAACTGGGAGTTATCTCCTTCCAGGTGATAGCTCAGGTACAAGGAAATGAGATTCACATTGGATAAGTGCCAGAGTCACCCTTACAGAAGTCTCATGTTCTAGAAGAGCATAAGTATTTTATCTCCAAAGGCATTGCTTCCAGGGGCAATTAAAGAGCCTTGTCTGGACATGAGTCATCATTATCAGGGAAACCCAAATCATGTGTCCTATCCACATAGGACGTGCCCATCAGGAATGATTGTTTCTTTGTAGTCCTCCCAGTCCAGATGAGGTCTACCAATCAGGGATCATTTCTACCACAACCAGTATTGTCTTGTGACAGAGTTGACATTCTACCTTTATCTGGTCCTTAAGGAAACAAAGCTAGAGAGTTAATCAAAGATCAAATTCTCATGAAGTCGGGGAAGAGGTTTTGTTAAGCCATTGCCCACATTGGGTCATAGAGAGTCAAATTTGGCCACTCAAGTCAGTGACCACGCCTTATTAAAACAATAATTTGTTTTGTCAATTGGATCATTACCTATTGTTAGACTCAGCTTAGACATGATAGGCAAAAATTTGTATTTTATTTATTCATGCATTATCTTTTTTTCTTATTCTCCAATCTTATTTTTTTGGCTATACATAATTGATTTCATCCTCAGTGCTTCCCAAATAGTATTTTATATGTAACAAAATAGTATTTTTTCTTTTCGTGAATAAAACATATGCTTCTCATAATTTTTCAGAATGACTCATTGGGGTTTTTTTCCCCCTCTCCTGTAACTATCATAAGAGTTGATACATGATGATCAAAATATAAGATTAGTCCTCAATACAGAGCTCTAGAATCAATGTGCAAGTGTTTAATGCTTTAGGCGTATGGGCCTATCCTTGGAATGTTTATCTTTGCACATGCATTTTCTAAAATGATGGTGCTTCTTATAAATATTGTTAAGACAAACATTTTATTTCAGCCTGTTGAGGAAGCAAAGGGATTGTGAAATATTTTCATTGATTTTCCTTCCTACTAGAAGAAATAGAAATTCTTGCATTCCTTTCATTTATAAGTGAATATAACCTTGAGATTCACGAACTCCAGAACAGCGTGTTAAGCACAGTGTGATGATTCTCTCAGGAAAGCCAGCACTTATCAAATACCTGTTATTGGAGCTCTGTGCCCACTTTGACACCATAATTCTAAAGATTTAAGAAATTTAGACATGAGGTGTACTAAGAAGATTAAAATATTATGGTAGAAAACGATAGAAGGATAGGAATTATTTAGTCTGAGATAGAGAAAAAGTAAAAAAGTAACCAACCTTACATGTACAAATCTGAACATTTCTAACGTTTATAATTTACGAAAATTTATAATGAAGTGTGCTGTGTTCTCTATATAGAGAACAATTCTCTTATATGCTCCTTATAGTATCAAAATTAGACCTAGGGTGCATTTCTTGGCAGTGACGTTAAGTAGTTGTAAAATTCGTCCATTATGCTTGCAGTCTTTTAGGGTGAAGTGTATGCATGTTACACTTGTATTGACAAATAAAATTTAATGGAAAGAGATAAATTCAAATCAGAATGGAATGTTTTTCCCCTAACTAGACAACCAACCATTAGAGGATTGTGTAAGATAGCATATAATTTATTGTGCAGATGTGATAAAACTGGTATAAAATACATGGCATCAGGAAGTATCTGAGGAAGGTCTGTTCTTCAGATTGACCTCTTCCATCCCTGGGAATGAGTAAGTAAGGGAACTATGATATGCATCATGAAATACAACATACCATTGAGGTCTGTAATGGATGTCTCCCTACCAGGAATTTGATGTTATAAGTTGTGTTTGTAGGGAATGATAATGTTGTCTTCATTACTCATATAGAAAATGCTCCATTTGTACAAAATAAGACAGCTTGCTAAGATCTTTTCATTTACCTGATTTTATCTGATTAATTCCTTCTTCAATGGCCATTTGATTTTTGAACATGTTTCTGTATTTGTTTAATCACTTTCTTTAATAATTCAACTAACATTATTTCCTACTTATATATGAGACACCATTTTTAACACTTGGTCATTTGGGGGATAGGAGGAGGATGAATATTTGCCATAACCTCACTCCCAGGAATTTTTTTTTTTCCTTAGATTTTTTTGATGTGGACCATTCTTAAAGTCTTAATTGAACTTGTTACAATATTGCTTCTGTTTTTTTTTTTTTAAACATCTTTATTGGAGTATAACTGCTTTACAATGGTGTGTTAGTTTCTGCTTTATAACAAAGTGAATCAGTTATACATATACATATATCCCCATATCTCTTCCCTCTTGCGTCTCCCTCCCTCCCACCCTCCCTATCCCACCCCTCTAGGTGGTCACAAAGCACCGAGCTGATCTCCCTGTGCTATGCGGCTGCGTCCCACTTTGCTTCTGTTTTATGTTTTGGTTTTTCGGCCGCGAGGCATGTGGGATCTTAGCTCCCCGATCAGGGATCGAACCCGCACCACCTGCATTGGAAGCGTGGAGTCTTAACCACTGGACCACCAGGGAAGTCCCATGCCCAGGATTTTTTGATCTACCTTCATTTGTATGCATACATCTACATGTATGTATTTTGTCATTTGGAATAAGAGGAGAGAGAAAGGGTAAATAAGGAAAATTAAATGATGTAAAATTCAAACCAGTGTAAATTGCTTTGGTTAAAAAATGGAGAAAATATTCCAACAAATGGACAGTATTATTGAATAAGTTCTCTGATGATATAATTGTGGCCAGATTAAGAAACATTGACTACATTATGTAAAAATTAAATGGATTGATTGCTTCAGGTTTTAAAATACCCAAAGAGAGGGATTCATAGGGCATTCTGGCCAGAAGGAAGGAATTTACTAAACTGACACATGGTTTTGTCTTTAATTTTGAGCTTTTCAACATTTCTAACAAGTAATTGAAAAAGATAGAATTATTTGCAGATGGCTCAAAGATATGAGAAAAAAATGATGATGAACACAACACTTGGATTTCAACTTGTTTTAGTAGGACCCTTGTCATTATTCATTTTTCAACCTAAATGCTGCTTCTTCAGATAGCACATCACTGATTCCCTCCCAACCCAAATGACACCTCCATCACTCTCTATTATATTACTATATTATTCTGTTTTTTATTTTCTTTGTAGATACATTATCTCATATTATTACTTGTTTACTTGTGTATAATTTAGCCCCCTAAATTAGGGTATAAATTTCATAAGAAGAGTAATTTTATCAGTGACTTTTACCACTGTATTCTCAAGTGCCTGAGAGGTTTTCAATAAATATTTGCTGAAGAAATAAATATGAATGAATAAATGAATTTATAGTAAAAAAGTTGAAGTTGTATTGAGGTAATTTTAGCTCAAGTCCTAAATTAATAGCATATGTATTGCATATATACAAAGTAGAGGAAGCTTATGTTGATGTTCTTTCAACTGACTAGTCTTAATTTAGGACTTGCTTTATGAGGAACAGAAACCAAAGAACAATATTATGATTTTAATTGATATGAAGCTTAAAAGGAACCAATGGCTACTAAAATGTGAATGAGCACCATGAATTAAAATATTCTGTCATGGATAAGGGAGATAATAACCTCATTATGTTTTGGACTAATCAGAAATTTTCCTGAGAATTGTGTTCAAATGAGGTCAGTTAAACTATGCTGTGTTCAGAATATCACTGTCAGGATGATGAGGAATCTAGAAATCGTCTAAATTTGGAGCTGTTTGAGGGGATTAACTTGAAGAATTAGAAGACAGAGTTCAAAGCAATCACTGCTACTGAAAAGTGACAGGGGCATCCTGGAAAAGAGAGAACCAGAAAGAAGAAGATCCAAGTTTTGTGTATAAACTCTGTCCAGATCTCTGGCTGACCCCTGAAATACGCATGTAAAGGGCAAAGTACAAGTAAGCTAGCAAAGGACAAAAGATCTGAACCAAGATTTGAGATGCTAACCAAGAGACAGTGTTTGCAATTTGAGTATAGCCAAGTAAACTACGAAAGCAAAAACACATACCAAAACAAAAAAACAACATTTTCCAGAGGAATATAACAGAACCTGGAGTCTCTACAACATACTAACCTGAAACCAACAGACCAACTCTGAAATGACCCAGATGTTCCAATAAACAAATATTTTAAGCAGCTATGATAACTGTACTAAAGGTCATAAAGGAAAACATGCTCACACTAACAAAAATTAGGAAATCTAAATAGAGAAATATAAACTATAAAAAGAACCAAATAGAAATTCTAGAAATAAAAATACTATATACTCAATAATGAAACAGTATGTAAAGCAACCATACTCCAATAAAAATTAATTTAAAAAATAATGAAACAGTAGTATAATTTCAGAATCTCTAGTTGCTTATTACTCACTCCACTGTTAGGAATTTTGGTGGTATTTTGACTTTGTTTGACTCAGTATTAGAGGAATGCTCAAATCTTGTAGAATATTCAAAGTTTCTGAATTGACTAAATATACTGCACAAGTGATAATGCAAAACAGCAAATTATTACCTGGCTGATCACTCTTAATCACACTTTCTTATGTCTTTTTTTATTGACTGTGCTAGAGTAAATAGTTTAGGCTCAAAGAGAAGCAGAATCCTTCTTTTCCTCCCTAAATCTCAGTTTTAATAATGGCTATCCTTCAAGTCTGAAGTGATGATAATTTATTTTATGTGGTTTCTGTTTATGAGGAAAGGAAAAATAGATAGTCATAGCTTAAGGGGTTGCCCTCATTCAGATGGACAATCTTAATTTATGGAGTAGAAAAGATGAAAACTTTGAAGTAGAATGAGTCTGCCTATCAGTAGAGATGATCAGATCATAATTATGAATCTGAACAATTAGAGGAGTAACTTCTTCCTTGTTGAATGGAAGAGGAAGTGAATATAGAGGGAAAAGAGTTTTCTTTCCCCGCACTACTAACAGCCACAACTACTTGAAAACTGGATTTTACTTCCACTTATCTACTATAACTCTTCTCTCCAAAGACATCAGTGTCCACTTAATCTCTAAATCCATTGTCTTGTCTAAATTCCCTACTGGCTTTCCTGGAACTTTAGTGTTCTGAATCTCCTTCTTCCTTAGATGTTGTTTCAATGTATCCCTTAGTACCCTTGTCTTCCCTGCCACCAAATGTATGCTGTAGCCTTAGATTTGTAATTAATCCTATGTATTTCTGGCTTATATATAGTTATTACCTAGGAAGACTTTTACATTGCCTTCTCTCATACACTTTCCAACTAAACTTCCAACTAAACTTGCTAAATGAATGGTTTTAGAAACAGGAATCTGCAAGCTTCTTCTCTTTCTTGAGCCTCAGTTTTGAATATGTAACTCTCTGTCTTTTCTTGGCTCTCCTGGTTTTCTTTAGATTTTGTCCCTTCTTGATCTCCTTTGATGTCCATCTCTGAGTGGGTCTCTCACTTGTTTTTAGAGCATCCTATTTACCTTCATAAAACTTTACTCAGTTTTAATGCACATTATTTTTATGCATTTGTTGTCCAACACCACCACTCCAACTAGATTGTAAGCACCATGATGTCATAGACAATGATTGTTCTTTTTACCCCATCTCCAGCACACTGACAGATACTGTATTAGACACTCCATTATTATTTGTTAAGAAAATAAATAAATAAATGCACAAAATATTTTAATCTGAATATCTCTTCTGCAGGATTATGAGTTTCTTGAGGAAAGTATAGTGTTTTATTTTTCTTTATATACCTAGTTTCTATTATCATGCTGATACTTATCACATACTAAACTTTTTGTTAAATAAAATAAAAATTATGAGATAAGAATATGTGTATGAAGAGGGAAGGAGAGAGTAATCTGACTGGGAAATGGTGAAAGAGAAGATTAGGCAAAGAATCTGCAACTACTTAAAGGCAGTTTTATGTTATTCTTTATTTCTAATATGAGAGAGAGGAACAGGGATTCAGGCATACTGATTAAGGTAAATTCACATATTTATTCATCATAAATATGGCAAATCTCTGTTTTAACATAATGTTTTACATATTTTGCTCATAAAAAGGTAGAATTACTTTTACTCAAAATTACATGGTAGTGTGTCCCTCATGCCTATAATTAACAAAAGTAGATGGAAATGTAACTTGTGAATTAGAGGGAAGCTGGGGTGGTGGTGTGGTGCTGGTACACGTTAAGTAGTATTTGGTAAGACCATTTCATTTCTGGGAATATGGCCAAATGGACCTTGTGATTTTTCTGTTTTAGATTAGGTATTTTAAAAAACATTATTAAAATATATTAAACCCATCACACAATTCAATAATATTTACATGTAAAGTAGCAAATTTTAAATCAGAAACTAGGTTATCAGTGAACAAGGGAGTATAAAAGTAGAATTTAATCATTTAGAAGCAGATGCTTCTTTTTCCCATTGCCTTAAACTATATTCTGGATCTTCATACCATGAATGAATTTAAATCAATGAAAATATCACTTCTTCCTACTCACTATGAATCTTAAAACTCTTATTCAGAGCTGGATAGAAATGTTTAGCCCTGTGTCTCAGGAGAACATACTGTCCATGAAACCTGTTTCGGCATATCTCTTAGGTATTGCCTGCTGTCAGTCCTCGGTTCTCAGGTCCTGTCCTGGGACAGCAGGGTCTCTGCCATGGGTCAGCTGAACATAATGATTTTATTTACTATGGCCCCCTGTTCTTAGTGTGTATCTGTGATCAGGGATTTGTCATTACCAGATACAATGACCAGATCCGTCACCCAATGTTATGCATGTTTGTGTTCCCATGAAATTCCTGTGTTGAAGTCCTAACCCCCAAAGCAATGATATTAGAAGGTGAGGCCTTTAGGAGGCAATTATGTCATGAAGCTGGAGACCTCGGGAGTGGGATTAATGCCCTTATTAGAAGAGCTTGCTTGCTCCCTTTCTGCTCTTTGCCGTGCGACGATACAACCATAAGACAGCTCTGCAAACCAGTAAGTGGGTTCTCACCAGGTACCAGATCTCACCACACTTTGACTTCCCAGTCTCCTGAACTGCGAGAAATAAATGTTTGCTGTGTAAGCTGCCCAGTCTGTGGTAATTTGTTATTACAGCAGTCTGAACTAATGACTAAGACACCCAGTTCCCCATTATTGTGTCTTCTATTCTGAATTCTATTCTGAATTCTCTACATATCTTTTTCCATGTTGTCAGATTTAAGGCTTTGGATTTTCTTTCTGCTTCACAATTCAAATTTGATGAGCTCCTAACACTTCATGCCTTTGACTCAGGCAAAACTCTTCTGGAACACTGGGCCATCTTGGTTTGTCATCTTAGATGAAGTTGGGATCACCTCAAGCAAGAGGGCAGGCCTGACACAGTTGCCTTATCTGTGGGGCTAGCTGTGAGTCTCTCCTTACAGGTCATTAATGGGCAGGCATGCAGGGAGAGCTTCTGCAGAGGGCATACCTACCGACCCTGAGAGTCAATGAACCTGGAGTTTTGTTTCTTGGGAGTTCAGAGCTCCCCAGTCTACTCTTGGTCTTAAAGAGTCAGGAGCAGCAAAGGTAGATCTGTTTTTCCTCACGAGGGAAGGGATACTCTTAAATCAGGGACCCCCTTTATGTCAGGGATGACTGACATGTTCTCAGGCTGATTTTACTCTTTTGTTAATGTTTATATACTCTTTGACTGAGTCCTCAAAGTAAAATGCTTTCCAAGGCCAGACAAACAGTGTAATAAGTGAAGGAGGGAGAACCAGAGCAGAGCATCAGGAAAAGAGCTAGGATATGTGACATTGAAATGGGACAGCCACTGTTTAGCCACAGCCATTTTTTGTTTGTTTTGTTATTGCTTTTGTTTCCTGCTATTTAGTCATTTTTTTTTCAAGAAAAGCTATATATCTGGACTTTTATGAGAAATTCTCCGAATTTTTTAAATTTTCATCTCTCTTGCCTTGTTTTTTCTTTCAGTTTTATTGGGACATAATTGACATACAGCACTGTATAAGTTTAAGTTGTACAGCATGATTATTTGACTTACATACATCATGAAATGATTATCACAGTAAGTTTAGTGAACATCCATCTCATATAGATATGACATTAAATAAATAGAAAAATTGTTTTTTCCTCGTGATGAAAACTCTTAGGATATAGCCTCTTTGTAACTTTCATATATAACATACAGCAGTTTTTATTTATCATGTTGTACATTGCATCCATAGTATTCATTTGTCTTATAACTGGACGTTTGTACCTGGTGACTGCCTTCATCTAATTCTCCTCCACCCCCTCACCTCTGATAACCACAAATCTGATCTCTTTTCCTATGAGTTCGTTTGTTTGTTTTTGAAGTATAATTGACCTACAACACTATGTGAGTTCCAGGTGCCAAAACATAATGATTGAATATTTCTATACATTTTAAAATTATCATCATGATATATCTTATTACCATCTGTCATCATACAAAGATATAATTATTGACCATATTCCCCACATTGTACATTTCATAATTGTGACTCATTTATTTTGTAACTGGAAGTTGGTACCTCTTAATCTCCCTCACCTATTTCTCTCCCTCCTCACCTCCCTCCCCTCTGGCAACCACCTGTTTATTCTGTGTATCTATGATTCTGTTTCTGTTTAGCTATGTTTATTCATTTGTTTTATTTTTAGATTAGACTTACAAGTGAAATTATACAGTATTTGATTTTTCTCTGACTTATTTCATTTAGCATAATACGCTCTAAGTCCATCCATGTTGTCACAAATGGCAAGATTTCATTCATTTTTATGGATGAGTGATATATAAAATATATATATACCTACACAGTGAACATAGGGGTGCATATGTCTTTTTGAACTAGGGTTTTTGCTTTTTTTCTTTTGTTTGTTTTTGATAAATACCCTGGAGTGGAATTGCTAAATGATATGGTAGTTCTATTTTTAATTTTGGGGGGAATTTTCATACTCTTTTCCTTAGGGGCTGCACCAATTTACACTCCCACCAACAGTGCACGGGAGTTCCCTTTTCTCTATCTCCTCACCAACGCTTGTTATTTCTTATCTTTTTGAAAATAGCCATTCTGACAGGTGTGAGGTGATATTTCATTGTGGTTTTGATTTGCATTTCCCTGATGATTAGTGATGTTGGGCATCCTTTCATGTGCCTGTTGGCCATCTGTATGTCTTCTTTGGGAAAATGTCTATTCCTGTCCTCTGCCCATGTTTTTAATTAAGTTGTTTGTTTTTTGATGTTGAGTTGAATGAGTTCTTTGTATATTTTGGATATTAACTCCTTATCAGATGTATCATTTGAAAATTCTTTTTCCATTTGGTAGGTTGCCTTTTTGTTTTGTTGATAGTTTCCTTTACTGTGCAAAAGCTTTTTAGTTTGATGTAGTCCTATTTGTTTATTTTTGCTTTTGTTTCCCTTGCCTGAAGAGACATATCAAAAAAATATTGTTAAGACAGATGTCAAACAGCATAGTTCCTATGTTTTCTTCTAGAAGTTTTATGGTTTCAGGTCTTACATTTAAGTCTTTATCTATTTTAAGTTTATTATTTTTGTATACGGTGTGAGAAAGTAGTCCAGTTTGATTCTTTTGTATGTAGCTGTCCAGTTTTCCCAACATCATTCATTGAAGAGTCTGTCTTTTCCCCATGGTATAGTCTTGCCTCCTTTGTTGTAGATTAATTTTCCATATAAGTGTGGGTTTATTTCTGGGCTTTCTATTCTGTTCCATTGATCTATGTGTCTGTTTTTGAGGCAGAAATTCTCTGATTTTAAAATGTTCAGAACTGCATCATGTTAAGAAATTTTTCAGGGTTAAATAAAGCTTGTGGGAAGGACCGACCTGGCCACTAGGTTACCATGTGTGTTCTAGGGATCTGATACAGATGGAACAGGGAGAATGTGGAGTTGAGTGATCTTCAGGTTTGAGGATAATACTGTTTTTCATCCACTGGACCGCTCAGTCTTGGTCCCAGCCACTCCAAAGTCAGCATGCTATTTTAGCCTCAGAGAAGTTGCTGTGCTCTTGGGGAGATCATTATCCTTGAAACCTGGTATCTCAATGACAAGAAGACCAGCAAATCAATATGGTAGACTCCTTTCATAGTGTGTAGGTCATTGCTCTGACCTTAAGGGAGTTATCTGTGTATCATGTTGGGACCTCAGTAGTGTGGTATGGCATCTAGGTGGATGTTAGAAAATGAAAGTATTTATTATCTGGTACTGTACAGAAAAAATTGTTGGCCTCTGGTCAAGTCAACCAAATAGAGAAAACACGATGTGGACTGGTGGCTCACTTGGTGACTAGTTTCTGCCCTGACAACAGCTAGCTGTGGTTTAGAGACTAGTGACTGTGGATTGGTTACTGGTGAATGTAACCTGGTGGCTGGTGACTATGGCTTGGTCATAGGTGACTGTGAACTGGTGAGTATGAGTTGGTGACTGGTGAAGGTGACCTGGTGACTGTGACTTGCCTACCCAAAGGCTCACCTCAGAAACGTCAGGGGTACTAGGCTTTGGGCAGCAAGATTAATTCTTCACCCACTTCTACTGTTAAAATACTGCCCTACTTGATGAGCTTAGGCTACAAACTGTAAAAGGCTCAGTTATGTATGCCTTCAGTAGTATAGTTGTGAGAAATGCAAGGATTGGCTTTCAGTCGTTTACACAGAGAAATGTTTTTAAAGGAAATGAAATTCAAGTTTTGTAAAATGGTTTCTGTGTGGAAAAGCTCAATAGTTAGCTGTTTTTTTCTTCTCTTGCTAAATTGTAGTTAATGTACCACTCCATACCCATTGAGATTTTGACTGCCTCTCTTTATTTTCTATGAATCTTATAAATCCTCTCTTACAATCTTTCTCTTTTTAAAGGCAGATGTACCCTTACCTCAGGATAGAGTTTTTGTAGACATTAATATCCCATAAAGGCTCATTAAAACTTTTAGAATTGGGTTTCTAATAACATTAGTTAAGCAGACTATATATGCAGGAAAACCTGTGGATTCTCCTTAGATTCAGCATTTTTTTCATTATATTAAACAACCCATATGTTCTTGTCTGTACATGGGTAGAGTGAAAGAGTGGAACAGATTGCTATAATATGTATAGAAGGAGAGAAAGTGCAGCTCTGTGGGCATAATGGTATTACAGATGCTAAACTTCTTACATGTGAAGGTCAGAGAAGTTCTTTTTTATAAGAATATTAGGTATAATGCATAAAAATTTTGGAAGGGTGGTCAGTAGTTATGCTGAACATATGTCATGGTCCTTGGAAGACAATGCATCTGGTTTTTGAAACCCCTTACCCATCAATGTCAAGCCACATTTTCAATTTTAAAAGATGTTGCTGACAGGAGGGTGCTTTCAGCCATAGGAACTCTAGGTCCCTGTGACACTGAAATCTGTACTTTTTCCAGGGTACACATTTCTACTCCGATGGAGTAAAACTTAACTGTTCCAACATAAACATTTATTTGAGGTCTTTTGTTTGTATATGACTCATCAGATCCACTTTTACCCCACTTTTGAATCTTTTTGACCTTACGATACATACAACTTCCATACATATATGCTTTCTGAGCTTGCATAAACCATATCATCTCTCTGGACCTAGAATTTTCATCTGTAAAGTGAAGAGGTGAGCTCTGAAGTGCTTTCCAGTTTGATAGTCTATGATGGAAAGACTCTCAGACAGCATCTATGTATAGTTAGACAGCACCATTAATAGAAAAATTGAACTGTTTTCCTAAAAGCAGCTTTGGGCTACATGCAATCTTACACCATCCATACCCCATCTTCTATACAACCTGGGGTTGATTACCTGCATTAATGAAATAGCTAACTGACAGCTGACCTAATAACACAGTTATATGAGCTATACCATCTTGGTATTATTTATTCTCTTAATTAATTGCCTAAATTCATTAGATCTATTGAACACTAAGCAATACCATTAAATGTCTAACACTTGTCTCCAAGTATGTAACATCCTCCAGCAATAGGAGTGATTTAGTGCCTGAGAAGAATGGACATCATCTGTGACAGTGGTTTTGTCTGCAGATATAATTCAACTGAGAGAGAAGGGAAGGCTAAAAAGCCCCTTTATGCATGTTATGCCTCTGTCCAGTTTCAGTGAGTGGGGTCTAGCTGTTGTTCAATGAGAACTTAAAAAAAAGGGTAAACATTGTTGTTTAAAAGTTGGCCACAGAGAAATGAGGATAATTTAGACAAACTATTTGATATATATGCTTATCTTTAAGGAATGGGGTTTCTTCCTTCTAAGTTGTCTGTTCTTAGAGAATGAAAAGTAGACTAGTAATATACAAGTCAAAAGCAATGTGTTGCTACCTTAACTCCATTAAAATGTGGAAATCTAATTAAGCATCAAAGGGTTAACTTTAAATAAAGGAATGTTAAATTGATTTGAAGCAATAAGAGCAATAATTAATATTCAGTTAATAACTGAATAATAGACTCCACATTTTTAATTAAGCATCAAAGGGTTAACTTTAAATAAAGGAATGTTAAATTGATTTGAAGCAATAAGAGCAATAATTAATATTCAGTTAATAACTGAATAATAGACTCCACATTTTCTTCTAGATACAGCCAGCTTTATCTGAGGTAAGAGAAAGAAGCTATTATTTCAATTCTATGTGTGGCTTTTATGAGATAAACCCCTGAAATTCTAGTGCCTCCACTCATGGGATCATCTTAATGAACAATCTGAAAATGAATGAGCCATAGATTTCTCGAAAGTCTGAACTCATCTATTTTCGTATCTAGTATAGATGGGAAGAAATTGAGTGCTGTGTTTTTTCTAAATCTCTCTCATTCACAAGGTCTGAAATTTGGAATGGTGACTAACAAGTGACTTGATTACATCTTTCTTTTTTGTGTGTTTCAGCTTAGAATAAACAGAAACATATTACCACCAATCTTGAAGCTAAATAATACCAACAGGGGTTGGTCCTAAAAGCACAAAGGGGAAATTTACTATAGTCTTGTCAGCTGTTTTCTGAGAGCTGCTAGTATATAGTAAATGCAGGGTCAGATATTTGCCTAAAAAAGAGGCTGAGTCTTAAAGGCTATATAGCATGTCTGTATCTTGTGTAATGTCAGATGATCCTCATCTTGGTTGCCTATAATATTTAAAAATTTTCCTATTTCCTACTTCCCTGCTTTTCAACGCAAGGAAATAATGATCTAATATAAATGGAAATAGCTGTGGTAAGTGTGTTTGTGTGAGGGGGGTGTGGCTTGGAGTGGATACTGGTCAGTGTTTGAGAACCAACTATATCAGAAACATCTCTATGCATTTATTCTTTATGGTAACCCTCTTAGGTAGGTTTTATAGTCTGAAATTTACATATGAGACCATGAAGCCACTAGATCCCTATGTGGTTGATCCGGAATTAAAACCTGGCTTTTTGTCGTCTGTTTCCAAAGTTCTGCTTCCTAAGGTTTTTGGTCATTGTTCTGTCTATGCATGTTTGCTTCTCAAACAGAAACATGACTTTAACACAGTATATTTAGCTAAGCTAAATCTGCCAGGTTTGCACAAAGACTGTGTCTGATCTCATCTCACATTTTTCTTGTGTATGTAAAAATAGATTGTTCTCTCTATTGTCGTCTGTTCTCTTTGTATCCACCTACTTTCAGCAAAGGTAAATAAAACCAAATAATCCATTTGCATGAGTGTTTGAAGAATGCAATATCACACTACCTGTTCTTAATATTCATTAAAGCTCTGTGTGTGTGTGTGTGTGTGTCTTTGCAAGGATTTCAGATCAAGAATAGCTGCCATGAAGTTTTTAGAATGTTTTATTAACAAAGAAAAAGAACTGAAGTACATGTTATTACAAAAGTAAAATCATTGAAACATATCGCAATATACCAGAAAATAATCAGAACTTGGTTTCAAATGAAGTGATAATGCAACATTCTTACACAGTGAAGCAGTTCACAGAAATTTAGGCATTGAATTAGGACAAAGAGAAACTCTAATAATATCACAAAAGAACCAAGAGAAGAAGCTAACAAAAGTTCAACATATGAAGATCAGCTACAATAATGCAATTGTGCTATTAGCAGAATTTGCAACAGCAATTAAACTCTAATATTTGCCTAATGATATCAAAGTCCATGGAGGGTCCAACCAGGAGCTGGACAGCTGCAGGAGTCTGCACAGGGCCCTGGAATAATATGTGTAGTAACTCAGTGAATAATTTCAAATTTTTAATTTCACAAAAGAGAGAACATTAGAGTTTGAATACAACTTCATTGTTTGTTCATACCAACTTCAGAACCTTAGAGGCTCCAGAAAGTGTCCTTAAGTCTTTGCTTTCTTTATCTGCTCTGTATTTGCTACTTCTCTTAGATGCATAGATGGTTTGAATCCCTGCCTGCATCATAGCCAGCCTCAAGGGTTGTATGAGATTCTGAATGAAATTTTCACAGCTGTGAAAACTCCAGTCTTCCAAGGACCTGCTTCCTACTCTGAGCTGGAGCACCTTAAATATGGCCATCATGGTGGCCGTCAGCACCACTCTTCCTTCTCAATCTGGGGTCTCTCACATTCTTCCCTGCACCTAAAACGGGTTTCTCTTTATGGTCTCCAAAGGTTCTGCCCTAGCCTTCAGACGCCTCTTTACTGGCAATGCAGATATTTTTCTAGACTTCTCTAGAGGTTTCACTAGTCTTTCCTTAACTCCTTTCCTGACTTGTTCATTTTGTACATTCCATGTGATCTCTCAAGTAATGTAAGAAATTATCATATTCATGTTTTCTCCTCACTTTTTCCACTTCTTTAAAATAATCATCTGAACAGATATTTCATACCTTAAAGGCTATGAATTTTAGGATACTTTCACTTTTGCCCTCTGTGCTCACAGTACTGGCTATCTGATTCATCACTGTTTAGAAGGGCTACTAAATAATTGAGCATCACATTTCACTTATGCTCTAATAGGCAAGACATTGGAATCCATCATAAATAATCTAGTATAGGAAGGCATATTATTTTAGCCTAATACAATATGTCAATACATTTGTAGAAATCACAGTATACTGTCCTTAATGGTATCTGGAGGAATTCATCAAGGAAAGGAAAATCAGGATTTCTCCATGATCTCTTTTATTGCTCTATATTTCTTACTTGATGCATTGGTTTTTGTGGTTTAAAATGTTATAATTGTTCATTATGCAGGCCTTGCCTACCCTTCAGGACTATTTGTTTGACTAGCATTTTTCAGTAATGGGGAAATACAATTCTTTGGGAGATTATCAGATTCTTTTTATTGTAAATTAAAGTTTATAATGTAAAAGAGATTTACATTCATTTGACGCAATCATTTTAAGCAATGTGTATTGACATTTTGTCATATTTTTGAACTGTCTGATAGAGACAGCTACTCAATTTTTAGCATCTTACGCAGCACATTTGGGCTCCTAACCTAGAGAGAATTTAATGGTGTTCTTTCCTCTGAGATCAGAGATGAAAGATTTGGAAGTGAGAGAAAGAAAAAGAAAGAGAAATTGACTTTAAACAAATTGTGAGATAGGCAACATCTGTCTTTGTTAACTCCCTATATCTATTTCAGTACTCCTTCACTGCTTTGCACTGTAGCCTAGAGGTCCTTTCTCTTCTTTCAGAGGCACCTGCTTGGTATCTGTGCCGCAGGCATGTGAGACCATCTGGGGTAGATGTTTGGATGCTACTCTATCCAGAAAAAATGGACCCACCTTTAATATTCGCTGGTGTTTGTTAATCTAGCTATGTTGCTGTTGGTTTAATGCATTGAGAAAACCAGATTTTCTAAAAGTGAATCCAAAGTGTTCCTTGGGATGCTATTAAGTATTGTGTGATAAATTGGGGCTATAACCAAACACATTGAAGAATTGTTTGGTTAAACAAAGTTTCTTTAGTTTAGCACTTCTCAGAAACTTTAGTAAGCATTGAATCTCCAAGTAATACATCAAATGTTTACTATTCCTCAAACTTATTTTTGCTGTGGAAACTTATTTTATGGAAGTACCTTTTATAGTCACTGTACCTGAAAATAAATTTGGGGAAATGATACAACAAGGTGTAAGGTATTTGATGATGGCTGAGTATCTTGTAAATATCAGTGACAGTTACATTTTCATCTCAAGGTAGACATAGATATGCCTTTTTTCTTCACTAATTACCACAAAAGAAATTTTAGGGTTTTTTTTTTTTTTTTCCTCATAAAGGTTTAACATGTCTGTGAACTGACACACAGGTAGGGACAGTAGTTCTATGGATAGAGAACTGGTCTAGGAGTCAGAAGTTCAAGTTTCTCATCCTAGGTCTATTCCTAACTAGCTTATGACCTTAGATAAGATATTTCACCTTACTGGGCCTTAGTTTCTCAGCTGTAAAACTGAGGCAGGAAAGACAGGGCCAGGCCCAAGGACAGCCCCCTTATGTATAGGCATTAGGCAGAAGGCAAAGCCACCTCCTTGTTTTGTACTTAATGAGGCCATGACCGCGGAGGAATGGCATCTAAAACAGAAACTTTGTAGCATCTGAGCAAGAAACTCTGGCCATGAAGACTGAAGAGCATGCACAGCAAAAATGCACAGGTTGCTGATGACCGTGTACAAACTTCTACATGTGGCGCTGGAAAGTAAGGGATAATTTATGGGAAAACAGCTCTTAGAGCACATGTAAGGTGGCTTCAGTAGACAAATGTGCAGGAACAGAAGCTGATATGACCTGGTGCAATCCAGGCCACACCTCAACCCTCCCATCAATGAATATTTCACCTTTAATCAGAAAGACCCCCCACCCATTCAAAGGGCTAAAAAGAAGATAAAAAGGGGGCTCAACAACCCTGCAGCATGCCCCTCACTCACCAGGGCCTGTGCTCTTCTCCAAGTGTGTAACTTTCGCCTCTGCCTTAAACTGCTTCTGTGTGTTTTTTTCCCCTTGCGTTTTGTGTTCCTCATCCAAATTCTTTTTTGGAAGAGCTCAACAAGAGCCAGGGCTTTTGATAAAGCTTTTCTGGTATCAAAATTAAAAGTATGGAACAGATGGACTCTACAGTTGTAGTATTGACATGCTCTGATGTTACTGCAAAAATCCACTAGTGTTGGATATTTTTTGGGAATTTGAATTGTTTTCTTTAATAAGTTAGAAAATATAGAAATACAGGAGAAGGTATTATATAATTGGGACTATAGAACATCCCTTTATAAGAAAATAGAATATGAATATATATGTATTTATGTGTCATGTCCATACATAAACACACATACACATAGAATATAAAGAATGATGAAAACAAATGCCCTAGTGCCCACTGTCCTGCTGAAAATAGAACATTACAAACATCTTTAAAGCCCCTACTATGTCCACCCCAGTTGCACATGCTTTCATTCTCTCATGGGAACATTGTGTTGAATTTTGTGTTTATCATTTTCCTGGTTTTTATTGTAGTTTTACTATATATTTTTTAGTGGTTTTGGTTTAGTTTTATGCGGTTTTGACCTTTATAGAACTGGTATCAAATTACAGGTAAGTTTTTCTGTGGGTTGCTTTTTTTCCAATTAAAATTATTTCTAAGTCTCTTACATATACGTATTGATCAGGGTACCTATAGTTCACTTATTTTCACTGTGAAATACATAGTAGTCCCATATATGAATATGTCAATTAGGCTGTCATCTTGTATATTCCTAGGTTGGACATTTGGTTTAATAATTTCTAATCTTTCTTTTTTTTTTTGAATTTTATTTTATTTTTTTATATAGCAGGTTCTTATTAGTTACCTATTTTATACATATTAATGTATATATGTCAATGCCAATCTCCCAATTCATCCCACCACCACCACCTGTTCCCCCAACCACATTCCCCCCCTGGTGTCCATACATTTGTTCTCTACATCTGAGTCTCTATTTCTGCCTTGCAAACCGGTTCATCTGTACCATTTTTCTAGATTCCACATATATGCACTAATATACGATATTTGTTTTTCTCTTTCTGACTTACTGCACTGTGTATGACAGTCTCCAGGTCCATCCATGTCTCTACAAATGACCCAGTTTCATTCCTATTTATGACTGAGTAATATTCCATTGTATATATGTACCACATCTTCTTTATCCATTCATCTGTCAATGGGCATTTAGGTTGCTTCCATGACCTGGCTATTGTAAATAGTGCTGCAATGAACATTGGGGTGCATGTGTCTTTTTGAATTATGGTTTTCTCTGGGTATATGCCCAGTAGTGGGATTGCTGGGTCATATGGTAATTCTATTTTTAGTTTTTTAAGGAACCTCCATGCTGTTCTCCATAGTGGCTGTATCAATTTACATTCCCACCAACAGTGCTAGGGTTCCCTTTTCTCCACATCCTCTCCAGCACTTATTATTTGTAGATTTTCTGATGATGCCCATTCTAACCGGTGTGAGGTGATACCTCATTGTAGTTTTGATTTGCATTTCTCTAATAATTAGTGATGTTGAGCATCTTTTCATGTGCCTCTTGGCAATCTGTATGTCTTCTTTGGAGAGATGTCTATATAGGTCTTCTGCCCACTTTTGGATTGGGTTGCTTGTTTTTTTAATATTGAGCTGCATGAGCTGTTTATATATTTTGGAGATTAATCCTTTGTCCATTGATTCGTTTGCAAATATTTTCTTGCATTCTGAGGGTTGTCTTTTTGTCTTGTTTATAGTTTCCTTTGCTGTGCAAAAAAGCTTTTACGTTTCATTAGGTCCCATTTGTTTATTTTTGTTTTTATTTCCATTACTGTAGGAGGTGGGTCAAAAAAGATCTTGCTGTGATTTATGTCAAAGAGTGTTCTTCCTTCTAGTTTTTCTTATTTCTACTATAATAAATCAAAGTTTATAAATGTTCTTCAATGTGTTCCTTAGGAACATTGATTATTATTATTATTATTTTAAATGATTTTAATTAATTAATTAATTAATTTATGGCTGTGTTGGGTCTTAGTTTCTGTGCGAGGGCTTTCTCTAGTTGCGGCAAGTGGGGGCCACTCTTCATCGCGGTGCGCGGGCCTCTCATTATCGCGGCCTCTCTTGTTGCGGAGCACAGGCTCCAGACGCGCAGGCTCAGTAGTTGTGGCTCACGGGCCTAGTTGCTCCGCGGCATGTGGGATCTTCCCAGACCAGGGCTCGAATCCGTGTCCCCTGATTGGCAGGCAGACTCTCAACCACTGCGCCACCAGGGAAGCCCCAGGAACATAGCTTATTAATGAGCTATTTTCATTGTTATTCAGTTCTGAGATTATTAAAATATCCAATATTTCTTCTTCTTTGAACCAAGTTTGTTTTTGGAAATGTTAATTTATATTTTGAAGTGTGTGTTTACTTTAATTTACCTTTCTGTTATTGATTTTTTACTTTATTGGATTGTGGTAAAAGAACATAATCTGTATGATACTATTTTTTTCTCAGTTGTTATGGATAGTTTTTATGGTCTGATACAGGACAAATCTGAAGAAAATAAAAGAGATTTTTTAAAAAGTAAAAATGAATAAATAGAAAAATAAACATTAAAAAGGATAAAAATGTCAATCATTAGTCCTCTGAAAAGGCTAATGAAGTGGACAAATGTCTAGTTAGGAGAATTACGAAAAAAGAGAGCACAGGCAAATCACACTAATAAATTGGTGTCATAACTACAGAAAGAGCAAAGATTTAAAAGATAATATGAAATGCCAAGAATAGCTTTATGCTAAAGAGTTAGAAATTGTCAAATTCTTAGAAAAAAATCTAATGTAGGAAAACTAGCTCAGAAAGGAAGAAAATACATGGATATTTCTATAACAAGTAAAGAAATTAAAAAGTAGTTTAAAATATCCTCACAAAGAAAACTTCAGGCCCAATTTTTAGAGGAGTAGATAATAATATCATACAAACTTATATAGAGTATAGAGGTTCTATTGTGGCCCATTAACCAGCTTGGTTAATGATTTCAGTTTGGTAGAAGATGAGGACCTTGACCCACCAAACCATTAGTAAGACAGAAGCAGTTACATAAAAGGGTGCCTGAAACTCAACAGCCTTATCTTGACAATGGCCCCCTTGCCATCTGTTTCTCCCAGGAGTTTACTCTGACCCCAGAAAGGCACATGTCTGGTGATCAGGAGCTTAAAACTCATGCGTGCCTGGCCTTTTGTGTTAATCTAACCCAAGGAGCCACTTCCTCTGCACCTAACCTTCATTACAATTTTATAGAGATATCACCCTGTATTGTTAATTTCTCTGACTTGCACTTAGTGTCCAGTTTTCAAGTATAAATCTTCATGGTTTATTTACAGATATCCTATGCCCTATGGCTTAGGGATTTTTCAAAACCTAGTCTTCTTCTCCATTCCTGCCTCTTGGAGATTATTATTAGTTCATTGCAAGCTCAGCAATCATTTAGATTTGTATTTGTTGCAGTTTATTTAGCACCTAGATACCTAATTGAAGACCATTGAGAATAACCTTCTGTTGTACTCCAAGAAGCAGAAATGCTTATTCATCCTGAATTCTGAATATGAAGCTCATTAACAATTTTGGAGAGTGAGGCAGTGAAACTCCATAGAGGCACCCCTGAAGCAAAATGAAGTCTTTGGGAACTTCATTTGTGATATGTCCCACTGGTCATTTTCTTCTCTGATCTCTGACAACAGGAAAGATTACAGAAAGTATCACTTTATTGCATAATTTTTGATATTCTATTTGAGTTGTCTTAGCTTTTAATTCCAATTAAGGCAAAAACCGTATTTTAAATCTTTTACATGCACTTTAGTATTTGCAAAGTGCTGGCCCAGCATGAAGGCTCGATCACTAAATGTTAACTGATTAATCATTGATTGAGGCACTGTTTATTTGACACAAAATAACCAGTAAGTTCTTTCAATTTAGTAATTAAACTATTAAAATTGTTTTTTTGGCTTGATAATTTTTTTTCGGGGCCAACTTTCCTCAGTAGTTAATTTAAAAAAATTATTCCCAGGGCTTGTATAGATATAACTTGAAGGACTTCATCACTTTGAAATCATCACAGTGAAACTATTCTCATTGATCACTGCTTTTTAGGGGCCTGCCCAGGAGCTTTTGTAGAGGGTTGTGATCCCTTTTATAAAACTGGCAGAGTGAAAGAGATTGGGGAAGAAAGAGGCCTTATGCAAACTTCTGCCAGAAAAAGTTGGAGTTTCTGAAACACAGACTAACTGCAGTGATTAATTTTTTCTACCTTAACAGCACACAAGGTGATACAATATTAGGCAAGGGCATAAACCATATTCAGGAAACCAGCACATCCTCTGGTAGTCTGTCAGTCAAGGATATATCAACTTCAGACTGAAATGAAAGTCTACCGTGCAGGAGCACTATCCAGTTTTCTTTATGGATGTGAGACTGGATCTGTTACTGGTGTATAACTTCCAGCAACACCACTGTCTTGCCATGTTTCACGTTAGATGGCCGACTGTTTCCAAGTGCAAGGATCTAGGAAACAGTTGATCATCAGATGTTGACAATAGTGTCATTAAAAATCAGTTCCACAAGGCTGGACATCTGTAGGAAGTGAATAACAAAATATCTCGGTTCCTGAGCAGGGAGGGCAGTGTACTGCTGCGACTGATATCAGTATTACTTGTATGCAAAGTCATCTCAGTTTGTTGACTTTGGTTCATAGTTCCCCAGAGAGCAGTTTTCATCATTTAATGCACACCCACAAGGTATTAGGAATATTGACATGTGCTAGGGATAGCAAGACAAGTAAGAGAGTGTTTGGTTGAATAAGTATTTATTATTGAATTAAATACTTTCAATATAATGTCATAAGTGCTAAAATAGTGTACACAATATGCCATGGGAGAGCAAAAGAAGAATCTATTCAATTAGCCAAGATAGACATTCAACTCTGAAACTCCTTTGATGTGAATCTGGTCACCAGAAGGACCCTGATATCTGACCATGACTCAAGCCTTCTGCTACCTAACATTTTACGGCTTCTAATATTTTTCTTACCTAATTCCTCATTACCATCTGTTGTAATTACTTATTTAGTGGTCTGTCTCCCTGGAGATTTTAGAGAGGCACCATCTAATAGAAATATAATGCAAGACGCAAATGTGAGCCACTTATGTAACTTTAAATTTTCTAGGGGCCATGTTAACAAAAGCAAAAAGAAACAGATGAAATTACTTTTAATATTATATTGGATTTAAACCAACATACCCAAAGTATTATAATTTTAATATGTAATAAATTTGTCCCATGTTGGACAGCACAGCTTTGGAGGAACTTCATGTAGGCAGGGAAGACTCCATATATCTTATTTATTCCTTTGTCCTAAGTACCTAACACTGGAGGTCAATAAATATTCGATGAATAAACTAATTTTTTAAAAAGCCTCTTGACAATATTTGTAGCTAAAGAGATAATTAGGCATCCAAGAATAATTGCTCTAGGCAATAGATTCAGGCCTACATTTTTAAAGTCAAAGCAGCAATCTTCATTAGCAGCACAACTAAGTTTTGAAAAGTGTTTTAGCGAAATGCAACAACCCACTGAAACTCATTAGTGAATAGATTTAAAAGAGAAGCTTTAAATATGAAATACTAAGGCATGTCTCTACAAAGGACTAGTGTGTGCTAATGAGAAGGAAATGGTGGTATCTGGTAGTGTTGTAATTGCATTTAGAGAGTGTCCCTCATGATCAAATTACAACTACCCCTTAGATATCTTGTGACTGATGATCTGTGATTTATTTGGAGTTTTCTACTTTCTTCTTTGGGTATTTTGTCACTTATCTGTGTAATTGCTTATTATGAACCTAGGAGATGAAATGGATTACAAACCAGGGATGTGAAAACTAGGTCAGTAGAATTTAATTATTGAGAAACCTTTATTGAAAAGCATTTAAAACAAACAAACTAAAGCTATAATAATTACCAACCATCACTGGTAGACATAATTCAGAAGAGAATCTTTTTTGAGCACAGAAAAATACCAATTATATTCCACATAACTTTAGGAAAAAACAATGAAAGTAGTACAAATAAAACCACTTATATTATCTACATTATCATCATAATGCACCTGTACTATAACTGAGCAAAGCTGTTTAATTTATGGAACTAATTTGACAATACTTACAAAGTTTGTCTGACAATATATAATTAGAAAAGAATCGAATTCACTTCTGAAAGCAAATACTAAGAATGCTATAGGTCACTAATTTTCTACTAAGAATGTGAGGTTTTGAAAAACTACCATTTAAGGTCCAACTCTTCTTTTTAATGAACAAATCAGTGGTTTCTCAGCCAGCTTTCTTGGTGGAAGACTCCAGGGTCTGAGATATTGTGATGAAAAGGAAGTGGGTATATTTCAAGTTACTTTCCCTGGAAGAAACTGATTTTCAGATGAAAGCCTATTGAGGGGTTTAAGTAGGTAAAATATATTAGGTACTTACTTAGTGTTTGTGTTGTAATAAATATGGTCACAGATTCAGAAACAGTATAAAGCATGACTACTACCTTATTAGTGACAATAAGAAATATTAGACACTAAACTATAAAGCTCATTTTTTCATGAAAAAAGTTTTAAGTAAGGGGACATCAGTGAGGTTAGAAAAATGAAGAAAGGCTTCATGGAAGGATGGGGTTTAGATTTCAGTTTGAGAGCTGGAGAGGTGGAGAAGACAGAGAGCAAAGGCATAGAGGCATAACTGGAGTGGCATGTATGAGGAGACTGGATGAAGGTAAGAGTGTGTGCTAAGAAGAGCAGTGGGATTACAGTGAAAGGTAAAGTTGAGGGTCTTGAAAATTAAGACAGGAGACTCTTATAGTGGGCGAAAGCAAGCTTCCTAGAAACAAATGCTAGGGATATAAGTTTTCTAATTAAATGATTAAAATATCTCTCATCTAGAGACAGACAAACAGTCAGTTATTTCTTTTCCAGACCTAGGAGTTTACGAAAATCGAGAAACACTTCTAAGAAATAAATGATGGGATTCAGTAAAACATGGAAGGCATTGGAGCTAAAAGAGAAGAAAGCATAAAAAGTGACTTAAAATTCACCTTTTAGTATAGTTGAAAGAAAATATGATGTTGGAAAGGGTTGTGTGCTTATGGTTAAAAAGAGATGCATTTGTTTTGAGACATTGTATTAGCCAAGATAGGTTAAGCTTATAATACATAATAAATAACCCCCAAATCTCAGTGTTTTAATGCACAAAAATATATTCTGGCAAGAGTTGTTCAGTTCTGTTCTCAGTGCCTTGCCACAGCAACTGCCCGCCATGTGGTGACTCAGTGGACCAGGCTGCTTTGATCTGGTGGCTCTGTATTATCAAGCAAAGGTCTCCTGATCACAGCGGCAGAGAAGAGAGAGATTGGAAAATCGTGCAAGTTTTTTTTTTTTTTTTTCACCAACTTAGCCCAGAATTGACGTGTGTCACTTTTGCTTGTATATACGTTAGCCAGAATTATCATATTTCCCCAGTTAACTACATGGGGCTTGACAAGTGTAGACTCTGATATATCCAGAAAAGAAAAAAAGAACCAGATATTGGTGAGTAATCAATCAAAAGGTCAACAGTAGACATATTGAGGGTGAAAATATCTACAATATAGTTAGTGGTATAGGATTTAGGTTCAATTTAAAGTTGAATATAAGCATCTGAGTGTCATCATTATAGCTGTTAGTGTTGCTCTGTTAGGGAAGCTAACACTTAGGAATAGTATGGCGTTAGAAGAATGAAATGGCTAATTCTGCACAGGAAGGAGATCTTAGATTTGAACTCAGGACTAGTCTGAAACCAAAGCCCTACTCTTAATCTAACATATATGTATCACACCTGTTCACAATTTGGTCTGAACAGCCCAAATATAAAATGGTTACTAATAAATTATTTAACTGAAGGAGAGCCTAAGTTTAAATTTCTCTGGTATGTGGGGGCTTATAGATCAAGTAAACCATAACCTGATTACATAAAACATGGCGCTTTTGTTACTATATCCCAGGTCATAAGGTAAATGATCCCATCCTCAGAGATTCTTCCCTGGTGGTCTTTCTGAAGTTTCATGATGGAATATAGTACACATAGGAAGGAGGCCAAGGACTGTGGACAGGCAGGTTTCAGACTAAGTCCTGGTCCTGGCACATACGCTCTGGGACTACTGTGTCACATTGGCTAGTGTAAGAAAAATCATCACTGAACTTCATGGGGAAATCTCTTTTTGCACCAATGCTTTAGCAAAATGCCAAAAGTTGTTCTTTTAGCTATCTTCGCCAATATTTTTATAGCCAAATGGAAGTGAGAATCAACATTTTTATTCTGGGGTGGGTATATGTGGCTGTATTGTAAATATTAAGATTATTATTATTGTCATTCATTGAGAACCTATGATTTTTTTATGTTTCAAGTTACAATTTATTATATGGACTCAGACTATCTCCAGAAATAACTCTTATTAGAACTTTAACAATTTTATCAGATCTTTGTCAATTGCAACACTGTAAAATAGTGCTATTGATCAAATCAACATAATCTATTCTGATGATAAGGAAGATCTAGTAGATGAATAATGGTAGTGGTCAGGGATGAGAATCGCATTGAAAATGTTGGGGAGGAGTCTGTGGAAACTAATTCTTCCATTATGTCAATCTGAGTGTCTGTCACTTTATACATTAGAATATCAGTTAACATTAAAACAAACAAAACAAGCCAAAATAAAAAAAAACCTATCATACTCAAAACACTATACCCTGTGGTATTATAAAGAAGACATCATCGCTGCTCTAGAGGGTATAATACTCCATTAATACTCAATCTTTAGTAGGTCCCTGGAGGGCCCTTTAAAGCACAGATTTCTAGGTCTCACCCCACGGTTTCTGATTCAGTAGGTCTAGGGTGGGGGCCAAGAATCTTCATTTCTGGTAAGTTCCCAGGGATGCTGATGCTGTTGGTCTGGGGACCACAGTTTGAGAACCACTGCTGTTCTCAGACCTACTGAAACAAACTCTAGGGATAGAACTCAGGAATCTGTGTTTTATTAGGCCATTCAGGATACTCTGATATGTGATAAAGCTTGAGAATCACTGATCTAATAGCATTGAGCAAATGGACAAATTTACTTTTACTCAGCAGATGGGTAAAGTTTAAAGGAAGAGATTCTAATTTCATTGCTCTGACATTTAGTAAGGATCTATTATATGTGTGAGGATTTATATACTGCTAGCAGCCAGGATACAAAGTTGAATAGGAGGCCATCCTTTACTCCAGGAGTTAGAAATCCAGTAATGGAGAAATACTTAATCAAATAAATGCCAAGATGCCATCTTGTGATCTAGGGTTAGGGCACAGAAAGGATGTCTTCAATGTTGTCATTTGAGGAAGGGATAGGGGAAACCAGAAGGACTCAGAAAGGAGCCTTTGGGCACCAAGTTTAAGCACTGTCTCCTTTGTGAAGCCTGAGCAGGGTCTTGATATGTATTTATCCAGGTGGTGAGGGGTAAGAGGGAAGGACATTTCAGGCAGAGGGAACTTCATTGCAATAAAGCATCTCTGGAATGCTTCATGGAACTATTGGTGTGAAACATTTAAGGAATGTTAAAACTAACTAGTTGGGTATAAAACATTTAGAGGATATTAGCTAGTTAGAGACGAAATATTTCAGGAATACTACCTAGATTGCTTTGACAGGAGTGAAGGGTACTTGTTAAGGTGCAGCTGGAGACGAACTGATAGGCTACTGGCATGCATTTTAACTTTTGGCTAAAATGTTGAAATACTTTCAGCTGAATAGTAAGTTACCACTGCCCCAAATCCCTTGTGTGATCCTCCCACTGACAAACTGGCTGTCTTCCCCTTTCCTTAAATATCCCCCCAATCTAATGACAAAAGTGGTAATTGCTCAGCACTGAAGGAGGCTTCCAAGACCCTGCTCCAGGAATACTCCTGTTTGTTTCTGGTTGGTTGGTGCCTCAGCCTTGCTGGTTTTTAATATACTCCTGATTTGAAGTAATTGGAGTTAAAATGTAGGGAAGTCCAGATCGTGAGGGCCTTGTATGCCATAGTAAGACGTTTGGACTTTATATTGTAGATATTTGCAGAGAGGATAAAGGGGACCTATGATGCTTTTAGGTAATTGCCTATTGTGACAGAGGGCAAAATATATTCTGGAAGAATCCAGAATATTCTATTTTTTTCCATGAGATCCTTATCTTTCCTAGTAGGATAAACACCCTGGCATACTCAGTCAGCTGGAAATCTCTAAAACCATGAAATATCTCACATCTGCATGTTTAAAACTGATGTGTAAAACAAATATGAGACACTTGAGGGGAAAAAACCTGACTACTCACTTTTGTAGGATTTCTAGCACCCATGCCTGAGCATTATATGTAATTAAGGTTCAATACATATTTGTTGAATAATGTTGATACACAGAAAGGATATAAGAAATTCTTCACCATCAAAAAACAAATTATGGTGAGTAGTATTTTAATGTCAAATACTTTTGGGGCAGGGAATTTGACTTTTTGAAAAATAGAAATCCTTTTATATTATATATTTAATAACATTCTTAACTTTAAAGTTAGATATTCAGGATTATAGAATTTCTGATTCTATCAGATTTTAATATAATTTTCAAGAAAGAGAGACTACAGATAATTCTTTATGTGGTGATTGCATCTTACTGTGTCCATCTCATCCCCATTATGTAGTCAGGAATCCAATCTATATAAACAGATGGGCTGATAAAATAAGGACGTAGTATAAGCAATTGGCATAGGAATCAATGATAGTCTCCCTTCAAATACACATGGAAATATTTTACTTAAGGCAAAATATAAGGAAGAAGCCTGTTTGGTGATAGGGAAATACATAAATGAACAAAAAAAGAATGTTTCTATTTCCAGTAATTATTTCTTTGAATGTCAGATAACTAGATTTATCATTAATTTCAATACATTTCTACCCAAGGGTAATCTCTAGATAATCTGTCCTAACAGAGATTTTATGAAATGTAACAGTATTTTATAAATATCATTGTGCCTACTCACTACTTCTCTCTGATTATCTTCAGTTATTCTTTGAAAGATTTGGCTCCCTAGAGTCCAAGTGGCAGACATTTGGCCACAGTCAATCAGCCTTGGAGGAGTAATTAATACAATTACTCCATTCCTTAGGGTTGGGTGAATTAAGACAATGTGCTCAAGTATTTCATCAGAGGACAAACTTATAAAGTCGGCTTGTGAAGAAAGTTACAAATGCATTTCCTCAAGAGGACCATGAAAAAGTTCTGGAAGACTTGTGAAGACTACTGCCAAAATCAAAACAAGGAAGCAAGATTCTCCTTCCAAATAAAGGGAAATCCAAATCAAGGGATGAAGCTAGAAGGAAATAGTTTAAGGACCTATAAAAATATAGTCCTTATATAAATAGAAAAATAGAAATTTCTTTATTAAATAACTATAGAAATATAGTAAATATAGAAATACTCTGTAGCAGATACTTAACTGTAAGAATTGAGGGTGAGGAGAATCCTTTGATGATATTCAATGAAGAAAGCTTTTAGGAGAGACATTGAGACCTTAGGGAACATCTTGTTGCCCAGCGTATTCCAAACCTTCCTCCCTGGTGGAAAGTAGTTGTATATCAAATTCAGCAATCTTCTTCTGGAGGAGCAATAGTTGGAAGATTGATGCTGGCTGTGGGTTGCAGATGGGGTTTCTTCACCTTAAGGAATCCATTTTAATTATTCCTCAGGGTGCAGTTTGTGGGGACACTGAGTCAAATGCAGGAGACTACTAATCAACAAGAAGGTCAATTATTTATGCCTAGAAATAGAATTCTCTCTAGAGCGCCTTTCACATAGCACCCACTCAAACAGATTGGAAGATCTGATCCCTGTTAAGCAGAACAAGATATCTGATTCAATTGATCAGCACATACTCTTCCAATAAGGGAATCCAGTTACCAGGAAGCTAAGATTAGGGAGAAAAACAATAGTTTGAGAAACAAACTGATTTTAACTAACAGTGGGATCAGTTACTATAGCACAATGTACTCGTCTTTCTTTAGTACTATAACCTGGTAAACAAGCCAGAAAATAGATACTAGTCAAGGGCCCTTTACCCTGGTTAGTGCTGGAGTAGCACAGGCAACATTTTTACTACTCAATTTGTTTTTCAGTCATCCAAAACCTTTTTTCATTACATGATGTTATGTTACAATTTCCAAAATAGTGCACTTTAATTCAGTCTTTATATTTTAGACTTTTAGGTTGCTTTTTCCTGACTTTATCCTCAGGTTCCAGGTTCATGGCATTTTGATGCACTGATATTTGATGATCCATTGATATATCAAATGGGTACATCAAATGCCACCACGACTGTGGCTCAAGAATGTGACAATAAAAAAGTTATAAGAAAACATTTGGAAAGTTCTTGTGGAAAGACATTTAATACAGTGGAAAACATAGATGTTGGAGGCAAACAGACCTCAGGTTGAATCCCACTTCTGTTGCCAGCTAGTTGTGTGATCCTGGGCAAATTACTCAGCCACTGTAAGCTTTGATACACTCATTCTTAAAATGTAAATATTGCTAACTATTTTAGGATTTATGAGGTAAAAATAGCATTATATGTACCTAGAACATGCTTGATACTTAGTAAAAATTCAAAAAAATGTAGCTCTAATATTAATATTATGATGATAGTGGTGATGATGGTGATGATGATGATGATGATTTGACTGTGGCTCTCTGGGTTGACAAGGTCATTACTTTATACACAGGGAGATGGGTAAAGGGTTTAACCTGAGCCAACATACCTATATTTGTCACTAACCTGGGAGAGCAAAGATATAGTCAAGTTCAACTAAGGAGGGAATTGAAGCCAGAAGGATGAGATTCAGGGAAACCAGAAATTTAATACTCAAATATTTATTTTTCTTTAAGCATGTGACAAAAGGTAACATAAACTCCCAAAGTGGATGAGGAATAAGATATGAATGTCTGGTAGCTAGATTAGATTATAATATTGAAGAAATCTGGCCTCAAGGTATAAAATTGCATTTGTTTGCCTATTATGTGTCAGTTGGTTTGCTAGGCCCTTCATACTTCTGTGTCTTAAACCTCATAATATACCTGTAAAATATGTATTTCTATTCCCACTTTACAGATAGGAAAACTGAAATTGTTTGAACCAACAGAAAGTAGAGATAAAATGGCTTGTTAGATACCATGGAGAATCCCACACAGAGTGAAATGCTGATCAGCAGAAACCCAAATTCAGGAAAGCAGCCTATACAGAAGGATTCAGAGATCAGTGCTGATGTTCCTTGGGAAGACTTTCCTCATTCCTAGACCAGATTAAGTATTCTGCTGCTTGCTGCCACAGCACTCTAGGTCCTCTGCTCTTACATTCACACTTTTCTAGAATTATCTGAAGTAATGACGTTACACTTGGTGTACATTTTCTCATGCACTAGATTTGACATTCTGCACATAGTAGGTGTCAGAGGCTTCTGTCATTAGATGTTAACAGATGGACGGATAGTGAGGAATGTGGGGCAGCTTGTTCTATTTGATTCTTCCTCACTCCCTTCCTGGAAGCAAGCCTTTGATAGGTGGGGAAAAATGAATGATTTCATTAGCACAATGAGGAGAAGTTTCATTCTCTAAGAAGCAGCTAATATTAGCAGAATGGCTGGTTTGTTGTATAAATGCTTCACTCTAAGGAAACTCAGGGACCTAACAGTCCCCACAATCAGCAGTGGTCTCCACACCAGATCTGAGAGTAAAAAACATTCACTGGTTTAGGTGATGGTAGCAGTTGCTATGGCAGGGAAAAATCTCAGTGAATTAAAATGTAGAAACGTTTTTCATTTAAACGTGAAATGGTGATGGGGGAGAAGGGCTCTGTTCCACAGAGTCATTGAGGAATCTAGGCTGACAAGTGCTCTATGAAATGAAGTCTGCCTGTGAGCCCAGGAGGAAAGGGAAAAGAGTTCCAGAATAGCAAGGTAGCTTTACCACATTAACCTAAAAAGAAGGGCATTCAAGTGTTTAATGCAATTTTTTGTGGTTCTCTGAAGACTTCACTGTACAATTTGGCTTTTATTTTCTTTAAATAACTTTGTCCTGGTGGAGTATTCTTTGCATTAACACAGATGTAAATGTAGGAACTTTATTTTCGGATGCATAAATTGGTGCCAGCAATTAATCCATTAGCTATTCAATGAAAACATAATATATTATGTAACATGCACGTATATGATGTATCAATATATATATGTGCATATAAACACTAGAGGCTACAAGGTAAAGATGTGTGCTGCAGACAGTAGGTTTTGTAGGAGGATAGAGAAAGAATTTCTGTATGACTCATAACCACATTTTATTGTGAGTTCATCAGCCTGATTTCTGCAGAGAACCCAGAAGGAAGGGACCCGATAGCGTGAGTTTATATATCTTCATTGTCCCTCATAAAAACTTTTAAAGAAAGTTTCATAGCTTTACTAAAAATATGTATTTTTTATTTTGAAATAGTCATAAATTTACAGAAAAGTTTAAAGTACAGTATAAATATCTATTTTTCCCCTGAACCTTTTTGAGCTCAAGCTGGTGACTAGTTCCCAATCACCTCAGAATATTTTAGCTTAGTGTATGGAGTGATGTTTCACACAGACACATGACTGCAACATTATCTAATCCTCAGACGCATTCAAGTTTCAGCAGTTGTTCCCCTATGTTCTTTATAGTAGGATGATCCAATTCAAAATCATGTGTTATATTTCGTTGTCATTTCTCTTTATTCTCATTAGGTCTAGAACAGTCTTTCCTTGACTTTCATGACCTTAGTACTCTTGAAGATAGGCTACTTTTTTTAGTTAAATGCCTCTCAGTTTGGGTTTTTCATTATGACCAGATTCAGGTTATGCATCTTTGGCAAGAATATCACAGAAGTGATATATATTTTTTATATCCTATCAAAGGGTGCACAATTTTGACTTGTTCAAAATTAGTGATGCTCACTTTGATCATTTGATTCTGTAGGTGTCTGTCAGACTTTTCCACTTACCTTTTCCCTTTTGCAGGTAATAAGAAGACTGTAAGAAAGCACTTTGAACTATGTAAATATAGTGTTCCTCATTAAACTTTCAAATTAGTCATTTATTATTTATTTTTATCTGTATAGACACATTAAGATTCTTTGTTTTATTTTATTTGAGTTATTATTCATTGTTGTCATTATTTATTTTGATGTTTAATTTTCCCCAGTTTGACCAGGTGGAGTCCCTTTTTATCTGGTTTCTGTCTTTTCGACATATCTCTAACCTCTTTGAGTACTTTCTTACTTCCTTATACAACAATATGTTCTCAATTTATGCTTACCCTGCCCCACACCTGAAATCAGCTATTTCTTCAAGGAGCTCTAATTCCTTGTAGTGGAGAATGGTATTTAGGAGTCGAGATTTGGGTGCTAGATGTGCTTATTATTATTGAGATGCCAGTGCTCCCAGGCCCTTGCAGTAGACAGCACTAAGGAATCGAGACTGCAGATGTACACATGTGCACACATCAGCATCTATATTGCTTTATCTGTCTCTCTATTTTAAAAAAACATGAGTTTATATGGATACCTCTAATTTCAATCCAAAAGCACAGTTTATTCTAGTTTTCCCCTTTCCACATTTGTAACTCCTTTCTCTGATAGTGAGAAACATAGATCCATTGCCTTTAATATATTTACTAATTTTGTTTATCCCCTGCATGTTTACCAATCTATCTCTGCCTACTCCCTCCTCAGATATTTCCCTCCTCACCCCCATTGTGTACACTAGTCCATCACCCCAGGGCATATTTCTCTCCATCACAGACACACTTCTCAACCCTCTTTGTCTCTGACTCTCCATTCTAAGATGCATCCCAGGACGGATTACTTATGACTTTGCTTGTTCTCTAAAACCTTGTGCCGGGCCACCCCTAGGCATGGATGCCCTTTCACCATGGGTTCTGTTTCCCCAACCTCTTCATGCTTGAATTCTGACAATCTGCACCAGACTGGCTCCCCACTTCTCATGAATACCCACATCACCCACTCAGAATCTGACTCCCCTTACTGGGCTGCCTTCACCTCTGGAGGCCGCCTTCTTCATTTTACTTGAACTCTGACACCACATGCTGGTTCATCCCTCTGTTGAAATGCTACTTTTACCACTCTGGGCCATCCCTGTGTGTTGCTTTCCTCACCTTGCTTGGTCTAATCTCCTGCATGGGCACCGGCCTCACCTTGTTTGAACTTTGACACCCCACATCTAACAACAATCCACCCCTTTGGTGTAGCCACCTTCTTCTCTACTCAGGGTCTCTCACATCTATTCTTACCATGGCAGCTTCCCCATCCCACCCCCTCCAGTGTGGACAGCTACCTTGCCCTGTCCCACCTAATGACTTTAGAAGTTTACTTCTCAGGAAGAGAAGAAGAACAAGGACAATTACATTTCTTTTTTGAATGAAGATCATTAGGGGGTGTTGAGTTATTTAACTTATTAATTTAGTTATTAATTTATTCAGCAAATAAATGTAAGCAACTATTCATCAGGCATTGGTCTAAGTGCTAGAGTTATAGTGGTATACAAAATAGGCAATGGCCCTGGTCCCCATGGGTTTATATTCTCATGGAGCTGTAAAGACACCCAGTACCACAGATACTAATTTGATATTGGCCTGCTCATATCAGAACACTGGGACATTACTCTGATAAAGTGTCAAACAACCACTGCATCCTGGCCTGGGTGCCATGAAAGAAATTAAGCTGAGAATTTTTGTGCAGTGACTTAAGTAACCTCAAAGGGAAAGGTAACCTATCAGAGAAAAGCCCAAAGGAGAAAATTTGTAAGAATTAAATATGCTGGAGACTTAGAAGGTCAAATACATTATAGAGAACTCAGATAGACTTTATGTCTAATTACCTGTATTTGGAGAAATCTGTGAGGTACACTTGGGGATTAGAGAAGTGTAGTGGTCATTTCTATGGTGCAAGATCTAGACTTCATTGGTCTTATCTAAAAAGATGTCCTAATCAGGGTTAAAAGCTAAATTTTCCAGATAGTAACATTAGACTCAGGCGGTCTCCAACCATCTTCCCCATTTTTGCCGTGACTCATATCATCCTATGGAAGCTGAAGGCACTGGGGGACAACCTTGAGCTATTCCAGACAGGAGGCTAGTGGTCAGTGGAAAGTGATCTTCCTTGGACTGAGGCTGCCCTTTCTGGTCTGTTGGGATTAGGACTGGCATATGACTCTGATGCTGCAATCTACAAAAGGGAAGATTTTCACTGTCTGAAATAAAATTTATGGGCTTCTGTTACCAAGGAGAGATCCACTACTAATGTAGACAAATCCCTTTCCAGCTTCCTGGTGAATTCCTCACTTTTTAATTAGTAACATTAAAAAAAATTAAATATAACTTCATCTTTTTGTGAGGTTATTGTTAAGAAAATTAGAAGAGTGGAGAAACAATTTGCATTGAGTTCTGCCAAATACATTTTCTAAATTTTCTGCTCAACTGTTAAGAAATAAAACCAGCCATGCTTGGTTTTTTACTGCTCATGTCTAGGTCTACACCTAAGTTCTCTTTAAGATACTATAAAGTCAAACAATGTCACTCTCAGTTTAAAGGTTTGTGCAGTTTGGGATGGATCAATAAAATGGCTATGTAGATTTATTTTGTCACCCAGAAGATGTGTAGTTTGCAGTGGCCTCAGTGGCTCATGCTAAGGAAACTATAAATTTGTTTTTTATGAAATGATTAAAGAATGATTGTGAGGAAGTACCTGATTCCCCCTCCCCAAATTTGGCAGAAAACTACCAAATTTAATCAAACAAATAAATACTTTTAAGACAAGTTAGTAGATACTAATACTGATTTCTCCAGATACCTCAAACTTTTGTTTTTTGCCTCCAAAATGTATTAATGTGAAAATAATTGCCCTAATAACCTTAGAAGTCATTGTCAACTGCAAAATATAAGTACAATTAACAGAGGCATGCTTGAACTCACAGTTGAACTCACAATACAACAAATGGACATAATTTCCTTGTTCAGTGACTTTATATTTTTCACATCTGTATTTTCACATCTATACTAGTTTGATTCTCAAAGTACTTAGAGTTAAAATATTCACATTTTAAATACTTATATATTCTTTTACCTGTAACTAAAAACTTTTAAAATATATTGGAGACTTCTACTTCTTGTATGACTGACAAAGCTCCTACCAGATTGACCCTCTCATAGATAGCAACTATAAATTCTGGGTAAAATTGGAAAACAAAAATGAAAACCACCTCAAGACACTAGAAAGTGAAATAAAAGCAAGTGTATTTTGGAGGAGTTGTATAGAAGAGGGGAAAAAACCATGATTGACTTTTCTACTTTTATAGGTTTTAGCCTGGGTATAAGCTGTGGCAAGTGATTTGAGGGGCTGATAGAGGGGGCAGAAACAGAAAATTTTTCAATCTTGAAGAACCATAGGGTACAGTTTGGAACAACCATAGCTGCCAGAAAATGGAAAAGGAATCCCAGGAAAGAAAAAGTAAGAAACAGGAAGCTCTAGATTCTGAGTAGAGAAACTTTGCCCAAATATCTGGCACATACCTCAACTATGTGTGAATGGAACAGACTCTGGGCTGTAAAGCAGAGGTCAAAAGAACTGAACTGAGATTTGAACTATATCTTTTTTTTTTTTTAATTTATTCATTTAATTTATTAATTTTTGGTTGTGTTGGGTCTTTGTTGCTGCACGTGGGCTTTCTCTAGTTGCAACAAGCGGGGGCCACTCCTCTCTGCGGTGCACAGGCTTCTCATTATGGTGGCTTCTCTTGTTGTAGAACATGGGCTCTAGGTGCGTGAGCTTCAGTAGTTCTGGCACGTGGGCTCAGTAGTTGTGGTGCATGGGCTTAGTTGCTCCACAGCATGTGGGATCGTCCCAGACCAGGGCTCAAACCCGTGTCCCCTGCATTGGCAGGAGGATTCCCAACCACTGTGCCACCAGGGAATCCCCTGAACTATCTCTTAAAATACAGTGTTTACTGCTTGAGTCCAAACAAATGAATTACCTGTTAAAACAAACAAGGAACCAAGTCTCCACAACAATGTTCATAACACAATTCAAAATTATTTAACATTTGAGAACCAGGAAGATGTGATCAGTTCCGAAGAGAAAAGATAAGCAATGGAGACAATGAAGACTGACTGCAAGGTGACCAAAATGTTGACATTAGACAAGTATTTTAAAGAAAGCTTTATGACTATCCTCAGTAATATAAAGGAAAATATGCTCATAATGTATGAAAAATTACAACATCTCAGAAGATAAATAGGAACTTTTAAAAGAGAACCAAAACATAAGTCTTATGAATAGCTCTTAACCCTGTGTAGGTTGCAGAGTAGATAATTTTTTAAAATGTCTATTAAGTTAAAAATTAACACTTTTTATTGTTTTCTTTTGACCTATTTGTCTTGAGTTGTACTCTTTATTCTTTTCACCTACTTATTTGTTTAAAATTTGGTTGTATTCTTTTAAATAGTTTCTAGCCCTAATATATTGATTTCTTCATTTGAACATTTATAGAGCAGTTGTTATGTGCCAGATGCTGTGTGGGGAAGAGTTTATTAATAAAAGAATAAGAAAGAGAAGAAGAAGAAAGGGAACAAGGAGAAGAGAAGGAAGAAAGATAAGTGCTTCATGAAGTCAGGAACATTTTCTGTATCCCTAGTACCTAATACAATGGCTGAGATATAGTCAATCACTCTAATCAATGATTACTAAATGAATAAATAAATAAGTATATGATGAATGAAAATATATCATAAGAATATTTATACTTTATCTTTTATCTATATTTTGATCTTTTAAATTCTCCTAATCTTGAGCTACCAATTTCACTTACACTATTTTTTTTTCACTCTTTTTTCTTCATTTTTTTGGCTCAGCATTTTCTCTTCATAGTGTGAATTTCACTATGTCTTTTCTGAAGCTCTTCCTGATCATCTGTCTTTCAGTATGGAGAGATGGAATTGAAAAATTGGCCGTCATTTGTTTTTCTTCTTCAAACTTCATACAGTAAAACAAAAATATTAAATTGTAAGACCGTTTGATTTTGGTCATGGTTAGTCATCCTGCCTGTGAACGATGCATGGTCTGCCTTCTAAGTTGCTACTTTTCATTTCCAGGGCCATGATAATAGCTCCCTTCAATAGAATTATACATGTAGATATTTTACATCAGACTAACAGATTTCATAGAGTAAATGTATGTGGATTTAGGCTTCAGAAAATGATTCAACAGTCTTACCTTATTAATAATCATTAAAATATGACTGTTTTCATTGCAAGTAAGAGAAATGCAACTCAAACTAGCTCAAGCATAAAAAGGGAATTTGTTAACAGCCAAAAAAACTCTGGTTTAGACATCAAACCAGGTGATAGAGTGATTCAAATAATGTCACCAGACACAGCCTTGTGCTTACCATCTCTTCACTCTGATTCTCTCTTCAAGTTATACCATTCTCAGGAAGGTACCCTTTACGGTGGGAAGATGACTGCCAGAAGCTCCAAACTTACA
The DNA here is from genome assembly GCF_965194825.1 of Balaenoptera physalus. NCBI lineage: Eukaryota > Metazoa > Chordata > Mammalia > Artiodactyla > Balaenopteridae > Balaenoptera > Balaenoptera physalus. The sequence continues at coordinate 70,589,379 of NC_138894.1, read as the reverse complement.
TTTAACCTCTCTGCATCCTTCTTTGGGTGCTTCTCAACTGTCTGATTAGATAGCCTTTGGACACATGCTATTACAAAACCATTCATTATGTCCAGGGGCAATGAATACAGTAATTGACCAGACTTATTTCATGTGTCCACATGTAGTGGAGACTGCCGGTGCCCTGAAAAGATCCCCTTAGATCTACTTTACAAATCCTTTGAGACCATCCTTCATCTCTATGTCTTTGCTGCTATTGCCTTACAAGTGCAGTATCCATAGGATTGCCCTGGGCTACCCTGGCCCATGGAGAGAGACACATCATGGGGAAGCCAGGTGTCTGGGAGTCTATATCAGTTTCACAGTAGCCCATGGCCACTGACTAGACTGGTGTGGGACATAAAAGCCCAACTCCCTTGCCAAGAGGAAAAAATAACAGAAATATCTTCATTCTGGTAACAGTATAAGGTAGTTCAGGATCATGTTCTCTGGTCCTTCACTCTCAGAGAACTCATCATCACCACCACCACACCACTCTTACACAGACACACACACATACACACACACACCCTTACAAATACACATACACACATACATGGGAAGACACATTAATAATTTGTACTCCTCTAAACAGTTAGAAAAATATTCCCTTTCTCTGGATCAGGAACTAGTGGCAAAGGATCTCCACATCTGGATTTCTAAGTTTTCTTGATAATCTGAGTTATTGAGTAAATGAGCTAGATTGTTGCCAGATAGACAGATCAAAGGGACTTTGTGTAAGTAGTACATCTTTAAAAGAGAGATTATTAGGTGTTTTCTGGATTTGAATTCTGGCTCCTGTGTGAACTTAAACTAGTCATTAGATCTCTTTGAGGTTTGCCTTCCTTATTTATAAGGAGAATAATAGTACTCAATTTATAGAATTCTTTTGAGGATGAAATAATGTAAATCTGTTAAAAAGCATATGTTGCTTGGCAAGTTGTAAACCCTCAAAATATTTGTTGATGTTGAATCAAATATTTGAATATAATTTCTATATCATATATACAACTCCCAGTATGTGTCCTAGTGTTCAGTGATGTTAAATTCAATACTGTATATCTTGTACATCTACACTGCTCTACTCAGATTCTTTTTTTTTTTGTATGTGCAAAATATTTAATGCAATGCCACAAACAGAAATCAGTGGATTATGCCACTTTCAATTCATTTTTTATTAATAGAAATATCACTTACAGCTAATTAACATCATTAAGCCACTTTATGAATCTGAATCATGTCTTTACATTTTCTCTTTCCCTTTGTTAAAGTATACACTTGAATACTTCAATCATAGTTTTATTATTTTTTACTTTTTCCTGTGAAAATAAATTTTATTTTTTTCTTCCAGTTTTATTGAGATATAATTGACATACAGCACTGTATATGTTTAAGGTGTACAGCATAATGATTTGACTTATATACATCATGAAATGATAACCACAATAAGTTTAGTGAGCATCCATCATGTCATAACTTATGAAATAAACAAAAAAGAAAAAAATTTTTCTTGTGATGAGAACTCTTAGGATTTACTTTTTTAAAAACTTTTCATATATAACATGAAGCAGTGTTAATTATATTAATTAGGTTGTACATTACATCCCTAGTACATATTTATCTTATAACTGGAAGTTTGTACCTTTTGTTTGATCTATACAGCGCTACAAAGATTCATGAAGTTTCAGAATGATGAGCTAAAAAACTAAAAATACTTAATTTTTGAAGAAAGTTTAAAATATATTAAGCATAGTTGTTTAAGGACAGGTAAGTAACAAATAATTAAAGAAGATTTTCAATAACTGTGAGTTTTATTATTGAACTTTGCCATCACCTTTTAATTCTTCTCAATAGACTGTACATCCAGTAAAATATCAATTATCTCATTCAATATGAATCTCTGTCTTATCTACAATTAACCCTTTAGTTTTTTGGCTCTGTTTTGATATTTCCTCTGTTCATTCACTTCCACTGAACCTATTCTCTTCCTTCAACATGACAATGGATTTGTCCTCACATTTGTTAAAATTGTTCAGTTCCCTTTTTGGACACAAGTGTATAATTTTACTCACTTTTAACCCTAGGGTTGACACATTAAATATTCATCAAGGAATTCTAGGAAAATGGGACATATCCATGTTTTTTTTACCCTCTCTTCCAATGCTAGTCATCCTTCTCTTATAGGTTAAAATGGCTTCCGGGGCAGCACATTCTTGGAGGCATATAATGCATGGGGTGCTGTGGAAACCCAGATGGTGAGAACTGGTGTGGACCAGAGCAAAGACTGAATAGTAACACCTAATAGCTCAGGGACAAGGGTTAGAACTCAGAAGGTCCCTGTGAGAGCTCAGCTAAATGATATGTGGGAGCCATACCAGCTACATAATTTGGGGACCTAGGATAAAAGAGAAATACAGGAACTCCAGTTCAAAAATTAAGATTTTTTTTAGATGGTGATAGCAGAATATTAAACCAAATGTTGGGCCTTTTTAATTTCATGGTTTTATGAGACTACACAGATCACACACCCATGAAGCTGGTCCTGGGTAGGTGTAGGTGTTAAGGAAAGGAGGGCATAAGCATCAACCTTATATGATTGTGTCAGACTCTCTAGTCCAAGAAGTCAAGGCACTGAACTGATGGGCTGTGTCCTTCCATCCATGAGGCTCAAGGAGTTTAAGGAGACTGAGGAGCAGAGAAACTTCCTCCTAAGATTATATCCAGGGACTGGCAGCCTGTACGCTACTATACCACTAGCCTGCAGGGTTTGGTTTCCTCATTTTATTCAGCTTTGACCTAGAGGCTCTATTAAATGTCATGAAAAGAAAAAAATTAAGGAAGAAAAGAATTGATGTAAACATTGAAAATGTAACACTATTTAAAAAAATAATAATATTGTATACTAGAAAACATAAGATATTTTACAAAAATCTAAGATAAATTGGTAAGATAATTTGGTAAAGTGGTTCAGTATAATATAAATATTCAAAAATTAAAAAAAATTTCAAAAATCATACTTACCCTATAGTATTATTTTTGCATCAATCAGGGAAGTGAAACTACTAAGAATATTATGGAAAAAGAAATTTATTACAGGATTTAAACATTTTTCAGTTCAGGGAGAGCTTGGAAAGTAAACGTCTCAAAAGGAGAGTCAAAAAAGCAGAGAAAAATGACTAACCAACTTTGGTGTAGGTTTTTAGAAGCTTGCATACCTGGATAATAGTTGTGTCTGGTCTCTTTAGTTAGAACCATGAAGGAGGCTGGTGTAGAAGTTCATTGAAGATTGTGTAGATGCCAGTGGATGATTGTTGGCTCTTCATGGCCTCTGTCTCTAGGAGTTCATAGTGAAGTGTTGGTGTCAGGTGACTAGCTGCCAGTAGGACCAGTGGTCAGGAAGGAGAACCTGGGAGGAACAAATAGAGACTGAAAACTGCTTGTGCCTCTATTCAGAGCCTAATGGCTGATGCTTAATTTATGCCTCCAAAAATTCATGCAACTTCATTTTTGACCAGCGCCAACCTGCATGTATACAAGGAAGGGGTTTTGGGGAAACACAGTGCCCAGAAAAGCCAAGTCTAAAATACAGCAATTGAGCTCAGTACCTAAAAAAAGAAATGAGATGAATAGTCTACTCTTAATAGCAAAATATCAACACATTATTTAGTAATAAACAAGAAAGGCATAAGACCTGCATGAAGGACATTGTAAAAGCTAAGGATATTAAACAAGATTTTGTCTTGCCTTAGAAGATTTAATACTATAAAAATATAAATTCTCCCATATTCAATATGTTTACAGTTAGGATCTCAATAGTTTTTTGTTTACTTAAGTAATCTTTAAGTTTATACATAAACATGAATCTTCAAGAATGTCCAAGGGAAGGATAGTGGGAAGTGACTTGCCTTAGAGATTCAGAATATATTACTAAACAGAAAACTTCTGCTCATAAATCATTATGATATGGCCATAAGAATAGACAAAATGGAAAACATGGAAGGTTGATAGAATCCAAAAGTAGATCCTGATATATATGAGCATTTAACATATGACAAAGGGAATATTTCAATATAGAAGAAAATGAAAGATTATTTAATACCTGCATTATTCAGTAAATAAAGGCAAAGGATTATTTCATAAAGCATGACTAGCTGCCCACCAAGAAAAAATTAAAAATGGGTCTTTTTCTCATCCCATATACTCTCCAGCTAGTTTAGATATTAACTGTAAATGTATTAAATGTAAAAAATAAAATAAAAATCTTGTTAGAAAATTCTAGAAAGCCATGTGAACATTCTAGAGGCAAGGGAAGGATTAGTAGTAGAGATTATACTTAGAAGCTATGTAAGAAAAGTGAGAACTAATTAAGTGTATATAATTAAACATTTTTCATTATGGCAAAGATACCATAAATGAAGTGAATAAACCAACAATAAATGAAGAAAAACTTGTAAATTAGAGGAAAAACCTAATATCTATACTCTACAAAAGACTCAAAAATTGATGAGAAAGATGTAACTGATAGAAAAGTAGCAATGAGTATGAAAAAAATGTTTATAGCAGTGAAAATCTGCATAGTCAAAAATACATGAAAAGATGCACACACACATTAGTAGAAGGAAAAGATAAAGTAATGGATTTCATTTTTTAACTCTTCAGACTGACAAATATTGAAATGAACAAAAAATCTATTGCTGTCTGGGAGTGGGAAAAACGGCATGCTTATAAAATACTAAAATAAATACGAAAGCAATCCCTTTGGCATCTATAAAAAAAAGTACATATATGCTTATGGCCCAGTAATCCCTTTCCTGATAATCTATTCTATATAAAGAAAACTTTAAGTCCATAAGGATTATCTACAAGTTTGTTTACATCAGCATTATTCAGAGTGGGGGAAAAAAAATCCATCAATAATAAAAAGGATAGATAAATTATTGTGCTTCCAAATCACTGAAAACAATGAGAACTATACTAGGTACTTTGAAAGATTTCTGTGTAATTGCACAGAAAAACAATAGCTAAAATACTGTAATTATTCCATTTTTGTTACAAAATGCTTATGTATGTATATGTATGTATATACATATGCATGTATATATTATATATGAATATGTACATATCTACATGAGCATGGAGCAAAAATATTAAAGGAGACATTTAGATTGTTAACTTGGGGGTGAAGCAGGAAGGAAGATATGTGAGTAGAGTGGGGCACAAGGGGAGAAGCAAAAAAGTAAAGGATACATTAAAAATGAATTAAAAGGAATGAATGACATGATCATATTTATTCAGGTATGTAAAATCAGAATTATATGATGATGCATATAAAAAGAAGTTTTAAAACTGTTTGAGCCAAACCCTTGGCTGGTCCTGAATGGATGGATCTCTTCCAGACCTTACCTTTTGTTTTGCCAAACTTTTCTAGGACCAAGAGGTCACCATGCTGAGGACTCTTAAAGATATAAATGAACTCCAGGGCATTTACAGTTTGGGCGCATTTCCCATTGAATTACTTAAAAGGAGGTGAATCATATCCTATTTCTTCTTGAGAAATATGTAGAATAAATGTGTGTGGGTGCTGATAAACAGAATTTAGGACCTGGGAGCCTGCAATAATGAATGTATCATTAGCAGAAATAGGAAACACAGAAGGAGAGCTTCAGAGAAAAGGTCACAGATTTAGTTAGAACAGGCTGCACTTGAGATGCTGGTCTCCACACTTAAGACTGGACTTTAAAGAATACAGCTGAAGGAGTGATTGGACGGTTGGGAGTGGGAAAAAGGACCTTCTGTGGTGGGGACACAGATGCTGCTGTGTTCACTGAGGGAATTTTGAGGATGAAGGTCAGAATCTTGGGGAAATTACAACTTTAGAGAGGAGAGAGAGAGTAAGGTAAGAAAGGATGATGAAGGTCAATGCAGAGAAATAGTATAAGCTGAAGAAAAATGCCAGAGGAAGCAAAAAATGTTCATCTTCAGAGACAGGGTGCCTAACCATGCCAGTGCAATGGAACAAAGAGAATGTTCTAGGCAGAGAGAAGACTGCTAGATTTGGCAGTTCAGGGAGGCATCACTAACCTTAAGCGGGTGTGAGTGAATAGAGTTAACAGCAAAGATGTGGGGGGCTAATGTGGACCCTGTAGGGGTTCGCTTTTCATTAGAGGAGGAGAGTTCAGGATTTGAGGGATTTGGGAATGGAGAAAATTTAAATCCACTTCAAGATATGTTAGTGAGTCATTTGAAACATCATTATTATTACTTTAAGAAGACAGTAGTAGAGTTTATCTGTGCCACCAAACTTAAGACAGCTGCTTAGAACTCAAGAATGGAAATTGGTCTGAAGTAGGCATCTTTACTCTATCCAACCCCTCTTGGAACCACTTAATCCTCTCTATCACACCTCTTACTCCAGCTGCAGCTGCAGTGACCTGTTCTATGCTGGCTTTACCCAGCTTCATGCAGGAGCATCCTGACAGCACCCATCTCAGGTCTGACCAGTGCATGCCTTTGGCTGCCTGACCTATAGCTTCTCTTCCACAAGGGTGTGCAACATCCACAGGAACCCATTTGGCACTCACAAGTGTTGATCTTAAAGTGTGTGTGTGTGTGTGTGTTAATGGGAGAGTCCTTTGACCAATGAATAAGGGCCAGTGGGTAAATGTCTCCCTTTTTTTCCTAGATATATTTCACATGGCTTCTCATTTGGTCCTTTCAATCATAGCACCATTTTCCCATAGTAGCAGAGGCCAGCTCCATAATGCATTCTTGTATTTTCCCTTATTCCCTGTTTCAACTCCCTTATCCCTCATTCCTGACACCTCCATCAAACTCCCCACTAAATTATTGCATGTAATCCTTTGTCCCTGGCTCTTTTCTTCTGGAGAAACTCAAGTTAAGGCAACTTCTGTTTAAAAAAACATAAATAGGAGCTGTGTGGTCCCTTAAAGGAATAGGGAAAGGAATGAATGCCTTTTTTTCACTAGGTGTGCTTCTGTATCCCTTTATTTCCTGCTTTTTAAAATGAGTTTACGTCTTCAGTTATTTTGAAAATGTCTCTGACATGTTGATTTCCTTTAGGTGAACAACAATAGAAGAACCAAGTGTTCTGTGATGGATCTTCAGTTAATTGCAGAATATACAATGGAGGGTGAAAGAATTCAACTACTTTTGAATAAAATCCTCTTATAATTAAAAATCTCTTAGGAAGAACAGTCCTAATTTTCCTTTATGTGCCTTGAAAATTTGCCAGGAATTTAAAAGTTTTTCATCACTGCACACGGCTTCTGGACTTTAACAGTCCCTTAGCTCCTCAGTTAATTTTATGTCCTAAACCAAAATTGCTTCTTTAGGCTTTGTTTCCTTTTTTATGTCACCTAATTTAGTAAGATTTTTGGAGATGGTTATTCTGATGATGCTTTTGTTATTTAATTATGTGATCTACGGTAACGATTATGCTTTCTGAAAGCAGCTTCTAAATGGAAAGAAAGCTCTTCTTGAGACCGATCTGGGAGCTTTCCAGTTTTATGCCTGTCTCTTTTGATCTCAAGGTTGTCCAAAGAATTATGAACATCAGAACAAAGACCAGGACTTGAGCTTCCTTTCTCTATCGGATTCAATTAAGAGAGCTCATCCAATTACTACCTCTGTTTGCTTAGAGGTGATCAGTTAGTGATAACAGTTTCTCCAAGGGCAGCATCCCAAACTCTTGTGGCTTCTTTATGTTTCTGGCATTTCATTCTAGGCTAAATCTATTTGAACTTTCTGCAGACAGAGGAAGAATCTGTTAAAGGAAAACAACAGATTTGCACTGGGGTACATATTTGAATGTCAAGCACTTTATTTCTTGCAATTGAATTATACTTCTCATTTTGAACCTGTGGGATTGAGCAGAAATCTGGCAGAAATAAACTCTATCCATATAGGTCTGATCCCAGTTGCTCGCCCTGGCACCATTAAAAAGGGCATCAGGAAAGTTATAGTGCTATGACAAAATATGTAAGCCCCTGGATGTTGATGCCAAATTGTCTGAGGCCAATCCTGACTCTTACACTTATTACCTAAATCTGACAAAAGTTACTTAATTTCTCTAAACTTCTGTGTTCTCATCTGTAAGCACAGGTAATAACCGCAACCACCTCATCAAATTGCTAGGCCCAGAGGAAGCATTCAGTGATAACTGTTATTATTCCTTATACCAGCTAATGTAAACTACAGTCAATGACGATAAATACCCACAATATCTGTGCGGTTTTTTAGATGATGAATATGAATTGCCTTTTATATTTTTAGAAAGTAAGCAAGTGGCGCGGAGCAAGGAATCTTGGGATTGAATTTAAAATCAATGCCTTTAGAAGCAACACTGTGTATTGGTTAAGATCATGGTATCTTGAGCTTGAAAGTCGGGATTCAAATCCCAGTTCTGCCACTTATTAGATTTTAATAACACTTGAATGAGCTACTTAACCTCTGTGTGCCTGTTTCCTCATTCTGAATTGGGAGATAATTATAGTGCTAACCTCATATAATTGTTATGAAACAGACTGGCAGGGCTGGTTTCATGGTCTTGTGACCTGGGCAGTTGATCAGGCCACCATGGTCAGACCAAACCCATGCTTGGTTTAATGTTATGCTGTCTTAAAATTCTTAATAATTTCTTATTATTCCTGATAATTTTAAGCATGCATGAGAGCAGAAGAGATACACATAATATGCATGATCTCTCTGTTCCTTGCTGCTGCATAAGCACATAACATTTGCACTGCCCCATGAGCAAGAATCCTAGTGGACCCAAATATGTGGGAGATCAGTAAGACACAAAGCAAGTACAAGCTAAGTATATTACATCAAGTATATTACGTCTACAACTGGCTGAGTGAGAAGTGTCAGGCTTGCTGACAACCCCAAGAGACCACAATTTTTATTCAGACCAGAACTTTTTTCAAAGGCAGAAAGAAGGCAATGACATTCTAAGAAACATAATGACCAAAAACCCTATAATATTCTTTCTTACTCATGTTACTTCCTTGTATTAGTCAACTACTTATGCAGAAAATAATGACATAAAAAAAGGAAAGAACTCCTAGTTCTTCTTCCTATCAGTCTGCCCTTATTCATTAGTAAACTAAAGGTAGAGAACATTGGTAAAAATAAAAACAGCTGAATTATTTTTGTGCAATGCTTTCTTTGTTCTAGCAAGAAGGAAGTACATATGCACATGTGACCTGTGAGAGGTATGAATTTTTGAAATTTTGATGATTGTGTAGATAAGTGCTCTTATATTTTCATTTAAAGCTGGCATTGCACTATATAAAGATGGACAATAAAATTAATGCAAAAATTTTTTTAAATTAATTTTCTTTACTTAGAATGACATTAAGTAGCAAATGAAAAACACCGCAAGTGAAGAGAGAGACCATGAAAGAAAAGAAAAATCTTGATATTTTAATACCTTTTACAGCATTTCTTCCTTGATTTTTGAACAAAGGACTCTGCATTTTCATTTTGCACAGGGTCCTACAAGGTTATATAGCAGGGCCCATTGCCTGGAACATCAGATGTACTATATATTTATATCTATATCTATATGCCTTACAAAAGAATCAGTGGTAGTTCCAGATTTTTGTATAGGAGTGTTGTATTCTTAAAAGGAAAATCCAGAATTTCTATCTATGGAATAAAATTATTCAGACAAGGACAGATAACTTACTCAATATCTGAACCTGTCCCTGTGAATTTTACATTCTTCCTGGGGCAGATACACCCATTGCTCCTAGATTGCAAGGTTTTTCTTCTATACCACAGATGGTCCCAAATAGCTAGATGTGCAAGGTCCATAGTACACACTTAGTATGTTTCTTTCGCCATCTTTTCAGCACTTTTCAGTGTTCCTCAGAAGAACTCTATAGCTTTCAAATACACTATTTCATCTGAACCCCAAAACCTTTGTGAATTAGGCAGTGGAGAAGTTAAAAAATAATATGTATGACTGGCTAGTTACCATCAGTCCCTGGAGAGGCATCACCTGCTGAGTTCATCACAGTCCAGGGTCTGACCCCTCAGTCTCACAGATTCAGAAAACAGACAGTGTCAGTGTCTCAGAGCTTTATTGGATTTAGGCATGCTGATTCACATCAACTAAATCCACAGGAGAATGAAGTATGAAATACAGAATGCCAATGCTATAATTTATAGAGAGAAATGTAACTTTCTGGCACATCAGAACATTCTCTCCCTGTAGAAAAACATCCTGGGAGGCTAGATGATCAGAAGGTAGCTTGTGAGCATGAAATCAGAACAAGGAGAGTTGGCTGGATAACTCATGTGTTTAAGGGCATCAGGCTCCAATGGTCTGATAGATCTGTCTCGACAATAAGGAGAACTGGGCATGTTTGCGTCATTTTATCTTCCTAGACACGTTGTTCCCCAGTCAGTGCTGGAGGTATAGTGGTAATTCATGCCATCCTTTCTCTCATACTCCTTACTGACTGATTCATTTTCTCCTGAACTCATTCTTTCTTGAGATATGTGATTTTTAACAATATAGTAACAGCCGGATTCTTTTCCCTTCTGCTTCTGGCATAGGGAATACTTTTTCTTCCTTAAGGTGCTTTTCATATAAAAGGGATTTCATATAACTGTGCCGGTTTTAAGGTTTAACGCTTGGCTTTTAGGACTGTATTTTTTTTCATCCCTGACTTCAGGCAGTTCTGTCTTCATTTCACAAAATGAAAACAGGCTCAAGGAATGTTAATAACTTGGGAAGAAGGACTCCACATGTTTACTTCTCTTCAGAGTTTTTGTTTATTTGTTTGGATGCAAGTATAACGTTCTTCTTCCTACTATGTTATACCTACCACATCTGCCTTATTGAAATGCAAACATTTTATAATTTTAAGGCAGCATAATAGTAATTTCCTGCCAAACTCCTTAACCTGACCTACAAAATACTACAGAACCTGCCTCTTAGGTCTCTTTCTGACTTCATTTTCTCTCTCTCTCCCACTCACTCCTCTTTAGCCACACTCACGTGTTCTGGCCTCAGGGACTTTATATGTGCTTTTCCCTTTGCCTGGAATGTTCTCCCCTTGGATCTGCCCTGTGTTTTGCTCCTTCACTTCATTCAGAACTCCACTCAAATAAAATCCCCTATCTAAAATTACACCACTCTCATCCCCATCCCAGTACCTCACTTTACTTTTCCTCATGACACTTCACACTAAGTTATTATATCTCACTTAAATTTTACATACTTATTTTGTTTATTTTATTGTCTGACTCTCCCACTGGAACATAAGTTTCAAAGAAGCTTTCTTTGTTTTATTCACTGCTATATCCTCAGTCTTTTGAACAATCTCTATCACATCGGAATACTGTGGAATAAAAAAGTGCGTGTAGGGCACTTAGCATCACTTCTGGTCTTTAGTAAGTGGGTGATAAATATTACTTTGTTGTCTAACACCCATGCACTCATTGGTTCATTTATTAAGCAGGTTTCTCTTGTGTGGTTATTCTGGGTACAGAGTAAGTGTTTATTAAATACATGTTGAGTGAAGAAATAGATAAATGAATAATGAACTACTATGGAAGTTGAGAGGAGGAAAAAGTCATTTCCAATTGGATCAGATATCAGGAAAGGATTCCTGGAGAGGGTAGCATTTATACTAGGTCTTGAGGGGTGAGTTTCATTCATTTCTGTGGGCATGGGGATAAAAGACATTCAATATACATTTATTATATGTTCTATGGCACTCTCTGTTCTTCAATTTTAACATTCTAGAACCATCCTAGGAAGTAAGCTCCATGAGGGCAGAGACTGTTTCTGTATAATTCGCCTTGATTTATATAATCTAATATTTTGATGTATCTAGTGTGTGTGTGCACACGCGCGTGTATGTATGTGTGTGTCAAGTTATACGTATGTGTGTATATATATATTTTTTATTCATTATATGCTGATATATACAGTTGATCCTTGAACAGCATGAGAGTCAGGTGTGCTGACCCTTCATGTAAATACGAGTATCACTTATAGTCAGCCCTCCCTGTACGTGGTTCCTCTCTATCCAAGGATCCACATCCATGAATTCAACCAATTGTGGATCATGTAGTATTGTAGTATTTACTATTGAAAAAATCTGCATGTAAGTGTACTCGTGCAGTTCAAACCTGTGTTATTCAAGGGTCAACTGTATGTATAATGAATGAATAGACACAAACAAAAAATAAAGTGTTACAAAATTTACAAAAGATGAGATTCTGATAAATGTGACACTAAAGGTTCTAAGTGAAGAGGTAAAATAGAAGTTAGGCTTATTTTATGATTTTGCCTATGAGTTAGTATTAGGGTTGTCAATGAGATTAAAATCTTATTTGTCAATTTTAGAAGACCCTTTTTTCTCTATAAGGGAGAGCTGGAGTGATTAATATGTACACAATTTAGAATGAGTTTCAAATTAGCATAAAGGTTTATTATGGAATGTTGATGTTAGTACACTTACCTCATAATCATTTTTTAAAATTAGAGTTTCAAAAAAATCAGTGGTTAAAATGGCTCAGAAAGTTTGAATAATTCCCTTAATGTTGTAATGAGACCTTATTTGTCTTATGATGTATTTAGTAGTTAAGCTCTGAACCACTATATTACCTTAGGATAATTTAAAATCATATATCTTTATGATAGGAAATCCCCCCCTTGGGAATACTTCATAGCAGTATATTCCTATACAATAGACACTGGTATTTCTTATATCTCCATTAGTCATATGTACAACACAGGATTTAAGCATTCTTTATTTTAATGGCCGAGTCACTCAGCTAGTATATGGCTGAAGAGGAACTTATAGTCAGATGTTATGAATCTAAATATGATTCTTATTTCACCTCACCACAGCACCCATGGCAAGGAAAAAGTGTTTACATTTTCCTTGGGAGATTTTTTCCTCTCCTTACCTGGGCATCAAGTTACCAAAGAGAAGATTTGCAAACCCTTGCCTTGGGGATGAATAACTGTAATGGCTATTTCAGCACAACTAAAAGGGTAGATTTGCCAGTTCTAAACACTTCTTTGTTCATCAGTTTACCTGGCAGAGCATAAAATGCAGTGAATGCTTAACTATTTTTTCAGGTTAATTGTTCCCTTCTATATTCTGAACTTTAAAAACAACATATGGTAATACTTGGTTTTACAACCATATTACAGCTAGCATGAAATGTTTATTAATTGTGCCTGATAAACTATAATTTTCCAAGCCTACTTGAGTCAGAAAGCGTGGTGTAGTTAATTATTTACACAACTCAGCCAGTGATATTGTGTTAGATAGAAATTTATAGCAATAGAAGGATTGGACATCACAAAATTCTATTTACTTTCTCTCCAAGCCAATGATATTTATAAGAATATTATGACACATGGGATTTTATTGGGCTTTTTTAAGATTTTAATTCCCCCATGTTCTAATCTGAGGTAGGTTATCTTTTGCAGGATAATTGTGTGTTGTTCATTTAAGTTGTGGATGTGATGCTGAAAACAAGTGGTGATTAGGAAATTAGGAAAATTCTGGATGTACCTTGAAGGCCAATGAAGGGGGACACCAAAGAGGGCCAGCATCAGATTAGATGGTGACTTCAGAGCCTGACAAGAAAGCAAAGAAAGGAAAAGCCAGGTGTTCTCTATGGTCTATCATAGCTATTTTGGACAGCAATCCTTTGAATATCCATACCTTTACCTTTTGGATGTTTCCTCTCAGTTTTGATATTTACAGATTTATTCAGAAAGGTGAAATTTACCATGAAGCCATATTATTCTAGATGCATTTCTAATTTCCATCCACTTATTAAACAAACTTTTTTTAATGCATTTATTCTTACAAAATCTTACAGACGTGGGTTGAGGGAGATGAAAAAGTCATTATTCTTCAATGAACTTTCTAAGTGGATCTGGATAGTAACTCTCTGTGATGGTTAATTTTATGTGTCAACTTGACTAGGCCATGGTACCCAGATATTTGACCAAAAACTGGCCTGGGCTTTCCTGTGAACGTATTTTTAAAATGAGATTAACATTTAAATCAGTAGACTTTGAGTAAAGCAGATTACCCTCCGTAATGTGTGTGGGCCTCACCCAATCAGTTGAAGACCTTAATAGGAAACAGTTGACCTTCATGGAAAAAGGAATTCTGCCAGCAAGCTGCCTTTGGACTTGGACTGCAACTCTTTTTGGGTCTTCAGCCTGCTGGCCTACCCTGCAGATTTTGACTTAACAGTTTCCACAATCATGTGAGCCAATTCCTTAAAAGAAATACCTCTCTGTGTACACACACACACACATACACACACACACACACACACACACACACCCCTTGTTGGTTCTGTTGTTTCTCTGGAGAGCCCTGACTAATACACTCTGTATAGGCCAAGTGGAAACATCACTAATGAAGTCATAGTTTGTTTTAATTAATCACATTTATTACAACTGTAATCTTTATTTTAGATAATACTCTATAAATTTTTTATGATCTGTGGTTTTCAAAGGGCTTTCACATGAATTTTCCTATTTGTGGTTTATAAAACTTTGGACAGAAAATTAGGACAAAGTATAATTAACCCCATTTTATAGATTTGAAAGTGTCATCCAGAGAGTTTATTACTGATTCAGAATCAGCTGTGAAGTGATAACATTGGCTTTAGTACTCAGATTTCCTTCTTTATCGTGTAAACCCTTTCATGAGATGTTGCTGCATCTTTGGGGGATATGAGAATGTTAAGTCATGGCAGAAGCTATATAGCTCTCTCTCTATATATATATAGAGAGAGAGAGCTATATAGCTATATAGCTGTAATATATATATATATGTTACCTATATATCAGTATTATATCAGAATAATGAAAACTGAAAAAAAAATCTATGCACCTTGTAAGAAAAACATTAAAAAGGAAATCTACAAGTTACATAGGGAAATGTCAGTTCAAGCGCAGGGAGATGGCTACTTCTAATGCCCCATCCGGACAGCACAAGGTACTTTCTTGTATTGGTTTAGGTAAGAGGGGAGGTTCTCTTTTATTCCTGTGCTTGAGCTTAATGCTGTTTGTTGGAAACAGAGAAAATCAAACATAGTTATGTTTTAAGGTCTTGGAAATCAGGAATACTAAGCAATATTTTGTTAGAAGTATGTAGAATATCAGGTGCTTTTATTATTCACACAGCTCAGTTAAGTGTTGATCCTTAACATCAGAAATTAGCACCTTGGTTACACTTTTTTTAAGGCAGCCATCTTTGAAAAAGTCACAGCTTTACCATTGGCTTGGTAAAAATCTGGCATGGGACAATAAAACAAGGTAGGCATAAATAATTTAAGCACTATGAATTGTCCTATCAGAAGTTAATTTCCACTACAGTAATCTTCCAGTTCCTATTGCCTTCTCTTGTGATGCTTTTTTTCATGCCTTCCATTATAGCCCTAAACTTTGGCTTTGACTATGGGTGGAACATTAAAATCCTTTAACTAAGGGATTTTAATGTGAAGCTGGTTTTTGGAAGTCTGCTCCTTACCTCCTCAGCAACAGCAATGATTAGTATATGAAAACAAAAATGTGTGTAGAGTATCAAGCTTACAACTGGAGGTTAAAAAAAATCATTGTCAATTACACCACAATAAAGCTGAAAAAAAAACCCCAAATCAAGCTTACAACTGGAGGTTAAAAAAAATCATTGTCAATTACACCACAGTAAAGCTGAAAAAAAAAACCCCCAACTTTTTGACTGAAGAATCAAGGGATTATAAAGTAGAAAACATTTGACATTAGCATTGACTAGGGAAATGAGTTGATCCACACTGTGCTGGAGGTTAGCAGCTTTCAGCCACTGTGCCTGAGTCATATCTGCCTCACCTCATCCTGGTCTTGAGAGAGTGCCAGGCACAGAGAAGGCGCTGGATGAGTCATTGCTCCATGTATGAACAGATATTTAATGTCAGTGAAAGGCTCTTTCTGGGGCATACTCTTCATTTCATACATATGATAAACTGGGTAGTACGTATGTTCAAAGTTAGCCTTAGTAAGTAAAAATAGCTCCTGCTTGAAGACCTGCTTGGTGATGTTCTGCTGGAAGTCCAAAGACAGTGAGAGTATCTGAAATGCCTTCCTCTGGGAGTGTCCTTCATCTGCATAACTAAAGTGAATTCCTGGGTTAGGGACCATTCAGGTTTCCTGGATGTTTGTTAACGGCTTCCTATACCATCTATAAATATTTTCTAAATGTGTTAGCATAATTAGAACTCTTCTTATAGCCAAGGGAAAGTGGGCCATTTCTCTCCTTTTGTGATGCTGATCAGCCTCCCACTCAGCTATTGCAGCTCTTGTGTGTGTGTACTTCAAAATGTTCTAGATTTGAACAAAACCTCTCCCAGGAACTTGGGGCAGGGTTATTAGGTGGCAAGTGAATTCTTCTGTTTCTAAAGCAGGGCATTTGCTGCAGTGGGAAGCACACTGCACTAGGAATCAGGAGACCTGGATTCTACTTGTAGAAGTTCTGTGGGGTTTGCATGATGTTTTGTTTCTCTGACCTAAATTTCCTTTTTTATAATTAAAAAGATTGGTTTAAGTACTCTGACTAAATGATCTCATAGTTTGTTAAAGGGTTTTCCAGATGAGTGTTAACTCCAGGTGTTAGAATGTGAGGTCTTGCAATCGAGTTTAGAGATTGAGTTTTGGAGCCTACTAAACCTTCACAGGCATTGTATCCACTACATACAATGTGTATTTTGGTATTTTACAAACTCATCTGTAAAATTGGCAAAATAATAGCTCCTTCCTTATAATGTTATTCTAAGGATTAAAGCATATGTTGGATTTGAAATGATTAGCAAATAGCCAGGCTCAGGTAACACTAAACAAATAGTGTTTATTAGGAGAGAGAGAGAGATATTATTACTAAACATTCAAAATCAACTGACACTTTAACCTTCACAGTGAGAAATGAAATGCAATGAAAAAGAATTGATTCCAAGCCTATACTGTGGGTAAGTATCACTGACTGCTGTACAAAGTATGCATGTAGAAAAGTCAATTTTCTATTTCTCAGCATATAGAACAATTTAAGATAATTTTTTTGTACCCCAAATCTGATTTTTGCTTAGGGGTGCCAGGGCAGGCTTACATATGTAAATACTTCTTAAAACTTAAAAAGAATATAAACCTACATAGTCATTCTAGTAGAAGAATGATATAGATGTGTGTAAATGTGTGTGTCTGTTGGTGTGTTTATCAGTTATTACTTTTTAATATTTTTTTCAAATGATGCATATTCCCAAGTTTGAAAAACAAAAGAAGTGAAATATCTCTTTCACCTGGACTCATTTACCTATATCCCTACAATCTCCTCAAACTTCCCCCACAAAATTTAACTACTTTTGTTAGTTTCCTGTGTGTTTTTCCAGGGTTTCCTTATCCAAACTTAATTCTTACCTTTGTTTTCAGAAAAGATAGCATATTCCACACCTTTATATATCTTGCTTTTTGACTTAATTTTATACTTTATAAATCTTTCTGCATAGTTTCCATCCCACCTGCTCTTCTTTCATTGTGACTTTGACACTCTTCCTATCAAGAGATAATTCCATGTTCCTTTTCCTTGAATCTGAATAGGATTGTGACCATGGAGGGAGTGATACTGTGATTAGCATAGGACAAAAAAAGCAATACAGGTTCCTCCTGGCTTTCTTTTTAGTATGCTGCTCTTGGAACCCAGCCACCATGCTGTAAGGAAGCCTAAGAGGCCAGATGAAGGTATTGCAGCTTCAGCCCCAGCTGAGGTTACAAAAGCCAGCCTTCACACCAAATTTATGAGTGAGCAGACCTTCTCCTTATTTCAGCCTCAAGGAGTGGAGTCAACTCCCAGTTGAGGCCCCCACAACTGATGGAAGCATGATAAGCTGTTCCTACTCTGCCCTTTCTGAATTCTTGGCCCAGAGAACCCATGAGCATAATAAAATGGCTGTTGTTTTGTATCACTAAGTTTGGGATGGTTTGTTATATGGCAGTAGTAACTAGAACAGAGAGTTTGTGTGTCCTTTTTTTTTTGCAGCTTTGTAGTATTCTACTTTAGAGTTATACCATATTAAACTATAGTTGACCCTTGAACAACACAGAGGTTAGGGGCATTTACACTTTACATGGAATCAAAAATCCATGTGTAATTTACAGTCAACCCTCCATATCTGTGGTTCTTCCGTATCCGAGGTTCTGTATCCATGGATTCTACCAACTGTGGATCGTGTAGTACTGTGGTATTTGCTATAGAAAAAAAAATTGTATATAAGTGGACCAGTGCAGTTCAAACCCATGTTGTTTAAGGGTCACCTGTATATTCCCATAGGTGATGACTTGGATAGATACAATTTTTGGCTTTTGAAAAAAATTCTCTAACAAATAACCTTGTAAATATATCATTTTAGATAAATTCAGGCATATTTACAAATAAATTTCTTGAAGTGGGATTTCTGGGGCAAGGGTAGATGAATTTGTAAGTTTGATTAACATTTCCCAATTGGCTTTTATAGGTGTTGTATTCTTCTACACTCACACTTGCAGAATCTAAGGGCGCTTATCTCAATATAGTCTTGCTAAAGTATGTTGTGGAACTTTTTTGTACAATATAATAAGTAAAAACAATAGTATCTTGTAACTATAATTTGCATTTCTTTTATCATGTGTAAATTTGAGCAACTTTTATATGAATATCCTTTTATGTAAATTATCACTTTAGATTCTATTTTGATTTCTAGGTTCTTACATATATTAAATAAATTAGTCTTCTATCTACAAAATGATTTGCAGATAGTTTCCTTATTTGTCACTTCCTTTAACTTTACAATATTTTGTGTGATGTTGAAGATTTTGATTTTTATGTGGTTAAAGTTATCAATCATTTATTTTATGGTTTCTGGATTTTGAGTCAATCAAAATGACCTTCCTTCTCCAATGTAATCAAATATTTCTGTATCAGTATATGTGATTTTATATGTGTTTTATATATAACATGTATGTTTATATAAATATATCTAATGGTTTTATATAGTCTCAAATTATATATTTAATAAACAAATGAAAAGTAAATATATATCAGTTTTATATATAAACCTATGTCAGTTTTATATATATATACTAGTTTTATAATAATACATAAATCAGTAAATCAGTTATATATATTGATAGAATTGTAAAATATCCATTGAATACTATTGAACGCTATACATTAAATATTATTTAAGGAGTTTTTTTTTTTTACCATATTAAGAAATAGATATTGAGAAATGTGACATTAGGAAGGTGGCAGAATAGGAGTTTTCAGGCCTTATTTCCCATACCACCACCAGAAACACTGATTTTAACAACCACCTACAGAAGAGAGTACCTTCGTGGGAGTGTAGGAGTCCAGCAGAGAGGTCCCAGCACATTTTTGGAGCAAAAAATCTGAGAATAGATGCATTGCAGAGGGTAAGAAGAACAGTTGTTCTCCACCTGCATCACCCCTCTCCCAAGGCAGCGGAGCACAGTGCCAAGAGTGACCACCTTCTCTTCCAGGGGAAGAAGAGAGTATAGTGAGTGTCCTGCTTCCCCAACCAATCAGGGCGTTGCCCAAGAGGCTCACTTATTTCTCATCCCACCCAGGACACTGAAGGGATCAGAATACCTGAAGAATCTTACAGGCTGCTAGGATCAGAGAAAAGGGGTGGGGGCTCCCAGAAACCAGGGTACAGAGCTCAACAAAAAGGCCGTGCTTTCTACTAATTGTCTGGTAGACTTTACCAAAAGGACTGCTCATGGACCTCATAGGATGCATCACCTACAGAACACCCCCTCAGTTCCCTCAGTCACCCCCATGTACTCCCAGCACTCTGCATGTTCCTTCCTCACTCATAGCTAGAGCTCTGTGTGTGCCTCACTGGTCCCCCTGAATCTCTGCAGATTATGCATGAGCTCTCACTGACAGCTAATTCAACTCTGCTGTGTTGAGGGAAGGTGCTTGACTTTGAATACTTCAGGGCACTGCCCTGGGAAAATAAACAGGTTCTCAGCATCTGACCTGGCTTTGTGGGATTGAGAGAAAGCATACAATTCTAAGACTTACCCTGTAAGAAGGACAAGCTTGTCTCCTTTAGGCATCAGATAGCAGCTGGGAGAAACAGCTGGAAACTTCTAGGAGGATAGGAAGATGTGAATGGGGCTATCAAAGGAGAGAAAGAAGTAGAGAAAGGAACCAGAAATAGGGTTGCTCAGGATAGGATCCCCCACTACTCTGCCTCTTCAAAGAAAGCAAAAAACAAATAAAACATTTCAGCTTGGAAAGCCAGTTCTAAGAGGGAAATTTATAGTTATAAATACCTATGTTAAGAAAAAAGAAGGTTCCAAAACAACCTAACTTTACACTTCAAGGAAATGGAGAAAGATGAACAAACTAAGCCCAAGGTGAGTAGAAGGAAGGAAATAATAAAGATTAGACCAGAAATAAATTAGAGAGTAGGAAAACAATAGTAAAGATAATAAAACTGAGCTGTTTTTTTGAAAAGACAACAAAGTCAACGAGCCTTTAGCTATACCAATAAGAAACAAAGAGAGAAGACTCAAATACATAAAATCATAAAAGAAAAATGAGACATTACAACTAATTCCACAGTAAAAGATCTTGAGACTGCTACGAACAACTAGGTCACATTGAAAACAGAGAAGAGGGAGAACGTATCTTGCTCAATAGTAAGATAAATTACAAAGCCATAGTAACAGAAATAATCAGTGATTGTGTGGTAATGAACAAACAGATCAGTGGACTAGAGATCAAAAACTGAGCACTCAGAAACATTTTCATGGTTATAAGGATGCTTTATATACCCATTAGCTTTTTGGATTTCTGTTTCTATAAAGTACATATTCATAAATGTCTTCATTTTTCTATGGGGTTTTTGTTGGTTTCATCTTTTTTTCTAACTTGAAGAAGTTCATTGGTATTTTATAAATAAGTCACTTGTCAGTTTTAAACATAAAAAGCATCTTCTTGTCTGTCACTTTCCTTTTAAATAGGTCAAGATGATATGTTAAAGGTAACTCCAGGAGAATAAAAGAGAATGCTGAAATTTTCCAGAGAAAGTTTTTGCTTGAAGAAGTGATGAAGGACACTATTAGAATAAAATGTACCTAATTATCTAGCTTAAGGCAAATGTTGGTGAAATGTTAGGATGAACTATAAGACTTCAGAGACATTTTGTACAGTAGCAGGCCCTTTTGAGGCTGTATCCCTAGACCTTATTAAGGTGTCCTGTCACTCTCCCTTGCCTTGAGGGAATACTTGGGGAGAAAGTTAGGAATTTGAGATAAGATAAAGTCTCAAATCCTTTGTCTGGCACATCAGGCCTTTCGGGTCTGCCTAGCTCTGTCTCTCTCTCTCATCTGTCTCTGTTCACCACATGACTTTATACTTCAGCCATACTAATTGACTATTAGGTTATTAAAATAAATTCTGGCACACAGCTTAACTGAAATCATTTTCTAGATTGCTTTTTCTTATTTTGTAATGAAGCTGATATTGGACTGCTTCTGGTCATACCTGAAACCACTGCCAAAACTGACTTTCAACTCTGTATTTCACTGAAAACACTGTGTGTGTGTTCTCTTCTGCTATGGATTGACTTGTATCCCGCTAAATTCGTATGTTGAAGTCTTAACTTCCAGTACTTCAGACTTCAGAATGTGACCTTTTTTGGAAATAGGTTGTTGCAGATATAATTAGTCAAGGTGAGCTCATTAGGGTGGGTACTAATCCTTATATGACCAGTGTCTTTATAAAAAGGGAAAATTTGGACTCAGAGACACGTGTAGCGAGAACTCCATGTGCAGAGATTTAGGGAGGAGATGGCCATTTATAAACCTAGGAGAGAGTTCTGGAACAGATCTTTCCCTCATAACCCTCAGAAGGAATCAACCCTGCTGATATCTTGATTTCAGGCTTCTAGCTTCCAGAACTGTGAGACAATAATTTCTGTTTAAGCTACCCTGTTTCTGGTACTTTATTATAGCAGCCTTAGCAAACTAACATACTTTCTGTCTCTCAAATTAGCAATTAGCTTCTTTTGAGCACCACTGTGATAGAGACATAGTGACATTTGATTGTTTTTACTTCATTGTAAAATGACATATATCTTATATACAGTTACTTGGTATGTAACAGTAAGTAGAGAACCACAAACCACATTTAGACGTGGGTGCTTGGAATACATTTAGTCTTACTTATCAGCTAGCTAACTATTTACTACAGGCATCCTCAATAAATAATTAAAATTTAGATCTTATAAAAATGATTGTAGATTACTAAATGTCATGGACTTGCTGAGTCACTTGCTTATAGTTGAAGCTGGTAATTTAAAATCTGCATGCTAAGAGTCTACTTGTAATAGTTCTGTAGTGGACCAGAAATAAATGAACCTGAGACAGAGTGAGAAAGAGTAGAGAAAACCTGTGGAGTAGATGTTACACACAGTTCATTCATTCATTCATTCATCAGTTTAGTAAATTCTCATCGTATCAGGTGTTATGTGATGATTCAAAGATATAAAGATAAAGATGATATAACTCAGTGGGAGAAGAGCTATGGGAACAAGGAGAAGGAGAGACTCTGTGTAGAGGAGATGGAATGGAGGAAAAGGGAAGTTTTGAGTTGTGAACTAAGTAGCCAGAGAGGAAAGGGAGGGGAGGACTTCTATTTCAGGCAGAACAAACAGTATATTCAAATGGATACAGGCTTGGGAAATCAGACGTGTTGAAGACTGGTGCCAGGTCAAGGAACTTAAATATAAGATGTGTTTAAAAAAATAGTAGGAGATAATACTGGAGCGGTAGAATGAGACAAGTTTGGGTGGAATCTTGAATGCCACGCAAAAGGCTCTGGGCTTTGCTTTTCAGTCAATGATAAGCCTTTGTTGGGGGTAGGGGGGAAAACTGTGGTAGTGACGCAAGTAGCCCATGGTGAATGCAGAAGGCCCACTGTAGGAGAAGACCTTGTGCTTTCTACTTGACCTTTCTCCAGATCCTCGAATGGAAAAGCAAAAGCTTCCATTCCTTTCATACATAAAGTTATCCATGGTATATTGAAAGTGTGAGAAGTAGAGATTGTCCTTTCATGTCACAAACTTTGAGATCCTTTTAGGATGAGCAGTATAGTGTCCCAGGCCTTACGGTGGAGTAAGGGTGATGACCTGAGATTGACTTATATACTTTATTTTTGAGAAGTTACAGTTGAGGGAGTGGAGGGACTCTAAAGCATGCCTTTAGATGAGAATACAGAGAGACTATGCTCAGTGCCTAAGCAAGGGACTGGAAGACAAAACTTAAAAGAGAGGGAGAAGTTTTTCCAAGGAAAGAGTCAGGGAAAGCTTTACTTGGCTTCAAGTAGAGATGAGTGAGCTCTTCAGAAGAAATTTCCTTTTGGGGAAACCAAGGCAACAGATCTTTCCTTAATTTAGCAATAAATGGACATATTCGGGTCAGTCTGGATTCATGCTTTTAATCATTAGAATATGCTTTCCCTGTCCTTCTCAGAAAATGGGTTGATTTCAATGACCAGTACAACTCTTCCTATCACAATGTCATTAGATTCTGCAGCCCAAACCCTAACATCCAAGACAAATCTTATTCCCTGTACCTTGAAACCATGGGGTAAAATTTGTGTAATTCAAGTCTTTCAGCTGGAAGCTACTTCCTAGATTAATATCTTATTTTCACAAGTAGCAGCAAAATATAAGATTTTTGCTCTAGAAACAGAATGTAAACCTTGTATGCTTACAGCCATGACTTTAAACTTCCTTTACTGAGTCCTCTGTTATTGGAGGGCAATTTGATCTCAAGCTCTAAGGCTCCACCCAGGTCACGAAAGGTCAAGCTGATGCAGAATGTGAGGTTGCATTTTGAAGAGTGCAGAATGCTTGCACGCCTAGATCTGGGGCCAACTATTTAATCTGACGGGCCCAATGTGAAAAAAAAATGAGGGGGCCCTTGCTCATAAAGCAGGAAAAAGTGCCATTATAGATATGAAAATAAAAAGTGTTTTCCTTTCTTTGGTTGTTTCTCTCTCTCTCTTGACTTATAGTGTTTTTAAAAATTTTTACTATTTAATGTCATTCTAAGTATGGACAGAATAAATTGTAAATAATTTGCATGAATTTTACCATTCATCTTCATATTGTACAATCTCAGTTTAATGGAAATATAAAAGCATTGAAGTCATACATGGTATCACTAAAATTACACAGTTCATATTTCTCAGTAATGCAAATACTTGCATGAGAGGACATATATGCGCAAAATAACTCAAACGTGTTTATTTTAAGTCCACGATGCAGGCATATCTACCAACATTGTCTACCTTTAGTTTATTGATGAGTAAGGAAGGACTGAAAGGTAAAGGAACTATACAGGTAAGTAACATGAGTAAGAATAGATTTCTTTGGTCACTGTGTCTCTTAGAATACCATTGTCTTCTTTCTGAGTTTGAAGCAAGTTCTTTTTCTAAAGGAAAGCATAGCCTCTTGGGACTATCAGTGCTCCTGCTTATTTAGTTGTAGATGTAACATGCTGATCTTACACTTGCTTTGAGTCTGGTTGAACTCCCATTGTTCTTGAATTCACCGAAATTCTGTGCTCATGG
Organism: Balaenoptera physalus; assembly: GCF_965194825.1. Taxonomy (NCBI): domain Eukaryota; kingdom Metazoa; phylum Chordata; class Mammalia; order Artiodactyla; family Balaenopteridae; genus Balaenoptera; species Balaenoptera physalus. The sequence goes on along the minus strand of NC_138894.1, from coordinate 70,564,669 downwards.
AGCATCTCCAGTGCTATATGCAAATAGGATGTCAAGGAACAGGGCAGAGATGCATATTCACATATTGCACTTAACTCCTTTGTTCACAACTGTGCTCCATCATCCCTTTGGACTTAACTCTAAAACACATGCTCAGTGATAAATTATGAAGAATTTCAAGACAGTGACAACAGAGCATAAAAGAAACACAGGGGCCTTTTGAGTGTGGGCTCCTGCGAGGCCGCCTAGGTGGCACACCAAGGAATCAACCTTGCCTGGGCCAACTTCAAGGACTCCCACTTTGAGCATCACTTGATGATAATGGCACTGTACCTTGATGAAAAAGGAGAAATGCTGCAGTGACAGAGGGTTCAGAGATGAAGAACCTAGAGCCATCAATGAACAGTTTTATCAGCTTCTTCACTGAGGTGAATGCTGATGCCAATTTTAATTCTGGTGAGCGGGAAGGCAATGGAAGGTGCTGGTAATTGTTCTGCAGTGGCATTCAAGAGCTCTGGTTTTAGCTTTGCCACCACTGAGCATGACACAACTTCTCTGAGTGCCAATATGCTCATCTGTAAAATGAGGATAATACTGACTACCTTATACAGCTGCCATGAAAAGTAAATAGTGGATGACATAGGCACATATTAGGTGGTAATAAATGTAGTTTTTTATTCCCACTCTGGAGATTTTATTTCCACTTTGTTGATTCTGTGCTGCAAGAACAGTAAATCAATACCAAGCTTGGTTCTGGAGAAAATCTGGAACAAGTTTTGAAGGCTTCTGCCACGTGGTTCTAGAGCTTTGGTCCCAAGGATAGTAGCAGGCTGATTGTCCAGGGAGGTTATGTCTCTTGGTATTCATTAGGTTTTAGAATCTCAGTGAATTATTAAAATTATATTTTTGGTAATGACTAATTACTTAATTATGAAATTGCCTATGTGGGAAAAATGAACAGTTGTGTGCATAAATTATACCTTCGGACTTCTGTTATAACCTATGGCTAAAGTTGCCTAGGGCATATGTATATATGTAACCTATTGTTTCACTTTCTGCAAATGAATTTTATTCAGTTTTCCTCATTTTTTTGTATATAAATATGTCCACTTGCCATCCATTTCCTCGAAGGCTAAGGGAACCAACAAATATTGGACAGTGGGCTGCTTAGATTTCCTATCACCCTCCACCAAACTGGTACAGTATTTATTTGTGCTTAGTTTTCTTTTAATTCTGTAAATCTGCAGTTGTTGCAATCTCTGATGTATGACTACATGGGTCTATAAGAATATATTCTTGGCTGGGGAAATGACTACATGGTCCATTTTACACTTGACATCTCAGAGGAGAAAGTACAGCTCTCCAAAGGACAGGAGGAAGAAGAGGAAGGGGGAAGGAATCAGAGAGAGACATGAGAGGCACTTGGCATCTAAGGAGGCACTAGACAGGCTGGCTGCTTTGCCAGAGCCTCAGGCTGGGGCTGAGAACCAGAAAGGAGTTCCACACACACAGAGAACTTCAAAGGACCTGGCCTGGCCTGGGGATTTTTTAACATAGAAGGTTCTTCCAGATCCTACCTTTTCCTCCCACAGGCATTCTTCCTCTGAAACACGTAGCTAGTTTCAAACCATGCTTCATGTCTGCATTGAAAATAGTATTTTTGAAACCGTAGCCATTTCCATTTCTAGGCCTAGGAAAGTGGAACTAAATATTTTAAAAGAGTGGAGTAATTCATAAAGCAACTTAATGGTTTTCTTCTCTTTAATTCCAAACTCCCTCAGAAGCCTAGTTCTTTTCTGACATTAAGTGAAAACGTGGGGCGTTTCCCAAGTTTCTGTAGTTTCCCCATGTAGTACATTAAAAAAAAAAAAGTAAAAGTGTTACCTCCAGGGTAATAAAAATTCCATACTTCATTCTGAGTTCATACTCCCTTCCTTCAGTTGGGGACCTGTTGAGGTAGGAAGTATTTTTTCTCTTTCTCCCATCCCCATGTGTTTTACTTCTCCTCGTCGGTTCCTTCTCACTACGTAGCCTCTGGCTCCAACAAGGTTAGAATGAAGGCATGCAGGATTGGTAGGTGGTAGAAAACATCTCTGTTGACTAATACTTTTTTGAACTGGCATGTTGCCCTTTCTGGGCTTGATAGTTGCTCACAGCTGATGTTCTCTCATGGGCTGCTTTCATATGTTTATGGAAAACCCCACTTCCCCAGAAAGGATCCACTTCTTAGGAGGGTGTGAGGTACCTCCTTGGAATGGCCTTTTAAGTTAAAGCTGTCTTTTTGGACAGAAACTCAAATTACCCCATGCTCTATCGTGGTAAGTGGTTCATATTTAGGCCCTTGGCACGTATTATTTTGCTGCTGGCCGATGGGGTTTAATCCCATTTCAACATGCTGTTGCATGTTGGTTAAAATGGGCAAAATGAAGGGATGTAGCATGGTGGTTAAAAGCAAAGGCTTTGTGGTTCAAGTCCTGGTTCTGCAACTAAATAGCTGTATGACTTTGAGCAACTTAACTTCTCTGAGCCTCGATTTCTTTATCTATAACGTGGAATGATAGTACCTAATTCAGAGGCTTGTTAGGAGGGCAAAATGATTAAAAGATCTAGCACATATACACTCAACCAACAGGTGATACTACATCTGAACTACAATTTCTTAGCAGTGATGTGGTCCTGGATTTACCTGTGCTGTGAGAAGAAGCAGGTGGTTCAACCTGCTCACCTTTACATGCATAGTTATGAAACCAGTTTTCAAAATCACTCCATCCAGCCATTTAAGAAGAGTTCCTTATTTTCTGGGCAATGTTTGTAATTTCCAAACTATCTTTATTTATAATTTCTCATGTCATCTTGGAGATATCCCTGTAAGGTAGGCAAAAAGGATATGATTCTTCTTTTTGCAGATAAGGTGTTTTTTTAAAAAAATTTCTTCACTGTTTTGGCTGCATTGGGTCTTAGTTGCGGCACGCAGGCTCTTCATTGTGGCACATGGACTTCTCTCTAGTTGTGGCGTGTGGGTTTTTTGCTCTCTCTAGTTGTGGTGCACAGGCTCCAGGGTGCATGGGCTCTGTAGTTTGCGGCACTCGGGTTCTGTCGTTGAGGCGTACCAGCTCAGTAGCTGCGGTTCGTGGGCTTAGTTGCCCCACGGCATGTAGGATCTTAGTTCCCCGACCAGGGATGGAACCCACGTCCCCTGCACTGGAAGGAGGATTCTTTACCACTGAACCACCAGGGAAGTCTCCAGATAAGGTGTTTGAGTTGTAGCAGGGACAAAGGTCATAATGACAGTGCTGGACTCAGAACCTAGGTTATCTGCCTTCCCAGTGCTTTTCAGGCTGTGTTGGCTGCCCTCCTCTGTCATAACATCATTTGTTAAATGAACTCTGCATTAAGGTGGAAGGATGCTATTCCCTGTGGTGACAGTTCAGTGGGAGGCTTTAGAAGAGAGAAAAGTTTCTTGCATGGGTTTTCATCTGCGCAGGTGGCCTTCCCAAGTGAGTGCACAGGAATGCCTCTGGTGCGGTACAAGCCTGCTGTGTCCCATTAGGGCACTAGTCCCTCCTTACCTTCAGACAGCGCCAGTTTCTTTAAAAATTACCCCGTTGACATGCCATTAACAGAGCAGAACATGTTGACATCCAGCTGTTGCTTTCATTACCTATTTGTTTTAATTGGTCTCACACTGTTTTCCCCTCACTGTTTTGTACCGTGTTGGTTTAACTCTGTCTGCGGTCAGCCTGGCTTGAGCTGTAAACCTTTTATGAGGGGAACTTGCTAATGTGTGGAAAGTCACAGGCAGCTGGCTGGACCCAGCTGGCAAGTCTGGAATATTCCAGCTCCAACCTTAACCATTCAATGATTTTGTTTGCTCTTTCAATATCTCCTTTTTAAAACTTCAATCCCTGAAAATTTAGAGAAGGACTATTTCTCTGGGCAAACCTCTTACAAAATTTATTCTTAAGGTACAAATAACGTATGTTAAACTGAAAATTAGGATGAAGTTGGGAATGAAGGATGTTTGGCAATTATTGCCGTTGGAAAAAAAAAAATCTCAGTGATCCTGAGTTGGGCGATTTGGCGCTAGTCAGTGTCACTAATTAACAACTGAGCAGTGGCCCAGTGCAGACAATGCCCTTGGAGGAGGACAGAAGTCCAGATGGTAGGCTATGATCCAGAAGTTTGGACATCAGTCAAGAATGCAAGGTGATTACAAGGTGACCAAGAAAGATATGACAGCTGGCATTTGCAGAAGGCCCTCTTGGTTGTACCTGCAGGTGGTAACTGCTTACTTGGGGTAGTGAGTAGCTGAGATAACAGTTTGCTTTATCTACAAAGAACCATAAGGTAAAACTTATTCATATCTCATAGCTTAGCTTGGATTCTCAGTTATACTCAACCTGAGCTTTTGTACAGGGAAAAAAGAAAACACACACAAACACATGTACACACACACACACAACAAAAACATGGGGGCAGGGTTCCTTTAGGAACCAATGACTTACTTGTTTGTTTAACCAGTGAGCAACTGCCATCTTCTAAGTACTGTTATAACTGTTCTAGGATCATGTAGAGATGAGGCCATTTCCATCAAGGAATCCATTAGAAGAGATAAACTATCATGAGTAATTTTAATATAGAGTAGAATGTGGTAAGTTTCACAAAGGTTAAAGAAAATAAAGTATCACAGGGATAAGAGATTTCTTCTGAAGGATTTATTTAAAACACCAACAACAATTCTTGCAAAAAAAGAAAAATAGGTTTTATTCTGTTAGGTGCAAATTACCTCAGCTGTCTATTGTACTTACATTCACTAAATAAATAATGCCATCCTAAGCTGTGACAAAAACAAGAGTTCTTTTTTACAAAATTTTGACTTGAAATCTATGTTATTGGTCTGTTTTGATATATAAGGTACAAAAAGATCGGATCCTCATAGAAGGCACAAAATTTACTTATTTATTCTGCCTTAAAAGGTCAAAACTGGACAAAGGGATGTGTAGTTAGCTGATTTGTTCTCCTACATACCCGCTCCATCACCCTGCAGAAAATAATCATTTTTTTAAACTCAAGGTTGATGGATAAAAGGATGAAAAGGAGAAGGATGTGACTTGAATTCACACGTATTGTGTTCCTCAAAATCTGGAAACCTTCATTGTATTGTAAAGGTCTAGATGAAGCACGAAGTAATGTTCAGCTGAAACCATGAAAATTAGCTTGAAAACTCATCAGTACTATAAAGACCCTAATTTCTCTAAATGGCAGTAGATTGAGATTTAGTTTGTCCAAATGCCCTTGGGTAACAAGGATAGGTAAAACCAAAGCAATGTGACACATCTGGAAGTTGCTGAGTTGAATATCAGATGTGAGCAAAACGTCCAAAGCCATGATTAAATACTAGGAGTAGCCCCTCGGTACACTGTTTTTCTAGGCAGGATAAAGTTTTATAAATGTGACCTCAGTACTAAATAAAAGTCATCTTAATTAAAGAGAATTTGCTAATGATAATAAAATCCTGGGATGAGTCTTTGGGCATGATATTCCCTAAGGAGGTGAGCCACGTTTCAGTATATACTGCCAAATATTTTTGAGGTTGAATTGCTCTGGGGCTCATTATCAATGGGTTTTCATCTATTCTTTTTGAATCAATGATTTCCTTTGTTGGATATAGACTGTCTTTGTATTCTCTTGACACTCATAACAAAAGATGATTTAGAAATTCTGTTTGCTAGAAAAATATATCAGGTGAGTCATTCTGTCCATTAACCACCTCTGTTCTTCACTTTTGTGTGCAGTGTGCTCTCTCCAATGGAGTTAACCTAACTCTGTGCTGGGCTCGATTGCCACTTGAAAAGTAAATGTTTGTTTCTAGTCTCAGCAGTTCCTCAATCTCTTTCTCTTTGTACCCACTTCCTTCTCTGGTTCTCCCCATAACCATCCTTATCCAAACTCCCATTTAGGACTTTTAAATCATCAAGGTGAAAAGGAAGAATATTGGATTTCAGAATGAAAACCTTAGCTCTAACACCAAATTCCTTACCAAGAATTTTCCAAACCACTTGGGTATAACGACTGTTAGTCTTTATTCCTCAGTTGTGTTATCTGTTTTTCAGTAACTACGCATCAAATATATACACCTGCCATATATTTTTGTATCTCTTAACTTCACTTTTATTATGTCAGTTACTGAAGGGTCATTCAAATTTGCAGCTGAACCAACCTATCTGAAAGACATGTACCACTGCAAGTTTGTTTGAAATAGAGGCTTGTTCTTTTCTTTTTTAAATGCAAGGCAAGGAATTAACTATAGTAGCCAGTTGATGTTTTCTTTAATTCTAGAAGTGGAGAACATATGTATGTGGTAAACTTTAAGTAGTAAGAGAGTCACACATTTTTAAGATTAAAATAGTTAAGCTGGCAGATGTCTGTGGTGCTATTTATAGTCTTTATTACTGAATGTGTCTGATATTAATTGTGTTAAATGTTAGATGTTAAATCCAGAGGACTGCTCTGACTTACGGACTTGATATATTTTTACTGGATGATCAAATATAACAAAGCTGAGTTTTACCTTCTTGACAAACGTAGATGATTTTTTAAAAAAATTTTATTGGAGTATAGTTGATTTACAACATTGTGTTAGTTTCAGGTGTATAGCAAAGTGAATCTTTTATATATATATATCTCCACTCTTCTTTTTGTAATATTCTTTTCCCATGTAGGCCATTACAGGGTATTGAGTACAGTTCCCTGTGCTATACAGCAGGTTCTTATAAGTTATCTATTTTATATATAGTAGTGTGTAACATAAAAAAAAATTAAAAAGATATTCTGAACTACCTGGGATGCTCTAGTCTACAGCATTAGGGAGACACCTTGGGTAGATAAGTGTGGATAAGCTGTGAAGGGAGGTATTCAAATCTCTACTCTCTCACTAGCTGTTTCTGAGCTTTTTGGTTAATTGTTCAAATTCTTTAAGCCTGTTTTCTCTCATCAGTAAAATGGGGATGATAATTATATTTCTTTCAGACAGTTCTTATGAAAAATTTCATGTAAAGTGTTTAACACATTGCCTAGCACATACTAAGTACTTGAAAAATAGTTATTTCTTTTTGTAGGCAGAATCACAACTATTTTGTAACACACATTTCCAAAACTGAATTAATTTAAGACTTCATGGAAGCATTTAGCCAGTAAGTCATCACTTATTAAAGCAGACACACTGGGGCAATTCTTTAAAATGTTTCTGTTTATCAGAAGTTATCCAGCTAGATATTCTTTAGAGATAGTTCAGCTGGTAACATACACCCCAAACACTTTTAAGGATTTGGATAACACTTTTTTGTTAATATGATGCAGAACTTGAAAACCTCAATCAATCACTGGCTCAAAAAAAATCAAAAGCTCTTGTCCAGAAATAATGCTGAAATAATGACTTATTTTATAGGTGCAAGCATCACTGTGTCTTGACAGTTGATTTAAAGTCTTTGTCTAGTATATCCAATGTCTGGGCTTCCCCAGAGATGTTTCTGTTCATCTATTTTTTTTCCTTTGAATGGGCAACACTTTCTTGTTTCTTTGCATGCTTTGTGATTTTTTCTTGTCAAAAACTAGACAATTAAATATTATAGTATGGTAACTTTGGAAATAAGGTTCTTTTCCTCCCTCAAGGTTTGCTATTCTTGATTGTTGAAGGTTGCAATCAACTGTTTAGTTACTTTTCCAAACTATTTTTGCAATAACTGTATTCCTTGTTATGTGTACTCACTGAGTTTTATTCAGCTAGTGTTACGATAAAAATTTTCTCTATCACACTGGGAACTAAAACAAACAAACAAACAAAACCTACCCCAGTTTTTGCAGATGGCTCCATGCTGTGGCACTTCTTTAACATTTAGCTAGGCCATTTACAACTTTGTCTTAGCCTTCGCTTCATGCCTGCATTGAGCCTAGAGAGCAGCCAAAGGAGAAAGCATAGAGTCTTCTCAGGTACTTTATGAGCATGTATTCTGCCCTGAGTATGAGCATGGCTTCCTAAATTCCTGAGTTTACATGGGTGGGTTTTGAAAGTGCTACTTTCCCAAAGAAACATTGTCCCCAGCTTTTGCTTTCAGGCTTTAGGCTGTATTTTGTATGTCTCAGCCATAGCCTTTTATCCCAGGAGGCTGTGGATTTTCTTTTCATTTTATCTATACAGTGTTTTTGAGGAGTGTCTGCCATTATTTTGCCCTCAGTGATTCCAAGTTAAGTGAAACAGAGATGAGTGTCTTGCATGAGTCCTTCAGGTAACCCCCATACAGGTTAGAATAGACAAACCCAGTAATTTCAGTTAAGGTCTGCTCTGCTCCCTCTGGAACCGGGTACCAAGGTCCCACACTGGGAATGCAGGCTGCCATCTTCAGGACTCTTGTTAAACTGAGGAGGGAATGGAACAAGGGCCAGTAAAAATACCAAGGTTTCCTACTGTTTTCAAGTTACCTTTTTTTTTTTTTTTAATCAGCATTTTCTTGGTTGCTATAAACTTTTTATTGTTTTCCAGAGTTCTGACAAAGTTGGTTCTGACAGTCTGCTTGTCTTTTGTTTTTGTGGAGCAACAGGCTTCCTACTCTGTCATTTTGCTAATGTTAGTCCTCCTTCTATTTCTTTCGAAGTGGATTGACTTAACATCTGGACAAAGTTATGAGTATCTTTTACATATTTTTTTCACCATAAAGTTGTGTCCTGATCCTTCTCAGATATGGTTGCTAAAGCTAACATTACTCATTTCAGCACATAACATAAAGCCTTGTCCTAATGTATTTATAATATATTTAAAATTATTATCTTACTAGATCATCAGCTATTAAAACCTTGCTCAATAAAATAGCACTAGAAAAAAGGTATTAGATATGCTGATCATTCATTCACATAGTAAAAGCATATTGAGGGTCTAATGCACTCCAGGCATTGTAAGAATAGATTTTGAGTATTTAAAGTTAAATATGGCATGGTCCCTGATCATGAGCTACTTACACATGCAAACAAGTAATGAAAATACACTGTGATAAATGTTATAAAGTTGTGTATAAAATGCTGAAGGAACCTGGAGAAGTCAGAGAAAAATTCTATGGAGAGAATGGCAAGATTTCAAAGAAGAGGAAACTGTTATTCAGAGCTTTAGAAGATGAGTTGGGATTTAGCAGGCATTCATGATGAGATGTGGTATTCCAGATTGAGTGAACCGCATGTACAAAGACTTAAAACCTTGAAGCACAGCCTATTATGGGAATAGAAAACAGGTTAGCTGGGCTACAAGAATGGGCTTGTGGTAGAAGCTGCAGGAAGGAAGGCTAGAAAGTTAGGCTGTGACCCGATCATGAGAGGCATTGTGTTCTATGCTAAGGAGTTTAGACTTGATGCTGTAGAGAGAAGAATGACATGATTCCCCAAATTAAGACTCCCACATTCTTCCTCTGTAAATCCAAAACACTCATTTTTTGGATGAGGAGAACTAAATGGCTTTTCTGTGAAAGATATTTTATGTAGAGCGAGGGACCCAGGGATGAATAAGACATGATTTTTGGCTTTCAATTAGTTTACAATCCATTGGGCATTACTACTACTCTCCTCTTTCTGTGTTACCTATATTTGCCATTCTACTCAGATGACCAATCCTGCTCCTATTAATTCCATTCTTAAGAGACACCTTTACCATCTACTTTATTGGAGGAAAATAAAATACTAGATGCCATGAGCTACCGCCGATTTTTTTCCTTCCCACCTCACATTTTTCAGTTACTATATTTTTATCACTCCTCCCTTTCTTTACAACCCAGCCTCTTAGCAAAAGCTGCTCTCCTTCTAAATATAGTTTCTCTTTATATCCTGAATTATATCATTTAATCCTTTGAGGTCTTCATTGATGATCATCTCTCTTGCTTGCATTTCAATTCATTCCAGTCTCTCTTCTTTCTTTGTCTGCAAAAAGCCTAGGATGTCTTCATTTTCTCATCACTTAACTCATTTATTGGACTCCCTCAATTAAGAAGCCGACCTTCCCAACTGTTCTACTAAAATTGTACTCTTAAAAACATCAGTGATATCCTAGTTAGCCTACTAGGAACCTTAGCTCCACCCCAGTGTTCACCTTCTCATCAGTAATTGACATGTCCCACCTCCTTTGGTTTCCAGTAGTCCTCTGTTTGGATTGCCATGAACACTCTTCTTCAGCTACAGTGGGCTTTCCTCTTCTTCAAAGATAGCAAAGCTTTCAAAGACAGGAACATGCTTGTTCCTGTCTCAGGGCCTTTGTCTTTGCCATTCCTTTTGCCTAAACTCCTCTGTCACAGATTTTCACCAGGCCATTTTCTTCTTACCATACAAGTCTCTACTCAATGTCACTTTCTTTGTGGGGCTGTCCTTTAACACTCTATGTGTCTATACTCCTCTTCTGCAATCTTAACTTATTGCATTATCTTCGTGCAACCCTCTTTTGTCTTCATAGCACTTAACCACTACCTTAATGTCTTTGTTGTATTTGTCTTATTTTTTTCCTCCTCATAAGTACATGAGATCCTTGAACAAAGATATCTTCTATCTTTCTATATGGACTTGATGACATGGGGTGGCAGGGCGAAGCTGGGGCAAAGTGAGAGTAGCATCAACATATATACACTACCGAATGTAAAATAGTTGGCTGGTGGGAAGCAGCAGCATAGCACAGGGGGATCAGCTCGGTGCTTTGCAATGACCAGAGGGGTGAGATATGGAGGATGGGTGGGAGGCTCAACAGGGAGGGGATATGGGCACGTGTATACGTATGGCTGATTCGCTTTGTTGTGCAACAGAAACTAACATGGTATTGTGAAGCAATTATATTCCAATAAAGATCTGTTTTTAAAAAATGTGAATGATAGATTAAAAAAAAAAAAAGTACAGGCAGTAAAAGTCCTTCAACTTTTCTGTTCCTGCTTACTTAATTTGTTTTCAAAATACCTAGGTTTCTCTGAAGTGTAGATATTTCTGATGGACCTAAATAAACTACCCTTTAACTTCATCTAGTATGAGATCCATGCCTCTCATAATTTCTTCTAATTCTAGGAGATGTTTTTTCCTTGTCTTTTCAATACCTTATTATCTCTCAGAGAGTTTAAAACCCTTGGACCTTTTGCTTCGATCAGTAGAAAGAGAAAGACTAAGATAAGCAACACACTAACCACATTGTTTTGGAATTGCACATTTACACATGCCTATTCTAGGATAATGTTCTCCTTTTCATATTTTATCTGAGATATCTGTAAAGGTTTTTGGCACATGGTTGATGTGCTAAAATATCTGCTGCTCCAAGTTAGCTAGTGTATTAATATGTGCTTTTCCTTTGTCACGCAGAAAGGAAATTCTCAGCTGTTTGCTTCTCCAACTTTTCTTTGTTTTGCTTACTCCTCTTCCTGATCAATATTATAGACTAAAATTTCCATTAAATTCATTAGTTCCCATAGGGAAGCATGTTGCATAGGATCAGATACATTTGCTTTCTGAGACAATTTTCTTACTAAAAGAATTTCAAGAGGGAAACATCCCAGCTTACATTGGATCATAATTTCTAAGTGCCTTTAAGAAGACCTTAACACATATTAACTTCATAAGTAGAAATTCAATGGTCAAGCACTTAGATTTTGTAGAGCCATGAAGAATCTTCTACTTTTAGTCAAGGATGAAATATTTTCATATGATTTTCTCCCTAAGGCTTGTTTGAAGTATTGAATAAATGGGTGTAGCATCCACAATCTCTCTTACCTGCATTACCTAACCAGATGTCATGACTATGTGGTTCTTCGGTATCATTTTTACCTATAGCTCTTAACACAAGCACTGTCTGCCAGATAAATTACTTTCCAATCAAAATCTCACTTCTAGCTTCTGAATAGCCACTTTCTACCTAATTTTTATATTTGAATTTTGTCCCATTATCATAAAATTGAATGTTTGGATCCCTGGTACTTTTGCTTCTAGGGTGACATTCAAGAACAACAAAATGTTAACTTAGATCCTGTTTCTTCTCAGGACTCTTACTCTATTGGTTAGTCCCTAAGAGAAGACTCTCCTGGATTTTCTTCTGCCTCTATGGCTACCATGTCTGTTTTTGGCATTACTAATATGGCTTCCTTACCTCAAACATTACATTTAGGTATTCTTCAAGGCTTGGTTCTATACTATAGTTTCTCTATATTTTCTCTTAAGCAAACTTACACACACCAGTAACTTTACTAACCACCATAGGCACATGGCTTATAAATATATATTTCTACTCCATGCTCTGGGCATATATAGGCAACTGCTTTTTTGTCATTTTGGGAGGGATGTCTCAAAGACACTTAAGACTCAACTTATCCAAACTAAACTCATGATTGTGTTCCCCAAAACTGTTCCTATTATTTTGTTTCCTATTTCAGTGAAGAGTCTAACTATCCACCTTCTGGTACAAACAAAAAAACTAAAACTCATCCTTTTCAACTATTTCTTTTCTTTCCCATGTCAAATCTATCACCAAATATTGTCTATTAAATCTCCTAAGTACCTGAATCGTCCCTCTTCTCTATGAGTGTGAAAACCCTAGTCCTAGCTACTAGTGTCACTAAAATACTATAAAATACTACTGTATTCATCTACTTACATCTTCTTTTATTTCCTTATAATCCTTTCTCCACATGGCATGGGACAAAAATCTACTACATGATATAGATCAGCTATTTTCCAAGTGTCATTTGGGAATCTATTCAGGGATTCTACAAGGTCAAAATTATTTTCTTATTAATACTACAACTTTTTCATTCTCATTCTCTCTCATTGGACTGGTGTTTTCCATGGCAACCTGACCTGTAATATTGCAACAGAATGAATGCAGAAGCAGATGTGAGAATCCAATTATCTTCTATTAGGGCAAATATTAGAGGGGCTTGCAAAAACAAACAGAAAAAATCACTCTTCTCACTAATGGTTTTTTGTTTTGATATACATAGTTTTTTAAAATTTTTGTTTTATATTGGAGTATAGTTGATTTACAATGTTGTGTTAATTTCAGGTATACAGCAAAGTGATGTAGTTATACATATATCTTTTTTTTTTTTCAGATTATTTTCCCACATAGATTATTACAGAGTACTGAGTAGAGTTCCCTGTGCCATACAGTAGATCCTTGTTGATTATCTATTTTATATACAGTAGTGTGCATATGTTAATCCCAACCTTCTAATTTATCCCTCCCCCCACCTTTCCCCTTTGGTAACCATAAGCATAGTTTTCTTAAAAAAATTAAAATGTCATTCATGATTCATGTTAACACATCATAGATTTATTTTTGTTATTTTAAATGAATGAATTAATCTTTTAAACTTTCTCAGGTTTAATTTATAAGATAGTATTGATAGCTATAACACACAAAAGCTCTTTGGAGTTCTAGCTCTTAAGAGTACAAAGAGTTCCTGAGACTAAAACATTTGGAAAGCACTGGTCTACGCCAACAATGGCCTGGTCACTGCCTAACTTTCCAAATTCATCTTTCTCCATAACACACCTCTCTTTTTCTACTCCATCAGTCCCTTGTTCTTGCCTTATTCCCTTCCAAGACAGGTCATTCTGCCAGAAAGCCTTTTTCCTACCTTCTTTATCCAGTAAACTTGAAGTTATTCCTCAAATTTCATCATCTCAGTTGTCATTTCCTTAGGCAAGCCTTCCTAATCTTCTTGACTGGGTCAAGTTAAGTGTTTTAGGGTCTCATAGCCTTTGTACCTCTCATTCACTGTTATGGTTATGATAGAACATTTGTTTCCACCATTATTTTGTTAATATCTAAAGATCCACTAGTTAAAATTGCCATGAGATCAGGAATCAAGTCTATTTTTGTTCAACACTGAAGCTCCAGTGCCTAGCATGGTACCTGGCAGCTGGTAGAAATTTATGGAATGAATAAAATGGATGAGCTGGAAGACATGCAGTGGTACAAAGGGTAGAAGTAAAATACAAAAATAAAACCAAGAGATTCTCAAGTTATTTAAGAATTTCACAAGGATTTGGACAGAAAGAGACAAGTCTAATGAGCCATCTAGAAGGAAAAATGAGGTGAGAAAGGCCCAGGGATAGAAAAGCACCAATTGGAAAACTATATTTATCAAGAAGTAAGAGCATATTGAAGGGAGTAATAGGAGATAAGATTAGAAAGGTGAGCAAGAGCCAAATGTTCAGGGCCTTGGACTATAACCTCAGAAATTTGAGCTTCAAATCATAAACAATGGAGAATCTAATAAGTGCCTGTGGAAAGTTCTGGCAGGAAAAATAGTACATTTTGGGCATATTTATCTACTAGTAGTATGTGAAACAAATTAGAATAGTGGTGGTAAAACTAGTTTGGGAGCACTGAACTTCTGCATAAAATTTTTCTGCAGGATTTGTGGCCACATGAAATCAGTTTTCAGAGACCAGGCATGACTTACATGGTACTGAGATAAATATCTTAAAATAATAAAGCTTCAGTAGAATAGGCTTTCTTTATCACAGTCTCCCAAGTTATTTCCTAAAACTAAAGAGTGTTTTTATAATACAGAGCGAACACAGATTTTTGTATGTCAGTGTCCAGTGGAATGGTTCTGGAAACTTACTTTTCTGCTGTGGTGGATATGATACATGTTTACTCCCCTGCATGACCCGCTCTGGGAAGCTTCAATTGTGCACCTGGTCATGTGATGTTTCATCCCTTTATGGTACATTCACCAACTGCATTGTAAACGTCTTCACTCCAGATTGAATTTTTATATACTTGGAATCATGTTGGAACCAAAACTCCAATAACTTGAACTGAAATGAAAGGTGAGACTGTTTTTTTTCATTTTCTCTTAAACAAGTTTATAGTCAGATTGCCTGAAGGAATCACGATATCAGTGAGCTCTATAAATGGTTGTTCTACAGGAAGAGCATGTGAGCTGAGTCTGTTTTAAAAATTGAACAAATGAGAACATGAAGCTTTATGCCCTGAAACTTTGCTAATAATTTTTTTTTAAACATCTTTATTGAAGTATAATTGCCTTACAATGGTGTGTTAGCTTCTGCTTTATAACAAAGTGAATCAGTTATACATATACAATATGTTCCCATTTCTCTTCCCTCTTGCATCTCCCTCCCTCCCACCCTCCCCATCCCACCCCTCTAGGTGGTCACAAAGCACCGAGCTGATCTCCCTGTGCTATGCGGCTGCTTCCCACTAGCTATCTATTTTACATTTGGTAGTGTATATATGTCCATGACACTCTCTTACCCTGTCACATCTCACCCCACCCCCTCCCCATATCCTCAAGTCCATTCTCTAGTAGGTCTGTGTCTTTATTCCTGTCTTGCCACTAGGTTCTTCATGGCCTTTTTTTTTTTTTTTTCCTTAGATTCCGTATATATGTGTTAGCATACTGTATTTGTTTTTCTCTTTCTGACTTACTTCACTCTGTATGACAGACTCTAACTCCATCCACCTCATTACAAATACCTCCATTTCATTTCTTTTTATGGCTGAGTAATACAAAGCTTCAGTAATCAAGACAGTTTGGTACTGGCACAAAAACAGAAATATAGATCAATGGAACAGGATAGAAAGCCCAGAGATAAACCCACACACATATGGTCACCTTATCTTTGATAAAGGAGGCAAGCATATACAGTGGAGAAAAGACAGCCTCTTCAATAAGTGGTGCTGGGAAAATTGGACAGGTACATGTAAAAGTATGAAATTAGAACATTCCCTGACACCATGCACAAAAATAAACTCAAAATGGATTAAAGACCTAAGTGTAAGGGCAGACACTATCAAACTCTTAGAGGAAAACATATGCTAATAATTTTTCATGTCGGTTTTCCCAGAGCCTTAAGTGGCTACACAAATGGGGACTCTGAGAAGAAGAGCCATTAGCATTATGGGGAATATTTTCCCCCTACATTAGAAATGGAAGAACCTTATAATTTATCATCTTTTAAGGTGCTGGAATGCATTTGATACATCTAATCTGTGGGGACTACCATTTATTTATTGCTTACTCTGGGCTAGCAGTATATTGGGTTCTTTAAATATAGTTTTCAATTTAACCCTCATAAAACCCTGGATAGCAGTAGTCTTATTTTTATCTCCATTAAAGGAATGATGATTCTGAGAGAAAATTTAAGTAACTTCTCCAAGTTCACATAGCTAGTAAGGGTTGGAGCTGGGCTTTTCTGATCCATTCATTTACTCAAAAAAGACTTTGGGGAGTCATGAGTGAATAAGACGCCTCTCCTCATAGAGCTTATATTCTAGAGTCAGAGAAAGATTCAAACAATCAGCAAGCAAATAAATAACTAAGGAACATGTTTTCCTGGAGATATGAAGTCTATGATGAAAAATCACAGTAAGAGGAGAGTGAAGGGATAATTTTTATCCTATTTTTTGATAGAGTGATGAAATCAGTCTTCCCTGGGGCAGTGACATTTGAACTGAGCTTTTGAATGGAGTGATGAATCAAACCTTATGAATGTTTTAGGGAAAAGTTTTCTCAGTAAAGACCCTAAAGATAGAAAGCAGTGACATAATCCCCTCACAGCAAGAAGGCCAGAGTGGCCCGAGCAGTATGGGCACAGGCAGAGCAGTGGGAAATGAATCTGGAGTGTTAGTTAGGCATAGATCATGAAGGCTCTTGTTGGCTATAGTAAAAAGTTTGGATTTAATTTGTCAGAGTGATGGGAAGCCATTGGAAGCTTTTGAATAGGGAATTGGTGTGTTTTATGTGAGCTGATGTGAGATTGGGGGATAAAGGAGGAAAAGGGTAGAACTTGGGAGACCAAGTAGAGGACCACTGCTAGGGAAAGTCTTGGTGATGAGGACTAGGGTAGTAGTAGAGGTGCTCAGAAAAAACCATCAAGGCATATTTATTGAAATGAACTAAATTTAACTTCTTGTGCTATTGATATTTCCCACAAACTTCTCATTTATTTCTTGATTTCCAGTCCTACTTCTATGAAGGGAAAACTATTTCTCTCTACTCACAACACTTCTGACACCAAATGTGTGAGATTTTCCCCACACTGACCAATTATCCAACACCAGCTGGGTATCCTAGAATTCAATTCCATTCTGGCACTACCTACCCAGAGTTAGTGTCAGATCCTACACATTAAGGGCTCAGTCTCACAGGATTGCCCCCCTTCAGTTGCCAGTCACAAGTCTGGGCCTCCCATATTTCCAACCAACTGGCTATAAATTAGAAGTTCCCATGCCCTCCTCATCAAGTGTGATAATTTGATAGAATGGCTCACAGAACTCAGGAAAAAAATTCACTTACAATTACTGGTTTCCTGTAAAGAATACAGCTTGGAACAGCCAAATAAAAGGGATACATAGGGCAAGGTATGTGGAAAGAGACAGGGCACTTCCATGCCTCCTCTGGGTGCACCACCCCTAGCACCTCCATGTGTTCACCAACCTGGAAGCTCTCTGAACCCCTTCATTTATGGCTTTTACAGAGATTCATTACATAGTCATGTTTGATTAAATCATTGACCATTGGTGATTAACTCAATTTCTAGCCTCTCTCCTGTCCTCAGAGGTTGGGGCCGGTTGAAAATTCCAATCCTGGATAATGCCTTGGTCTTTCTGGTAACAGCCCTTATCCTGGAGCTACCTAGGGACCTCCAGCCACCAGTCATTTCATACAAAAAGACATTCTTATCTTTCCAGAGATTCCAAGTGTCAGGAACTGGAGTCAAATACCAAATATTAGAACAAAAGATGCTCCTAGCACTGCTATTACTCAGAAATTTACCAGATTTTTAGGAGCTCTGCCTCAGGGGCAGAGATTAAATATATATTTCTCATTATGTCACATGCTGGTACCATAATCTAGGTTCTTACCTCTTGGTTCTTAGATTATTATCTGATTATTATCATATTGTCATAGATTATTGTAACAGATTTTCCTGATTTCTTTCATTCATAAATTTAATCCATTATACCTAGTTAAAATTATTTATTTCAATAATTATTTACTAATTAAAATTCTTTAGTATAATTCCAGTGAGAGATTTCAGATCAAGATTTGTCTTTTCATTATTATATGAATACTCATATTCACTCCTGTCTTTATACCTTTTCTCAAATGCTGGCCTTCATTTTTCAAAAAGGGAGCCATTTCTTATTTACAATTGATGTACCTTTCCAGGTTGAATTGGAATCACCTTGCCTTCCCCCTAAACTTTCTCCCCAAGCTCTTCCTTACTTGACATTCTACAGTAATTATTGTCTATACAATTCATCCCAGAACTAAATTATATGTTGTTTTTTCATTTATTTAAGTATTCATACATTTGCACATATGTTAATAGAATTAGTTAATTCACTCATTCATTTGACAAATATTTATCAAGAACCTATTATGTGCTAGGCTTTTCTCTAGACTGTGGACAAAGTGTGGACAAATATATTTTTTAAATCAACTTTATTGAAGTTAATTTACATTCAATAAAATGCACAGATTATAAGTGAAGAGTTCAGTGAGTTTTTACAAATACTCACACCTGTGTAAACTATGCCACGCTCAAGATGTAAAATATTCCCATCATCTCCAAAGTCCAAAAGTCTCTTTGTGCACCTAATAGTCTACCCTGCCCCCCCGACACCCCTGTCTCCGCCCATCACCATAGCTTATCATGATATTTAAACTTCAAAAAAATGAAGTCATACCACATGATATCTTTAATTCTGTCTTCTTTTGCTCATAATTATGTCTGCAAGATTAATCTGTTACATTTTTCACATATTGTACATATTTTATTGACAAGTATTCCATTGTACAAATGTCCACGTATTTCTTTATTACCTGTTAATGGATATTTGGATTGTTTTTAATTTCTTGCTATTGTGAATAATGCTGCTATAAACATTTGTGTACAAATATTTCTCTTAAAGGAATTTTATATTTCTCTTCATTAAACCTATGGATAGAATTGCTGAATCACATGGAAGGTATATATTTTAAAGTATAAGAAACTTTCAAACTGTTTCCCTAACTAGTTGTATCACAGAAGTGGAGAGTAGAACAGTGGTTACCAGGGGCTGGGGATTTGGGAGAAATGAGAAAATGCTGGTCAAATGGTACAAAGTTGTAGTTATATAGGATGAATAAGTCTAGGGAACTAAAGCACAGGCATGAGGATTATGCTTAATAATACTATATTGAACACTGGAAATATGCTAAGAGAATAGGAAAACAAATTAATGACTTCTAGTGTAAGCTTTGACATGTAAAGAGCTTGGAAGTTATCACTCTTGTCCTCACAAAAAAAAGCCCCCAGAATTGATAATTAATGGCTTTTCTTAGATCTATCAGGGAATTGAGGTCACAGGGCAAACCACCACTCTGAAATCTGGAGAGACAAGTGAATTAAATGCAGAGATCCACAGCTGAGATTAGCTAAAGTAAAGCAGAAACCACTGTAACCATAAACAGGTGGGAACACTTACATGGTAACCGTCAATAGAAACATATCAAACTGAAATGCAAAGAGGAAAAAGAATAATAATGATAAAAAGAACAGCATATCTAAGAGCTATGAACAAATATAAAAAATATAACATACTAGTAATGGGCATACACAGAAGGAGAAGAAAAAGAGAAAGGAGCTGAAGAAACATTTAAAGCAATAACGGCTAAGAATTGTCCAAAATTAATAATACTAATTGTAACAAGTACACCACATTAATGCAAGACGTTAATAATATGAGAACCTGTGTGTTTCCGGTAGAGGGTATATGGGAATTCCCCTGTACTGTTCTTAGTTTTTAAAAAAAATTATTTCTTGAAAGTTTTAAGTTTTGTTATTTTTTTCAGTTTTTGCCCTAGGAATTAAAGTTCTTCCTCTAGATCTAATTTTTCATTTATTATCATTTTCCTTCAGCCAGAAGAACATCCATTAGTGTTTCTTATAGTGCATGTCTGCTACTGACAATTTCATTCACTTTTTATTCATCTGAAAATGTTTTAATTTCATATTTATTTAAAAAATATTCTGTTGAATATAGAATTTTGTTTAATATTTTTCTTTCTTTATTCAGCACTTTAAAGATAAAACCTCAATATCGTCTGGCCTGCATTTTAACAGTATGCATATGTGTATGTTTAAGATTGTGTCTGCTAAATCTAATATCTGGTTTAACTTGGGTCAAGTTTTTTCTTTTTTTTTGGTCTACTTTTTCCCTTGAATATGGTCCTCATTTTTCTGTTTCTTTGCATATCTAGTAATTTTTGATTGCTTATGGACATTTTGAATGGTACACTAAAGGGACCCTGTGCTCACTTATATTCCTCTGAAGAAAGTTGATTCTTTCTCTAACAGGAAGTCTTTTACTGGATGATCACCCTGAAGTTGTGTAATCTTCTTTTGTTAGGGTGGGTCAGTGGAAAGCTCAAAGTATTTAAGAAGGCCCTCTAAACATGCTGGAACTTAAGCTCCAAACATTGTCTTTTCTGTGGATCTTGTCAATGTTCATTTTTAGGTAGTATTTTTAAGGTAGAACCGGAGTAGATTTTACTCTACAGTGTAGTTTTAACTTCTAAGGCATGCACTTTTTGTGTTTTTCTGGATGCCCATTGTGTGAAGCAGATCTGTCCACTCTGGCTGGTACAACACTCCAAAATCTCTCATTACTGTTGGACTTCCTTTCTGTCTGTTCTACTGTCATCCTCATAGGAGTCACTTACTGATGTAGGATCAACCTGTGTGTGCCAAGACTTTGGCCAAGGACTCATGAGGACTTCCATGTAGACATCTGAAATTGACCTTGACCCCAAGCCAGTCCTCTCTGGTATCCTTCCCTGAAGATTTATGTAGCCTTAAGCCCTGATGTCTGTCTCCTCATCACAGTGGAGCCACTGTGTCCCACTTGGGCTCCATTTTTCTGTGCTGTTTGGGGACATTGTCTCTGTAGATAGAGCTAGAGAAAACATGGGGCTCCCTTCTCTCCATAATTTTACCCAATTTTATAGTTGTTTATGGTAGGAGGATTACTTTAGCATCAGGTACTATTATAACTAGAAGTTGAAGTTTAATATTATATTATTATTTTTAATAAGTATATATTGTCTTCAACTTCATTGCAGGCCTCTTGAAGGCAAGCATTAGTTCTTATATTTTGTTTGAAACTCCCAGAACCTTGGAATTTGGATTTCTCCTAGAGAGTTAGAGAACTGTATTCTTGGTGATTAAAAATTGTAATTTAATTGAATTATTCAACATATGAATAGAAATCCTTCTCTAGAAAATAAAGTGACATCAAAATAAGTTTATATAAAATCAGGAAAATAATAATCTTGTGACAATGCTATTTATTGCAGGGTGGTACCATCAGTAATTATCTATGCTTTGGTAAAAGAAAGAAATTATTTCTTATCTCTGAAGAAAATGGAGCATCAGTGAGTGCCATTCTTTCAAATTCTTAGTCTCTCCATGCTGTGCCTAAAGGGCCTTGTTTTCATACCTTTGTTTTCTATCATATTGAAAACACTGTCTAGTTATTAATTCTCTGTGCTTCTTGGTTTCTTCCAAAGTCTTAGTAAAGTACCAATTAATATTTTATTATCTTTGAAGTACTTGTTTCTGTGATTAGATTTGTAACTCTTCTATAGTTGGCTTTGCACATACTTGGCACTATTGTGGTCATTGTTACCACTGATTGATGCTATAGGAACTGAGGGCATATGGCAAGAGGGAAGATAAAGGAAAATATAGGATAAGAGTCCTGGACCAAGATGCTTCATTACTCATGTTTCATGAGGATGTTGGGACCTACTTTATGTACAATCAATCAATCATCAATATTTATTAAGCACCTGTTGTTTGGAAGAAATAAAGAGTATCAGACATAACTTTAGCCTTGAATGAGGAGTTAGAAAACTTCCAATATCAAATATTAGTTGGAAAGGCAAGACACCTACATAAAATAGCCTTGGATTTTTCCCAAAGCAATACAGAAGTGATGAGAAGCTAACAAAGAGAAATAAGATCTATATTTTGAAGGTGCTTACAGTATGGCTGAGTAGACAGATATTCAAAGAGATGGTTATGATACAAAGCAGAATGAAATAGATGTTAAAGCAACATACAAAGGTTATTGAGCACTTACTAAATGCCATGCATTAATTCATTTAATCCTCAACATAGCCTATGATGTAAGTACATTATTATTCCCATTTTACAGATGGGAAAACATGGAGGCATAGAGGTGTGTGAAGTAACCTGCCCAAGATAACATAACCAGTAAGTGACAGAGCTAGGGTCTGATCTCAGGCCATCTGGTTCCCACATTTTTCAAATAAAGGAGGAGGAAACAATTTCTTCTTAGAGGAAATATGATGCTGAGGGACTTGAAAGCACTATGAGCCAGATTATCATTAGGGTTCAGTTATCAGTGATAAGGTGCAACTGGTCTCCCATTCCATGAAAAATATATAAATTCAGAAAATACAACTATCTTATGTTCTCAAATCTAACGCAAATTCCCATGCCAAGGTAGGGTTGGCTATCTGCAGAAAAGAGTTCTTATTTGCACCACTTACCCACTGCCCCCTAAAAGATCAAGAATTATCACAAGCTGTCATTCAAAATGATTCAAGTCTCTTAGGATTTATTTCTCCAAGATCTTATAATTATTTACTTACTCAGCTCTGTAGATCCTTGAATACAAGTATGGTTTTACCTCAAGAGCACATACATCTCTCTAGTCAGTGGAAATATTTATTCCTCTTTATAAATTATTAAATTAACTTTATGGCTTAGAACGAAGTATCTCATGAATCTTGTTATCATGAATTAATAATAATTCTGTACATTTGTATAATGCTTTACAATGTTCTTCCACATAAATTATCTTGTTTAATTTCCATAGCAGGGTAGTGTGTTAAGGAAAGTTGATATTAATAACCCAATATTAACCATGAGGAATCGAAAACTTAGGAAAATTTAAGTCACTTTCTTGAGTTCATATGGCTGTGGATTGTTGACCTGGACTTAGAATTAATCCAACCTTTTTTTTTTTCTCAGCTGGAATGATGGTGAATTCACTAAGGTGGAGCAACCCTATGAGATCTGGCCCCAAATCATCATCCAGGCAGCCTCAGCCATTTATTAGAACTGTGCCAAGTGGCTTAGAACTTGAGCGTGATAGCATGTTAGAGATGGGAGAGATCAGTGTGTCTGGACTTTTCAGAGGCAGGGAAATTTGGTGGTCTTTGAAGGAGGAGTAGAATTTGAATGGGTGGAGACAAAAATTATGCCTTACTGGACTGAGAACAACATGAACAAAGATACTAAGAGAAAGTGCAGTAGGAAAATATTTGGGAAGTGGGACTACTGTATTACAAACCATATAATGGAGGTTAGAAATGAAGTTGGATAAATAAGATGGAGAAGAAGATATTAAATCAGAAGCAGGAAGTGGAAAGTGGGGAACTGCATCATGTTCTTGAAATAGGAATTAGCATGCTTAATGGGCTGTTTAGGGCTGATCAATCCATTTTTGTTTCTTAGGGTGAGTAATGGTGAGGGTAGGAGATCAGCTGGGAAGTAGATAGTTGATGTTGATAAAGGCTCCAGTTATGGGACTGGTGTAGGAGTGCAGAGAAAGGAGATATTTTAAATAAGGAAAAAATATTGATACACTGACAGACTGGATTCAGAAGATGAGGCAGACAGAAAATTTAGAGATGGCTTCACGGTTTCTAGTCTGGGAGGTAAAAAGACTGTTGCAGCCACTAGCAGCAAGAAATGGAAAAGAAAGGGAGCGTATTTTAGAAAAAAGCTCTTTTCCTTAGCTTGTTGAGTGTGACATGATGTTATCTCTGAGGAGGATATCCATGAGGAGGCATCCTATGGGCCAATTTGAAAGTGAGGGCAGGAAGAGTTTGATCTAAGAAACATTGACGTGCAGTGGCATCTGATGCCATCAGATTTGGAGTAAACACAAAAGCATGAATGAGAGAAATCAAAGCAGAAGTTCAGTGTTGGAGGCTTGTGAAATTGCCTCATTTAGGTGCTAGAAGATGCTTGGAAGCACAGAAGAGAGGCCAAGAAGGAGTGATCAGGGATGCAGAAGGAGAACCAGGAGAGAGGGATGTCAGTGACCCCAGGGAAGGGGAAAGGGTAAAGAAGTTGGGCAGATCAGTAGTTTTTTTTAAAACAACAAAATCTACAATAAGAATTTAGAAGAAATATACCATTGGATATGATAATAATGTAACGAGCGGAATTTGGGGGAAATAATTCAGATTGAATAAGTTAATCACAGTATACCTACTACTATCAGATAAGTATATTATATGTAAGGTTCTACATTAACATTTTTTGCTGTTGTAAATATACAATGTTAGAAAGTCAGTGACCTACAAAGCAATTTGTAGAATTCATCCTGAAAGCTACTGAAATAATTACGACCTTTGGAAATTTTACCCATTTGGATGAAATCGGAGTTTGGAAAAGTTATAATATTTATGGGTCGAGTGATATTTAAGAATTAAGTACAAAATTTTCCAAAATATTAAAGTACCCCCAAATAAAAATGGAAAAGAAAGAGATAGCACTTGCAGTCATCCTAAATAAGTTGTGTACTTTCAAGAACCTGGTGCTGAGGAAATTTTAGAAACAGTATATTTAGCCACAATTTTACCAGCTCATCATGAATTTTCTATTTTCTTAATTCTCGCTTTATTGCTAGAGAGATTTGCACGAAAGAGGGATACTTTTAAAAGTTTCATGTTTCTCCTATTTATTCCCTTACCTGAAGTCATAATCATATTTCCATAGGAATAAATTTTGATTTCACAAAGGATTATAGCTTTGGGAGGATAATTAGATGCCAAAAAATGAAGTTTTTAAAATAAGAGTTTTGTTTGTAATATCAATTATTTGTGACAAACACAATGAGTAATGATGCAGATGTGCCTCAAAATGTAACATGTCATGCGAGTGATGGTCTAAATTCTGCTGAAGGGAGTTCTGGCAGTTTAAAACTTTTCTGCTATGGTATGGGTTTAAAAATAATAGGGTAGCTCAGCCCTGCCCTGTCATAGAGAGTTCATGTGAGGAGATACTTCTTTTCTAGCTTAAATTGCTTCTGTAATTTTATGTAGCTAGCACCATTATTGCTACTGAGGATTCATTTGTATTACAAGGACCTCGGGGGCCAGATGTCAGCAAGTGAAATGTGCCTGCATGATACTAATTCCCATGACGAAAAAAGCTAAGTAATTTTCCAGTTACTTCAACCTACAGTCAAGAGGCAAGAATTCCTTAAAAATTACTTAGAAAACAATTGTTCAGGGTTTCCCAGGGAACTCACTTTTTTCCACCCTAGGATCTTCTACCCAGATAGAATTTCTGTTCTATCTGGAAATAGAAATTCCATACATGTGACAATCTCTCAACAGTGAAAGGTAAGCTCTAAGGTAGCATAGATGGAATTATGTCTCCAGTGCTTAGTTTAGCATACTGCCTGGTACAACGAAGATCGTGTGTGCATGTGCGCGGGTGCACGTGTGTATGTTGAATGAATTCAATGAAAAGGGGGATCAGTCAGAGCGTTATTAGTACTGCTCCTGAGAGCAGACTACTTTTTGCTCTGTGTCTGTAGGAAAAACCTTCCCTCTGCCGCATTTTCTCAAGCTAGGAAGGAACCATGTACGCGAGTGCTTCTCTTATGTTTTGGCAGCATGGGCGTTTTCCAACGTGTCTGTGTGTGTCTTCTGCACCACCAGTTCTAGTTAGATGGTTACCTGCAAGGGTTTCTAAGCTGCTGTTGCGGAGCTCTTCCTTTAGGGAACCCTGACTAGCCTTTATTTAAACCCTCCTGATGTAGAAGTGTCTTCCCATAATGCTGTTCCTACCCATTGTGCCCACTCACCCAAGATGGAGGCCCGAGGGCATATTTCAGTATGAATGTGCTTTATGAGGTTTGGTTCCCAAGTTTGTGAGTGGGGAGAGAACAACATGGCAGAAGATCAACAATTATCTTTTTTTTTCTTTCTTTATTGAAAATTATATGACAAAATCCTTGTCATCTGAAGAGGCAAAAAATATTCACAGAGAATGTAGGACACCAGTATTTTAGACATGTGTTAATTAACAATGACATGTTAATTTTCCATATATTACAGTTTGTCAGGTTTTTTTAAAATTTGTGATTTGTTTGAGACTTCTTGTTTT
The DNA here is from genome assembly GCF_965194825.1 of Balaenoptera physalus. NCBI lineage: Eukaryota > Metazoa > Chordata > Mammalia > Artiodactyla > Balaenopteridae > Balaenoptera > Balaenoptera physalus. Next base: position 70,538,452 of record NC_138894.1, on the reverse strand, counting down.
AAACAAACATTTGCTTGAATATCTAACTTGAATTTATAATTTTGAATTATTTTTCTTAAAAAGAACCACCCAAGTCGTATAGGCTTCAGGCAGTACAAAATCTGTTTCCCATCCCACTTGGCCTCATGCTTGCATTTCTCTAATAAAACAAGCCTACATATTACCATTTTAGTTGATGGGAAAGAAAAATGGATAAGAGGTCTTGGCCTTCCCTTTGTGTCCACTGAGAGAGACAAGAAACCCTTTATGCAATCGATATCCCAGGGGTGATGAGCTCCTAGTCACCTCTACTGAGAGGACAGAAGAAGCAAAAAATATTTCCAGGAAAAGTTCATAGGTTCTCTGGTCTCACAGATATGGTTCAAAAAATGCTGAATTTGGAGTAAAAAAAATGAATTATTATTCCTAACCTGCCTCTTATGAGCTGTGGGAACTTAAGGAAATCACTTCACTTTGCCAAGCTTCGGTGGTCTCTCTTGCTCCCAAATGTGGTTTTTATCTTCGCTTATTTCACAAAGATCTTCTTTGGATCAAAAGAGATAATATATGTTAAAATTCATTGGCATAAATAAAGGCGCACCGGTTTAAATTGTTACTGATATACCTTACTTCTCAGTAGTGACAAAACATGTTCTGTGATGGAGTAGGAAGGCACCTCATCTACCCCTCTTCACTGTTCAAGATAATTATGGACACTGGAATGACAGTTGAGGAAGATGAGAAGTTGGGTGACAAGTAGCCAAAGAAAAGTGTCTTCAGTAGAATTCCAGCCTCGACTTCCCTTGAATCTTTTTTGTGAGTGTATCTCACCTAGTCCATCAGCTGGCTAATGTCTAGCAACATCTGTCTAATTATTTTTGGTACTTTTAAAAACTTATAATAATCCATGTATTTGATGGTGACTCTATTTTCCAGAACTGATGGTGCACATAACAGCCCAAATCAAATGATACAAAATGGTAATTGCTGTTATCTTTACTTTTGTTTTGTGCAATTCATGAAGAAATATCATCATGAGTGGCCATATTGTAGAGTAGAAATATCATTCTACTAGTAATAGGAAAATTCTATTTAGTTACAGCTTTTAAAAAGGCAGTATATACTTGAAATAAGTCATATACTTTCTCTGAGTTTAGGTCCTTTACTGGTAAAATAATGTCAGCCCAATTTTACCAAAAGTATTACAGAGATCAAATAATAAGGAATGGATATTGAAGGATTTTGCCAAGCCTATAAAGCCTACTCGGTTAAATGGTGATATTATTTCCTAAGAACTCCTAATGAGGAGGCAGTTAAATACATTAACTATGAGATTGAAAAATAGAGAAATAAGCAGATGCAAAATCTACTAATTTGATAATTCCTGGAGCCATTAGCTCGATAATATACACACACAAACATAAGAAAAATAAATGAAAAACACTTCTTTTATCTAAACTTGCCCTTTTCTTTTCTGGATGGTCTCATAATGATAATCTGGAATCTACCAATTCCATCTAAAGGGATTGTTTGAAGCATTTAATCAATCTTTTATAAAATGTATATGTCTGCTGCTTTTATAATTGTGACTGAAAAAAGGAGGTGCTGGATATATTTTGCACATTTTCTGATTCTCAGAGTCACTGGCAAGGATTCTGTACCACATATTCCCACAATGCACTGGTGATAAATTTCCTTCCAGGCAAATATCAGCTAACTGCAGTATATAGACATCTGCCCACATTGGAAGAAACAAATCATAAAACTGCGATTCCATAATCACAGAATTGAAAGAACTGCATAAGTGAAATGACAGGCTATTAATTCTGGTTTGGAAAGCATGAATAGGACTTTTGATGAAATTTAATTTTCTTTTGGCTCTTCAGAAATGGATAAATCATTTAAAATAAAAATAGATGTATTATAAGACACTCATTTCTCTCAATATTTATTATTTTGGGAAAAGTGGTTTTTTTAATAATGAAAAATAATGATCAAGTGTTCACATGAATGCTTCAAAATAGCACATAGTTCATTCTCTGATGCCTCACTGAGCTCTAGACTTGAAAACTATTTGGCATAATTTAAATAAACCTCCAGTATATACAATTTTAATTGAAAAGATATATTTCATTAAGTGCTGTCACACATCACTATTGTTACTAAATGAGGCTTGGTGGTACCTCTAAGACACTTTTCATTTTCTACTGACTGGTTTTTGTCTCCAACCTGAGCCAAATATAGCCTTCAAGATATATATCAGCTATCATACATTGCATATGAGATATTATGTAGATATAGATATGGTATACATTGTTATGTTTTATAGCATTTATATGATGTACATTCATATGAATATTTTTATCAGCAATTTCACTATAAAACTTTAGTGACATAAGAATAATTATCAATTTTTAAAAGTCTTGCACCTGGAAAAGTATTTATAATTCTATGAATTAATCAATACAGAATGCTGTGACAGTAAGATACAGAAAGGGGAAAAAAGAGGAGAAAGCATTTTGGAAATAAATATACCCTATTTAATATAAATAAATAAAAAGAAATATGTCAGTCTAGAATGTGTGAGTAAGAAAGTTAAAGAGAGTTCTTTTTTTGTTTTTGCAAATTCTTTTTCCCATTTGTGAGATAATGAGCTTTATTTTCTATTTTTTTTCTGAGGTTGGCAAATTCACCTTGAAAAAAATGTAGGAAATAACACTGAGAAAGGCATATGCACACTACCACTGCATTTTAATTAGGACCCCACATAATCATATCTAAGTTTACTTGTGTTCCCTGCAAAATATGTTAGGGCCAAGGAGCCAATAGGACCATTCTGCCTCAGTTACTCTAGAACTCACTGAAGTTTTAGTGAGCACATAGGTAACAACTGCTGGCTTAGTGAATAACTTAATTCACCTGGAGAAAAGTACTAGTGGAAATCCACCACTTTTCTCCATTTGCACCAAACCTGGGCTTTTACTACAGGATGCTGGTTTCATCTAACATCGTCTCCAACTGTTTCTTCTTCCCCAAAGCCCCAGGATGATGCCTGAGGCCACTGACACCAGCAGTGCGGTGGCCATCAGTGTAGCAGAAGTGACTTGCTTCCATATCCTTCCATATAAGCGGTTGTCCCACTGGGCTCCCCCAGTAATCACAGCTTATTCATATACTTAAGAATTTACAGTTGGTAAGAATCTCAAAGAACAGAAGCTCAAATTAAGACAAACATCCAGGTCTTCTCCTCATTTTTCATTTTTTAATACTTTTGAGGGAAATATTTGAAACATGGACTCATACAATTGTCCAAAAAAGATCCCAAAAATACGTTATTGAGATTTCTCTTTTTACAATCCTGTCTGAAACTTGACACTAAATTTTGTTTTTTAATTACTATTATTAACAAGTTGAGAATACTTTCTGTTTTATAAGAGGTTGAGACTTGAATGTACTTTTGGAGCAGACTGTCCCTTGTTTGGGGGGAAAACATACCTGAATGTATCCTTTAAGACCTATCTTATAATGCAGAGGTACACCTCAATTTTCCTTAAGGAAAACTATTTTTTAAATGCAGCTCTTGTAGCCTGAGATTCTTAATGAAAATTGGTAAAGGAAATCCTATGGGAGGCTGAGGCAGAGCTGTGGCTCTAAGACTTTTGGGGGGATTGTGTGGGGAGATTTCCTTTTCCTGGTACAAATAGCTTGTGTCTGTAATTTTTGTCTTGCACATCTTATGTACATGCATATGTCTGTGCAAGTAAGAACATGTGAGAGAGAGAGAAGGAGAGAGACAGCTTTTATTTGAGTAGTTCTTCACCTGAAATAGGAGAGCATGAGATGGGAAATCAGCAGGAATGGGTTTTCAGGCTTGATGCTTGATGTCCATCTATGGGAAAGCAAGACTATGAGAAAAGACCAGATTCTTTCATAATTTTTTTAATTAATTAATTAATTAATTAAATTTTGGCTGCGTTGGGTCTTTGTTGCTGCGTGCGGGCTTTCTTTTGTTGCAGTGAGCCGGGGCTACTCTTGGTTGCAGTGCGCAGGCTTCTCATTGCAGTGTCTTCTCTTATTGCGGAGCATGGGCTGTAGGCATGCGGGCTTCAGTAGTTGTGGCGTGTGGGCTCAGTAGTTGTGGTGCATTGGCTTAGTTGCTCCGCAGCATGTGGGATCTTCCTGGACCAGGACTCGAACCCATGTCCCCTGCATTGGCAGGCAGATTCTTAACCACTGTGCCACCAGGGACGCCTAAGACCAGCTTCTTCTTGGCTTAGCTTGACATGGATTAGCCAATGGATATTCAACTCATCCTGCCACACAAGATCAAATAATCTAATATACTGATTATATTCTGATATAATTGTTGTTTAGGAACTAAAGAATAAATCCACCTGTGGTGGGTATTAATGATCAAGATAATAATAGCTAATACCTACTGAGCACTTACTATATGCCAAACAATATTCTAAATGTTTTATATATGTCAACTGTTACCTGTATAACAACTCTGAGGTAGGAACAATTAATGTCTCCATTTTACAGATAAGGAAGCTGAGGCTTACAGAGAGAACTTTCTCATAGCTCCAGAGAGAGATTACAATTTGGTAGGGAGCTGTACTCGAAAGGTTGATGAAGCCATGTTGCATGCTGTGTCTTGTCTGGGTTACCGAGGAAAGTAAACATTTATGACAACACTTAAGAAGGCTTCTCTCAGTGGGCTTCCCACCAGGCATTAGGAACTGAAAAATTCTTGAAAGCAGCCTGCTGGCGAAAGGGCCAGCCAAAGGCACATGCCACACAGAATTCACCTACATCTGATTAGAATTCTGTTAGTCAGGTAAGATTTTATTCTTGGCACCCTTACCTTTTCTCTGTCCCCTTTGCCTGAAATTCAGGTTTCCTGGGTTGTTGTACTGTTATCCTCTACATCCATTATAATGTGTTGATTGACATGATCCCAAACATCAAGCTATCCTTACTGCTGTTACATTAATACATAGTTTTGAATAAACCTGACCAACCTTATTTATTTTTACCTTCCTGAAGACAACTATTCTTACTTTTGTTGTGTGTGTGCACGTGTATATGTGTGTATCATTGGTGTCTAGCTTTTTAAAAAAGTTTTGAATTCAAATGATCCTTGTTTTATTCCTAATGTCAAAGAGAAAGTATGACTATTCATTAAATAAGATATTTTGCTGTAGGCTTTTGGTAAATACCTGTAGAAGATTAAGAAATATCCCTTCCATTTTTAGTTTTCCAAGATTTTCTTTTTAAATCTTGGATCAATATTAAATTTCATTAAACGTTTTTTTCTACATTAATTGAGATGATCATGTGGTTTTTCTTCTTTACTCAAAGGATAGTGTACAATGATTTTCTAATGTTAAATCAACATTGCATTTCTGAAATAAATGCTACTATATCATAATATATTGCATTGCTTATTGAAATAGTTTTGCTAATACTTTGTTTAGAATATTTTGCATCTATGTACATGAGTGAGTTTGGTCTATGTTCTTCTTTTCTTGTACTGTTATTTTTGTGGTTTGGTATCAGAGTTCTGATGGCCCCACAAGGAGCTGAAAAATGTACCCACTTTTTCTATTCTCTGGAAGAGGGTATGTAACACTGGTGTTATTTCTTTCTTATGTGTTTGGCAGAATTCTCTGGTGAAAACGTATTGGTCTGGAATTTTCTTTGTGCAATGATAATACAGTTGAACTTCCTATTTACAGTAGGGAAAACTAATGCCAGGGAAAGAGTGACATATTTGGTACTGACAGCCCTAGGTGCTTGACTTATCTCATGTACCTGAAATTATTGAAAATATCTTTAATAGTTAAATGTGTACTATATAGATTTTTCTATTTTTTTTTAGTTTTATGAATTTTAGTTTATAGAATTTTTAAATTTCATCTAAAATTTTATTTGTCAACAGAGTTGTTTATATTGTACTGTCTTTTAATGCCTGATCTTTATTGATGTTTCCTTTTATTCTTGGTATTGGTTATTTGGCTTGCTCTTTTTATCTTGATCAAGTCTCACTGGAGGTTCATCAAATTTATTAATTTTTTCAAAAAATTAATTTTTGGCTCTGTTGCTATTCTCTACAGCAGTACCCCAGTGAGGCAGCCAGAACTTAGAGGGGCTGGCTTCCTTGTGTGATCAGGGAGGCAGTGTGTATGCATGTGGCCCAAAGGCAGAGAATCACTAGACAGCAATGAACCAACATTAGTGAGGATGTCAAGCGAAGCCCAGAGAGCTCAGATATTAGAGATCTTTCCTTTGAATATCACATGGGTCTTTGAGAGTCTAATGCAGTACTAGAATGGAGAAGCAAGTTCAATAATGGCTGAGGTGGAATTTTCCTACTATACTGCAAGTGCAAGGTTGCAGTTAGAATTGTGTTGGTATAATCAAACTTCTTATGGACTTAGCTTCATACCATCTCATTTTTGTTGTGATGATTTTTCTTGGTAAAAGATCAAAATTTTCATGGACTTAGCTTCATATCCTCTCATTTTTGGTTTCCCACATAGACAAATCACTTCAAAAAAGGGCAAGATTCTCCTGAGTCCTGTTTCCAGCTTCTGCCATTGTTACCCTATCACTCACTCCTGAACAGTTACACTTCCACAGCCTAGAAGGGGTGGGTTTATAAATAAGTAAATAAGTTGTGTGTGTGTGTGTGTGTCTGTGTGTGGTGTGTGTGTAAGATGGGGATTTGATTATAATTTTTAATTAGTCCAACTTTAGGTTTACATATCTCAAAGGAACACTATGGGAACACTTGGCAATTAATGTTTGTAAATCACCTTGAGACCCTTGAGGAAGAGAGATGCTATATAAATTAATAATATGGTAATGAAAATAATAATACATGTACTCACATTCCCAAGCCAATTGCCTGAATTAGGTCTTGAAGTCTAAGGAAAGCTGTACAAAATGTAACTATCTAAATAAGAAAGTATTTTCACAGCTCTCAAGTCATAATTGAAAATATCTGTGAAATACACAATAAAAGCATAACCCATGCTATGATTTATAATACACTTATGAATGCTTATCATTTATATAAGTAACTATTTCACTATTTGTATACAGTTATTGGATCAAAAACTAAACACTGTAATCCTTTCTTAGTGATGATATTATGTGGAAGCTAATTGGCAGTTGTTTCAACATAATTGCTGAATGTTGCTTAATAATAAATTATAGTTCTGTTACTAATTTAAGACATCAATGGCATAATAGATATTTCTGCAAAGATTTTTTAGAAATAATTCTTTAAAAAGGAAAAAAAAAGCCTAGAGCACTTTCAAACCATAAAAGAAATTACTTCCTCCCCACCTGAGTACCTTTCATTTCCTTTCAGTATTAAAGTTCAATAATCCTATACCTCTGACAATGTCCCTTCCTTTCTGGCCCTGCATAAGAGGTAAGGGGGAGGAAGAATATACTTGTTTACTTTATTTATGACACTAAATTCTGCCATTTTGTATTACTGTCAGTTGATTTGAAAGTTCTGAAAATGGCATCAAACTTCACAGAACAGGTAAAAATCAATTATTCCCATAGTTATACAAAGTAAGTTAGGGCATTAGGGCTTTACTAAGTAAGACTTTTAGGACCTAGAAAATAGAAGAAAGAGCCATTCTGTTAGTTATGAACTACTATTACTTTCTAATTTCATAACTCTATTCATTTCCTACTTAGCCAATTTTATTATAAGAAAATATTTTGTCTATTTTTGTTGTTGTTTGTTATCTGTCTCCCCCAACCCCCAATAAGAATATAAGCTGTTTGGAACAATATTTTGTCTGTCTGCCTTATGTATTATTCCCAGCACTCTGACTTTACCTTCCACATAATAAATGCAAGATCTCTCACTTCTGGAGAGCTTCTTGTTAAATATTTGACTGTATACCACTTGTTGGAATAGAAAAGAAAATAGAGGGTTACTTGATAAGTTGTGGAAAATCATAATACAGAATAATATAATGACTATTTTCTTTTATACTGATACCAGAACAGGAAGAGGAAGTAGACCTTAAATATTGGCAAATTTAAAAACATAAATAAAGCACAGTGAAATATCCTTATGGCCTTTAAAGTATTTTCACATAGATGATATACTTTACTTCAAGTCCTGGCAGTATGTGTCTCAGGTCAAGTAAGGAACAGAGTGGAAAGAAAAGTTTGAACAAGTGAGAATGTATGTAGTTGGGATAAGAAAGCTGAGATTCCACTTCCACTTATTAATGATAGTTTATAGACTAAGAGATTTATGTTGAGATTGAGGATTGGAAGAGCACATCCTTAAAGAATTCTCTAAGCAGTTGAAAATGTGCCTGGATTTGGGTAGGACTGAAGGTCCCAAGATAAGGTTTTAGAAACATCTGTATAATTTATAGTCAAGGTTTAGGAGTGAATGTGACCACAAATTCAGAGAGAAAGAATGCTTAGTTCAGAGAGTTGGGAGAAATTCCATCATTTAGAAGATGAGGGAATATTAGAAATTTTCAAAAAAGTTAACCAACGAAATATAATTAAAATAGGAAGGAATCTTGGATAGTTCAGAGCAACACAAAAAGAAAACAATAGAATGGTCCAGAGAGGAATGTTAACTGTCAAATCTTGCAGGAAGATCAAAGGTAGATGGTAGAGGAACAACAGCTGATTTGGAAATTCAGTCTTAAGGGAGCAATTTCCATTGAATGGTAGGAATGGAAGCTAAATTATAGGATTTACTAGTGGATGGGTGCTTTAGGGCACTGAATAAGATTAATTTTTTTTAAAAAGCTGGATATTTAAAGGAGAGAAATAGTAGAGGTTCATGAAGGAGTAAAATAAAGAGTTTATTTTTATGTATATTTTATTGTTTAATTGTTTTAGAATAGAAGGACAAGTATATTTATGGGTAGAAGGAATCCAATGGAGAAGGAAAGTAGTAAAAACTAAGACATATAATTTAGTCAAGGAAATAAAAAGACAAGGGAAAAGGATAAAATTATACTGAGAGATTTGGATGTCAGGGGAAGGAATTTGATATATTCAGTGTTATGTTCTTGGTCTCAGCCAAACAGGAAAGTAGGCCATATGCTGAGATAAAATAGGGTCATTGCCATAAAGTGAATGTACTACAAATTTTGGAACCTGATAAACTCAAAGTCATTTCTAGGCTCTGCCACTTATTTTATAACTTTTGAAATGTTACTTCCCATCACTGAATCTACTGCCTTGAAAAATGGGAATAATAACTCCAATCTTGAAGAGTTATCTTAAATTTGGAGGTAATAGTAACCAACATTTATTGAGCACTTTCTACCTACCAGGTCCTGGTTTAAAAACTTTACGTAATTGAACTCATTTAGTTGTTAAATCAACATTATGAGGTAGGTGCTATCATTATTCCAATTTTGCACAAGGAAATTGAGGTATCCAGAGATGGAATAACTTTCACAAGGTCAAACAGCTTGTAAGAAGCAGAGCTAGGATTTGAACCCAGGCAGATACATTATCTCTGTAATATATCTAAAAGAGCTTAGAATGGTTCTTGACATATAGAAGATTCAATAACTAGGACTTTTAATTAATGCTAATTTTATTAAATTAAGAACTTATAAAATGTGTTTCTAATTTTATACTAAGTTAAACCCAATAGAAAATCATCCAGTGAGGAATTAAACATTTTCTGCACACCATAGGTTGATCCTGAGGCCATACCTGAGGTTAGCTATATATGGCTTTAAATAGGCATAGATTGGGGCCCAGATATGTCTCGTAGTGCCCTAGATGACTAACTTTATCTTCTCTTTAAATATGTTTAAATTCTATAGTGGTTTTTCTCAGTTAATTAAGATATTCTTCCCTAACTTCTTTTTCCTGAGGATTTACAGAGTATCACGGTATTGTTTGAGGAACATTGAGGGACTGGTCTTTACTAATTATCAAGTTAAACTGTTATGAACTGAGATGTACACCATCTTGGATCCTTGGTCTCACCACATCCTACTATTCTGGAACTCTGGTATCTGCTTCTATATTCACCTCCTCATTTAAATACAACATGTTTTATTTTCAGTGGCAGACTGAGTAATAGGTAAGCTCGACAAGTATATTCAAACCTTTGGCTTGAAGGATTAAAAAGCTGATAGTAAAGAAGACCTGAACCAAAATCGGAGAGATTAAGCAAATCTCAACTTGTGCAAGCCTGGACTCTAGGGGCACATTTCTCCTAGGGGCACTTTCCAATCCCAAAATAAGTGATCAAAAAACTAACCAGTGTTTGACAGTTTTGTGTGGCTCAGGGGGAAGAAAGTTGAAGTCTTGAGCCTCTCAAATGTAGAAAAAGGTCTAATAAACTCTCTGCTATTTCATGTGGGACACCGAAGTTCTGATTCCTAGGAATAAGGATGCATTAGAAGTAGTATAGCCCTTATAGGGAATGAAACCTGAAACCAAATCACCTAACACCAGAAGTTAGATTATGGTTATCCCAGATTGCTAGTGTTCCCAAGAACCTGGCAAAGCAAATAAAAATTCTCTCTGAAGAAATATACCATCATTCTAGGCCTCAGACTATTTCTAAAAGTAATTTTTCATATTAGTGTTTGGCATGCAATAAAAAATAACTGGACAAACCATGCTGTGAGATAACACAAATGAGAACTAGACATAACAGAAAATAGAAACAGACTTTTAGGGGATTGAGATATTGTAATTGCAGTTATGAGATAGTTTAAAATAAGTATGCTTTTATGTTCAAGGAGAGAAAGAACAAGATAAGGAACTTCAGTAGATAGCTGGAAAATATTTTAAAAAGGGAGATAGCAGAACTGAAAAAGAAAACAAAGATATTTTAGAACTAAAAAATACATTAAAAATTAAGATCTTAATGGATATATTTAAAAGTAGGTTAAGGACAACCAAAGATATAATAAGTGAAATATAGGTAAGAAAAACACATTCAGATTGAAAAACAGAGACAAAAATGAAAAATACAGAAGAAAAGTTTGGAGACAAAAAGGATACAGTGACAAATTTCAATTTAATATAATTAAGGTTCTAGAAAGAAATAAATGAAAGAATGAAACAGAAGGGATATTTAAATAGATTATGGCTATTTTTTTCAAAATGATAAAATACATTAAACCGGAGATTCAAGAAGACTTATGAACCCAAACAAAATTTTTTTTAAAATCCATGTTTAAGACCCTCAAAGCTAAACTGTAGAAAATTAAAAACAAAGAAAATATAAGTTCAGTGAGAGACTAGAGAGATTGCACTAAAATAAAGAAAAATTAGACTGACTTCTGCCTTATTACTAGAAATAAGTAATAGAAACAAAAAAATAGAATATTATTTTTTTAATTCTGAAAGAAAAATCCAACGTAGGTTTTATACTCAGAAAAAATTCTTACATTCTACATATGATAATACTCATAACCTTCAAATGGCTAGTACTGAGCTTCATAGTTTAAGAATATGGAAAAGTGAAAAAAATAATAGATTGGGCATATTGCATATCAGGGCTTGTAGAGAATGTTAGAGATATTAAAAGTCATATACTCTGGAAAATAAATAACAGTGAGTTATTTCTTCAAATCCTCATCAATTTATTCAACAAATATTTATTGGGTACCCACTATGTGTCTGGTATTGAAAACAGTTAAAACCTATACTTTAATGGAGCTTATATTCTTGTGATGAGAAATAAAAAGAGTAGCAAAACCAAAACAAATATATATAAATAAATATATATAATATATAAAATAAATATAAAATATACTATCAGACATAAGAATGCGATACGAATGGTAGTGGGTCTCAGAAGAGGCTTCTCTGTTGAGGTGACATTTAAGCAGAGATCTAAAGGAAGAGAGGAAGGAAGCAGTAGAGATACCTATGGACAGACCTTTTCATGTAGGAAGGAAGGTAAGGGTGTATTTGAGGAGCACAATGCAGGACAGTGCCTCCAAAACAGTGGAAGGGAAGAGAATGCTAGATCTGCCAGATCATAAAGTTGACTGTGGTCTTTGGATTATTCTGTAATTGGGGGTGCAGGGGAGGGCTAGGGTTATGGGAAAATTTTGTGCAGGAGAGTGCGATGATGGGAGTTAAATTTTAAAAGAATCTCTTTGGCTGCTGTTAGGAGAGCAAACCACAGGAAGTACTGAAGAAAACTGGGGAGTATTGAAGAAGACGTGCAGAAGTCTGTGTGTGAGACGCTGGTGGTCATCACTGGAGAGCTACTGGTGTACGTGGTGAAATGATACGGTAGGTATTTGCAGTATCTTCAAAGGGTTAATATATAGAGTATTTTGATTAAATGTTTGCATGTCTTCTGAAGGATATATTTAGAAGTTATAAATTGAATTAAAGTGAGAAAGCTTAGGGACAACTTTAATAAAATCTTATTAAAGTGAACTATAGGAGTTCTAAAAATGTCATCTTAATTTAGTAGCTTCAGATTATTTATTTTGTTTGGGAAAGTACAATAGATCACCTCTTCAGATATGAAATAGCAATTTTTAAATTCAAAATATATTTTAATGGTGCATTTCCAATATAACATTTCCTCTGAATTATGATCTACTCCAAATGTCAACGTGAGAAGTTTCACTGCATTGTGCAAAGATTTTTATTTTAAAAAAGGTGTTCTGAAGATGTTGGGTTTCTGATTCTATGAACTCCAGAAATATTGGTCTGGTTCTAGAATAAATTCATATTATTAAGTGGATGGTGAACTCTCTCTTCTTAGTTAGAAAATTATCCCCAGAAGATGTTTTAATAGAACTACTCTTTTTAGAGTAATTAAATCACCAGGTGTCTTTCTTTGTGTGATCTGGTGTTCTTTCTCCACCCACATCATTGCTCCACATACTCTTGGAGTTGTGTTCCAGTTTACAATGAACACTGGATGAGTCTATACCAGTGTTCCAGGTCGGGCAGAAGAATCACCTTCCAGGCTGTAATTAAATTTCAGTGAATTGCTGCATTGAGAGATTATTTAAGCAAACATGGAAATAGCATTTAAGTCTTTTCCTTCAAATGACAAAATTACATAATAACTATTAAAATTCATGATCCTAGGATTAACCTCTAACTTTGAGATTAGCTTGCTCTTTGTGTCTCAACTCAGTGTCTTATTTCACTTTCAAATCCAGAAGAGTTTAAAAAATGATTTTAAATAGCATTCCCTTGAGTTCCTTATTAAATCTTATTCTAATCCTGTAACAGGATTAATTACCCGATGGAGAATTCAGTCCTTAGGATTCAAAAATAAATTATTGGGAAGTTTTTTTTTTATAAAAAGATTAATAGATGGGGATCTATGAATCTCAGGTATACCTAACTTTGAGTACAGGCTGGACTTTCCTTTTTAATTTTAAATTGAACAACATTGATAACATGTCCTGCCTTCAGGGGGAAGCTTCAGAGAGTGTTATAAAGATACACCAAATAGGCTTGTTTGGCTTGATGTTTTTTGGAGATATTATATTTTTGTTTTTGCTGATTTATAAAAGTGATACCCATTAGTTGAAAAATATTTAAAGATTATAGAATATATGAAGTAGAAAACCGAAGTCTCCTCTTATACTTAGTCCTTTCCCCTGACCTACCATCTCTCTATTCTCTGAGATAATCATTGCTAATACTTTAATATGTATTTTTTCATGTTACGCTATATGATATATAGTTGGGCATATGAGATATCTAATGTGTCTACTGGACCAGGTTGTTTTTCACTTAACAATGTATCATGAACTTTTTCCATGTCAAGGCATGACATATGTCATTTGTTTGAAAAGCTGCATAATGTTCTATTGAATCAGTATATTCAGGGGTGTGTGTGTGTGTGTGTGTGTGTGTGTGTGTGTGTTTGTCTATTACATGAAAAACTGAGACTTAAGGAAATTAAGGTCTGAGTAGTCAGTATAGCTGGGTCCTAATTCCAAAGCCCATAGTTTAAAAATTATGTTACAAATTCCCCCAAATTTTAACTGTTAATAGTTAATTTCTGAATTAAAAAAGAGAAAAGCTCCATTGAATATAGACATGTTGTTTTCCATATTTCTAGTTCCTTCATTTAGATCAATTTTTAGAAGTAGAGTTGTTGAGGTGAAAGTAGTTTTAATTCTGATACTTATTGGGAGAGAAGGACACTCTTATCAATGATATATTTGATAGTACCTATTTCCCCAAACACTTGCTGGTTCTAAGAATTATCAATCTTGTTAATTTTGACAAATTGATAGATGCTAATTAAAAGAATTCAAGCCTCTTCAAAAGTTTAATGCTTTACTTGTGTATCCTTCTTTGATGAAAAAAAAAACATGGATTTGAGGGTGCTTGTATTCGTTTTAATTAAATTATAAAAATCTCAGTAAAAGACATAATGCTTTGTCATATATTTTAAACATTGTTGTTTCTCCTTAACTTTTTGTGACTTTTTCATGTACAAATAATTAAGTACAATGGAGACATACCTGTGACTTTTTGAATAGTTTTCTGACCATGGCATTCTGCTTCAAAAGACTTTAGCCCAAAATTATTGAAGTATCTCTTTCTTATTCATCTTGTCATGATTTTTTATGTTAAATTTTAACCCATAATTAATCAGTGATTAATTTTTGTCTGTGTGTTGGGCATTCCCCTACACCAAGTGGAGGGTCAGTTGTCCCAAAATTTAATGAAGAATCTATCTACTATTTATAAGTGTAACTTTCATTATTTCTAGATTCTCACTTATGTAACATCAATTTTTTTTTGTATTCTTTATTCTATTTCAAAATCCTTTCTTAAACTGCACTAAACTTCAAAAAATTACTCAGCAATTACATGGATTTAGCCCTAACTCTATATAATTTTATTACTAAGCCTTAAATGTAAATCCATGGTTCATAGTTTCTACAAAATATTTGTCCTTCTCACTTTGATTCATTTTTATTATTCACTTCTCATTTGGTTAAATTTAATTCTTAAGCAGTTCTTTTCAGAAGTCTGTTTTGGTGTTATACCTTCTGAGTTCTTATGTGGCTAGTAGAGTTTTTCTCTAAACTGTGCTTCCCTGAATACTACTTCTCAGTGAGATGTTAACAGATGTTTCAAAGGGGAAGGGAACATTGTCAAATAAATTCGGGAAAGTGGGTTTAAAAATTAGCTCGTTGATGTGTTTTTTTAAAAATTCGATTTTATCCATGAATTTCTGAGTTCTTAATAAAGTGTGCTTTATGCTTCTTTAAGAAATAAATATAATGTATATTTCTAAAATGTAATTATCCATAGACACTATTTAATAACAAACACATATCAAGATCTTATGGAACAATAATTGTAATCGTTTGGAAAATAGTGGAGTTTAGAATTCTAGATGCTCTGTTCATGAAGGCTCATGGAAGCTTTCCAAATCAAAATGTGAGGAAAACTCCCTGCTTACTCCTACCAGTCTGTTAGTTAATTGGGCTCTAATCTGTGTATTGCAACTATCATC
Source organism: Balaenoptera physalus (assembly GCF_965194825.1). NCBI lineage: Eukaryota > Metazoa > Chordata > Mammalia > Artiodactyla > Balaenopteridae > Balaenoptera > Balaenoptera physalus. The sequence continues at coordinate 70,522,971 of NC_138894.1, read as the reverse complement.
TCCTCTCTGTATCATAGCCATTCATTCATTCATTTATTAATCAATATTTAATTGGTGCCCACTGTGTTCCAGGAATTCTTCTAGACCTCAGAATACAGTAGTGAGTGAACAAATCAGAAAAAAAAAAAATGTGGAGGTTAATGGGATGAGGAGGGAAGATGGAAAATAAATGAGTAAAATACAAAGTTTATCATATTATGGAATGAGGGATACAATATAAAACAAAAAGGGACATAGTGGTGTGTGTGTGCCTGTGCATATGTAGAGGGGTGAGATTTGGTAAGATTCTATTTTAAATAAGTGGTCAAAGATGTTTTGCTGAGAAAGGTCCTGTTTTAATAAGCACCTAAAGTAGGTGAGAGAGCAAGCCATGCAGGTATCTGGGATGAACAGTGGCACGAAGGACTCCAGTCAGAAGGAACACTGAGTTAATTTTTCCCTTTATGGGTTTGTAAAAGCAGACTGGCAATTCAAACTCACCTTAATGAGAAAATATTTAATTATTTCAGTTGGGGGCATGTTTGTTATAACAAGAAGCATGTACATGTCAGCTGTAGGAAGGTTCTAGCTACATTGTAAGTGACTCTGCCCTAACTGAACAATCCTTCTTCCATCAGAAATGCAGCAGTTTTTCTAGGTGCAGTTTCTGCCCTTAGAGTAACAACGAGGAGATGATCTGAATCTGTCCTGGAGCTCTGCTGAAGTGACCCACGTTCAGAGGTAGGCCCTGACAGTAACCCCTGAATTTTTCATGTGATGCATTTTTGTATTTTCCAAGAAGCAGAAGCTGCCACTCAAAACATTAACGTTAACTGCACTATCCAGTATGGTTACTGAGGCAAATTCTGCAATGATTATTTCAAACTCTGGCCAATGAGGAAGGGTTGCTTGGTGTTGGCAGGGAATTTAGGACTGTTTGATCCCTTCAAAAGCATGATTAGAAACATAAGCACCATAGAAGCCAGAGATTGAGGTTGCATGTTTCATTCAGGAACAGAAAGTTTAGGGGAACAAAAATTTCTACTCTTCATCACCTTCATGTATTTTCATTTGGCTCATAACTTCTTATCTCAGTTTTAGCACTTGAGTTAGTTCTGTAAAGGGGATAACAGAAGTGGCCTTTGCATATGAAATTTAAAGTGCAATGTATGTGTGTGTGTATGTGTGTGTGTGTGTGTGTACAGTGAAAGAGAGAGAGACATTTGAATAAGGCTTCTAGAATAAAGAGCTAAATTCCTCTGTCTGCCTTATTTTGAAGAAGTACTAATGAATTTGAGATTTTAGTGTTGAAGGTAATTCTAATGTTATACTATTGGGTTGGCCAAAAAGCTCGTTCATTGTTTTTTTCTGTAAGATGGCTCTAGTAGCCCTTAGTTGTATTTAACTTCATCCAAAACAATTTTGTTAGACTGTATTGTGACAGCTGTCATTATCAGCATGCATTTTAAAAAAAACTTATCAAAACTGGTGAATTTGTGTGTAGCCATTTTAATATTGAAGATGGGGAAAAAAAGCAACATTTTCGGCATATTATGTTTTATTTTTCAAGAAAGGTAAAAACACAACTGAAATGCACAAAAAGATTTGTGCAGTATATGGAGAAGGTGCTGTGACTGATTGAACGTGTCAGAAGTGGTTTGTGGAGTTTCGTGCTGGAGATTTCTCTCTGGACGATGCTCCATAGTCAGGTAAACCAGTTGAAGTTGGTAGCCATCAAATTGAGACATTAATTGAGAACAATCAATGTTATACCACGCAGGAGATAGCCGACATACTCAAAATATCCAAATCAAGCGATGAAAATAATTTGTACCAGCTTGGTTACGTTAATTGCTTTGATGTTTGGGTTCCACATAAGTTAAGCAAAAAAAACCTTCTTGACCGTATTTCCACATGCAGTTCTCTACTTAAATGTAACGAAAGATGTTCCATTTTTAAAACAAATTGTGACAGGCCATGAAAAGTGGATACTGTACAATAATGTGGAACGGAAGAGATCATGGGGCAAGCGAAATGAACCACCACCAACCGCACCAAAGGCTGGTCTTCATCCAAAGAAGGTGATGTTGTGTATATTGTGGGATTGGAAGGGAGTCCTCTATTATGAGCTCCTTCTGGAAAACCAAACGATTAATTCCAACAAGTACTGCTCCCAGTTAGACCAACTGAAAGCAGCACTCGATGAAAAGCGACCAGAATTAGTCACCAGAAAATGCATAATCTTCCATCAGGATAACGCAAGACTGCATGTTTCTTTGATGACCAGGCAAAAACTCTTACAGCTTGGCTGGGAAGTTCTGATTCATCTGCCTTATTCACCAGATATCGCACCTTCGGATTTCCATTTACTTGGGTCTTTACAAAATTCTCTTAATGGAAAATATTTCAATTCACTGGAAAACTGTAAAAGACACCTGGAGCAGTTCTTAGCTCAAAAAGATAACAAGTTTTGGAAAGATGGAATTATGAAGTTGCCTGAAAAATGGCAGAAGGTAGTGGAACAAAATGATGAATACATTGTTCAATAAAGTTCTTGGTGAAAGTGAAAAATGTGTTTTTTTTTACTTAAAAACCAAAGGAATGTTTTGGCCAACCCAATAGATTGTCTTCACTTTATACGTGATTTTTCTTTCATTCTCTCAAGAAATTTATTTCTCTTATCGATGTTACTGAGGAATAATTTATATGCAATAAATTTATTCATTTAAAGTATATAGTTTTGTGAATCATGTCAATTGTAGATGCTAATGAAACCATCACCTCATTACAGAACAGAACATCTTCACTGCCCCCCCAAAAACCCTCATGTCCCTCTGTAGTCGATCCCTCTTCCCACCCCTTGCCCCACTGATCTGCTCTGTGTCATTGTAGATTAATTTGCATCTTATATAAATTGAATCGAGTATGTATTCTATTTTTCTCTTGCTTCTTTGACTCAGCATAATGTTTTTGTAAACCATCCATGATATCAGTAGTTCATTTCATTTCACTGCCAAGTAATGTTTTATTCTCTGCACATACAACATTTTGTTTATTTACCTGTTCATGGATATTTGTGTTATTTCCAGTTTTTGGTGATTTTAAATGATGAACATGAACATTTATGAATTTTCTTTCTGAGACTCAATCAATTTGACTCACTTATAGGATTTCAACTTCACAAATTGAACTACCTACTTATATTGCAGAGCTGTAATAATTCTGTTAACACTACGAGTTTGGAAATTTCTCACCTCCATGTGTCAGGAAAAACTTTGCATGTGGAGTTCATAATAAAGCTTTGCAATAGAGCTTCACTGAGTAAGATTTGAAATTTAAAATCATCTAAGAAGAGAGTAGAACTTAAATGTCCTCATCAAAAAATTAAAATAAAATCAAATCATGTAAGAAAAGGTAATGGGCAATGAGGCTGAATCACTATCAATCACAGAAATTAAAAATGAAAATACAGTATATGTGGCACCCATAACATAACAACTGTGTGAGCTCACCAGGAAAACACAGAGATGCAAATTCTAGAATAGCTAGAGATCAGCCACATAAGTCAGCTGTCATGCTGGTAAAGATTATAACAACATTGTTTATCAACACAATGGAGTAAAGACTGTATGAGAAGAGTCCAGTGCTAGACTATGACACTCAATTCATTAGAATAAATCCCAAAGAACATTAAATAATTACATAAATTACAGTTCCAGTCACTTTTCATCAGATGTCTTGAATCAGTCACATAAAAGTCTTAAGAGAAAGTATAAAATTCCAAGAAATCAGTTCAAGCTGCCTTAAAGTGTAGTGTTTTGAAATAGGATTGTAATGTGCAGTTCAACACAAATTATAGTATAGTAATAATTCATGTTATATACCATGATTACTTTTTTTCACATTTATTAGCTCTGTGGTTTTCATAATGCAATGACGGAAAGGCACCAAAAAAAAGTCTTAATAAATTGTCCTCAATGGTACATATATACAAATTAATTGGGGTTGCTAAAACAAAACAAAGCAAGAAACAACACAGAATGCTCCAGAGTTCACCACAGGGACAGGTAGATTACTGATGATACCTCCCATGTAAAGTGGGTTATACCAGGCATGAAAAACTTCTTTTCCACATTTTTACAGGTATTTTTAAAAAATCCTCTTGGCTTCCTCTTATACCCTAGTCATCTGGAGACAATAGCCACCAGAATGTAAGCTCCATGAAAATAGGAATTTGGTCTATCTGTTTTGTTCATTCCTGTATCCTCAGCATGCAGAACAGTGCTGAATAATGGATGAGCAGTGGATGCTTAACAGATACTTGTTAATGAATTCTTTTTTTTTCGTTTCTACAAACTGTAGAAACGTGTATTCAGACTATAGATAAATACCATGATGCTCCAAGCTCCAATGTCATTTAAGAAACCACTGAGAGTGAAACTAAATGCCTTATATTCACCCCAGTCACAGACAAGTAACAAACAACCTCACCAAATTCCTGATTGTTTACAAAGAGATGGGGTGATCCTTATGCTCATTTCCCAGGAATACACCTCCAAACAGAGTCCAGTTTTATCTTAAGTGCTCTGGTATACCTTTATTCAAGGTTGACTATATTCCTCAGCACTGTGCAGTTTTATATTCATTATTCTCATCATACAGATGAGAGAACTTGGAATGCTTCTTTTCTTACATATTTCTCCTCAACAAGAGGCAATAAATTCTCAGTTAGTTGATTTCCTCCCTGAGAAGGTATTCCATAAGCAGTGAGGGCTTTGCTAAATGTTCAGTGAATGAATGAATGGATGGATGGTTAGACAAATTTGCAGCAGTGGGAACTTCAGATGAAGAAATGATTGCTTTCTGAGTGTGCAATGGTACCTTATTATTTGTCAATAGAAGGACTTTGTAAGTTGCATCTACAGTCAAGTAAAGCTAATGTGAAATATCAAAATTAATTGGGAATCATTTTAAATATACAGAAGAGTTGCATGGTATTAAGGACACAGACAAATGCAGTCTGCCAAAACTCAATCAGGGTCTTTAAATTAAAAGAAAAATAACAAACAAATACATAACCTAGGATTGTGTTAAATTCAAAGGGCTTTAGGGTTAGGCAGGAAGAAATTTAGATCTTTTAAAACCCCCTCAATGCAAAATTCAATCAAATGATCAACCTGGGTGAGAACTGAAATAAAAAGTAGGTTGTGTGAACTGCAAGAATAAATTGTTTTGAAGTACTGAAAGGTTTGAAGTATTGAAAAGGGCTCAGCCTCATTGTGCAGGTTTGAAACAAATCTCTCTAGAAGTTGACAGCTCTGTCTCCTGTTCAAGATGTTATATAACCTCAATTAACTGAGATAATTTTCTTCCTTAGTGGGTACACATATTTCAACTCCAGGATACTTAAAATTAAGAACAAAATTATTAAAAAGTAAAAATATTAGAATTAATTTTTAATCTTTGGAAGATATGTGATAGATACTTTTCATCTATTTACAAATTTTAAGATAATTTGATGTATTAGTGTGATAATCTTATAAGCCCAATAATTTAAAGTGTAAAATTGAGTAGAAAAAACATAATTGTAGTAAAACATAGTTGTTATGATTTTCAGTTGAAATCTTAAGTTTATGTGATGTTTTGAAATATCTAAGATAAATTTATATTCACAGTTCTTATAAAGTTGATTTAATTTATGTGAACTATTTATACTATAATCTGGAAGGTTTTGTTTGCTAAAGTAGATAAAGTACTTTAAAATATAAATTCACTTAATTAAATTTGCAAATGTAATTGAAATATTTGAGGGTATACAATAAAATTTGTAAAAGGAGCCAAGCATTATTCAAAGTCCCTTGAAAGTAATTATTTAAATTTGCTAGGTTTATAAATAGAAAAATAAGATTTGTATGCTAAACTTAAAGATTTAGCATAAAAATAGGGCTTTGAATTTATAACTGTAATAATCTGAATATTAATTTTAAATACAAAGCAAACCACTGTCCAGTCTTTTGAGGGCACCGAAAACACTCACAGCAACATTAATTTTATCTGATACTGCTTTACTAACTTTTATTAGAGTTAGGTTTAGCATAGCTCTCACACCCCTAGGTGTTCATTTGATGCTGATTGAGTGAAAATGTCATAGGTAACTTAGGCAGCAATAGTAATTAAACTTGCAGATGCTAAACCTGAGGGTACTGGGTCAAGGAGGGCAGAATATAAAGCTAGTAAGGGAGAGTTTGTTAATATGGGAAAATTCTCCTGTGATACACCCTGACACCCAGTTTTAATATGCTTCTGTGAAAACTCAAAGAGGCTTGGAAAAGAGATTCCAGAACTGCTATGGCAGACCATGGAGGATGGAATCAAAAGGCCCAGAGAGAAGCATGCATGGTGTGATGGTCCACTACATAAGACTGGAAAGCCTAGCAGCTGACTGGTAGCCTAGCAGCTACCTGAAAAGGGCCTCAGGGGACACTGCATATACCACAGCAATGTATAATGCTCTGGTGAGGGGCACTGACATCAGTGAGAAGCACTGTAGTGCCTATTCTTTTTAGGCCAGGGCTGATAGTAGTAGATGCCAAGACCCTACAATAGCAGAGGCCAATTGACAGCTCTTAAGTGTCTAAACCAATGGAGACACGATTACCTTTATGGGCAGAAAAGTTAGAAGAGCATCTACAAAGATCTATGGAGATAGACAGCAGAGAATGCTGTTTCTAGGGAAAAGATAGAGGGGCAGCCAGTGAGAATATTGCTTAATATATACAACCAAAAGAGTTCAAGAATAGGTCAACAAAAGGCTGAGGTCAGATACCCCATTAGAAAGTCACTAACTCTTGACTAGTTTTAAAAACTGATCCTGGTATCAGACCCAGAAACCATCAACTGAAGGAAAGGCAAAAACACTTTAGGAAGGACCATACAACAAGAACAAGGCAAGTATATACAGTAACGATTCACCTAGTTCTTCCCTATAAGACCTACAGCTATTTACTTTGGAAACCATACCCTGAGAAATGAGGACTAACTGGACCTTTCAAGGGCTGTTGGATGTGGGGTCTAAATTGACTCTGTTACTCAAGGACCCAAAGCACCATCATTAAGACTCCTCTGATAGAGCAGGCACAGATGAGTCAGACACTCGACTTATGGCTCAGGTCCATCTCACTGTAGGTCCACTGGGTGTGTGGACACATCCAATGGTCATTTCCCTGTTGCCCAATGTACGATTGAAATACACTTAGCATTGATAAAACCTTCACGCTGATTCTGTGACCTATAGAGTAAGAACTATGAGAGCCTCGAAACCCCCACAAATCAGGTCAAAGCTAGACTTTACCTGAAACCACATCCTTGCTCCTGTTTTCCTCCTTTCTTTGAAGGCTGTTCCTGAATTGCACTTCTGCACTAAGTCATGTGCACTTGAATCCCTGACTCAAGTTCTGCCCCTAGATAACCCAGTCTTCAACCCTGTATGAGTTACCATATTGAACTATATCTTAGACTGTTTGTAGTAGATATGGTAAATCACTATAATTTAAGGACTTTGTAAGTTGGAAATGTGAGTTATATATTCATAAACCATATCTCTTATAGGAAAATTAGATTTTTCTTTCAGAAGTTGATACCACATTTTCTTGGACATACTAAAAATTTGCCAAGTAGATATTGTTGAAATGAAATCATTGTCTGGAAACTATGTCTGAAGCCTAAAGCTGATTTTGATATTGAAAGTAATCTATACTTCTATAATTCCTACTTGGTTTCTCTGAAAAATATATAGAAGACACCAGTTTTTCCATGGTACATTACAAAGATGGATCTTTCTATACTTTTTCAGGTGCTAAATCAAGGTTTCTTAATTGTGATAGGTTTTTCCTAAAGGCTAAAGTGCTTGGAGTTCTTTCTCCATACTTTGATGTACATAAATTAGAGCTATGGTTAGGCCTTGATATTTTCCTATGGCATATTTTGCTGGACAGTTTTAACCAATTTATAGGCCCAAATTTATTTAAGATTAAAGAATTATCTTGGTTTCTTCTGTATCTCCTTTGAATTTGGGGAAATTAGAAATACACACACACACACACACACACACCTTTCTAGAGAAAATGGAAATTAAGAGATTGACAGCTGTCTCCCAGTATCTATTCTCTACTTCCTTCTCATAAAAATAGAATCTATTTTTAACTGTCACATGACCAACTAGACTAAGTTCTGGACAGTAGGGTGTTAGCAGAAGTGAAATGTGGAACTTCTAGCTCATGTCCTAAAAGGGAGGGTCATGCCTTTCTCACACCCGGCCTCCATTCTGTTGCTTGGAACACGAACATGATTATATCACATCCTGAACCAAGATGACATCCCAGGAAAGGAAAAGCACCAGGGTCCTTAAGTGACCACAGCTGTTATAGAAACCTGTTATGTGAGAACATAAAATACTTCTATCTTGTTTAAATCACCGTTGTTTTGGGTCTGTGTTACATACAGCTGAAATAATATCCTAACTATAATATGTAAACTTTTACGTTTGATACATTATCTGCAATTTCCCAAGTTTATATATTTTTGTGATAATTAAATCTTCCCCCACCCCCTGTTCTTAGATCAAAAGTGAAATCAAAGTGAGTGGGTAAGACCTGTTCCATATAAAATATTTTTCTGAGGAATACTGAAAGGAAAATACAACTATAAATTACTAACTGAGGACCTTTCTGAAAAGGTAAAGCTGATACCAGTAAAAATAATTGAACTGTGGGACCATGATTGCTTTACCTCTTCATGTTATGCTTGATTTTATAGGGTTTAAGTTTATAAAAGGCTCAGAAAAATAACAGCATCATGTGGTATCACAATGTTGATTAGCATTAAGTTGATCCCGGGCAAATTAGTAGCTGCAGAATCTTTAAAAAGATCTCATTCAGGTCAATTGTTATGTATACCTTTCTGGCATGCCTATTGAGAACATATCTGAACAAAAATAGATACAGAACAATACTTGTCTATCTCTTGCAATTGCTGAAATAGAGGCATATGCTTTTCTAATACTCACTAGTACATTATAGAGTCAGCCTCATGATAATGAACCCTCAAATTAAATGATTCTGAAAGCTAAGTAGATACTGAGTCCCCACCTTAGTGTTCTTTTTATAAAGTATTTGTATTTTGATGTCTGTGAAATTTTGATTACAGTTTTTCCCAAGTAGTATTTTGACCTCAAGAAAATGTTTATTAAGCACATCATCCCTGACTTGTGTTACTACCGTTACCACTACTATTGCTACCAGAATATAACACAGTGGGTAATGGGTGGAGAAGAAAGGAGAGAAAAGGAGAAGGTGAAGGGAAGGAAAGAGGAGAAAATAGGAGAAGAGTAGGAGAGGATTAAGGGAGAATAAATGAAAAAAGAGAAAGAGAAGTTAGAACAGGACTAGTAGAGGGAAAAAATGAAATTACAACTTCAGCTTCAACAGAAATAAGTTCAGTTCCATGAAAGCCTTTGCAGATAAGTGAACTACACTGGGACCAGAGTTGTGTGTTTCATGTCTCTAAGTGACTAAAAGGTTAGCTGTGCTATAAAAATACAAGCTAATAACACAGGATGAGGTCTGACTCTCTGAACTAAATATTTATTTCTTTGGGCATAACCTGTGCTAGAAATTTAGCCAAATTTCCTTTGATCATTTCTAGTATTTTTTCTTAAAACTCCTTGATAAACATGATTAAGAGAAAAAAATATCCATAGTATCCAACTCTATTTGATATTGATCATCTTTTCATGATAAAGGATTGTCTTTGATAGATTTTACAGTAAGTTTCTCCAGATAGCCTTGACCTCTTTAGTATAAAATGAAAGACCTTTAGTATAAAATGAAAGAAAAAAAAAATACCTGGGGAGTATATTTAGAGGTAATGTTAACTGCATTTGGTTGTCATGGAAACTGAGATTTTTTAAATGATGATGAAGTGACTGCCAAAAAACACACACAAAACAAAACAAAACAAAACACTTGCATGTAGTTGTTATGGTAGCTATTCATTCTGACAGATTTTTTCCTTTTTCTCTAAATTAATCATCTGAAATACTAGTGTCTCAAAATTGCTACTATGATGCATTTAATATAAAAGGTATGTTATACTAAGGACAGACGTTAGCTTGGAAATATCTTACACTTATGTGAAGTAACATAACATCTGTGTGTGTGTGTGTGTGTGTGTGTGTGTGTGTAAGTTTTAGTTTATGCACAGAGAGAGACATCCCTAGATTGTTAATAACTAAGAGTCACTGTTCCAGGCTAGTTGTTTTGAAGGCTGCCTCAGTTGGGAGAAGATGGGCAGTGATTCAGGGAGACTACTAGCAGGGAAGAAGTAGGTTGCTCTGCTCACTGGTGATAAAGAGAGGGGGATGAAAAAGAATTAATATTTATTAAGTATTTAAAGAGCTGGGAACTAGGCTTTTACATTTGTTGTCTTGTTTAGACCTAACAGTTATTAGTTCTTTGTACTAGTGTACTAGTCTTAACCTTTGAGGTTAGTACTGTTCTCATTTTACAAGTGAGGACACTGAGTCTCAGAGATGCTAAATAACTTGCCCAAGATCATAGGTGAGTATGTATGGAGCCAGGATTTGAATCTATATATTTCTGTATTAAAACCCATTCTACTCCTTTGAAAAATGGCTGATTCTAGGACTGGAATAGAATATACTCAAGATGAGCCTGGAACATCTTGTAGTGATGGAAAGTAAGATAGTTTAAAAAAAAACAAACAGATGCATTGAATAGGGTGTGCCAAAAGGGACACAGGAACCAACTGAAAGAGCTCCCAAAGGCTAAGGCTTGAACAGTTTGAACAACAAAATAAAGTATACTGGATTATATTTCAAAGCATAGAATAAATGTTCCTGGATCCATACTTATATAGATGATTGAATAAATAAATACATGGGGAGAATAGACAAATTTCCTATATAAAAGTTGTCCAAATAATTTATATAGATGCTCCTCCCTCACGGAGGTGGAGCAAAGCTCTCCAGTCCTTAAGTGTGGGCTGTGCGTAGTGACTTCCTTCCAAAGAGTAACTGTACAGTGGAGAAACCTGATAAACACTGCCTTAGCCTGGTGAACAAGTTAACACCAACAGTGGTAAGTCATATTGATAGTATGTACCCTTGATATGTGTGATTAGAATGACACTTGACTTCTGTGATCTTCCTCCCCAGGGCCCAAATGCTACCAATTAAGAGTCACTCTACAAAACACCTTGGTGAAAAAAGACATTAGATAAAAACTAAGGAAAGTTGAATAAAATATGGATAGTTAATAATAATGTATTGGTAGTAAATTCATTAATTATGACAAATGTAACAAAATTTAATGTAAGATATTAATAATGGGGAATTGGGGTATGAAGTATATGGTAATCTTTTTACTATGTTTGTGATTGTTCTGTGAATCTAAAACTACAAATATTAAACATTCTATATTCATTATACCACAATGTAGGCCTTCCCGTTTATAACTGCTTTTCCTCTTGACATTCATTTTGTCATAATTTTACCTGGAAAATCATAGTTATGCAGGGGAAATGTGATTTATGTCTGGTCTCCAACCCAACTCTGTATCTCCTAGGGATTTTTGTGTACCCCAGGCTTAAAAAAATAAGGAACAGTACATAAACTATAAAATGTTTCTTACACCCATTTTCACTTTTTGACTACCTTTTCTGTCTGCCACTGTATGAAAGTCTTTTGACATTGTATTGATATTGATGTGTGCCAGTGTTACTCTGGGTAAATTACAGATCTACTGCTTATTTTTCTCAAAATATTGCAAATGTTAATATTTATCATGGCACCCTTAATCGAGTGCAGAAATCATTTGTCTCTGCTGGTAATAACTTCTTTAATAAAATTTGTATGTAGGCTTAGAATAATATTTTTATTATTTTTTTTTTCTAAAGAGATTTTATTTTATTTATTTATTTTTTAATTTTTATTTTTTTATTTTTATTTTTATTTTTTTAATTTTTTTAGAAATTCACGTTCTTATTGATTGATTGATTGATTGCTGTGTTGGGTCTTCGTTTCTGTGCGAGGGCTTTCTCTAGTTGTGGCAAGTGGGGACCACTCTTCATCGCTTTGCACGGGCCTCTCACTATCGCGGCCTCTCTTGTTGCGGAGCACAGGCTCCAGACGCGCAGGTTCAGTAATTTGTGGCTCACGGGCCCAGTTGCTCCGTGGCATGTGGGATCTTCCCAGACCAGGGCTCGAACCCGTGTCCCCTGCATTGGCAGGCAGATTCTCAACCACTGCGCCACCAGGGAAGCCCCTTTTTTATTATTTTTTAACATTTCTGTTTTAATCAGGAAAGTTCAACATGAAAAAAAATCTTGTAGGTACAAAGAGGCTGTCAGGTTTTGTGCAAATTTTGATGGTATTCCTTAGATTTTTATTTCTTGAAAATTGGTGTTATTGCCAATAATCCAAGGAAAAACAACAGTGAAAAAAATCGTGAGTCCTGTAGACTTCTACTGGCTTCAAGAAAATGCCAGGTGTCAAGCGGTCAAGTTTCACTGGTGTTTGTCGCAGGAGCCTCAGCATATCAGCCAGCCTTTCACTTGTATTTATTTTATGTTTTTATTATATTTTATATGTTTTAGGGTCTCTCAAGTGTGCTTTTATGTTTTCACTCTCTTAAATAGAATATCTTTTATTACTGTGTTCCATGTGACACAGCAGAATGTAGTTGTCAAGACCAGAGTGAAGGGATGATAGACAATAGACGTAACTTTAGACTTACTTTTATCACTTATTAACTGGTTCTCAGTTTCCTTATCTGATAAATACCTGGCCAGTTTGTTGGTAGATCAAGTAAAATAATTTGTGAGAAAAAGTGCTTGTAACTATAAACACATAAATTAGAGAATTATTCCTGTTACTATTGATGAAGGAAAACTATACAGAAAGGAGCAAAACTAGTCGTTTGAAATAAGGCATGCCTCACAAAGGATGAAGACAAGCTTTGCATAAGTGCCTATGAGACCAGTAGTGTCACCTTCCACACATGATAATGAATTATCTTTCCTATGGTGCATAGACGTGTTTTCCACATAACATATTAATGGGGCATACTTGACCTGAACCTTTAAAAATGCCTTGTCTATGTTTGTTTAGTGCTATTCCAGCTCTGCAGAGTGGGCCATGTATGAAGGCCATGGACAGGCAAAACCCAAGTTGGTTCCCATTATTTGGGGAGAAAAACAAGGAACAGTCAAAACAGAACCACAGGGACCAATGTATGCCGAGAATTGTGTTATGTTGGGGGTATTAACATTCTATCTTATAGAATTGGCCTGTTGTATATTCAACTCTTCCTTGGCTCTTCTGGGAAATGCTTGATCTCTTCTTTTCTTGGACAAAGTTCTCAAATAAGTAATCTGCTGTTTCCATTTCTCCTGTAATTCAAATTCTACTCCAAGAAACCCCCAGTCATGCTGTCTATGGATGGAAGAGTTAGAAATGAGACAATAAAGTGTTGAAAAGGTTTCTTGACGTTTCCGAGGCTCTCTGGCTAGAGGATGTGCTAAGGATTTGGGTGGGGGGAAGTAAATCTGTTCTTTTAAGAAACTGAGTTGAAAGAGAGAAGAACAGAGGAGTCAAGTCCTACACTTGGGGAAATATGTCTACAAGCTGGAAGTGGGAAGAGGAGTTAGTGAAGTAAATAAAGATGGGATCTGAGGGGTAGGGAGAGAGCGAAGATAGAGCAAAGACAGAGCCATCTCATGGAAGATTACACATCAGCAAGAACAGCTTTATTTTTGCTGGATTTCTTTTTTAGATTGCTTTTGAATAAAAGCTTTTGCACATTAAAACAATGCGCGAAGATCAATAGACTAGAAAATCTTCTACCTATCAATTCTAATTCAAGCATTATTTCCTCTGAGAAATAAAAATAAAAATAAACACAGGCATTGACTATACCACTACATTATAAATCTAATTTAAGTATTTCTTCTTTCATTTGAGTGAATCATACTGTCTGTTTATAGCCTTTTTTCAAAATGCATTGTATTTGAAATTCCTTACTGATGAATTGGGAACTGTAATTAAATGCATACTGGGTAAACATATTATTTTGAGAGTGGAAAAAAATAATTTTCACTAAAATAATGTTGGAATATGGACGGTAATTTTTTCAGCGACTACTCCCTCCACTCCCAACTCCTGAGAAACTTTGGTAGTTCGTACATCTCATTACATCACATTAATATTAACAAGCGTAGCAGCAGTCTATTGTGGCACTTCTGTTTTTGATTTTTCCACTTGATGGAATAGATCCTGGCTAGTGGAACAATGTCGGCCCAGTAATAATTCCCAATTTAATATATCTTTACCTTCTCTCTTTAAATCTTGCACATTTTATCATAGACACCAGCATAAGTGAAGAGCTATAATCCTGTTGGCATTCTCTACTTTCCTATCCGGAAGCGCTGTGGAATTTCTATTTCCTTTTGGAACCAGTGGAGTAAATAGGAATAGGAAATCTTACCAAGCTATGAATTGGCATGAGAAGCGTAGTAACTATTAGGTTCCAACCTTTTTTGTATTCATGGGACTTTGTTTCTTATTGAAGTAAGAAATAAGAACAATTGTAATTGTTATGTTGAGTACTTTTCTTTATCCAAAGACATCTGCTTCAATTTCACTTGTATTATTTTTTATTTATTTCATGCACTTATTGCCTAGAATGGGCTAATTCACATTGAAAATAGTCATTTCTTTAAACATAATAGTTCAGTAATAACAATATATAAGGCAAATTGTGTTTTCCAAATTCAGGTCATATTTGGCGTTATTTGGGAAACCTTCACAGAGGCTGACCTAAAACTCATCTCTAGAGTGCCTGCACTTGGAAAGTGGTACTCCACTCTGTCTTTGAAAAAATGATGCAATTTAATATTCTAGGATCTTAGTTGTCATAGGTGTTACAGTTCATGCACCAATCTTTTCCTGCCGGTGCAAATAGAAAAGCCAAAGCGGCTCTGGCCAAGTTCCAAGAACATATCAGTGCTCTTTGAAGCCACTTGGAAATGGACTTCAGTGATGAAAATAAGCAAGATAAATACACCCTTTAAACAGCAACTAATCAGATTGGTCCCCCTTTTCTTTCTGCTTAAGGAAAGGTGTACTCTCAAAGACTGCATAGCTCATAGGTACTTCTGTCTTTGTTTTGTAGGCTACCCTGAATACCTACATTTGCTTTGCAATGACTTTAAATGGGTCTCTAAATTTGTGGTGTGCCCATCTAACCAATATTCATCTTCCTAACATGGAAACCCCTATAAGAGCCATGTTCTTTTTTTTTTTTCTAGAACCTAGAACAGTGCCTGCTACAAAAAAAATCAAAGGTTTGTTAAACATGTGAGTGGAGGTTTGATTGATAGGTGGACTGTATTCTGTCAATCTATAGGTATATATTACAGTAACTCCCACAGATGAATTATTCCCTCTTGTGAAGTTAAATCTTTTTCTAAAATCTGTGTTTTTCCTTTTCTGTCCTGTTCTTCTGTTGAACCTTTCACTCTGCCAAGTGAGGATCCAAATGTCTAGTTCTCTGAAGAAGGCTTCACTGCCCTGTTGATCCTCCTACCAAATTCTTTTAGCCTTCCGGCTCTCACAGCCTAGCACCATCCCAGATTGTTATGTTGCTTTTAAAATGGATTTTCAGTGTCAATCTTCCACAACAAAAGATATGTTAAAGTTCATATAGATTCACAGAGTTTCTATTATCTGTGTACCTGCTCCTTTCTTTCCACTCCTCTGTCATGTGGCAGAGGTCAGAAACAACCTGCATGTTTTATGACTGGAAAGAGATATGAAATAGGAGGCTTATCCTCCCTTTCTTGTCTGTCTCCGGAACACAGAGAGTAGTTTACTGCTTAAAAAAAGGTTTATTTCTTGAACTCTATGTACCACGTGGATGAGAACAGGGAAGGGGTGATCTTGGCAGCTTGAGACAGAGCTGATTACAATGAGGAGAAAACCAAACAAATGTTTTAGTGTTTAAAAATCACTATTGGTACTGAAATACATAGGACTTGGAAGGAGTTCTGAAGACATGGAGAAGTATGCATACTATGGGAGAGGTTGCCTAATTCTCAGTTTCTCTAAGGAAATGAAAATGACAAATATCATCACAGAGTAATTATGGCAAAAAGCAATCAAAATGGTGAGTAGATATAATTAGCATTTTTTTGTGATCTACAAATCTTTAGTAATAAATTTTAAAGTAATAATGACATTTGGTTTCATTTTACACTGAGCCCTTTAATTCTGTCCAATGTTTATAGGTAAACATCTTCCTGAAATCCTCAAATTTGCTGCCATTATGATGAGATAGGAAGAAAAGAGTGCTGACACAACACACCTGTGCAGTACTCATAAGTAAGGCATAGCTCTGACAGCCATTGAACATATATAAAATAGCCACAGCAACCTCAAGAAAGATTGAGAAAGTAACAGGTTTTATTTTACATAAAAAAATCATTTTAATGGAAACCCTTACACCCAACTTTATAATAAAATTAACAGTAAAGTTAAGCCTATAGAGTTGAATGAGAGGCCAGGATCATATTCATGTTCGGTTAATGAAATACAAAGAGGTTACTCTTTTGAATCTCAAAATGAGATCCTGAGCGAATGCTGAAGAGTTTGTTCAAGTGTGGCAAAAGTATAATTTATCCTTTACTTTTATAAAACTGTGATGTCCTCTCCCTTGGAATATTTAAGGAATGCATGCAGATTTTGTTACCTTACTCTAGAATCAAATAATTCAAGTGGGAGGTAGTCAAAGAATAAGAATCAAACTGATTAAGAGAAGGAGGTGAGGATATGTACAAAACAGCTGCTGTCAAAGTCAAAACTTAATGATTAAACTGCCCATTTTTGAAGAATCAAAGTTAAAATGGATAATTATGTGAGGGATAAAGAGGCCCTTAAAAATATATATATATAAAATATATATTAATTTATATATATATAAATTAATCAAATATTTGATGCTGATCTGATACTAAGGATCACTCTCTTGAAGTTCAAAAGAAGTTCATTTATACCCAACATAGTTTATGATCTGGGACATCATGAATTTTAAAATAAAGTCTATAAATGGCTATAGATAAGTTTTGGAAAATATAATATATAATAAAATTTATTATGTGATGCATGCTACTTGGGAAATAACCCTAAACTTTTGCTACTAGTTCAAGGAGTGTATTAATCTTTTGTACACATGGCACATACTTTGGTGCTTCTGTCAGAGAAAAAGTCACTGAGCTGAATGGACCAAGGATCCATTCTGGTGAGGTGTTTATCTTCTCAATTGAACTTATAGTTTAGGAAATGGTGACGCTAAGTGTGCTGAGATATGGAAAATGTAAAGAGCATTATTCCTATAGCTGTACTTCCTGTTCACAGCTGGCTTCAGACTGACCATTGGATGGAATAGGTTTAGGGATGAATATATACTAGTTGAACACAGGATAGTGGATTCATACCATAGTCAGCTTCAGAGGAAAAAGGAGAGGCCTTTTTTCCTTTTTAGAAAGTATGGACATAATCCATTTCTGTGCAAGACCAAAGTGCCTGGATGAAGAGTAGACATTTAATGAGTCATTTCACATGTCAGACTTTATTATACAACTGAACACAGATGTGAAAAGATTTTTTCTAACATCACATGTGGAAATTTTCTGGAAGACCTGACTGATTTTTTTAGAAATACATGAAAAATTTTTTAAAAAATATCTTTTTACCTATTTATTTTGATCTCGCACACATCTAGTTCTTTAATGCAGACACTGATATCCCAGTTTAATTCATGTATCCATATTTATTGAGTGCCTTGTTATGGTAGGTAATATTTTACATCCTTTTAGACATGCTGGCTTTCCTTCCTGTCACTAGTAAAACCTGCTGAGACTGAGTTTAAGATTTTCAAGGGTGATCAACACATACCACTATGACAAAATAAGCTTTTCCCTATTTGCCTCGCACTACCCAAGGGTTAGCTGGGGCAGAAGAATCATCCACGGTGTCATTGTGAAGGCAAGTGATGGGTACCTATCATATTTTCCAGGTATCTGAAATTCTAACTATAGTTAGTCTGCAATAGCAGTTTCATGAAGTTGACAATTTGTGTAAGAACATAGAATGCATGATGGGTCCAAGTTAGTGTAAATAAGAGTCTTATTTTTAGAGAATTAAGTAGACAGATAAGGTTATATATGTGTCTTTCACATGCTATTCATTGACAAACTTAGATTTGCAAGAATCTGATGGGAAATATGATTACATCAACACTAGGTCCTTTTCCCTATTGCCTCTTTGTTTCACTATGTATACCTGAATTCAAGATAATATTTATAGTCATTCCCTAAGGTATCCTTGACTTGAGTAGTACAATTAAATTTAAAATGGATTTAGTTATTTATATCTTCAAGGGGCACTATTGCCTTTTTCACTGGAAACCCAGCAGAACTACGAGACCCTAATTTACTTGCACAAAGTGATGCTTAGACCTCTAGGCCAAAGTTGTAGATATATTTGTATTAGATAGTTTAAATTAAGTTTTATAACCCAATATTCTTACTTGTTGCACTGGCTCCTCAGCACTAAAATGATGGAACCTAGCAAACCTAAGGAGGACTGATGGCCTAAAGAAATATTTCCTTCCTTGTTGAGAATAGACTAGTTTGTGGCTGTTGAGACTGAGCTCTGGTCAGATATCCTTACCTCATACTCAGTACTATCCAGATTGTGACCTCCTTGATGGTAGGGGTAGTATTATGTTTAATTTTTGATTCTAGTTTGCAGCACAGCTTAGCATTGATATTAGCTTGATATTTGCTAAGAATCCATAAACTATAAGTCTAGACTTTAATTTCAACTTGGGCAGGAAACCTGAAAGGAGTAGTTGCCTTTGTATGATATCCATCCAGCACTACATCAGTCACATTGCTACGCACCTTCAGTTCCTCTTGCTGGTTTTTGATCCGTATGTCCCTGGACACTGACCCCTGAAAATCAGTTATCCCTAGGCCTGTGCTTGAGTCGTGCATCTCTTGATCCATTGCTATTCATCTGGTTTCTAAGTCTTTACCTCACTGACTATTTGGATTCAAACTCTATCTCCTTTCATTACACAAAGATATCTTTGACTTATATAGTACAATTAAAATCAAAATGGATTTATTAATTTGTTCCTTGACTGATATTTTTTCTTTGTTCACTTAAAAACGGAATCTTGCTGTTTGCTCCTACATCATCCTAAGCCCACATTCATCAAAGAACTTTAAAGCAGGAAGGCCCTTGAAAATAGTTTGCCTCCACAAGAACCTCTTTTTCTGAGATAAAAAGAGGTTTTGAGGATTAGAGAGTTATGCAATTTGTACAGTTTCACATAATGAGTTAGAAGTATAGCTGAGGATCTACTTTCTCCACACGTCATTGACTTCCTCTGCTCCTTTAGAATGTTCATCTGTGTCTCAGACCTTGCTACTATTTCTATTTCTTAGGTGCTGAGACACACTCGATTGTCTCAACTTCCTCCTAGAAGTCTGTATCATGTTTTTAGATCTCTTTACTTCCTGGGAATGAAGATTAGTGTTAAGCTTCAGACACGGTCCCAAAATTTCACCAGGAACAAAATCTTCTGGGTTTCTGATAGCTCCAATAGCACAACATCAGAACCTGCTTTAGGGGTTCCAGAACCCAGGGCCCACTTCAGTTTTTAGAATGTAGATTTAGTTCCTCTCTCTCCAAAGTATGAGGAGTTTAGCTTTTGCACTCCCTTTCCACCCATGTAAAACCATGAACTCAGTATTCAGTCTATAATTTAAACCTTCTATCTTCTTGAGCCTTGGAAAAAAATCCTATTGCTATGGAATCAGAGCCTCCTTGGCATCTGCATTAGCCTGCCCCTTCATGAGTTCTTCCAGTATCTGCTGATAGTGCCCCCTTAGTGACAAACTTTCTACTCTTCAACCCCTGACCGACTTCTGTCCTTGAGAATCACCTTCTGTTTATGATGGGTTAAGTATAAACTGACAGCCACAGGCACAGAGGATGACATACCCAACACCCAATTCAAGTCCAGCTCTTCCACCTCCAATTTCTTTTATTTTCTTATTTTCCAGGTATCTGCATCATTGGTAATCCATTTCTCTTTCCTGTAGATTTTGTCTGTATTTCCCTGTTTCCTTCTTTTCTCTCTTCTTCTTCCCCTTTCTTCTCTTCCTCCCCTCTCTCTTTCTTTCTCTCTCTTTCCCTCTGACCCTCCCTCTCCCTCTTCCTTTTTGTCTCCTGAATCCTTATCTTCAATCATTCTCAAGTTTCTCTGATTCTAAAAAAAACCCAAAGACCTCAAACTCCCTTAGCCATACATACCGCTTTAACTATCATCCAGTCTCCTTCCTATAAAAGATATTTCAAAATTATATTTCCTCAGCTTTCCTTTACTTCTCAACCCACTGCAATCTGGCCTCCAGTTTGAACCCTCTACTTAAATGACTCTTGCCCCCTTTAGCAACGATTCTGCAATTGTCAAGTTCAAGGAGGACTTTTGGAGGTTGTTTTCTTTTACTTTTTTCTTCTTCTCTGATTATATGTATGAGAACTTCGCTTCCCACCTGTCATGAAAGTGTTGCTGTCAACAAGGAATCCATCTTTATCCATAATGACAAAAATGTACTTTACCTAGGTAATTTCATTCACACTCAGTTTCAAGTACAACAAATATTCAGATCACCCTTAAATCATGTGACCTCTCCAGATTTCTATTTTGACTCATATGCAACCATCTGAAGGACATCTTCACCTGTAAGTTTTATAGGTTAAGAATGATGATATAATTTACTGCCCAGAACAAGAGACTTTTGAGAGGAAAGAGGGTGCTATTACTAAGCTAGGATAACAGGCATAAATCAGCACAGTTCAGGCAAACCACGATGCATGATCATTCTATACAGGTACCTCAAGCTCAGTGTCTAACACAGAAGTAAACTAGTCAACTTTATTTCAAACATTACCTTCACCCTATATTCTCAACATTATTTATTATTGCCACCAACCATCTGGTCATCCAAACAGGAAAACTGAAAGTAATCTCTGACTCCTCCTGCTCTTTTACCCCATTCCTGAGTTTACCTCCTGAATATTGCTTGAATGTGTATCTTTCTCCATATATTTACAACTAATCAATATGGCTTACAAAATATTGAAAAATAGAGATTCATATAAATGTAAGATGTTATTTTTCTCAATTTAGTGTTGTTTAAGGTATGCATTGTATTGATATTATTAACTCATGGCCATTTGAGGAACTTCAGCCTGCTTTGGGGAATTCTGGTCTCCTATTGGCCTGGCACGCTAAGCTCTTCATGGTCAGGTAATTGTCTATCAGCATTTTCTGTTTTCTCATACATGTCTTTTGGTGGCCATAAGCATTCATTTCGTTAGATATATACCTAGGAGTAGAATTGCTAGGTCACAGTGATAAAGAATTGCTAGCTTACATCCTTTATCACTGGTCAATATCCAGACAGAATCAGTTAAATACTTAGACTATTACCCTGAGGTTGGGCATCTAGTGGACTTATACCTTTTTCATTTGATATAATATGGATTATTGAAACATGTTTTGGCTCAAAATCAGAAGAGCAGCATATTCTGTCTCACAAGGTGTATTGTCCACTTCATATAGAAAAATAAAAGGTGTTTGCTAAGAGTTCTATGTCCTTTTCTTAAAGAAAAAAAGAGTAAAACATTTATTTCTGAATGCTGAATGAGAATATGAATATAATTGTGATATTTTTATTGCTTAATATTTTAAATTACCTGGACAATACATATTGTTCTTAGCCTTAGAATAACTATACTATCTTGTATACTAATATTAAGAACACTATTTTAATTTTTAAAATTGCAGTTATGTATATTTCTTCTTTCATTTAAAAATTTTCTGAAACAAGCAAAAACCATACTAAATTTGTATGATGAAAATGTATTCATGATTTATTTGTGCAGAAAATAAAAACAATAAAGTCAAAAATTATACCTTCTCAGACATAATAATTGCAAGAAGCTGGCAGTATTTAAATATTGAATATTGAATGTGGGCTTTGAATTATTTCTCTAGGAGTGGTGAAAGTTCTTTGCTTCTTATTTACTATGAATTCATTGAGTATCAGATACTATCGCAGGCAATGAGATTCCAGAGGGGAAATCCAGAGTCTCTTCTGGGTTTATGGATTTGCACCTGAGTCTCTTTGGTGTTTAAGGGTGTATCCCTATCTTTTCACTACATGATCCTTCCTGATCTTTTTATGCACTGAGGCTGACCAGGGCCCAAAGTGTGTTCCATAACTGTACAACTGGATAATATTGATATTAATCATAATGACATAAGCAAATATTTATTTAATGCTTACTATGTGCCAGACTTATTTTCAATGTTTTATGTTACTGAATCTTCACAAAATACCCATGAGAGTGTTCTATTATTGTCCCTGTTTTACAGGAAGACGAGGGAAGGCCCAAGATTGAAAAAGTGTAATTTGTTAATGGCAGAACTGGTGTGAAGAGTGTATTTTGACTTTCATATGTATTGATATAACTTCGAACCTAATAACCCAACCAGTCAGGGACCTTTTTAACGTTAGTAATGTGTCATGCGTGAATAGTGTTTCTACTCAAAGGGACTGCAATCTCTTGAGGAATATTTCTGTTGAACTGTCTCAAGAGATTAATTCAGTCTTGGGTGAACAAGGAATCCTTCATGTGTTTATTGATAAAGTTGCAGGGCTTCATTCTCAGTGGTTAGGATATGGCCCTCTGGCCCTCTGTGAACTGCTTCTGAATCAGAGCTAGGCCTGGCTCTGAAAGGTTTCCTATCCCTCATCCAGGTTTCCCAGAGTGCATCAAGCTTTACCTTTGGAGAAGGTGCTCTCACCTTGAGAAGCTGTGCTGATCTTTTGTTGTTACAGTACTCTTTGGTACCTTATCTCTTTTAATTTCTTAGTGACTCATTAGGTATTTGTTGCACTCACCCACAACTTGGAGGCTGTGGGGCCATCTTCCCTTTCAGCTAGTTGTTCTCAGACTCAGTTTCCATTTATAGTAGCATCCTCTCTCATTGGAGGGATATGTTGCCTATTTGGGGTTCCATCTTTGATTCCATTTCATTTCCTGCTGCTCCTGCCACACAATTGCTGTTTCTTCTTGACCCTGCTCTTGGGGGGAG
The DNA here is from genome assembly GCF_965194825.1 of Balaenoptera physalus. Classification (NCBI taxonomy): domain Eukaryota; kingdom Metazoa; phylum Chordata; class Mammalia; order Artiodactyla; family Balaenopteridae; genus Balaenoptera; species Balaenoptera physalus. The sequence continues at coordinate 70,499,680 of NC_138894.1, read as the reverse complement.
GGGGTAAAAGGAGAGAGGGGAGGGTTTGCGTACACCCATCCACAATTTAGAGCTTCTGGGATTCCTCATCACCCAGTTTGTTAACATCATCCACGTTTCTCTCTGCTCCATTGCCCTTTTCCCTTAATTTTATCTGAAGACAGTTCCTTTCCTCTTATTCTTTCTTAGTGGAATTCCTGTTCTTGTTTCATAAATTCAGCTTCTTCTCTTACCTCTCTGAGGGTATTAATATAACTTTTTCCTCCATCGTCGTCTTCTTTTCTCTACATATTCTCCTTTTCTTCAACTTGCTTATTGCTTTTGTTTGATTTGTTCTCTACTTGTTACATGGGAATTTTTCTTCAGATAGTTTGAACCTGGCGAACTTAGGTTGTTTACTCAGATTTAAGAGTGAGCATTGTGAATACAGATGGAGTCTTTGAGTGTGTTTGTGAGTTTATCCACTCTGAGCTTTGCTGTAGGGTGATTTGCCAGGTCTGTTTCTTTGAGGAGCCTCTGATGTCAGTAATTTTAGGTTACCCCCACTAGAACTGGTCAGATTTCCTGGAGAAGGACCTTTCAATTTCTTGTATGGAAGGAATAGAATTAATTGCCTTATCTGAAAGCAGACTCAAGAAATGGAGTTGAATTTGGGCCTCAGTATTCAATATGTGTGTGTTCTCTTATCTTCCTGCTGCTGGTATGGTGTCCCTACCTTCAATCTCTTCCCAAACCCCAGGATCCTCTATATTAACCTCTGCAAAACATAAACCTCTAGTCTTATAACAAGATAGGGGAGAGGATATTTTGTAGAGGAGGAGAACTAACTACATCTTGAAGAGTCTATTTTCAGACCAATCTTCATTCCATTTTGCAAATATACCTTTTGCCCCCAGTTCTTTTTGGAGAATCAACAATGTGCATCAGATTATATCTCTGCTTTTTTCTGACTGCTAAGTCAATTTAAGGTTCTGTTTTCCAGGTTCCAAAATTTTATTGCTCTTATCTTCTTTCCTATTTTGTTGCCTTTTGTTGGGGGTTTATGATGTTTGAAACATCTTTTACCGTTGTTTTAATGAAGCTGTTGAAGGGAAGCAAAAGTAAATTTATGCATTCAGTGCACTGTCATTAACCAAATGTTAATGTACTTTGATAAATACTCAAGCATATGAAAAATCTGTGTATATTTCTGGGTCCTACAATGTTTTTGGCCTCCTTGAGGAAAAAGATTCTATATCTTTGAAACATTTATTATTCTCACTTCTATATCATAATTGTCACAAGAACTGGGAGTTCTCTTATGTTCCAGGTCCCTCTGCAAGCACATTATCTGTTTTCCTACAGGAGAGATATTATCCCTTACTATGTTAATAATCTAGTACATAGGAAAGTGCCCATCATAGACCTTTAATTTTCTGAAAAATTACTACCTTATATGAAAACTATAAAATGAATCCCTTGCCATTTTTTTCCCATACCATTAAATTCTGAACCATTAATCTTAGGTATTAATCACAAATGCCTAAGATTAAGTTTTAACTGTAACAAATGAGTGTTTCCACTTTGGAAAAGGTTGCTCACCCCTTTCCTTTCAACCAAAGTTTCCTGTATTGGATTTGTGTTCCTAATTATTTCAGAAAGACTTTTTTAAAAAAACTGATTATCTGATTATTTTTAGTATATTTTTAAAATTATCTATTGTTGTAAAGCAAAGTACCCCAAAACCTAGTGGCTGAAAATAACAATTTATGTTGCTCACAACTTTGTGAGTCTAGGAATTCTGGAAGGGCTTGACTGAGTGGTTTGTCTCTGATTCATATGACATCATCAGAGTACCCCAGACGTAAGGGATCTGGCTCCAAAAGGATGTCTTCCCTCACATATCTGGCACCGTAGTATTTTCTGGCCTCTCTCTCTCCACCTCGCCGTCTGATCTTCTGTGTCCTCCTCATGTATCTTGGGCTCTCACAGCATGGCAGTCTCAGGCTAGTCAGACTTCCTACATAGCAGTTGGCTTCCTCAAGAGCAAATGTTCCATGAATAAGACAGGAAATGTTTCCCAGGACAGGAAATAGGAGCTGACCTCAGCCTGGAAACTAGGATAGCATCACTTGTGTTACATTCCATTGATCAGAGCAGTCACAGAGCCTGCCCATACTCAAGGGGAGGTGACACAGAGACCATCTCTCAATGGGAGGAATGACAGAAAATTTGCAGCTATCTCTAATCTGCTAATCAGTCTCTCTCTTTCTCTCTCTCTCTCTCTCACACACACACATACACACACACACACACACACACAATAAACATATATACATACTACCTATAAAAAGATTTGAAAAGATTTGGCCAATTTCAGAACCTAAAGCAATACATCTGCAAAATGGATGACAAAACCCATAAACACCAGCTTTATATAGGAGAACCAGAGATCCCCTACCCCTTTTTCATTACTGTTTTCTAATGATATCTTTTTGGCAGAAGTTCTCCCCATAGCTATGACTGATATCACTTCTGATCCCAGAGCAGGCAGAGAACAAAACTTCACTGAGTGAATTTTCTTAAGAGCCACCAACCTACCTATAATACAGTGCTGAGATTGTCACTTCATTCCCCAGAGGGTGTGGCTCTGTTTGGACAATTCCCCACTTGCCATTAGGATGGCAGAGGAAGAATATAAGGTATCTCTGCCAAGGAAATGTCATCTTTCAAAGCAGCAGCAGGAGCAGGAGCTATGGTGGCAGTTCCTTAATACCAGAAAAATAATAACCTCACAGAAGAGACATGATCTGGGCTGATCTAGCTGCTTGACCTTATACAAATAGTTATATTTTCTATGTGCTTTCATTTATAAAATAGAGCCAATAATTTTGTTTCCAAGGGGTTGTTGTGAGACTAAAATGAGGACACTCATATAGAGTCACATTACCTGGAAAAGAACAGGATATGGGTTTTTTGACTATTATTATTAACATTATTATTATTAAGGAACAATATGAAAATGTAGTGGTATAACCACTTACAGAGTTGACATACTTTAGCATTCATTGTATCTAACTTATTAATATTTAATATCAAAATATGTTGAGTTGTATAAAAGGGTTGTACAGAATCCTTGAATCAGTGCCAGCTACAAGTACATTCAAATAGTAATTACCATAAGGAGCATTTTAAGATCATTTCGAAACTTCCCATAGGATGAACACTACAGGTTGTCATTACCGTCCCTCTGATATCTTTTCATATGGAAATCTACTGAGGCTTCATCCTAAAACCATGAGATTTATCCGTACCAAATTGCAATAAACTCAAGCTTTTGCTGCAAGATGTGATGCAGGAAGTCTGTCCCTGTCCTTACTTGCATCTGGATGGCAGCTCATTAGGACATGGTCCTGTCAATATGATTATCATCATCATCATCATCATCATCATTTTACATATTCTAATCACATGTTGGTTTCAGATAATGAAAAAAGTGACTTCAGCCTGCATCCCTGACCTCAGTCATCTATCATTTTGAGGGTGACCTGTTGGTATTAGAAGGGACTAAATATAATTACGTGGTTGGGGGAGTGTAAACTATCCCCATTGCTAGGAAACAAACCAATACAGCCAGTCTTCGCAGCACCCCACGTGGCACAGTGGCATCACCTATGAATGAGTTCTCGGTATGCAAGGTTTGCTCTCTTACCTGTGGTCTGGAGCTTGTGATCCTGAAACAATTCACTTACTAGAAAGTATTTTCTCAAGAAAAGGGCACCAGCTTCAGAGACACACAGATCTGGATTCTAATCTTGGCTCTATTACTTAATGGTTTTTTTGTCTTAGGGAAAGATAATTAACCACTCTGATACTTGAGTTATTCAGTTGTATAATGTCTATATTATAAAATTATTATAACAACCCATCTTTTTTTAAAACTTGTTACTATATGGACACTCCCACCCACGTTATTTTGAAGCAATTACCAGATATGTTACATCTTGAAGTATATCAATGTATATCTTTAACACTAAAGAAATTCCTTAATAACATAACTTTTGTGAAATTATGATACCTAAATTATTAACAATAATTAATATTATTATCATTAATTCATAACATCAAATATTCAGCCAATGTTCATATTTCTCCAATTGCCTTGCAATTATTGTTATTTTTTACAGTCTTTGCATTGGGATCAAAATAATGTCCCATATTAGTTGATATGTCTTTTAAGTGTCTTTTTACAAATAAGCTTTTTATTTTAGAATAATTTTAGATTTACAGAAAAGCTGCACAGATAGTAGAGTGGGTTCCTCAATGTCCTTTACTCAGTTTTTGCTAATTTTAGCATCTTATAAAACCATGATACATCAAAATGAAGAAGTTAACATTGATACAATATTATAAACTAAACTACTGACTTTATTCAAGTTTTACCAGTTTTACCACTAATCCAGGATCCATTCCAGGAGGTCACATTATGTTTAGGTTTTAGACTCTTTTAAACTCTAGTTTCCTCCTGCATCTTTTTTCTTTTTTACAATGTTTTTCTATGAGAAACCAGAAGATTTTTCTTGCAAAAGTTCTCCAGTGTAAACTGGAGCTGTATGTTTGTGCTATTTTAAACATGTTTCTCTGTACCTTGAATTTATCATAAATTGATATTAGATCTAAATGTTTGATCAAATTCAGGTTCAATTTTTTTTTAATGTATTCAGTTAGTATTGGATAAACTACTTAATAGGCAGTGTAGTGTACTTCTGTAAGGAGATTTGTAAGTATGTTTTTTCCTCTTTCTGATGTTATCAGTAACTGATGATCATTGTTTAGGTCCATTAATCCATTAGGGCACGGCAGAATGGTGATTTTCTACTTCTATCATTTTTCACTGTGTATCAGTTTAAACATTTCCAAAAAGAGAAATTTCTCCTCTTCAATTATAGTATAGCTCATATAAAAAAGCAGAATAAATACTTAATTTCCCTCCTATATTTACTAGTTTCAATTCGGTAATGTGGTAATTTCCAGGCATATTTCAGTGATTTTTATCTGTAATGTACTCTATTTTCATGGTTCCAGTTCAATTTTTTTTATTATTTTTTATTGAAAAATTATTGGTTAGAACAACTTTAAATTTACAGAAAAATTGAGCAGAAAGTACAGAGATTTCCCTCTCAAATATTCCTTCTCCCCACACAGAGCTTCTCCTATTATTCACATCTTGCATTAATGTGGTACATTTGTTACAATTAATGAAGCAATATTGATACATTTTTATAACTAAAGTCCATAGATTACATTAGAGTTCACTCTTTAAGATGTTCATTTCTAATGGTCTTGACAAATGTATAACTTTGTCAGATAAGTGGATAGCAAATATTTTCTCTCAGTCTGTGGATTATCTTTTAATTCTTTTAGGAATGTCTTTCACAAAGCAGATGTTTTTAATTTTAATGAAGTTTAACTTACCAATTTTTTCTATTATGGATTGTACTTTTGGTGTTGTATCTAAAAAGGCATTTCCAAATCCAAGGTCACCTAGATTTTCTCCTGTGTTATCTTCTAAAAGGTTTGTAGTTTTACATTTTACAATTAGGTCTGTGATCCATTTTAAATTGTTATTTATGAAAGGTATAAGGTCAGTATCTAGATTTACTTTTCTGTGTATAGATATCTAGTTGTTCCAGAACACTTTGTTGAAAACACTATTCTTTTTCTACTGAATTTATTCTGCTTCTTTGTCAGATCCATTGACTATATTTGTGTGGATCTATTTCTGGAACCTCTGTTGTGTTCCACTGACTTATTTCTGTATTCTTACCCCAATACCCCACATTTCTTGATCACTGAAGCTTTACAGTAAGTATTAAAATCAGGTAGTACCAGTGCTCTAAACTTCCTCTTCATTATTGTGTTGCCTATTCTGTGTTTTTCCCAGATAAACTTTAAAATCAGTTTGTTGATATCCATAAAATAATTTGCTGGAATATAGACTGGGATTGGGGTTGTGTTGAATCCTATATATCAAGTTGAGACAACATTAACAATATTGTCTTTCTCTCCAAAAACATGAAATATCTGTTTATTTAGACCTTCTTTAATATCTTTAATCAGTTTTTGACAGTGTTCTTCATATAGATCTTATACATATTTTGTTAGATTTATACCTAAATATTTCCTTTTGAGGAATGCTAATATAAATGGTACTGTGTTTTTATTTTCAAATTCCAGTTTCTCATTGCTGGTAAATAAGAAAGCAGTTGGCTTTGGAGGCTAACCTTGTATCCTGCTAACTTGCTATAATTGTTTATTAGTTCCAAGAGTTTTATTGTTGTTATTGTTTCTTTGGAGGTTTTTTACAAAGACAATCATGTCATCTGTGAACAAAGACAATTTTCTTTCTTCCTTCCCAGTCTATTTACCTTGTATTTTATTTTCTTCTCTTATTGCATTAGCTAGGCCTTCCAGTATGACATTGAATAGGAGTGATGAGAGAGCACATTCTTGCTTTGTTCCTAACCTTTGGGGAAAAACCATCTATTTTCTCACCATTAAGTAAAATGTTAGCTGTAGGTTTTTGGTAGATACTTTTAATCATGTTGAGGAAGTTACCTTCTATTCCCAGTTTGATGAGAATGTGGGTGTTGGATTTTGTCAAATGCTTTTTCTGCATGTATTGATTGAATTTTCAGTAAGGTTTTTTGGGTAGTCCCTTCTTTGTTTTCAGAATCTCTTCATATATTAGAGATCTAATGCTTCAAGTGACAATAAATTTAAATGAAATTAATGTGTCTAATGTCAACTCAGACTCAAAATTATCTGATAGGCTGATATGTCAAGCTGAAATCCATAATAGACAAAAGTTAAATCCTGCATATCTCATTAAGTACAAGATGGGGAAAAAAATTGGCTTGGCAGGAGTTCTTGGAAGAAATATGTAGCAAAATTTTGTTGGCAAAAATGTTAACATTAGATAATAGCATGACCTGGCTGGTTAACAACCATTTTGTAGTATTTAGTTTCTATTTTCTGGGTGGCAAACTTTGAGAGAGTCCAAGATGAAAGAGAGTGTGTTGTGCATTATTTTCATAATTATCACCCTGTTGTAAGGATGTGTTGAGACCTCCATACTATGAGATAATATAGGTAATAGCAAGAATAGAAGCTAGAAAAATGGAGGACTTAATGTAGATGCATGATAAATAAATGAAAATATTTAATGGATTGCTATGTAAAAGAATATTTAGATATGTTCTTTATTAGCACAGAGCAGAACTAAGAGTAGCAGCTAAAACTTAAAACATATTTTAACTAACTAACTATATATGTATAATCTTGCCATTAATATACTTGAGGTGTATCATTCCCTTTTAGTCAGTGATGGAATAAAGCAAATTCCTGGGGTACGCTGTTGTAAAGTTGCTACATGGGATGGAGTGTTAGGTTAAGAGAAATCTGAAGGGAACTTACCACTCAAAGTGAGCTCTTAGAGCTCACTTGAAGAAATATATTCTACAATAGAGCACATGGTCTTTGTGCAGCCCTGGGTGGGGATACTAGCAGCCAGGGTAAGATGGAGAGAACATAAAAGAGTAGCTCACCAGAGAGAAAGCGTTGGTAAAAGTGAAAAATAACAGAAAATACACCTTCCTCACTGCTATGGGAGTAAATCTGCGAACACATGCTCTTCCAATGGTCCATCATTAACATGAACACTATATCCATCATGATTCCCATACCAATTTTGAAATGCAGCTCATTTTTGCAGGGCTATTTCCTAGAAATAAGAATAGCTCTGAAAAAAGAAAGCAGTTGAGGGAGAATGTTCAGGAGTGGCACTGACCTCAAGAAAACCGGTTTGCTTTGAACTTTCTGTGGAGCAAGAGAACTTAAAAGCTCCCACCTCGAATTTTACTCTATTTGCTTATAATCAATAGCAAAACAGTGCCCACATTCAGTATATAAAGGCTCATACGAGAAGGAATTTTAGGTGCCATGACAGAAAGAGACATCTATAAGCAAGTCATGAAGATGATTCAGCAAGTTACAACTGTTTTATAAAGAAGCATTCCTTTGGTTAAGGTCACTTATTAGCAAGGGGTGAACCTCTAGAAAATAAATGGTTAGCAGGTTTGTTGGGTTTTTTTTCATCTTTAATGTGAACCACCTATTAGGATTTTTTTAACATGGTGAATAATAATTAGTTGGTATTCTTTTCTCTGGTATGAATAAATTTAAACTAAATACTTTTTTTTGTTTAAGGGTAACAGAGAAGATGACAATAGCCTTGCTCTTTTAAATAACTCCATTACAATTAGGAAGACAAAAGAAACCATAACTTTAGCAGATCATTAGAATTAGATTTGATGCCAATTACATTGTCAAAAAAAATTAATATAATTGAATTCATGTCAACAAGCTTTGACTATATTATTTATATAAAGATAGCTAAGACTCAATATAATCAATCTTATGAAGCATGGATGTAAATAATATAGTTGGAATTGGCTGAAGAATTCCATGTAGAATGAAATCATACCTTCCTTTGATGTCTTGTACAACTAGGGCATATTCAGTGCTGTGGCTTTCAGTTTTTCCTTTAAATGTTAAAACTCTCAGAGTAAGAGACCTAATTGACACATTTCCAATTATTCTTTTCTTTTATGCTATTCTAAATATGTGTCACTGACATTGAAGAAATGCCCCAATTAGGAATATAAAGGCTTAAACCTGCCTGTTGTTGAGGGAGGCACATGAACCTTGTAAATGAACTCTTGTCATGCCCTACACTGTGCTTCATTGATATGAAGCAATGAGAACCCCTCCCTGTAAACTGACCCATCTACTCTTTTCTCCCTGTTTATGGGAAATCTGTGTAAAAATACACATTCATCAGTAGAATATTTGAAAGAGATAACTTTCCAAAAGCAACAGAAGTAATTTTTATTGTCCCTTCCAGTTGAATTTGTACTGGAACAAATTGCCGTATTCTGCCTCTAAACAAAAGCTATTTCTGAAGCAACATGGTTGCATCTGGCTGATTTTAAATTGTGACCAGTGGTGTGATTCTGACAGAGTTAGTCCAGTTGTCTGGCTAGATTTCTGGTGCTTATTAACCTCTTAAAGTAAAATAAAGAAACACATATTCAGTGAGTATAGTTACAGGCCGTTAATATAATGCCTATCCTTTCTCTTAATGAATGAGATACATAAAAGCAAAGAAAAGGACATTTCCTCAAATGCAAAAATGCCGCTCTCCACTAATATTATTATAAAAGGTATACTCGTACAAACTTCCAAAAAATTTCCATGTGAGAAAGGGGGAAAATACTAAGGAAAATTTAAGGGTGGCAAAGAGATTTAATTTCAAAAACTAATGCCCCTGGATGCTGCAGTTTTGTGTTGCGGTTTCTGAAACTGTGTCCCTCCTCACCTAGAGGTGAAGAGTATCAGAATACATTGGTGAGAGCTACCAAGGACACGAAAGGAAGGAAAGCCTGTGTGCCCTGTATCTAGCATAATAGAGCTGATTCCTGCCAGGTTAGAGTAATAATGAGTTAGAAGTGAAGCAACACACCAAAGACAATTGATAATGTAAGATTTGAGGATATATCAAATTTCTAGATAACTCCTCTTACCAGTAGAAAGGTCACAGATGGATAACTGACAAGTAGGGTCAACAAGAGAACATCTAGATTAAAGAAGTGTGGACATTTAGCATTTACTATTGAAATCTTCTGTCCCTCCTAAATTACTCCTTTGTAATAAGTATATTCTTATTCTCTTTGGAATAAGTATATTCCCTGTGGAGAGCAGGTGCTTTTGAAGCAAAGGCCAAGGTTTCCATCCTTGTATGAACCACCTAGCTTCAGAGAAAAAATAACAAAACATAAGACAAACATAGAAAAAAAAATTTCACAAGAGTAACAACAAAGGTAAAGGTCTAGCAAGTAAAATTAGAAAAGCAACTTAAAGGGTATGCTATGCTAACACAAACATATTAAAAATGCATAATTTTACAAGGCCCAGGGATGCCTTATTGACTGTTATAACCAGGAGTGGTTTTTAGCATTTGAAAAATGACTTGGGATTCCCAAACAATAACTACCTCATATATATAAGTGTGTGTGTATATATACATAAGTGTGTGTGTGTGTGTGTGTGTGTGTGTGTGTGTGTATAAAAGTGGTTAGCTTTCAAAGTGGATATTTTCTGAGGACAAAAACAAACTTCCATTGTAAGACAAACCAAATCAAATCATACACTTGATATAGTCATTTAATAATTCAATCATACCATGGACCTGGCACTAGAGATGCAAAGATGATGCATGTCAGAGAAGATAGGTGTCACTCATATATAATTATTTAATTTATAATTGTGTTAAACGCTATTGAGAAAACATATTTGCAGTTTCATTTGAATATTCCATTGACATTATAACCAATTTAACAGCTTAATGGAGTGAAATGAATTGCTTTTTAAAAGATTTTCTTGTTCTGGCCAAGAAAAGAAACTAAGTTTAAGAAGAGAAAGAGGGACTTCCCTGGTGGCACAGTGGTTAAGAATCCACCTGCCAATGCAGGGGACACGAGTTTGATCCCTGGTCCAGGAAGATCCCACATGCCGCAGAGCAACTAAGCCCATGCACCATAACTACTGAGCCTGTGTTCTGAAGCTCGTGTGCCACAACTACCGAAGCCCACGTGCCTAGAGCCTGTGCAACAAGAAAAGCCACCACAATGAGAAGCCTGCGCATGTGAGAAAAAGTAGCCCTGGCTCGTGGCAACTAGAGAAAGCCCGTGTGCAGCAACGAAGAATCAATGCAGCCAAAAATAAATAAATAAATAAATAAATAAATAAATAAATTTATAAAAAAAGAAGAGAAAGCAATAAGAGCAACTTCCTGTCAGGCTGAGCTTCCCATTCCATTAGCCTGGTAATTTTTAAAAAAAATTTTATTGAAGTATAGTTGATTTACAATGTCATGTTAGTTTCAGTTGTACAGCAAAGTGAATCAGTTATACATATACATATATCCACTTTTTTTAAAATATTCTTTTCCCATATAGGCCATTACAGAGTATTGAGTAGAGTTCCCTGTGCTATACAATAGGTCCTTATTAGTTATCTATTTTATATATAGTAGTGTGTATCTGTCAATCCCAATCTCCCAATTTATCCTTACCCTTCCTTACCCCCTGGTAACCATAAGTTTGTTTCCTACATCCGTGGCTCTACTTTGTTTTGTAAATAAGTTCATTTGTACCCATTTTTTTTAGATTCCACATTTAAGCGATATCATATGATATTTGTCTTTCTGTATCTGACTTACTTCACTCAGTATGACAATCTCTAGGTCCAACCATGTTGCTGCAAATGACATTATTTTGTTCTTTTTATGGCTGAGGGACTGGTAATGTTTTTTAAAAGTATATATCAGAATACATAAAGATTGGCCATTTTAATGGTGCATGAGGTTATATGATAGATTAGATTTGCTATGGTTTAAAATAAGGTTTTGGGGCTTCCCTGGTGGTGCAGTGGTTGAGAATCTGCCTGCCAATGCAGGGGACACGGATTCAAGCCCTGGTCCGGGAAGATCCCACATGCCGCTGAACAACTTAAACCCGTGCACCACAACTACTAAGCCTGTGCTCTAGAGCTTGCGAGACACAACTACTGAAACCGCATGCCACAACTACTGAAGCCCACGCCCCTAGAGCCCGTGCTCCACAGCAAGAGAAGCCACCTCAATGAGAAGCCCGTGCGCTGCAACGAAGAGTAGCCCCTGCTCACCGCAACTAGAGAAAGCCTGCACGCAGTAACAAAGACCCAATGCAGCCAAAAATAAATAAATAAAATAAATAAATTTATAAAAATAAAAAAAAATAAGGTTTTTTAAATACAGGATTCACTGTATTCAAAAAAAGGAAAATATAATAGCTTAGGCAATATGCATTTGGCCCATTAGCCTGTGTTCTTAGCCTACTGGGCCTTTCTATCCTCTCATTTAGGAATGCCTTTCACCTCCTTCAAGGTTAGCTCAAACACCACTTCCTTACTGACACTTACTGGGATCAGTAGTTGTTGGAGGAGGTCACTGAGAGGACGTGACCGCCGGATTGACCCATGAGCTAGACCAAGGCCATAGGAGGCTCCTCACCATCTCCCCTGTCTTTGGAATGCACATTCTGCCCACTGTTCCCACAGTGGGAACTGTTTTCAAGGACACAGACTTGAGAGGGTAAGGTGTTGTTGAGACCATCTGGACTAAATAAATAGGTGACTGAACCTAAGTAAGGCCTCTATATACACTTTTAAGATTCTGGTGGCAGATGTAGCAATCCAGTGGTTTTCAGCCGCCCAAGGCAAGACTCGTATGTAAATTCCCTTGCTTACGAAACTCACCACCTACCAATCTGGAGTGGCCTGCCTCTATCTTCAGTCTCTCCTTGCCCTCTGGTACTGGTACCAATTTGGAGACCAACAGTAGTAAGAACTAATAGTTCTTTTTCTTTTTTAATCCCTGTTGTGTTATTGAGTTCGGTGTCTTTTATAGTTCTTGCCACGTTAACCATTTAACTTTATTTTCAACTAAGTTTAAAAATTAACTGAAAGCTAATCTATCTAGTCCATCTGATTTTATTTTTTAAATTATGCCTTTTCTACTTTTAGCAGTTCAGTAGTTGAAGAAATGATTTTATTAGTCTTATTGATAGGATAAAAAATGGTGAATTAAGTATTTGCCCATAGAAATGTCTTTTTCTGTGTCATAAGACAGTGTTTCTGGATGAAAACAGCAAAATGAGAATCATATTTATTTAAATATCATAAAATGTCCGTCAATAATAGCAATTATAAATAATAATGAACAGAATTTAATCAAAACTTCTCTTAACATAAAGTTTCTCAATCACACTTCATGAAAAATTATTCTTCAAATTTTTCCTCGAACTATGCAAAGATTGATAATAAATCAAATGTAATAAAGAATTAATTTTCTTAGGACAAATTAATAACCAACTAAAATCATTTTCTATTTTCATGATTCTGGAACCAAAACTATCTACAACTACCAACTTCCTTTCTGCATTAGCATGACATTACTATCCAGTTAACTCTTGCTCAGGAAGAGAAAAATTGCAAATAACTTTATTGTTCATTCTAAGAACTTCCCAGAAGCCCATTTAAAATGAACATAAGACTGTTCAATTTACAATAGGTAGAATGAAAAGACTGCTTCTGAAGACTCCCTTTGAAACTCTTTTCTTAAAACCTTAGCTTGCTATGTCCATCAATCCTAAACTATTATATTATGAACCTTACCCAATCCTGATGAAATACATTGCCTTAAGCCAGGCTGCCAAACCTCATAGAAGTCTCAGTTTTGCTGTTCCTCCTCTGAAATGCTACCCAAATTCTGTTGAGATAGTTATCACTCTTACTGCAATAAGCAATAGACTCAAATTTTCCCTTATCAACTGAAAATTTTGGTAACATTTTATCAATTCTTATTGAATAACCAAAGTCTCCTTTTTTCATTAACAAATTAGAGTTTATGCACACCAAACAAATTGTCTTCCAGGTTAGTTTTGAGTTCAATAAATTTCTGGTTAAAAAAATAAAGTCTGTTTGAAGTAGTACTTGGCCTTCTTATGGAATGTATAAAGCTGTATTTTGATAAGGTGGGTAGTGTTTGAAATTTCAAATCAAATATATCCAAGCTTTTATTAAATACAAAACTGCAACTGAAACTATTTCCTTTGATTATTTAGTAATGTGGAGTTTATATATGAATGCTTTTTTTTCATTCAGGTAAAAAGTTTGAAATTTGCTATTCCAATACTACAGAAGCAATGAGTTTCTTTTCTTAAGTTATCATAGATCACTTTGGCTTCAAGTATTTTTTTTTTTTTTATTTTGTGATGTACCTATCCTTTACTTGATTCTCCTGTACAACTTCTTCTCAGCATAATGATGTTTTAGGCGTTTAGGTAGCTTAAAGTAACTGAAACTGCATTAGCTTAGAAATTGGATGGGCCTGAGTTTTACTGTTTACTCTGTTTCATACTGCCTTTGTCACTATAGAAAATTACCTCATCGTTTTAAGCATCAGTTTCTTCAACTGCAAAATGGGAATAATATTATATAACTCCTAGGTTTGCTGTGAGGGTGAATGAAATGGGAAATGTAAAGTACTTAGTACTGGCCTGGAATGTAGGAGGTACTAAGTCAGTGATAAGTATCTTAATTTTTGTTATTTACCATGTTATCCAAGGGCCTCACTTTAATGAGGGTACCTTCTCCTTCTAGATGACTCTATTTTTTGCTATCATATGCCTATCACTACACTGTTTCTTTAACTGGGGTTCTTCTTTAGCTCATGGCACTTTCCTCCAAAATGTTCCATAAAAGATAAGCTTTCTCAGAGCCTACATTTCAGTTGTTCAGGGAGCTCCACCTTCCTTCAGAGCTGTAAACCTTAGTTTAATCTGTTATCCAAATTGTGGGCCAAATGTATTGCCTAAACTCTTATTTTTTTCCTTTTCTTGAATATAATGAATCTTGTATTTTAAGAAATCTTATTTTAAACCATAGCAAATCTAATCTATTGTATAACCTCATGTACTTTTTAAATTTCCAGCTTTATGTATTCTGATACACACTTTTTGAAAACACAATTCGACAATTTTATGCTCTGGATTTTGTATATAATGTATATACCTAAGACATTTTATGCCTCATAGTAACTTTTCCAACTTTTTATTTCAGACAGCTCTACAATAAAGAATTGACCTCTCCTTGTCCTCAAGCAAAGGACCCCTGGTAAGTTCCAGAAGCATAAATTCGTGTAAGTAATGGGAACTTTGGAGTCGCAGTCAGTAAGTGATTCGGAATACTCTGTGAGGGGACAGCTCAACTGGATAGCTCCCCCACATGTCTAAAGGCATTGTGCCTTCTTTGTATATGAGGATAATTCTACTAATCTTCCGTATTCAGTACAGCATCTGTTGTATTTCCAATAGCAGGATTAGAATTATAAATTCTAGAAGGGTATAACGTAGAAGGACCTTGAAGTTTATCTAGTCCAGTTACCTTATAAGCAGCCAGAGGCTTAAAGACTTGCACAAGGTGACACTGCCCATTAATAAGAGATTCGTGTCTAGTACTCAGATTCTGTAACTCCCAGCTCAGCACCGTTTCTGCTTTACCTCAGATTTGGTTTGATTCATGCTCTTTCTCACTGTCTCCACTGGATTAATGATACACATTTGTTAGATGGATGACCAGAGCTGTTGTCATTTTTCTAAAGAGATGTCCATCTACCCTCTTCAGCTCAACAGAATCCATGCAACTTTATGGAATCCATGCAACTAAATAACTCCTTTATTTCTCTCAACTTTGGAAAAATGAGAAAAAATTTCACTACCAGGCATTGCATTGATCCCATTAGAAAGCCTTTTCATCATAAACAACAACAAATAGTTGTTGAACATTCACTGTGCTTATGGGATACTTTGTCATTTTCTTTTCTCTCATTCTGCTATAGGTCTCTCTGTCAATCTGTATATCTCTTCTAAAGAACACCTTTTGCTTAAAATTGTTCTCAGCTTTCTTGTACTCAAAGAAATAATCTATGTGTGAGCCTGCTTTTATACATATGCATTTGCTTTTGGGGAAATGCAAACCTCACACACTGGTTAAACTAATACATATGGCTACTCCACAGTAGGCCTCCTCTATGAGAGCAAGATAGTCAAACTGACTTCTGCAATAGACATTTTATTTTTTCAATACCAAACAAACATTCCTGTAACTGTATTATTTTCTTATAAATAAATAATTTA
This sequence comes from Balaenoptera physalus, assembly GCF_965194825.1. Lineage (NCBI taxonomy): Eukaryota > Metazoa > Chordata > Mammalia > Artiodactyla > Balaenopteridae > Balaenoptera > Balaenoptera physalus. The sequence continues at coordinate 70,483,865 of NC_138894.1, read as the reverse complement.
AAAGAGAAAATGTCACAAAGTTACTGTGGCTATTATGAATATGGGACAAAAGGGATACAAAGAAAGACCAGTTCAGTGCTTAATGGGTTAGTCTTGCTGAGGACTAATGATGATTGGAAGATGGTAGTGGTCTTGGAGATGGTAATAAGTCTGTAGGTTTGGAAAAGTAGAGCCAGAGAATTTGCTGATGAGATTGGATATGGGGTGTGAGGAAAAAAGGCACAGTCAAGCATAATGTCTGGAACTCCTGAAAAGAGATGGGAGTCATTGCTGGATAGATAGTATGTTAAAAATGCCATGGACATAGAGACGGTCACACAGGAAGAGTGTGGAAAAGATAATTGGGTTAAATACTGAGCAAAAGGAATAGAAAAGTTGCATCAGGTGAGGCAGAAGAGATAAGCTAATACTAAAATCCAGAATAAGCTATTTTAGAGAGAGGAGAAGGTCATCTGTGCCAAATGGTGCTGAGAGATTGGTAAAGTGAGTGCAGAGGAATGCACATTGACCTTGGCAACTTGCAGCTTATTGGTGATCTTGAAGAGAAGGATTGTAGTAATGTGATGAGGAGGGATGAGCAATCAGAGTAGAGGTGAAGAGAGAATGGAAGCAGAGGATATTGGTGTTAGCAGGAAGAAAATTAATTCAACAGATTTGGAGATGAAGGAAATAGGGATTGTAGTTGATAAGACAGTTAGGGTTAAGGGAATTCTTTTTTTAATATAGGTAAACAAACACAAAATAGAATCATGCAATGTAACTCTAATTTTGGTGTGGAGAAAATATGTAATTTTGTCTACTGCTATGCTTGCCTTCTTGTTAGCTGCCACCTGCTGGCTAGAGGAGAAGAAAGTTAAAAAGTGTTTTTTCCAGGTTAAAGTTTAATTCAAACTGACTACTTAAATTATCCTTAAAAAGATTTCTAGAGATTGGCTCAAGATGGCGGAATAGATGGACGTGCGCTCACTCCCTCTTGTGAGAGCACCAGAATCACAGCTAACTGCTGAACAGTCATCGACAGGAAGACACTGGAACTCACCAAAAAAGATACCTTACATCCAAAAACAAAGGAGAAGCTGCAATGAGACGGTAGGAGGGGTACAATCACAATAAAATCAAATCCCGTAACTGCTGGGTGGGTGACTCAAAAATTGGAGAACAGTTATACCACAGAAGACCACCTACTGGAGTGAAGGTTCTGAGGCCCACATCAGGCTTCCCAAGCTGGGGGTCCGACAATGGGAGGAGGAATTCCCAGAGAATCAGACTTTGAAGGCTAGCAGGATTTGACTGCAGGGCTTTGTCAGGACTGGGCAAAACAGAGACTCCAATCTTGGAGGGCACACACAAAGTAGTGTGCTCATCAGGACCCAGAGGGAAGGAGCAGTGACCCCATAGGAGACTCAACCAGAACTACTGTTAGTATTGGAGGGTCTCCTGCAGAGCCAGGGGGTGGCTGTGGCTCACCACAGGGACAAGGACACTGGCAACAGAAGTTCTGGGAAGTAATCCTTGGTGTGACCCCTCCCAGAGTCCACCATTAGCCCCACTAAAGAGCCGGGTAGGCTCCAGTGCTGGGTCTCCTCAGGCCAAACAACCAACAGGGAGGGAACTTAGCCCCACCCATCAGCAGACAAGTGGATTAAAGTTTTACTGAGCTCTGCCCACCAGAGCAACATCTAGCTCTACCCACCTCCAGTCCCTTCCATCAAGAAGCTTGCACAAGCCTCTTAGATAGCCTCATACATCAGAGGGCAGATAGCAGAAGTAAGAAGAGCTACAGTCCTGCAACCTGTGGAACGAAAACCACATTCACAGAAAGATAGACAAAATGAAAAGGCAGAGGACTATGTAACACATGAAGGAACAAGATAAAACCCCAGAAAAACAACTAAATGAAGTGGAGATAGGCAACCTTCCAGAAAAAGAATTCAGAATAATGATAGTGAAGATGATCCAGGACCTCGGAAAAAGAATGGAGGCAAAGATCGAGAAGATGCAAGAAATGTTTAACAAAGATCTAGAAGAATTAAAGAACAAACAGAGATGAACAATACAATAACTGAAATGAACAATACACTAGAAGGAATCAATAGCAGAATAACTGAGGCAGAAGAATGGAAAAGTGACCTGGAAGACAGAATGGTGGAAATCACTACAGTGCAACAGAATAAAGAAAAAAGAAAGAAAAGAAATGAAGACAGCCTAAGAGATTCCTGGGACTACATTAAATGCACATTCACATTATAGGAGTCCCAGAAGGAGAAGAGAAAGAGAAAGGACCTGAGAAAATATTTGAAGAGACTATAGTTGAAAAATTCCCTAAGATGGAAAAAGAAATAGCCATCCAAGTCCAGGAAGAGCAGAGAGTCCCAGGCAGGAAAAACCCAAGGAGAAACACGCTGAGACACATAGTAATCAAACTGACAAAAATTAAAGACAAAGAAAAATTATTAAAAGCAACAAGTGAAAAATAACAAATGACATACAAGGGAACTCCCATAAGGTTAACAGCTGATTTCTCAGCAGAAACTCTACAAGCCAGAAGCGAGTGGTATGATATATTTAAAGTGATGAAAGGGAAGAACCTACAACCAAGATTACTCTACCCAGCAAGGATCTCATTCAGATTCAATGGAAAAATAAAAAGCTTTACAGACAAGCAAAAGCTAAGAGAATTCAACACCACCAAAGCAGCTCTACAACAAATGCTAAAGGAACTTCTCTAAGTGGGAAACACAAGAGAAGAAAAGGACCTACAAAAACAAACCCATAACAATTAAGAAAATGGTAATAGGAACATACATATTGATAATTAGCTTAAATGTGAATGGATTAAATGCTCCAACCAAAAGACACAAGGTTGCTGAATGATACAAACAAGATTCATATATATGCTATCTACAAGAGACACACTTCAGACCTAGGGGCACATACAGACTGAAAGTGAGCGCATGGAAAAGGATATTCCATGCGAATGGAAACCAAAAGAAAGCTGGAGTAGCAATACTCATATGAGATAAAATGGACTTTAAAATAAAGAATGTTACAAGAGACAAGGAAGGACACTACATAATGGTCAAGGGATCAATCCAAGAAGAAGATATAACAATTATAAATATATATGCACCCAACATAGGAGCACCTCAATACATAAGGCAAATGCTAACAACCATGAAAGGAGAAATAGTAACACAATAATAGTAGGGGACTTCAACACCTCATTTACAACAATGGACAGATCATCCAGACAGAAAGTTTATAAGGAAACACAAGCTTTAAATGACACAATAGACCAGATAGATTTAATTGATATTTATAGGACATTCCATCCGAAAACAGCAGATTACACTTTCTTCTCAAGTGCACATGGAACATTCTCCAGGATAGATCACCTCCTGGGTCACAAATCAAGCCTTGGTAAATTTAAGAAAATTGAAATCATATCAAGCATCTTTTCCGACCACAATGCTGTGAGATTAGAAACCAATTACAGGGGAAAAAATGTAAAAAACACAAACACATGAAGGCTAAACAATATGTTACTAAATAACCAAGAGATCACTGAAGAAATCAAAGAGGAAATCAAAAAATACCTTGAGACAAATGACAACGAAAACACGAAGATCCAAAGCCTATGGGACATAGCAAAAGCAGTTCTAAGAGGGAACTTTATAGCAATACAGTCCTACCTCAAGAAACAAGAAAAATCTGAAATAAACAAACTAACCCTACACCTAAAGGAACTAGAGAAAGAAAAACAAACAAACCCGAAGGTTACTAGAAGGAAGGAAATCATAAATATCAGAGAAGAAATAAATGAAATAGAAACAAAGAAAACAATAGCAAAGAAAAATAAAACTAAAAGCTGGTTCTTTAAGAAGATAAAGAAAATTGATAAACCTTTAGCCGGACTCATCAGGAAAAAGAGGGAGAGGACTCAGATCAATAAAATTAGAAATGAAAAAGGAGAAGTTACAACAGACACCGCAGAAATACAAAGCATCATAAGAGACTACTACAGACAACTCTATGCCAATAAAATGGACAACCTGGAAGAAATGGACAAATTCTTAGAAAGGTATAACCTTCCAAGACTGAGCCAGGAAGAAATAGAAAATATGAACAGAACAATCACAAGTAATGAAATTGAAACTGTGATTAAAAATCTTCCAAGGGGATCTCCCTGATGGTGCAGTGGTTAAGAATCTGCCTGCCAATGCAGGCAACACGGGTTCGAGCCCTGGTCCAGGAAGATCCCACATGCCGCGGAGCAACTAAGCCTGTGCACCACAACTACTGAGCCTGTGTGCCACAACTACTGAAGCCCGCGTGCCTAGAGTCCATGCTCCGCAACAAGAGAAGCCACTGCAATGAGAAGCCCGTGCACCGTAACGAAGAGTAGCCCCCGCTCGCCACAACTAGAGAAAAGCCTGCCCGCAGCCAAAAATAAATAAATAAATAAATTTATTAAAAAAAAAAAAAAATTTTCCAAGAAACAAAGTGCAGGACCAGCTGGCTTCACAGGTGAATTCTATCATACATTTAGAGAAGATCTAACACCTATCCTTCTCAAACTCTTCCAAAATATTGCAGGGGGAAGAACACTTCCAAACTCATTCTATATGGCCAGCATCACCCTGATACCAAAACCAGACAAAAATACTACAAAAAAAGAAAATTACAGAGCAATATCACTGATGAATATAGATGCAAAGATCCTCAACAAAATACTAGCTAACAGAATCCAACAACACATTGAAAGGATCATACACCATGATTAAGTGGGATTTATCTCAGGGATGCAAGGATTCTTCAATATATGCACATCAAAAAATGTGATATACCATATTAACAAATTGAAGAAGAAAAAACATATGATCATCTCAGTAGATGCAGAGAAAGCTTTTGACAAAATTCAACACCCATTTATGAGAAAAACTCTCCAGAAAGTGGGCATAGAGGGAAACTGCCTCAACATAATAAAGGCCATATATGGCAAACCCACAGCAAACATCATTCTCAATGGTGAAAAACTGAAAGCATTTCCTCTAAGATCAGGAACAAGACAAGGTTGCCCACTCTCACTACTATTATTCAACATAGTTTTGGAAGCCCTAGCCATGGCAATCAGAAAAAAAAAAAATAAAACGAAAACAAATTGGAAAAGAAGAAGTAAAACTGTCACTGTTTGCAGAGGACAACATCTTTAGATAATCCTAAAGATGCCACCAGAAAACTACTAGACTACTAGAAAACTACTAGAGCTCATCAGTAAATTTGGTAAAGTTGCAGGGTACAAAATTAATGTACAGAAATCTCTTGCATTCCTATACACTAACAATGAATGATCAGAAAGAGAAATTAAGGAAACAATGCCATTCACCATTGCAACAAAAAACATAAAATACCTAGGAATAAACCTACCTAAGGAGGTAAAGGACCTGTACTCCGAATACAGTAAGACACTGTTGGAAGACATCAAAGATGACACAAACAGATGGAGAAATATACCATGTTCTTGGATTGGAAGAATCAATATTGTGAAAATGACTATACTACCCAAAGCAATCTATGGATTCAATGCAATCCCTATCAAATTAGCAGTGGCATTTTTTTCAGAACTAGAACAAAAAATCTTAAAATTTGTATGGAGACACAAAAGACCCTGAATAGCCAAAGCAGTCTTGAGGGAAAAAACGGAGCTGGAGGAATCAGACTCCCTGACTTCAGCCTATACTACAAAGCTACAGTAATCAGGACAATATGGTACTGGCACAAAAACAGAAATATAGATCAATGGAACAGGATAGAATGCCCAGAGTTAAACCCACGCACATATGGTCACCTTATCTTTGATAAAGGAGGCAAAAGTATACAATGGAGCAAAGACAGCCTCTTCAATAAGTGGTGCTGGGGAAACTGGACAGCTACATGTAAAAGAATGAAGTTAGAACACTCCCTAACACCATACGCAAAAATAAGCTCAAAATGAATTAAAGACCTAAATGTAAGACCGGACACTATAAAACTCTTAGAGGAAAACATAAGAAGAACACTCTTCAACATAAATCACAGCAAGATCTTTTTTGACCCACCTCCTAAAGTAATGGAAATAAAAACAAAAATAAACAAATGGGACCTAATGAAACTTAAAAGCTTTTGCACAGCCAAGGAAACTATAAAGAAGACGAAAAGACAACACTCAGAATGGGAGAAAATTTCTGCAAACCAATCAATGGACAAAGGATTAATCTTCAAAATATATTAACAGCTCATGCAGCTCAATATCAAAATAACAAACAACCCAATCCAAAAATGGGCAGAAGACCTAAATAGACATTTCTCCAAAGAAGACATAGAGATGGCCAAGAGGCACATGCAAAGATGCTCAACATCACTAATTATTAGAGAAATGAAAATGATAACTACAATGAGGTATCACTTCACACTGGTTAGAATGGGCATCATCAGAAAATCTGCAAACAACAAATTCTGGAGAGAGTGTGGAGAAAAGGGAACCCTCTTGCACTGTTGGTAGGAATGTAAATTGATACAGCCACTATGGAGAACAGTATGGAGGTTCCTTAAAAAACTAAAAATAGAATTACCATATGACCCAGCAATCCCATTACTGGGCATATACCCAGAGAAAACCATAATCCAAAAAGACACATGCACTCCAATATGCACTGTTTACAATAGCCAGGTCATGGAAGCAACCTAAATGCCCATCGACAGACGAATGGATAAAGAAGATATGGTACATATATACAATGGAATATTACTCTGCCATAAAAAGGAATGAAATTGGGTCATTTGTAGACACATGGATGGACCTACAGACTGTCATACAGAGTGAAGTAGGTCGGAAAGAGAAAAACAAATATTGTATATTAATGCATATTTGTGGAATCTAGAAAAATTGTTCAGATGAACCAGTTTGCAAGGCAGTAATAGAGACACAGATGTAGAAAACAAACGTATGGACACCAAGAGGGGAAAGCGGGGGGTTGGGGGTGGTGGTGGAATGAATTGGGAGATGGGGATTGACATGTATACCCTAATATGTATACAATAAATAGCTAATAAGAACCTTCTGTATAAAAAAATAAATAAAATAAAATAAAATAAACTATTTCTAAGGAAGAAGTGATCAAGTTTTCAAGTTGCCTCCCCCAGCTTCTCTCTAATATAGCTTCTCTGTCTTGTATTTGAGAGGAGGGTGTTGCATCCCTGTGGTGAAGGGAAAGACTCAGATCCTGTGTGGTCCTGTATTCTCTCCTAGTTGATGTCTTTTATTCCAGGTATTTATTGCTGAAGTCCATGGCTGCTCTACCTGATGATCTGCTCACTCTCATGGGTTCTCTGTCTTAGTCAAAGCTCAAGGATTCTCCCTGGCTCTCTCAGCATCCACTGTCATCCTGAGTCCTTGCCATTTCTTGTGTCCTACCTTCTGGTTAGGTAGGGAGCAATATGTCTGGCTGGGGATACCTGTATTCCTACCTAGAGACAGAAAATAAATGTGGATTATAGAATTACACTTCCAGTAACTTCCCCAGCTACTTCCATTTTACTACCATCTCTCACCTGGATTCCTAACAGGTGTCCCTGCTTCTACCCTTGCCCCTACCAATCTATCTTCATCTACCAGTTAGAGTAATCATGTTAAAATATGAGATGATGTCACTCTTCTGCTTAAAATCTCACAGTGGTGCTGCATTTCAGGTTCAGAGACTACAAGGCTTTATATGTTTAGGTGTCTATAACCTTTATGATCTTATGTCCAGTAGCCAAAAGGCAGAAGAAATATTTGCAGAGATAGTAATTTTCCAAAATTTTTGGAAGACATCAAGTAACAGTGTTACAAAGCCCCGTGAATTTCAAGTAAAACTGAGAAGCCTAATTGGATGGAAAAAACATTATAAATCAGTGAATTTTATTCTATTCAATTGGAGGGTATTTTATTAGAAATACTCTGTTAATTCCCTAGTACAATTGATATAAACCATACTAGGAAAAAGTCTGCTGGTTAGGGGTTCCACTTTAATCAATATATCTTAAAGGATTTGGAATTAACATACTTGTTTGAAAGTATATCTAAAAAATGATTGAAAGTGGTTTGTTTTATAAATTGGTTATACCCTCTTCTTATATGATATATTTTCTTTGGAGTCCAATTTGTTTTCAACAATGAAAGGAAAATAATCGTAGCAATATACAAATTATCACAAATTGAAAGTTAATGTATTCTAAATTTATATATACTGACTTTAATATAGTGAGATGAAATCATCATTGTCCCATCAGATTTCAAACTTTATATGAAACTGTTCATATAGTTTTAATATGATATTAAATTAAGCAAAACAGAACTCTCCAGTCTCTGGGCTTTTGCTGCCCTCCTCTTTTGTTTAATTTTTAAAAAATTTTTTTCTTTGGTGGACATATGAAAAGGTTGAATAATGTAAACGAGCTTAGAGGAAAGCCTTCATACTTCTGTATATCTACCATCTAATTTTTAAATTAAGAGTGCCTGTAGATGACATCTCCAGACACTGTTGTATATTGAGAGAGAGTATGTAAATGACAGAGGTTCCTCATTTCCCAGTTTTCTGCTTCTGACTTTCAAACACTCTCTGTGCTAAATTTCCAATCTAAAGCTGAGATGAAGCCTCCAATTACAGAGTGCAACTGTCCTCCTTGAGCTATAGCTACCGGATGGTAACGTCAAAAATTCCCCCACTAGAGGCTTAACAGGGAGTCAAGTGATGAAAGGAAATGAAAGAAATCTTGGCTGATTTTCATGAAATAACCTCCTGCCTGGCACAAGCCCATATTGGGCTTCAGAGTGATCTTCAGAGAGACCTGGGGAATGGAACTGAATGAGTCTTCACAGCAGGGCAGCAGTGCCTGTGAGACACACTGGGGCATATTCAGGGCAGAAAAAATAATCAGAAGTTGGTGAATCTTGCTAAAGCCCGACACTGGTATCCCATTCGTCAGTGACAGTGAGGTCAAACCACTTCCCCTTCTCCATGTGCTAAGGAGAGAATTTCAGGGTGCATTACATATGGAATGGATGTTACAAACTATTTGGTGTTTTTGATAACATCATTTAGTGAGAGGTGCTCATCTTATTTCTGTCACAAGCAAGGATGAAAATGTGTACTTTCTGAAAGAGGGGAATGGGGATTAGAAGGAAATTAGGACAGAGAAGTGTGAAAATAAGTGGAATTAAAATGGGGGGATAAAACAGATATAAAAATAACAAAATAAAAGCAAAGTAAAAGTATGTATTGAGTACCATATTAGTACCTGATAATTTCATATGCTTCTTATGGAAACCATAATGGAGAAAATTAAAGTGAGGAAAAAATGTAAAGAAGAAATTAAAAACCTTCTATATTAAAATACACTCAGAAAAGTTTTAGGCTGCCCTTCCTTTCCTTCCTTCCTTTCCCTTTCCTTCCTCCCTCTCTTCCTTCCTTCTTTCCTTCCTTCCTTCCCTCTTTCCTTCCTTCCTTTCTTCTTTCCTTCCTCTATTTCTCTTTCCTAAAAGCTACCTTTTAAATTAATCTTTGAACTCATATCATAGACATTTTGGGAAAAAGATGCCTTATTCTCTCTTTTATAAAACGTAACGTCTGGTCTATGTAATTTCCTGATACTACTTCCAGTCATTTGGTCTTAAGTTTTGAGGCCTAGGGAGCTATGTGAAATCCCTCTCAGTTGTCCTAAAGCTATTCAAAATGAGTTTCCTTCGAGACTTGCAATGGTTAAAAAAAAGTAGTAAATCTCCTCCAGTATCTCAGAATATAAGTAGGCTTACTTTTAAGTATGCATTGTGCTATATTCCAGGAGAGAAGTCTTTGCCATTGTGGGTCAAAACCTTTTAGGTCTACCAGATCTCTAGAGCTGCCATTTAGGTCCCACTAAATGTCTTTCCAACTGTAACAAGGGCTTGTCCCCACATAGTGGCATTTCTGAACTAAGTTAGGACATTTCTATCCAGGTTTTCTGTGTTATGTAAATTCTTTGGGGGCCAGTTTTTCTCCGCTGCCAGAGTGAGACTTACTGGTAAAGAAACCAAAAGAAGAATAAGAATAGAATAGTGAGTGATGGTGGCAAGTTGATCAAATTCTTAGCCAGAAAATTGAAAGGGAGATATCACATTTTGAAATTGAGGCAAAAGTGTAATAATCTAGAGAAACTCCACTAAAGTCTCCCAACCAGGGAAAAGAGACTAAATAAGAGATCCAGTAGGTCAAAATGACATAAAATCAAAAACATCAAAATGACATCCATCTAAATTTATTATATATCACCTTTAAGGAATCAAGGCTCCCCAGAATAACTTTCTGTACTGTCTCAGGTACTCAAAAATGGCCTTAGAAGTTAGGTCTTAATAGGCTCACTGAGTTGGTCAGCTCTCCTCACGTTTTAACCCCTGGGCTGGTCTGAATTATACAGTAGCGCCTGTGATGATAAAGGAATCTCATAAAAAGGGACATAGTTGATCAAATTTAATCTATTTATTTTATTTTACAGGGGATTTTCCTTGATCCTAATGGTAAGAACAGAGAGAATATACTAAAACCAGGCTAGTTTAAAATTAGTGCAAAATATCTGGATGAGAAATCCCTCCTTTTCCTCCTTCCTTGGATATCTATTAGGAGCTGTAACACTCTTGGATTCATCATCTGAGCGAAGCAATCAAAGGTCTTTTCTCTGATATGACACTTCTCATTACATCCTCTCCTAGTTTATGGCATTATTTGTCCATGATTTTCTAAGTATGCAGTGCCTATCTGTATCAGAGAGCATGTATCAGGGACATGGTTTTCTCATGTAAGGATAGGGTAGGATGGTGTAAGCATGTAATGTAACCCAAGAAAATTAATGGTGCTGTATAAGTGTGTGTGTGTGTGTGTGTGTGTGTGTGTGTGTGTGTGTGGCAGGTGGTGGTGGTTGCTTATAACATTTGGGAGAATTAACTCATGAGTGCCCTGATGTTTTCCAGGTTAATTTTTTGGAACGCTATCCCTCTCAACTAAATGTGTTGTTGAAGGATAGAGGTGGGGATGTGGTGCTGGAAAACTGAGAAAGCTTCTTACCATATTTATGCATAGTTTGGCTTTTATTCATGTTTCCATCTTGCATTTGAACTTTTTTTATTACACTATAGTTATTTACAATATTGTGTTAATTTCAGGTGTACAGAAAAATGATTCATTTGTGTATATATATATATATATATATATATATATATATATTCTTTTTTAGATTCTTTTCCATTATATGTTATTACAAGATATTGAATGTAGTTCCCTATACTATACAGTAAATCCTTGTTTTTTATCTATTTTATATGCAGTGGTATATATCTGTTAATCCCATACTCCTAATTTATCCTTCCCCACTCCTTTCCCCTTTGGTAACCATAAGTTTGTATTTTATGTCTGTGAGTCTGTTTCTGTTTTGTAAATAAGTTCATTTGCATTACTTTATAGATTCCACATATGAAATTCTTGTTGACCTGTATGAATTTTTTTTTTTTTTTTTGGCTGCCCTACATGGCTTGTGGGATCTTAGTTCCCTGACCAGGGATTGAATCCGGGCCCTCAACAGTGAAAGTGTGGAGTCCTAACCACTGGATCACCAGGGAATTCTCAAAAAACTTTTTTCAGTAGATTGTTAAAAGGTAAAAGGAGAAGAAGAGAATAGCAAAAATAGATTATCATATAAGTGGAAAACATATAGGGTTGAAAGGTGTAAAGTTATGCATGTAAAAATAAGTGGAGAGAGGGAGAAACTAAAATGTAAAGTTCCATAGTAAGACATTTAAATACATTAAGGGTTTATGGAAGGATTCAAAGCAAGAAAAAAGGCTTAGGGCTAACAAGATTTAAAAATAATCAAATGAGATACAAAAAACAAGAAATGAGGACCCATGAGGGAGAGTGAAAAAATTTCAAGTTGGATCCAAATATAGCTCTAATTAAGAAATAAAAAAGGTCAGGAGCAAAAATATAAACATTATTTAAAAAGTAGAAACATTTGAAGTAAATAAATTATTTTTAATAAGTAATTGAAACATAAGTAATATATTTTCAATATATAAATAAAAAGTTTAGCTTTAAGAGAAAAGTAAAGGAGACTAAAAAAAATTCAGATTAAAAATTTCAAAAGACTGATTCAAAGTAGACAGAGTTAGTCATAAATTTCTTAGTTTGGATCTAATTTCTCTTAGTTAACAGATCCCTACTGAAGCTATTTCCCTGATATAACTACTTTTCACCTGCCTCAAAATGCCCCAATAGCAGGTAAGATTTTAAGCCTCTAGCTGTGAAGGACACAGCTTGGCACCTTGATCCATCAGGCAGATAAGTGACCTAAGAAAATAGAGAAGAGGTGGGAAGAGGAAGAATCCCTAACTGCCCCAAAGACCCCAAGGAAACATTCTACTTTTTACTGATTGCCAAAGACTTTCCCAGAAGAAAATGAAACTTCAAAGGTGATTAGGACAAAGCATGGGGGACAAAGTCCAAGGTTTAAGCAAGGATCAAAGCAACTACATTCAAATAGCAATAAATCATATTAAAATGCTTCATCTTTGATGGGAATGTTCATAATTTGACTCTTCTTTCCAATCTTCTTTCTCTGTGTTCTCTTTTATATGGCTTATATTGCAGCCAAACAGAGGAGTTTAATGTACTTGTGCTTAGAGGCCACACAGATTTGAGCCTTTGTTTACACTGTCTTCTTCTTGACTACTCTCCCTGCCCATTCATATGAACATATCTAAATCCTCTCTCTCTCTGTCTCTCATTTTTTTTTTGTTTTTAAATTGAGGTATAGTTGTTTTACAATAGTGTGTTAGTTTCAGGTGTACAACATAGTGATTCAAAATTTTTATAGCTTATACTCCATTTATAGTTATTATAAAATGCTGGTTATATTCCCTGTGCTGTACAATATATCCTTACAGCTTATTTACTTCATACATAGCTGTTTGTACCTCTTAATCCCCTACCACTATCTTGCCCTTAGCTGATCTGTTCCTTTGTATCATTTAGTCTACTGTTGATTCCTTCCAGTGTATTTTTTTATTTCCATTATTGTATTCTTCATCTCTGTTTGGTTGTTTTTTATACTTTCCAAATCTTTGTTAAAAACTTCTAACTTCTTGGTCTGACACACATTCTTCTCCTGAGTTCTTTGATCATCTTTATGATTATCACCTTGAACACTTTCTTGGATAGAATGCCTATCTCCGCTTCATTTAGTTCTTCTTCTGGAGTTTTATCTTGTTTCTTTGTTTTGAGCAAGATCCTCTGTCACCTCATTTTGTCTAATTTGCTGTTTTTATTTCTGTGTATTTGGTAGGTTGGTTATGTTTTCCAGCTTTTAAGACGTGGCCTTTTGTAGGAGATGTGTATGCATCTCAGCATCACACTCCCTCCTGGCCACAAGAGCTGTATGCTCTAGGGGTGCCCCCTCTGTGTACTGTGTGGGTCCTTCTGTTGTGGCAGGCTGACTACTGTGAGTGGTCTGGTATGTGTGGCTGGCCCCTGGCCTTCTCGGTTGCCAGGCCCTGCCTTGTTTGGAGGCTGCCAGCCACTGATTCATGGGGTCAGGTCATGAGGCAACTGGCTGCTGAACCCCACGGGGCCTTGGGACTAGTCCTGGCTCACTGGTGAGTGGAGTCAGGTTCCAGGAGATATAAGGTCTTGTGTTAGCCCACAAGTGAGTGAAGCCATTTCCTGGAGCTAATGCCAGCCCACTGGTGAGCAGAGCTGTGTCCTGAGCTCTGGCTACAGGGCCCAGGAGACCCAGAGCTGGCATTATACTGTTGGTGGGTGGGGCTGGTTTCTGACATAGCTGGCTGCAGGGTCCAGGGTGTTCTGAAGCTTGTATTGTCCTGCTGGTGGGTGGTGCTCTTGCCCGGCCAGTCCCAGGGCTGGTTCTGGCCTGTGGATGGATGACCTGGGTCCTGACACAGCAGGCTGTGGGGCTGTGGTTGTCTTGGAGTTGGTGTCCACCTACTAGTGTGTGAAGCTGGTCCTGAGGCTAGAGGAGGCTAACTAGTATGCAGGGCAGGTGTCTAGAGGATGCTGGGTCTGGTGCCTGCCCAATGGTGGGTGCAGCTGGATCCCGGTGTCCCTGACTGCAGGCCCCTGGGGATCTTGGGTCTAGTGCTTGCACACTGGTGTGTGGGGCTGTGATCTGTGCCCTCTGGTGGACTGAGCCATGTCCAAGGGCTACTGTGGGCTCAGTGGGTCTTTAAGGCAGCCTGTCTGATGGTGGGTAAGGCTATGTCCCAACCCAGTTAGTTGCTTGGCCTGAGGAGTCCCAGTATGGGTGCCTATAGCCTGGTGGGTAAGTGCAGGGCTGGGTCCAGAGACTAATAAGCTAGAGGGAGGATTCCAAAATGGTGTTTGCCATCACCAGTGTCCATGTTGTAGAATGAGCTCCCCAAAATGGCTGTTGCCAGTATTGGTGTCCCCAGGGTGAGCTCCAGTTTCCTCCTGCCTCTCCAAGAGACTCTCCAAGATCAGGAGGTAGGTCTGACCCAGACTCCTTTCAAATTGCTGCTTCTGCTGTGGGTCCCAGGGAGTGTGAGATTTTGTTTGTGCTGTTTAAGAGTGGAGTCTCTACTTCCCATAGCCCTCTAGGTCTCCTGAAAGTAAGCCCTGCTGGTCTTCAAAGCCAGGTGTTCTGGGGCTCATCTTCCAGCACAGAACCCCCAAGCTGGGGAGAACCTCTACAGTTGTAATTATTCTGTCACTCAGGGGTCACCCGCCCAGGGGTATGGGTCTTGACTATACTGCAACTCCACCCCTCCTACCCATCTTGTTGTGGTTCCTTCTTTATATCTTTAGTTGTAGAAGATCTTTTCTGATAATGATGCCGAAAAACTCGCCCTCTGTGCACCAGTGCCAAATCAAATCTCAGAAACAGAGTTTTAGGTGAAGTAGAAAAGAATAGCTTTATTGCTTTGCCAGGCAAAGGGGGACACAGTGGGCTCATGCCCCTCAAAAACTATATGTCCTAACCTGGGAGAATTTGGTAAGGAGTTTTATAGCAATGGTTCAAGGGTGGAGTTGCTGATAAGATTAGGGTGTGTGCAGGGCCTGCACTCCTTTAATCTGGTCTCCGGTAATCTCTTGATGAGCTTCTCTGATTCCTTTACTCTGGCTTCAGGTGGTCTTCTCTGGAATGAAGAATGCTAACACCTTCCATTTGTTGGGGGTTTTAGTTCTGTAAAGAGCTCAAAGATATTGTTATGTGTATCCCCTGAAGCAGAACCAGACCCTTCCCCAAGGTTGCACTATTGTTTCTTGGCTGCTCCTCCCTTGCCTCTGCATCCCCTCCCTTCCCTGATTAGCAACAGTTCGAATCTGCACTTTGGAACTCAGGGAAGGTCATGAAGGCTGGAGTCTGTTCCCTACAAACAAGAAATGGAGGGCATGGAAAGGCTTCCATGCCCAGGAGCCCCACAGGGTCCTGCCTGGTTTCAGTAGGTTCCAGTTTTTGTCATCAATAGTTTTTCTGCAAATAGTTGTAGTTTTTGTGTGCCCATGGGAGGAGGTGAGCTCAAGGTCTTTCTACTCTGCTATTTTGGGAACTCTCTCTTCTCTATATTTTAAAACAACTTCAAATGTCATCTCTTCCATGAAGCTTCTCTCCTTTTGTGAGCCGAATGCAGTCTATTTTTTCTGTCTTATTGACCTCATTGACATTTAAGTGCTCAGCATTCTCTATAATATGTTAAAGTTACTTATAAAGATGATTAATTTCTTCTACTAGATCATAAGCATTTTGAAGAAAGAGTCCATGTCTGATTAATCCTGGCAACTTTAATTAAAATTAGCACTCTGCCTTTCCTGTGTTAAGAGGTATGATTCAAAGATAAATCATTATTTTCATTCATTCATTCTCTCCCTTATTTATTTATTCAATAAACATTGAGCACTTACTTTGTCCCAGGTTCTCTTCTAGGTATTTGTGTCATTAAGGAACTTTAACTTTGGTGAGGAAAGATATTTTATTAACAAATTAAATATGTAAAGTATATAGTATGTTAGATGTGATAAGTGCCATGGAGAAAAGTGGCTGGATTTTTTTTGTATTCAGTAACAGTGGAAGCCACTTGCATTGCCTGAGTGTTCATCCATCTTCAAGCATGGTTTCTGGTTGTGGAACTACCATTACTTGTTAAATGACACATAGTAGGGAACAATTTATGAAGGGGTAACTTGCTTTCAATTCCTGCCACCAGGGTCACTGTTTCAAAAACAAATCATGGAAAGCTGAGCACATGGGGCTGCAAAGTACTGACCACTTCAATCTTATTTTACCTTTGTGACTGAGTTCACTGATCTTCTCAGGTTTTCCATTTAATGGAATTTGATTTTTTAAAAGATCCATGACTGAGTTTTTAATGTCTTTCCTGATGTCAACAATTCACCAAGGATTTTCTAATTATATTACACTCCTCTGAAATTGCACATTCATTTCACACTTCTACTCTGGAGAAGACACACTCTAAACTTAACTCGTCTACCATAGTGACAATATCTAATTAGAAGGAAGACTAAAAAATTCCAGTTTTGACTGTATATTTTTTAAAATATCATATTTTACTCTCTGTCATTCTTTTATCAAATCTTTCTTGTGCATCAGCCTCTAAGAAACACAGAATAAAATTCCATCACTGTGTATTTTCCCTCTCCAAATGCATTTGAGTGTAAGTCATGTCATTGACTTTAAATTTCTGAAATTGCATATATGTGAATACTAGTGGTGAAAAATTTTAAAATAAAAAGCCAACCAACTTCTACTCAGATATCGCCGAGTAAATGCTCTGAGGAGATTCAGATTTTATTGGGGAGATGTGAAACTAGTCCAATTTTATATTATACTTGAAAAGATTACCTTAGGTATCTTGTACCTTTGTAACTATGAATTTAAAGACTTTGTAACTATGAATTTCTATCAATTAGAATTAACATACTTTTAATTAACTAATCTCTATCAATTAGAATTAAAATATTTTAATTAATGAATCTCATTTTAATTGGAATAAACTTTTACCAGGGTATCGACTGTTTTAAAAAAGAGTTTAAGATTTAAAAGATACATATTTTTTCTATATAAAAATAGAAGAACCCCAATATCA
Organism: Balaenoptera physalus; assembly: GCF_965194825.1. Taxonomy (NCBI): domain Eukaryota; kingdom Metazoa; phylum Chordata; class Mammalia; order Artiodactyla; family Balaenopteridae; genus Balaenoptera; species Balaenoptera physalus. Next base: position 70,466,680 of record NC_138894.1, on the reverse strand, counting down.
TTAAACTAATAAGAATCCAAAAGAAAACTATAAAATAGGGAATTCAAGTGTGTTCTCTTTAATTATTTATAACTTTTGGATCATTCATAAGCTTTAGCATAAAGTGAATTTTACTGATACAGTGTTTTTGTCTGTTTGATTGTTTACTTAAGAAGGAATGCTGGTAAAAAGTTTTTATGAGTCACATGAAAGTTTATTCTCAAAACCTTGTGAAATGGAGCAGGACCCTGTGGGGCCCACCCAAGTACAGATTCCTTCCATGTCCCTTGTTTCTTGTTTGTAGAAAATAGGCTTCATTCACTTCATTCAGCCTCCCTGACCTTCCCTGAGTTCCAAAGGGCAGATTCAAATAGTTGCTTATCAGGGAAGGGAGGGAATGCAGAAACAAAGGAGTAGCAGTCAAGAAGCAATAGTGCAGATGTGGGACCGAGTCCTGGTTCCTCCTCAAGGAATATAAGTGATACCTTTAAGTTCTTCTGTAGGAACTAAGGCCTCCACCCAGGTGGAGGATGGTAACTTCAGGCTGAGCACAAGGTTCCTGGAACACTGCCCTGTTACCTCACCACCAACCAATCAAAAGAAAGTCTGCACATAGTGGAAGAAAACGAAGACTCTGACTCAGCCCCCAAATGACTCTCCCTTTAAAAACTTTATGGTTGAGCAGAATCTTCAGAATTTGTTTTTGGACATGAGTCCACCTTTTCCCCAGGTTGCCAAACTCCTGAATAAAGCAACCTTTCCTTTTTCAACCAACACTTGTCTCTTGAGTACTGGCTTTCGAGCAGCAAGCAGCCAAACCTGAGTTTGGTAACACTTGCATCAATTTTTTTCTGAATTAAGAATCATGCAGTCTTATTGATAGTAGTTATTGGATGGATTTACTTTGTCCCTGGCACTTTACATGCAGGTTCCCATTTTATAGACAAGGAAGTTCAGTCTCAGGAATGACAAATGATTTGCTTCAATTCATTTAGCTGCTAAGTAGAAGAGCAGGACCTCAAATCCATGTCTGCCTTGTCCTAAGCCTTCTCTTTACTTTGTTCCCTATTTCCTCATCATAGAAAGGCCACCTTTCCAGGTCTTTTGATATTTCTATCTTTACTTTTACCTGTCACCTTTGTATGAAAAAATAACTTGTGTAGTGGTAACAGAGTTTCAACTACAGTCTTTTGTTTGATTAAAAAAATAATAGCACTATACCTCAGATACTATGTACATATACTCATATACTCCTGGAAAGTCAACAAAATAGACATGATTCTAAAACTCCAGAAAGCAGAAATGAAAACAGCTATGGGAGCACAGACACAGAATTACGAAATCTGTCCTGGTAGATGGGGGAGGTTTTGCCTTAGCTGATCTGTAAGAAGTGGGATTTTATTTGATAGAAAATAAGCACCAATAATTGGTAGTTTCCTTTCTTTCTATCTATGAATCTCAATCCCGAATTTATCGGTGACTGAAAGGATCTATGGAATACATGGTTATAAAACTTGAATGTGTACATTCTTAGGAAGGCTAGATGTATTTTGTAATAAAAACTGATATCAGAGGAATTGTTCTCAAAATATGTTCTGGTCGTTAGTTTTCATTAGGGCTCTTTTATTTACTTAGTATTTTTTTCTTTTAACCAACTTCAAATTTATCTTTTTTTCTTAACCTGCTCTAAACAATCACTGTCCATAAAATAGTGGTTTTGATGTGTTATTTTTTACTAATTATAGACAATCAAACATGTTCAACATCCTTTGTTTAATTCATGCATATGCCACATAAAGTAATTTTGTATGCTACTACTGGTATACATATCACACTCAGATATACTGTTTTTGTTTTAATTCTTGAGATGACTGACCTAATCAGCTCTTCCCATCTTTCTGATATAGGTCGCCAAAGAGATATGTCCCTGAACAGTCAATAAAATGACTGCTCTTGAATAAGTAGGTGTGGAACCACACTCAGTCCAATCAGTTGTGATCAGAGTTTGGGATCACCTGATCCAGAGTCAGCTCAGCAGGGAGCATGGGTAAGGTAGGTGACGACAATGAAACTTAACAGATATAAATGTTCACATTCATATAACAACTTCTCAAATGATAAGTAATGCAGGCTTGCCTGGGTAATAGTTCAAAGGAAAAACTGATGTTGGTTTTGTTCATCCTAAAATTACTTTAGGCTAAAATATGACATAGAACATGTAAAGAAGCACACTGATCAACTAGTATGTGATCAAGACGGGAAGGCTCTATAATTTATAGGATATGTGAAATGACTTTATGAACAATTGGAGACTTCCCTTAAATTGTTGTCATATAGAAGAGAGGAAACACCAGTGCTGTATTACTCTGATGGGCAGGAGTAGAGAGGGTGGGTTTTGGAGCAATGTGGGGAAGAATTTTAAATCAGAAACGTCCCAAAGTAGAAAGATCTAATGGTGGCCAAGAAGAGGTCAAATGCCCCTCTTTCAAAGAGGCAAGAGACATTTTTGAACCAAGAGAGAAATTGAGCTTGATGATTATGAATCCTAACTTTAAGAGTATAAGAAATAAGTTAAATATTTACTCTTAAATTCATATATAAAAATAGATTGTGCTAGGTGTTTACAAGAACAAATCTCTGAAAATTTCATAATACTGAGTTCAAAGTGCTTAATGATTTCCACATATATCCTCCATTTTTAGTCATGTTTTTCTGAAAGTCTCATTTTGGAAAGAAACTCTCGATATTCAGATTTTGTTCTACAGAGATTTGTATTCTTGTAAGTAAGTATTCTGAGTTCCAAGTAATTAATCAGAGTTAGTAAGGACTTTCTTGGGATGGTAAATTTAACTAAGCTGTTAGCTGTTAACCTTTGAAGATGTGAATCTGAACAGAAGGAAAATGTCCTAGATTGGACATTGGACAGACTGCTTTCTTAATATTTGGCTACAACGTTGCTTAATAGAGGTTCAGAGTGTACGCTTTTTAGATAGACTTCGAAATATCATGTGGATATTCTTTATACTCAGTGAGGTGTAATACATTAACATTGTTACCACACATGTTGGGTAAAGGAAAGATAGCTTTATTGAGGAAACTGGCAGTCCTGGGGAGAAGGTGGCCTCATGCCCCTAAGAACCAAGTCCCAACTCCCCAGGTTTTGCTCAGAGATTATACAGGGAAAAGAGGAAGGAGCTACGTGCTGGGGAGTAGGTAATCTTTCTATTTTCAGAGATGGTTGTCTCAATCACGTGGTTCCAAGTAGCTGTCAGGTCTTGCTTGAGGTTGGAGTATTATCTGAGCCATAAATCTTTGGTTAGCTATTCCTGGAGAATGAGGCACAAGGGTATATCCTATAGAACAACTAATCTTCAATCTTGATATGCATCAACAACTTTCTCCATCAACAGCAAGCTAAGTTAATGCTGAAGTAGGGTAGAGGAGCTGAGAGTCTCTAGTTACAGTCTCACTGCCTCAGTTACAATATTTAACTTCCAGCTATGGAGTAGTGTTGGTTAAAAAAAAAAAATACAGGGTTTTAGTTAATGGGTGGGCATGTAGTGAAGAATGTCTAATCAGTAATCTCCCTCTACCCCAGATAATAGTTAGTGGTAGATCTTTTTTTTTTTTTTTTTTTTTTTTTTTTAATATTTTAGGTTACAAATACAAATTGACTCTTTTTTTTTTTTTTTTTTTTAATTTTATTTATTTATTTATTTTTGGCTGCGTTGGGTCTTCGTTTCTGTGCGAGGGCTTTCTCCAGTTGCGGCAAGTGGGGGCCACTCTTCATCGCGGTGCGCGGGCCTCTCACTATCGCGGCCTCTCTTGTTGCGGAGCACAGGCTCCAGACACGCAGGCTCAGCAATTGTGGCTCACGGGCCCAGTTGCTCCGCGGCATGTGGGATCCTCCCAGACCAGGGCTCGAACCCGTGTCCCCTGCATTGGCAGGCAGATTCTCAACCACTGCGCCACCAAAGGAAGCCCCAGTGGTAGATCTTAAGGTCTGCTATTCCTGATCTTGCTGTTTTGAAATTATATTCATGATATGTAGAGTATTCTGATTCTGCCTGGTTTATTTAAGAGAACTTGGAGAGTATATTTCTGATAATAATGTTGATTGAAGTCACTGTTACTCTCAAGAATCTCCAGAGCAGGCTCTGAGAAGGAACAGATGGTTGTATATTCTGTTACAAATCCTGTAATTCTCCCTACAGCAATGCTGGGTCATAATGCCAGAAAAGGTCTCTTTTATATTATTGAAATATATTTTAAAAGAATAATTTGATTTAAAACAAATTCAAAGCCAACTGCTCTAAAATCCCACCAAACTAACCTTAAATAGATTAAGTCACTGAGAACCTTGTGGCATCTCTAATGTTTATTTTCCCATATGGTACCAAACTCAGAGAACTTTGCCCACCATGTAGCAAATTGACATGAGCAAGAAGACAAACAGAACAAGACAGGAAGATATTTACTACACGGACTTTTAAGAAGCAATGGCTATTGACAACTCAACTTTGAACTGAAGATAGAAAACAATAAACTACATATAGTTGGCTGAAGTGATAAATAACCATAGAGCCATGAATTATAAATATACATACCAGGCAGAGGGGCAGGACTGCCTAGTGGAATGATAGAATCAACCATGAAGAAGATAACACTGGGCAAGATAACGTAAGTGACAGTTATTGGGACCAGACAGGAAGAACTAAATGAGTTAGATCTCCAGAGATTAAGATATCAGAATGGGGATAAGTAGTAATGTATCAGTTAAGTGGAGAGTGGAAAGGTCAAGACAAGAAGTAACCCCCAAAAGAAATACCAGATATGGAAACAGTAAGACCTAAATAGTTCAAAGCCATTTGAGGTTCCTGAACAGTTCTGGGAAAGCAGGTGCCCAGAAAAAATTATGACTCACATTCATTTGAGTCAGCCCTACACCCAGATAGAATTCTAATTATTATTTAATTACTGATTTAATAATATGAATAATAATAAATGTTAATTATTAAACTGATATTATTCTTAAATTCTATAGGCTAAACATTCTTCAATTCTTATATATCAAATACTTCAGTGTCCCTATGACACTCAGCCTTCAGCAACCCCAAACCCAGTACTCCATGTGCAAGTTCATCAGCCTGTATTAGTGAACCTACTTGTTCTGGTCAAATTAGTTCCATACACCTTCACTGATGACTATTTGGAGTATTGTTCTAAATACTCTTTATCAGTACACCCTGTTGCTGAAACTCTTTTTATGTAAAAGTAAACTTTAATTTCTAACATGTCACTTAATGTCCTTTAATTTTCCTTTTAGATAAGACTATGTTTTGTCAAATATCAGTGATATTTGATCAAGAGAGTAGGAAGCAGTATTTTTCCATGTTAATTTTCTGGTTATAGGAATCAAATGTAGACTTGGCACCTGCCTACCAAGCTCTGCCAAAGAATGTAGTTAGTGCTTAAAGAAATTCTACTTTTGACACCAGAACTAAGAGTGTGTTGACAGTTCTTTAATGAAGATTTCTGATACAAATCAATGACTTTCTCCTTTAACACATTCTCTTCAGGTAAATGCTAAGATTAATGGGTTATATTTAGACAGTTAAAGTGTCAATAGAATTGCTTCTGTTATGCTGATATTATTTTGTGTGCCAGATATACGAAGTATACGATCCAGATGATAAAAATTGAGGATGTCCCAAAGTAAGCAAAGGCTCATTACATTCACCTCTCAATTAGTTAAAAAAAAACAACAGATTACTTAATAGGCTTAACTCTGTGCCCCTCACTTCTGCATATTCTTGCTGCCAGGATTTGACTGTTTGTTTCTAGCCATTTGACAGTCCACTAGCACTGTCAACAAAAAGGTGGGAAGGGAAGAAAGAGGAGGTGTAAATCCAATCAATCAATTTCACAGCTTCATAGCAGTGATGGTGAATGCTTTGGTGGAGGAAGAGTTTTACACAAATGGCTAACATGAAAATTTCAGTGTATTGCCTGATATTACTGTTTCCTGTAATGCTCTAATTTCTAGTATTCTCAACAACTTGACAAGTTGCACAGCAACTTGAAGTAGATATATATCAACTCAACAGCATTGCTGATGTTTACTCATGTGACACACCTTAGCATTTTCTGAGTAATATCTTGTAGACCACTACCATTATGAAATATTCATACTTTTTGTTTTAAAAAATCTAGCAATTTTGTTTTCTATTGTATTTTGTGTTTCAGTAAAATTAGCTGATTCATTCTGTGATTTCTAACAATCCAACCACTTATTAGGAGGTGGTGATCACTTGAATGCTTTGTTGATTGTGATAAATGGCAGATTAAATAGTGATATGCTGAGAGTCAAAAACCACAAAAATAAATACGTACAAAATAATATCCATCAACATATTTTAGGCAAAATATCTCCTTTCCCTTTGCAGATACATCATACCTCTGCCATGTAGAGAAGGTTTTATGAGATTCAATTCCAATTTTAGATTGTTTAGTTTCTAAAATAATGGTTCTTAATGATATGACAAATTACAATTCTTCAAATTTTTAAGAATTACTGGCATAAGTCTTTGTGTAGTTCATTTATAACATAACTACAAAATGGAAGAGGGAAATATTTTATTTTCATTTTATAATATTATACAAATAAACTTTATACTTTTAAAATATCTACTTGCTTGGTAAATTTCTACTGTAGATTTTATTGATGAGGCTAATTATTTTTTTAAAAGTAACCCTCAGAAAGCTATAACTCAAATCTAAGTTGTTTCTGGATCTTTTTATTTATGTGCAACCGTAACTGATACCTTATCTGATATAAATATGTATTTTTAAATGCACAAGGATCTCTAGTACTATTTATACCGCTTGTTGAAACTGTGAGAGATGAGCATAAGATAAATTCCAAAATTTCATTTTCTCCAACTGTATTTTGACTTGCCTATTGTTTCATCTTTCATCTATTAAGGGAGAGTCTCTCATCAAATCACTATTAGTCATAAAATATACATTAAAAATAAATAAATCCAGCATACATTTATTGTTACAGCAGTATCTCCAGTATACTAGAGAAGCATATTCTCCCAACAAAAGATGTTTTCAAAAATAAAATCAATCAGAAAATTTAATACACTTCATGCAAATTAAAGTTTTCTATATAAAAGCAGATAAGGTGCCTTTGGCTATTACCAGTTCCTTGCATAGATGGGCCCACAAATTTAGAACACATCTGTTGTAAGCCAGGCAATGGATAAACCTTGTCTTTTTAAATGTATCAACAATATTGCTGTCTTGTTTATTTTAAAAAACTGATTTTTTAAAATAAGTACCTGATTATTTTTTATTTTTTATCTTTTTAATTTTTTTTTAATTTATTTATTTATTTATTTATTTATTTATTTATGGCTGTGTTGGGTCTTCGTTTCTGTGCGAGGGCTTTCTCTAGTTGCGGCAAGCGGGGGCCACTCTTCATTGCGGTGCGCGGGCCTCTCACTATCGCGGCCTCCCTTGTTGCGGAGCACAGGCTCCAGACGCGCAGGCTCAGTAGTTGTGGCTCACGGGCCCATTTGTTCCGCAGCATGTGGGATCTTCCCAGACCAGGGCTCGAACCCGTGTCCCCTGCATTGGCAGGCAGACTCTCAACCACTACACCACCAGGGAAGCCCAAAAAAACCTGATTTTTTATAACACATTACAAAAATAGGAGTAGGTAACCAAACACCTGAGAAATCGACTTCACTTCTGATGAAAAAAATTAAGTTGGCAGCCTACCAATTTATTTTATAAAGAGCACTGAAGTGAGAATATGCAGAATGTGTTTTCTCATGTAGTTTAGAAGTCATTGCAGTACAAAGAAGAACCTTTAATTTGGTAGTTAAGGAATTTGCCCAAAGCTCTGGATGGCACAACATATAATTTTTGAGACATCTCTCTCTTCAGAAGAGATTTCATAGAGTAGGAGCTACACCATCAACGTATGATGCTCAACGTATGATGCTCAAGTATGATGAACGTACATATGCTTTATTATTTTTTTAATAGATCTGTATTGGAGTATAATTGCTTTGCAATAATGTGTTAGTTTCTGTTGTACACCAAAGTGAATCAGCCACATGCATACATATGTCCCCATATCCCCTCCCTCTTGAGCCTCCCTCCCATCCTCCCTATCCCACCCCTCTAGGTCATTGCAAAGCACAGAGCTGATCTCCCTGTGCTATGCTACTTGTTCCCACTAGCTAACTATTTTACATTCCGTAGTGTATATATGTCGATGCTACTCTCACTTAGCCCCAGCTTCCTCCTCCCATCCCATGTCCTCAAGTCGATTCTCTATATCTACCTCTTTATTCCTGTCCTGCAAATAGGTTCATCAGTACCATTTTTTTTTCGGTTCCATATATATGTGTTAGCATACAGTATTTGTTTTTTCTCTTTCTGACTTACTTCACTCTGTATGACAGACTCTGGGTCCATCCAGCTCACTACAAATAACTCAATTTCGTTTCTCTTTATGGCTGAGTCATATTCCATTGTATATATGTGCCACATCTTCTTTATCCATTCATCTGTCGATGGACACTTAGGTTGCTTCCGTGTCCTGGCTGTTGTAAATAGTGCTGCAATGAACATTGTGGTACATGTCTCTTTTTGAATTATGGTTTTCTCAGGGTATATGCTCAGTAGTGGGATTGCTGGGTCATATGGTAGTTCTATTTTTAGTTTTTTAAGGAACCTCCATAGTGTTTACCATAGTGGTTGTTATCAATTTACATTCCCACCAACAGTACAGGAGGGTTCCCTTTTCACCACACCCTTTCCAGCACTTATTGTTTCTAGATTTTTTGATAATAGCCATTCTGACCGACGTGAGGTGATACCTCATTGTAGTTTTGATTTGCATTTCTCTAATGATTAATGATGTTGAGCATCTTTTCATGTGCCTCTTGGCCATCTGTATGTCTTGTTTGGTGGAATGTCTATTTAGGTCTTCTGCCCATTTATTAATGGGATTTCTTGGTTTTTTGCTATTGAGCTCCATGAGCTGTTTGTATATTTTAGAGATTAATCCTTTTTCTGTTGCTTCATTTGCAAATATTTTCTCCCATTCTGAGGGTTGTCTTTTTATCTTGTTTATGGTTTCCTTTGCTGTGCAAAAGCTTTTAAGCTTAATTAAGTCCCGTTTGTTTATTTTTGTTTTTATTTCCATTACTCTAGGAGGTGGGTCAAAAAAGATCTTGCTGTGGTTTATGTCAAAGAGTGTTTTTCCTATGTTTTCCTCTAAGAGTTTTATAGTGTCTAGTTTTACATTTAGGTCTTTAATCCATTTGGAGTTTATTTTTGTGTATGGTGTTAGGGAGTGTTCTAATTTCATTCTTTTACATGTAGCTGTCCAGTTTTCCCAGCACCACTTATTGAAGAGGCTGTCTTTTCTCCATTGTATATTCTTGCCTCCTTTATCAAAAATAAGGTGACCATATGTGCGTGGAATTATCTCTGGGCATTCTATCCTGTACCATTGATCTATATTTCTGTTTTTGTTCCCGTACCGTACTGTCTTCATTACTGTAGCTTTGTGGTATACTTTGAAGCTGGGGAGCCTGATTCCTGCAACTCCGTTTTTCTTTCTCAAGATTGCTTTGGCTATTTGGGGTCTTTTATGTTTCCATATGAATTGTAAACATTTTTTGTTCTAATTCTGTAAAATGCCTTTGGTAATTTGATAGGGATTACGTTGAATCTGTAGATTGCTTGGGTAGTATAGTCATTTTCACAATATTGATTCTTCCAATCCAAGAACATGGTATTTTTCTCCATCTGTTTATGTCATCTTTGATTTCTTTCATCAGTGTTTTACAGTTTTCTGAGTACAAGTCTTTCGCCTCCTGAGGCAGGTTTATTTCTAGGTATTTTATTTTTTTTGTTGTGATAGTAAATGGGATTGTTTCCTTAATTTCTCTTGCTGATTTTTCATTGTTGGTGTATAGGAATGCCAGGGATTTCTGTGCATGAATTTTGTATCCTGCAACCATACCAAATTCATTGAGTAGTTCAAGTAGTTTTCTGGTGGCATCTTTAGGATTTTCCATGTATAGTATCATGTCATCCACAAACAGTGACAGTTTTACTTATTGTTTTCCAATTTTTATTCATTTTATTTGTTTTTCTTCTCTGATTGCCATGGCTAGGACTTCCAAAACTATGTTGAATAAGAGTGGCAAAAGTGGACATCCTTGTCTTGTTCCTGATCTTAGTGGAAATGCTTTCAGTTTTTCACCATTGAGTATGTTGCTTGCTGTGGGTTTGTCATATATAGCCTTTATTATGTTGAGGTAGGTTCCCTGTATGCCCATTTTCTGGAGAGTTTTTATCATAATTGGGTGTTGAATTTTGTCAGAAGTTTTTCTGCATCTATTGAGAGCATCATATGTTTTTTATTCCTTAATTTGTTAATGTGGTTATCACATTGATTCATTTGCATATGTTGAAGAATCCTTGCATCCCTGGAATAAATCCCACTTGAGCATGGTGTATGATCCTTATAATGTGTTGTTGGATTCTATTTGCTAGTATTTTTTTCAGGATTTTTGCATCTATGGTCATCAGTGATATTGGTCTATAATTTTCTTTTTTTGTGATATCTTTTTCTGGTTTCGGTATCAGGGTGATGGTGGCTTCATAGAATGAATTTGGGAGTGTTTCTCCCGCTGCAATTCTTTGGAAGAGTTTGAGAAGGATGGGTGTTAACTCTTCTCTAAATGTTTGATAGAACGCCTGTGAGGTCATGTGGTCCTGGACTTTTGTTTGTTGGAAGATTTTAAATTATGGTTTCAATTTCATTACCTATGAAAGGTCTGTTTATATTTTGTAATTCTTCCTGGTTCAGTCTTGGAAAATTGTACCTTTCCAAGAACTTGTCCATTTCTTCATGGTTGTACATTTTATTGGCATATAGTTGGTTGTAACTGTCTCTTATAATTGTTTGTATTTCTGCAGTGTCAGTTGTGATTTCTCCTTTTTCATTTCTAATTTTACTGATTTGCATCCTCTCCCTTTTTTTCTTGATGAGTCTGGCTGAAGGTTTATCAATTTTTTTACCTTCTCAAAGAACCAGCTTTTAGTTTTATTGATCTTTGCTATTGTTTTCTTTTTTTCTATTTCATTTATTTCTCCTCTGATCTTTATGATTTCTTTCCTTCTACTGCCTTTGGGTTTTCTTTGTTCTTCTTTCTCTAGTTGTTTTAAGTGTAGGGTTAGGTTGTTTATTTGAGATTTTTCTTGTTTCCTGAGGTGAGATTGAATTGCTATAAACTTCCCTCTTAGAACTGCTTTTGTTGCATCCCATAGGTTTTGGGTCATCGTGTTTTCGTTGTCATTTGTTTCTATGTATTTTTTTATTTCTTCTTTGATTTCTTCAGTGATCTCTTAGTTACTTAGTAGCACACTGGTTAGCCTCTATGTATTTGTGAGTTTTACAGTTTTTTTCCTGTAATTGATTTCCAGTCTCATAGCGTTGTGGTCAGAAAAGATGCTTGATACGATTTCAATTTTCTTAACTTTTCTGAGGCTTGATTTGTGACCCAAGATGTGATCTATCCTGGAGAATGTTCTGTGTGCATTTGAGAAGAAAGTGTATTCTGCCATTTTTAGGTGGAATGTTCTATAAATATCAATTAAATCTATCTGGCCTACTGTGTCATTTAAAGCTTGTGTTTCCTTATTTATTTTCTGTTTGGACAATCTGCCCACAGGTGTAAGTGGTGTGTTAAAGTCCCCTACTATTATTGTGTTACTGTTGATTTCTCCTTTCATGGTTTTTAGCATTTGCCTTATGTATTGAGGTGCTCCTATGTTAGGTGCATAAACATTTATAATTGCTTTATCTTCTTCTTGGATTGATCATTTGATCATTATGTAGTGTCCTTCTTTGTCTCTTGTAATAGTCTTTATTTTAAAATCTATTTTATCTGATACAATTATTGCTACTCCAGCTTTCTTTTTATTTCCATTTACATGGAATATCTTTTTCCATCCCTTCACTTTCAGTCTCTATGTGTCCCTAAGTCTGAAATGGGCCTCTTGTAGACAGCATGTATATGGGTCTTCTTTTTATATCTATTCACCAGTCTCTGTCTTTTGGTTGGGGCATTTAATCCATTCACATTCAAGGTTATTATTGATATGTATGTTCCTATTACCATTTTCTGAATTGTTTTGGGTTTGTTTTGGTGGGTCTTTTTCTTCTCTTATGTTTCCTGCCTAGAGAAGTTCCTTTAGCATTTGTTGTAAAGCTGGTTTGGTGGTGCTGAATTCTCTTAGCTTTTTCTTGTTGAAAAGCTTTTGATTTCTCCTTTGAATCTGAATGAGGTCTTTGCTGGGTAGAGTAATCTTGGTTGTAGGTTTTTCTCTTTCATCACTTTAAGTATATCCTGCCACTCCCTTCTGGCCTCCAGAGTTCTGCTGAAAAATCAGCTGATAACCTTATCGGAATTCTTTATATGTTATTTTTTGTTTTTCCCTTGCTGCTTTTAATATTTTTTCTTTGAATTTAATTTTTGTTAGTTTGATTAATATGTGTCTTGGTGTGTTTTTCCCAGGGTTTATCCTGTACGGGACTCTCTGTGCTTCCTGGACTTGGGTGACTGTTTATTTCCCATGTTAGGGAAGTTTTAGACTGTAATCTCTTCAAATATTTTCTCAGACCCTTTCTTTTTCTCTTCTTCTTCTGGGACCCCTATAATTCGAATGTTGGTAAGTTTAGTGTTGTCTCAGAGGTCTCTGAGATTGTCTTAAGTTTAGTGTTGTCCCAGAGGTCTCTGAGATTGTGTTCAATTCTTTTCATTCTTTTTTCTTTTTTCTGCTCCTCAGCAGTTATTTCCACCACCTTGTTTTCCAGCTCACTTATTTGTTCTTCTGCTTAAGTCTCTGAGATTGTGTTCAATTCTTTTCATTCTTTTTTCTTTTTTCTGCTCCTCAGCAGTTATTTCCACCACCTTGTTTTCCAGCTCACTTATTTGTTCTTCTGCTTAAGTTATTCTGTTATTGATTTCTTCTAGTGTATTTTTCATTTCAGTTATTGTGTTGTTCATCTCTGTTTGTTTGTTCTTTAGTTCTTCTAGATCTTTGTTAAACATGTCTTGTATTTTCTCAATCTGTGCCTCCATTCTATTTCTGAGATTCTGGATCATCTTTACTATCATTTCTCTGAATTCTTTTTCAGGTCTATTGCCTATTTCCCCTTCATTTATTTGGTCTTGTAGGTTTTTACCTTGCTCCTTCATGTGTGACATATTTTTTTGCTGTCTCATTTTTTTTTTTTTTATAAGTGGGATTGTGTTCCTGTCTTACTAGTTGTTTGGCCTGAGGTTTCCCACACTGGAGTTTGTAGGCTGTTGGGTATAGCTGGACCTTGATGCTGAGATGAGGGCCTCTGTGAACCTCAGTCCGATGAATATTCCCTGGGGTCTGAGGTTCTCTGTTAGTCCAGTGGTTCGACATGGAGCTCCCACTGCAGGATCTTCAGCCCGACCCCTGGCTTATGAACCAAGATCCCACAAGCCACGTGGGGTGGCAAAAAAAAAAAAGAGAGAGAACAATAATAAAGTAAAAAATAAAATTAGACTAGGAAACTAACAGCTATGTTAGAAAGAATATAAAAATAAAAATATAGATGAATCAACAACCAGAAGGTACAACAGTATCACAAGAGTAAAAAAGAGGAGGAGGGAAAAGAGAAAAAGAAAAGAAAAGAAAAATACAAACAAACAGGGAAAAAGGCTTTGACTGTGGAGGGTGGGGGCCTAAGCAAGGGTGAGGTTTGGGTGGTGGGCAGGGCCAATGCTCAGGACCCAGAGGGCTGGAAAAGGCCCTGGGGGCTGTGGGGGGTGGGGCTTAGGCTCAAGGAACAGAAGGGGCCCAGGCATGCCCCCCACCCCTTGTCTCAGAGGGCGGGGGGCCGAGCCCAGCAGGCTTCCAGGGCTCGAGTGGGTGGGGCAAATGCTCTCCTCTCCTCTCCTGCTCCTCCTGTTCCTCCTGTCCTGGAGGGCCCCTCCCACCTGCCTCTCCTGTTCTCCCCTCTGCATTCTTCCTATGCCCCCATGACCAAGCAGCCACAGGGAGAGGGGGGACCTGGAGGGCAGGGGACTGGCCTGGGAGCTCAGCAGGCTTCCCAGGCTGAGTGGGCCAGGTGATCATCCTCTGCTCCTCTCCCGCTCCTCCCAGAGAACCCCTCCCACCTACCTCTCCTGATCTCCCTGGCCTCAGGGGCGCCAATCCTGTCTGGCCTCCACTTCTCCTCCCCACTCTGTCCCCCCATGTCCTAGCAGTTCACTTGGGGGTTCCTCCCATCTCCTTGGGTGTCAGGGTCCCCCACCAGCAGCCAGCAAGTGCCCTAGTTGTGGGGAGACCGCTAACTCAGTGTCTTCCCACACCACCATCTTGACTCTGCCCTCCTACATATGCTTTAAATATAAGTCTAGAATGAGATTTAATTCATCAGTTCATTTCCTGGTTACCTTCAATGGTTTATATGACAAGAGGTCTGTGATTCCTTTATTTACTACATAAACACCAATGACTGACTGCGACCTCAATATTAATTGCCTCATTGACTAAACAACTCCTATATGAAACTAGCTTTGAAGGTTTCTGTTAACATGTTGCAAGATACTGTGGCTCATCTTTAAAGTTTTAGGAAAAAAAAACTTTTTATAAGGATCTTTTGTTCAGATTCCTTTCATGAATCTTACTCTAATTCACAAGATTTTACTGATACTTTATCTCTAGAGGAAGTCTTGTTTTCCTCTGCAACACATATTCAACTTGATAGATGTTTATAACAAGGCTTCTCCAGAAATACCAAAATCCAAGTTGACTCGAGTTTCTGCTATAATAAAATCATCCTCTTCATGAGTGTCAATGTCATCATGAAAGGGCCATGTTCCTTTTGACCACCATGATGTTATTAAAATCCTAAACTATCTAGATAGTTTAAAATTGAAATTTTAAAAGTTTGCATCATAAATTTTGTAATCATTGGATTTCATCTATTTCCCTAATCCACTTTCCTTAACAAATCCATGACAAATATATCCCTAGTTCCATTTCAAATTCCTTAATCTCCCTATATGAAGTTTAGACAGATTGTAGTGAGCAAAGCATAATGTTCAAGATTATAGTTGGAGAGTGATGATATGGCCAGGAGATAGGGGTTAAAGAGATTGGTTCTCTTGGTTTTATTCCAGATATCAAGTTCTTTTGACCATATAGAAGTAAACGATGTCCTTGAGAAATATTCCCATTCTCTCTCGCTCTCTCTCTGACCCAGAAACAATGGCAGTAATAGGCTCCACATTAAGAATCAAGGATTTATGGATCCTAGTTATTTTTTCTTTCTGGACACAACCTACAAGCTTATCACCAATGTTACAGTGGATATCATGGGGAAATAGGAATTTTTTTTTTTTCTAGAAATAATCATTGTTGCTAATTTGGTGGTCATACCTATTCTGGTTAGATAAAGAAAACCTAAAAAATTTCCCACAAAATATATTAATAGAGTCATCATTATGAACATACATCAATATGGTTATTATCCTCATATATATGCAATTCAACAAGAATTTCTCTGTCTCTATATTAGCATAATTATTTTGGGAATTGTGTGTGACATTGGCAACTGGCTGAGAGTCATGCTTTAAATGAGAGTTTAGCAAACTTTGTCTATAAACAGCTAAACAATATATATTAGGCTTGTGTGTCCTGTGGTCTCTGTTAAGTACTCAATTCTGTCATTGTATTGTACAAGCAGCCTGAGACAATACATAAGCGAATATATGTGGCTGTGTTCCAGTAAAACTTTATCTACAAAAACAGATGGTGGGTCAGATTTGGCCTGCAGGCAGTAGTTCACCAACTCCTTCTTTTAACAGTTCCACATTAGACACTAGATATATTCAGCATAGATATTAGCCATTACTTAGAACTAAATTATGTGTCAAAAGCATTTCCAGTATTAAGGTAGCATATTCAAACTCGTAATTAATTTGTATAATAATAGAAATGATTAGTAATGAAGTAGTGATATAATTTCTAAGATTTGCATGGCTTTGATATAATGCATTTTAGGATAAATCTCAGGCAATTTCTGTGGTGTTCATTGACCAAACAATGTACAGATTTTCAGAAACCCATTTGGAAATGCAATCTTTAGTCTGTCTCTCCATGAAGAAAGAGAAGAGAGAAAACTTTTTCCTAATCACTCATTGGTAAAAGTGAAAGCAGAAGACAGAAAAATCTGTAAATAGCAGATGCTAAATTTAATACTTAAAAATTAATACGTTTGGCTAATCAATAGTAAAGAAAAAATATATTGTCTTGATATCTTTATCTAAAAAATATTTTCTATGTAGCAAGATGACACAATGTAGATTCAGAATAAATTTTTTTAGCAAAAGATATCTTAGAAATTACTTATTAAGTATTCATGTGACTCTTTTTCAAATTAGCTTTAACTTATGAAAAATACACAAGTAGCAAAGATTGATAAATTAGAATAGAGTTAAATCTTCAATTATTTTCCTTCTTTAACATATATTAAAATTACATTGAGTGGTAAGGGGACAAGCAGGCCTTTTAGGGGGAGAAACAGGCTGTTGAAGAAGAAAAGATAAGGATTAGGACATATATAATATTATTAAAATTTCATTTAAATCTGGCTTGAAACAAAAAACTAAAGAGAACCAATTAATGGGATATTAATATGCTAAATCAGTAAAATGCTGCTCTTTCTCCAGTAGTTTACAAATGATTATAGAAGTTAGCTTTTGTGTAAAAATACAACAAACGTGCATAATAAACTGAGATGTAATAATAATGAACAAGCACAAGTATGTATGCTTTACATGGTAGATATATTACTAATAATCTGTGTACACATGAATAGAATTATGTTTAACGACCTGGACAAATTCACAGTCTAAAGAAAATCAATCATTTTAAAAATATTTAATTTAATTCAATCAGTATATTAAACATTATTTGTTAGGTGCTGTCCTAGAAACAGTGTAAATCATGGTCATTGAAGCAACTTTAATCACATTTTTAATCACCTCCTCAGTGCTCACAATAGACTGCCTCTGTGGTGCCTGCGGCACCTCTACCTTCTGCTCTGACAACTATCCCTGCCCTGAGAGCTGCACCCACGTGTGTGCTCCGTGACTCTGACCCCAACCACGTATGATTAGAGGAATAGATACCTGATTAAATGGGAACCTTTTCAGAGGCCTGTTGTTCCAGTAAGCTTGAAATCAGGGAACAGGGAGGATGGGTTATTTGACCATATGTATTGAACCTAAGCATTGGGCAGGAGTAGCCAGGTTTGGGGCGAATAGAGATGAAGCAGAAAAGTCAGGCAGACATGCATAGACAAACAGATTGGAGACACCATGTGACTCCAGAGAAAAAAAAGTGGAGAGAGTTGTTGCCTTGGTTCATGACAGTGTTTTCATTTTCGCTTCCAATCCCCCTGATGTCTGACTACATTCACTGACCCTAAGTCCAAAAGATACCCATTTGTTCCTTATCCTTCCCCTTAAATCACTACCTTAACCCATTTATGGTTGGCTGGTTTTGCTTAAGGAAATTTAAGATGTTTTTGTTACTTGTGAACAAGCAATTTTCAGCCAAGGCACTAGTTCTTATTTAAAATTTACATTTCTTTCAACATGTGGTGTTGGGACAAACAAGTCAGCATCTTGAAAAAAATTTAGATCTTTAACTTAGACTGTAAGCAAAAACATTTATAATATATTTGATTATGTTATCACATGCAAAGATAACAGGATTAAATTTTTAGGAAAATTTTGGAAAAGGGATGAAGTTTATAAGCACAAAAAATAGAGTGAAAGTTAAAATTAATCAATTTGACTGTATAATTTTAAAATTCTGCATGCTAAAAAGCAAGACAAGCTATTTAAAAATGCAATCAATTTATTGCATACATACACTATATGTTACAGTGTTACTATCTTTTTCATATAAATATCTCAGAAAAATCTCTAAGAAAATATCAAGAACTTGACAGATAAATGGACCAGATTCCAAGTTCATGAAGGTGATTAAACAAAATAATTGATATTAATGCAAAGATACCCAATCTCTAGCTATTAAGTAAACAAATGAATATTACCACAAAAATAAAAATAGCGGATTTTCTGCTATAAAATTGGACATTTATTTTTAAATATTCACTGTTGCCCAGGACAGGATGAAAATGGTAGTCTCATGTAATTCAGATAACACTGAAATAGTACAACTCTTTTGAAAGCTAATTGGAGGTAGTATCAGGAGTCAAAAAAAAAAAATATATGTGTATATATATATATATGTATATATATATATATAATGTGTATATATATATATTTTTCAAGATATAGTCCAAGAAGAGAATTAGAGAATTACTGAGCCAAAGGGTAGATATAGGTATAAATATAGATATATAAATAGTTACAGATATTTATATTTATCTTTCTATATATCTATGTTTATATATGCCTGTATTAATATCTATCTATATATTTTATATCTCTGTATATGTTTTAAAGATACTCATCATGACATTATTTATACCATGAAATAGATTGAACAAAATTTGAATTCCAATTGTTAGAGAATATTTAGGAAATTTGCTAAAGTCATCTTGTGGCTTTTAGACTAAATGCTGAACGATAATGAGAAATCTCAAATGTGAAATAATATTAGATTAAGAAAGCAAAATACAAAATTAGGTATGCAATATTTGTTCAGAACATTTCAAAAAACTCAGAAAGAACAAACTGCATGAAATGAACTTCAATGATTAAGATAATTTACTTATAGCTATATTTGCCTCTTTACAACATGCATGTTCAAAAACTAAGGGAATGGTTAAATAAATTATAATATTTCTATTTGGAAAAATAGTATGCAAACTTTACTTATATATACAGACAATGTAGCAGCACTGGAAAATGTATATGAATAACTGAGAAGTTCATTAAACCTATGATCCCTATAACTATAAATATTTTAAAATATATGCCTGTAGAGGGAACAAGATCAATTTATTAATATATCTAAGTGCTAAAATTATGAATATTTTAAGACCAAGTTTTTCATAAATTTGTCATATTATTTTATATTTGTAAAAAGTTCATATTAATTGTTAAAGTAATTAAACAAGGAGGCCATTAGACTGAGGTGGCTCTAGTGCTTTGGTAGTCTATATAAGCAAACTGAATCCTAAACCAGACTCTGGGTTAAGAAGAACAGCCAGCCACAAATAGCCAAGTAGGCTTTCCAAAATAATGCAACTGCCTAAGCTTCAGCCAGTCAAATAATTTCCTTGCTTTGCTTCCAAGTGTTCTCTCTAAGAACCTTCCCTTAGCTCCTGTAGGTGGCGCTATCCTAACTACTTCCAGTTTGGTGCTGCTGATTAGAGTTGATATTTGCTCAAATAAACTTTAAAAAATTTTAATGTACCTTAGTTTATCTTTTAACATATTAAACAAAGATAAGTTTTTTAAGTGCAGGAAAGTAGGTGTCATCCTGTGTATCAAGATAAGGTTTCTAAGGCAAACCATGAGGTCCACAGGCATACTATGTATATTGTAGTAATAAGAGTTTTTGCCAGTGCTTGAAAAGGCAAAAATAGGCCTTGGTTGAAAAAGTACTAGTATGAGATTTAAAACTGCAATGAAAAGGTCAGTTTTAACTACAATACAGTTAATCTAGCTGCTTACACTGTAAGTCTTTATCGAAACTGTGGCTGTTATATCCCTATGAAAGCTTTTTTAAGTTGTTAATTACATGCCCATCAGAATAATGGAAGAGTGATTATCCTTCTTGTGCTTAGTGACATTGAAAGCTGTATTATTTTGTGATTGGAGCTGCATAATTACAGATAACTGCTGGTACTGTTCAAATACAGCTCTGCAAAAATTATTTTAATTACACATGTTTAGGGTTTTAAAGTTTGGCTTGCTATCATAACCAAACAAACTCTATTTAAATGTCACAACTGTATGTATTTCTCTAACTCTTGTTAATCAGTTTTTCAGAAAACCAGTTGTTCAACTCTAGATAAACTGACTTTGTTCCCTTAATAATCAATTACATAAAATGTAAAAATTAAATGATATTTTATTTTCTAGGACCCAGTTCTAAAAGCAAACCCAGAACTTGTTCCAATAATATTGGTAATATTGTTTTTAGCTTTAAGGGATGGTAGCATCAGGTAAATAAAGTACTTCTTAAAGGTTTAATGAAAGTAAAATATGTTGGAAACGATCTACAATAAATATGACACAATTAGTTCAGAAAAAAAGTCAAGGGACATTAACAAAGAGAAATTTAGTTTTGTTTTTTTTTTTTAAAACGTGATGATCCATTTATTTATTTATTTATTTATTTATTTGTGACTGTGTTGGGTCTTTGTTTCTGTGCGAGGGCTTTCTCTAGTTACGGCAAGTGGGGGCCACTCTTCATCGCGGTGCGCGGGCCTGTCACTATTGCGGCCTCTCTTGTTGCAGAGCACAAGCTCCAGACGCGCAGGCTCAGTAATTGTGGCTCACGGGTGTAGTTGCTCCATGGCATGTGGGATCTTCCCAGACCAGGGCTCGAACCCGTGTCCCCTGTATTGGCAGGCAGACTCTCAACCACTGCACCACCAGGGAAGCCCACAAAGAGAAATTTAAAACTCCTTTATCAAAGATGTCAGTGTCTAAGAAAACTCATTCCAATAGGAATCAACCATATAACTTGAGCAGGCAGCCTGCACAAAACTCAATCAGTTCCCTTCACACTTCTCACCAGAGGTCACAAAGGGCATTTTCCTCTTGCCCCATCTCCTCTTTCAGTAACACATACAGTGTTTGAAATGTACCTATTCTACGTCTCCCAGGCTGAGAAATATTTCTGAAGTGGGTACAGTGCCCGCCTACTGCATGGTCCATTTGTCTGTCTAAGATTCATAGGCACATTTTATGGAGTTGTCATTGACTGTCATCCCTTCTCCCCACATGTGACTGCATGATTGGAATTCACTCTTGGAACCAACCAGGGGTCTTTGCTGGTTTACTTGTCATTGGCTAATGCTGCTTCTCATCTAAGCAACTTGAACTTGAGTGCACAAACTCAAGTGAATAAACACAGTATGGAATTTCAAATACTCCATTTACATCCAATCCAACCCATCCCAAGGCACCTGAGTCTCCTGCACTGCAGAATGATGGCGCCCTGCAGACACTGGGTCTGCAGTTCATAAGCAATGAAATGTTGCAGACAGAGGGATAGGGAGAAAGGTGAGCAGTTGAGTGTAATGGAAAGAGAATCAGACTCAGGACTCAGCCTGTCTTTAATTCCAAAGCCTGTGCTCATTCAGTTAGCAGTAAAATTATCTTTTAATATTCAGTTCACATAATCAACTATTTGAATCTGAAGACAGTGTTTATTAACATAGATAGGCATACTGTTGAGAAACATTGATAATAATATGTATCCAAATCTGAACTCATTTTCTTCCTGACCATGAGAGCTTTCAGTTTGAATTCTTTGTTTTGGCTTGTTTGTTTGCCCCCCCCAACACCTTTTTTTTGTTTTTGTGTTTATCTGTTTTGTTTTCTGTAAAAGGTATTAACATTTTCTAGTTATTTAGGCAAGGTGCTGTCTTGAGTTCCTCCCCTTTTTCTTTTCTCTCTCCCACTCTCTTCATTCCATACTCTACACAAATTTTACTATTTATTCTTCTCTAAAAGTATATTTTTGTTTTCACTTCTATTGTTAGGCCATCCTTCTCATTTGCTTTGCCTTTTAAACACATGTCAACCTGCCTCAATTTTTTTCCTGCTTTAAGGCCCAACTCATTGAAATATGTTTCTTCATGACCCACATCTGTATGTTATGACTTTTAAACTCTTTTTGGTCCTCTCTTATAGCCGATACTCTATTTTGTATTTATTTTATTTTATGCTACTGATTTGAAAGTTCTTTGGGCTAAATCATTCTAGGCCTAATATCTATCACAAGTAACATCGCTTTCAATTCCACAGCCTGTAAGATGAGAAGAACGTAAGATTTCCTTAATACTTTAAGTGTGGGACATGTCTAAGCTAACAAAGAAATTTTCTTGTGTCATTTGTATCAGTCTTCTTCAAAGAAGACAAAGCTATGGTGACAATTTTGTATGTAACTGCTTACCATTTACATAGTGGATTAATTGTGAGATATAATATTTACAGGAGATGATAATGAAAACAGACAACATTCTTTCCTATTAATGAAGATCATGCTCAAGTAGAAGAGTAGTCTCTACAAACAATTTAGCCCTTCATAATCAGAAGTCCTTATTATAAACATAGGCTATTTAAAAATGGGAATTTAAATAATGTAACTAAACCTCATTTTTGGAGCAAAATCTTCTAGATTTCAATTACGGAAGCTAAAAAAAAAGAACAATGGAAGAAAATCTAAAGAGATAAATCTGTTCATTAGCTTTTGATTAATGACCCTTTATAATTTACTTTCGATTTACTGAAAGTATGGACACAGTGGGAGTGAGTGGATTAGTCAAGTTTTCTACAGCACACAAAAACAATAGCATTATGCAATCAATTTTACAGAATCCTATTTCTGGGGAAAAGGGAGTTAGTGTGTGATAGGATAATAACTCTTGTCCAAATTATGTCTCATTAAAAAGATCGAGGGAGAGAAAAGCAAAAAAAGCATTAGAAATGAAAGCTTAACAAGTATGGAACAAGAGGAATGAAAATCAGACTTTTGATCATAGTTTTGGAATTCTTATATGTGGCTTAACAGCTACACTAGTTTACATTATAAATTAATTTCAGAATATATAACATTTGATAATGCTGGAAATGGTAGTATTTTTTTATTTTTATTATAGTGCATAAAGTATATATACATTTTTCCCTAGGCTCTTACATTACCATGTGCAATATGTGCATAAATTTTTTTTTGGCCCAAAAGGGAATTTTTTTTCATTGTTTCATATTCTTTGGTTTTGACTTTCAAGGACTTTTCATGTCAATCAGTTCAATACTTTGAAACACCTAAACTTCCTCCAGTGGAATCAAAAGTAAGCATCATTCCTCTATGGGTATAAACAAAGTTCTGTTGAAAGCACACCTTCAACTCTAGGAGTAGATATGACTACGGATATAACACATTTTAACAGAGATGAAAAAAATGACAAATCTAAAACAGTAGTTCTCAGTATGTGATCCATAGAACCCTTGGGGTCCCTAAGACAATTCTAGAAGGTCAGTGAGATCAAAACCATTTTCATAATAATGTTGTAGTTTTTTTTTACTATGCTAACATTGCACTTATTATGCAAAATCAATGATGGGTAAAACTGTTGGTTCCTTAGCATGAATAAAGGCAGTGGCACCAAACTATACTAATAATTATTGTACTCTTCACTGCCACAAACTTACCAGAAAAAAAAAAAAGGCCAGTTTCACTTAAGAATATAAGGCAGTAAAACTAATTAATTTTACTATATCTCAAACCTAGAATACATACCTTATTAAAATTTTATGTGATAAAGTAGGAAATATGTCTAAAATTCTTCTAAAGTAGACCAAGGTATGATGTTATGTAAAGATAAAGTGTGGAATTGTTTGGCTTGCAGGCTGAACTAGCCACTTTTTCATGGAATAACATTTTTTTCCTCTGGAAGAATAATTGATGGACAAAAGTTGATTATTTAGACTTGGGTATTTGACAGATATTTTCTCAAAAGTGAAGGAACTGAGCCTCTTATTTCAAGGAAAACAGTATTTGTTGGCAATGATAAAATTTGAGCTTTCAAGGGAAAAATTGAAATTTTGGAAAACTTTTATCTATAATTAAGAGCTTAACAACTTCTTAATACTTGAAGAATTTTGTGATGAGATTGCTGGTGATAGTAACTAAAGCTATATTTGGTTATATTATTGTGCAGTGAAGAGTTAACTCAGCAGGCTTGGGTTGTTAAAATTCTGCACATTCCAAAGAAAGAAATGGCCCTTGACTAACTCATGGTAGATAACATCTGAACCTTGTAATATATTACCTGATAAGAGTGTTTTATCTGCCTAAGTTTCTGGACCATGCTCTGTCAGCTCTAGGGAGCTGAAGACTGATCAGCCACAGTCACTCATGAAAGCAGTATGTCTACATGACTCACCCCCAATACAATCTCTGGACACCAAGGCTCAGGTGAACTTTTTTGGTTGGCAATACTTTGCATGTGTTGTTACACATTTTTGCTAATAGAATTAAGTACATCCCTGTGCTACTCCCTCTAATGTCTTGAGCCTGAGGGTGGGCTTAGGAACCCCCAACACAATTATAATAAAGTGTGTCAACTTTGGAAGAACTTTGTAAAGTGAACGACCAATGCACAATGTAACAAAATCATGCATGGATAAAAGATGCATAAAATGCAAGGTAGATCAATAGATTTTACAGTACAAAAATGTTTATTGATTAGTATCAGATTCCACAGTGCAACAGACCTCTAAGAAACTAGTGCCACCTGTTGAGTTTTAGCATAATGCTAACAAAAAACTTCCACAATTATCTGAAAAGGATATTAACTTACTCCTCCCTTTTCCAATGAGTCATATATTTACAAATCCCCATTTTCTTCCTGTGCTTCAACCAAACCAATATATTGCAAAAGATTGAATGTAGAAGCAGATGTGAGAATTCAGCTATCTTCTGTTAAGCCATACATTAATGAGATTTGTAAAATAAAAAACAATGCCACTGTTTTCACTAAATTGTCTTCTGATTTGGAGCTATATTTTTTATAAAAATATATTATTTATGTTAATAAGTAATGGCTTTAGCATTGTTATTTTAAGACTAATTAATAAATACTTTAAGTTTTTCTCAGTTTTAAATCTAAGTATAGCAATTAGTGATAGGTAAAATTCATGTAAACAAAAAGCTCTTGTAATCCTAGGAATTTTTAAGAGTATAACGGGAGCTTGCGAACAAAAAGTTTGAGAACTACTGGGGTGGTAGCTAGATGTATTCCTTCTTCCATTTCTTCCAGGTTGCTAGCTCCCTTCTGTTTAGTGGGACCTGAATAGGAAAAGGGCTTTGTTCCTTACTTAATTTGCCGTGGTGCATTCCTCTTTTGTTTTCTCCCTCTTTCTTTGGCTAACACTGGCTATTCTTTGACAGCTTCTGTGTGGTTGGTATCTCTTTTTTTTTTTTTTAATTGAATAGTACTTTTATTTATTTATTTATTTATTTATTTATTCATTCTTGGCTGTGTTGGGTCTTCGTTTCTGTGCGAGGGCTTTCTCCAGTTGCGTCAAGCGGGGGCCACTCTTCATCGCGGTGCGCGGGCCTCTCACTGTCACGGCCTCTCGTTGCGGAGCACAGGCTCCAGACGCGCAGGCTCAGCAATTGTGGCTCACGGGCCTAGTCGCTCTGCGGCATGTGGGATCTTCCCAGACCAGGGCTCGAACCCGTGTCCCCTGCATTGGCAGGCAGATTCTCAACCACTGCGCCACCAGGGAAGCCCTGGTTGGTATCTTAAATGCTCTTGGGTGCCTGGTTGATTTTTGTTCAAAGAATTCAGGGTATACAATGTCTGGAACCAAGGCAACCGTTCTTTCTACTTCTCTTTCTCTAGGGCCACACTGTCTCTCCAATCTGTTTATCTGTGCATGTCTCCCTGTCTTTTTTTTCTTCTTCAACTAGTTTTAACCTAAACATGGGTATACTTTACAAGTGCAGCAAGTCTTATCTCTTAAACCACAATTCTCAACTTCACCTCCAACCCTTGACTATATACCACAGTCTCTTTCTTTTGGGTCTCCTTGCCGGTCAGGTAAGCCCCTTCGGAGGGTTAATAGTTGAATCAAACCTAGCTAAGTTCCTTAAGTCCACGTGGCCCTGGATACAAATGTGCCCTTGCCATGTGGCTTAGTTTAGGCTACATGACAAAATACTATTGACTGGGTGCCTTAAACAGCAGAAATTTATTTCTAACAGTTCTTGAGGCTGGGAAGTCCAAGATAAATTCACTTCCCTGCTAAGGGCTCTATTCCTAGCTTGAAGACATCCACCTTCTTTCTGTGTCCTCAAATGACAGGTATATAGA
Source organism: Balaenoptera physalus (assembly GCF_965194825.1). Taxonomy (NCBI): domain Eukaryota; kingdom Metazoa; phylum Chordata; class Mammalia; order Artiodactyla; family Balaenopteridae; genus Balaenoptera; species Balaenoptera physalus. The sequence continues at coordinate 70,440,522 of NC_138894.1, read as the reverse complement.
GACAGCTCTGGTCTTTTCCTCTCCTTTAAGAACAGTAATCCCATCATGAGGCCCTACCCTCATGATCTTATTTAAACCCAACTATCACCCAAGGCTCCACTCCTCAAACCATCACATTGGGGCTTAGGGCTTCAACATATGAATTTTGGGGAGACACAATCATTCAGTCCACAACATCATGGCAGTTGATATGAGTGCCAACAGCTCCACTGCTTCCCAAGACCAGGAATACCAAATCTCTCTTGTTCCCCCCACACACTTGCCTCACAGCTCTTGCCAAGTATCAGGTGGTTCTCTGGGAGTCCCCCCTCACTTAGGGAAGTATTACTAAGGAGGAGAAAAATAAAATCCTCCAAGCTTTGGATTCTTATTGTTAGGATTGTTATTACTCCCTAACTCTCCCCAGTTGTCTTTGTAGAGACTAGAAAAGAGGTAGGAAAGGAATAGTGGAGATGGTTAGGTCTAGCAGAGCAGGTTCTGCTAACATGTAGGATATCCAAGAGGAGATCCATGGCCCAGAATGTTTACAACTTCCTTTGGAATAGAAGGTTCTTAGTACATTGTCCCTGCCTTTGGATTTCACTAGCCAATTCTCAGGAAGTGTCACTCAACATTCTGTTACATCTGTATCAGAATGTATATGTAACAGGTATCTGAATAAATATTCCAAAGTCATACATGGATTTTGAATTGTGTATTGCATGCAATAGCATGGTGTGTGTGTGTGTGTGTGTTAAGAAAATCTCTTAACAGAAATATTTTGTAGGAAGCTAAGGAGTAGGATACATCTATTATAGAAACATTTAGTGCAATTTTGGCAGATCAAACTAGATTGCTGATAGGTGTAAACTCTTCCAAAGAGAAAATACCGCGTTTTAGGTCAGTTTAACCAATACTTATAGAACATCTGCAAAAGGAGTAAGCTGTCGTGTTGCCTCAAGAAGCTTGTCTTTCAGTGGAAAGACATACATAAAATTAGTCTATTTGGTTGAAGTATGTTACATAAGTTAAAATCGAGGAACTGTGGAAAAGTATAGGAGGGAGGAGTGGTTCCAGCTGGCATGCTAAGGAAAGACTTTAGATATGAAGTTTGAGCTGGAGTAGGAAAAAAAAAAAAAAAAAAGAGAGAGAGAGAGAGGGTTTTGGCCAGGTGAATGTAATGATTGGATTGTAATTGATTAGGAAGAAAAAATAAACCCTAAACCTCTAGGAGAAATGTATGAAGGCACTAACTGGGAAAACACATACTCCAGGGTCAATAGTGTAGGCAGTAAAAGAGTTAGGAATATGGGATAGGGATGGTTTTTGGCTGAGGATAAGAGAGGCAGGTAGCATGGCTTAGACTAACAACACACTGATGGAGAAAACCTCCCTGCCATTTGAGTGAATAAAATCTTTGTGACTTAGATTATTTAGTAATAAACAGTTGTTTTTATCAACATTAGTACTAGTTATTTACTACATTAGAAAATACCCTAATACTACATACAATTCAATTCTTAAAATTATTGCCATGAAATCTGGCCTTTCAGTCTTCTTTCCCTTTTAAAAAAGGCAGGAATGACTCAGCAAGTTATTTTGTAATGAGAAACTATAAAATCATATGGTACTTACTTTCACATATACTCTGTGTACCTGTTACCCCATTTACCAAGAATGCAAATTTTGTTTCTTGTCCCGTGAAAGCCAACTAGTGGAATTACAAATAACAAATAATTCTAGATAGAAAAACAGAAAGTGGCAAAATCCAGACTTATTAACTATGGCGACAAAAGCATCAAAAAGTATATCAGTTGCCAAAATATATACTATTGTAAGTTGGTATTAAAGCATCCTTTTTGCCTGAGATGTGAAGTTAACCTCTGGCAAGGTCAATTCACATCACTCCAGACTTGGGAAGGATGAATCAAGGTCACCAAATCTGTTCTGTTTAAGAAAGATTAATGATAATCATCTGAAGAAGGTTGGGTGGAGGTTTGCGCAGGGGTGAGGAAAGTGGGGGGACAGGAAGGGTCCTCAGTTGTGGTGGCTCCCACCTGGGACGGCTTTCCAAATGAAAGGAAGGTTGATCCTTGAGGAAAAGTTCCAGCAAGACAGGAAGAGGCTGGGATGAGATGAGGTCCATCCTGAGAATCCAGAAAGTACATGTGAGGAAAGAGCTGCAGTTCAAAGTAGCTTTTGGGCAGGATTTCTATGCTCTACCTCACACTGAATACCAAATAACCTCAACTTTCATTAACAGATAATAAAATAAAGTAAAACAATATAAAAATAAAAACTCAACTCCTTGCCAGTCACTAACAATTGAAGAATAAACAAAAATCCCCTTATTTTCTAAGCTGTCCCTCAATACATCAAAGAAATAGAAACCACCTCACCAATTAAAGGGGGAATTTCCATATTATCCATCTTGAGTTCTTTAATTACAATTACATGATGGTTGTTCTAAATATTTATAAAGTGCCTACAAAGAATTTTGGACTCCAAGGAGTAAAATGAATTGAAATAGGTCCTGCTTTCTCCAACTTACATTTGAAACCTCTTTATATAGATTTGTTACTTTTTATGTTACTTCTAATGTTACTTATTATTTATTAAAGGCAGGAATTCTAGCACAGTGCCTGGGATAATGCAGATGATATTCCTTTCTAGGCTTTTATTAAATTTTCATTCTTTTTTCTTTGGATCCGTCTTCAGCTGTCAAGGTTTTCAGAGAAGTCCAAAGTACTTGACATGGAAAAGGAAAATGCTGTAGTCATAATACACCAAGAAACTTCTCTTTCTAGATATAGTAGGTGACAAACTTCACACAGGAATGAAACATGTTTGCCCTTGGCAAAATGACAGCCAACCCAGAAATTAAATAAGCTCATATAACCTGGTTAAACCAGATAGGTAAGTCTTTTCTTCCCCTACAAGTGAATCAGTAGTTGACCCACTGTACTAAGTACTATAATCTGAGATAAACAATCCAGTTACCAGTCTACTGAAAGCTTCTTTGAGAAGTGCGAAGCTTGTGTCTGTCTTCTCTACCAGAGTCACTCTTATCACATCTAAATATATACTGAAGAAAGAATTTAACCCAATTTCAAAGATACATTTTTTTACATCCTAAGCAAATAGCAAGCAAATGGAACTAAATTGTTTGCTGTTCTAGAAATGTGGTAGGAGCTTATCATAATAAAAGTTATTATTAGGTAAACTTGGCTGGGTCATAAATTAAACATGCCTGTAAAATATAGTTTCAAGATAATATACTCTACCGTAAGTAGTACACTTACATAAGTCTATAAGACTACTATCTCCAAGATAGTTGTGTTCAACCTGAGCTTCTCAATTAGTGTCGTAACACATTTCTGTTCTCCTGAACACTTTTTTCTTTTATAGTTAGAACACTGTAGAGAATTTAGATTCTAGGAAAATATCTTCTTTTTAATAAATTAAATGCTGAATGGCCTTTCAGATTCACAGTTAACATCTGTTACCCATAATTAATTGTCATCATTAATGAAAACAAGTGAGCTATTAGCACAGAGTGAGTCAGTCCAGTACATTTTACATTTAAGTTGGGTGAACTGAGGCATTTTCATTTTGCCATCTTTCTCAGCATAAAATATTTCAAAGGATTTTTTTGACTGTTGGAAGAGTTCCTCCTCAGCAGTGTGTGAGTTCTACCTGACTACCACAGGTCTCTCACTCCCGTGTAGTAGCTAACTTTGAAGAGAGCAAGTGTCTACAGTGGTTTCAGCAGCTTCAATGGAATTTTCTTCCTTTGCACTGCTAAGTACACTTACTTGAGGTTTGTCTTTTTCACTAAGGATCATTTGAAAGTTCAGAGATAACAGAACTACTTAAATATTGGAATTAAATGTAATAACTTTAATTAAGCTTGTCTTTAGAACTTTTGCCTACTACTGTAATCTGCATCCTGTTTTTAACATCAACAAACATTACATGGTTTAAAAAAAAATGGGAAAAATTGATAGTGAAAGAAATAGAATGGAGAAGGGGAGCCACTGTGGAAGCAATTATTTTTCTTATTATTTTGTTTTTGCCACCTTGCTGATTTGTTTTTAAATAGGTAGCAAGACTAGATGTGCTGCTTAATAATTCTGATTTAATGATTCTGATACAATTGTTTTCACTGAGAAGGCATAGCTTAAAAATGCCAGCAGGACTTGCAAGTTAAAAATATGAAGAAGAAGAGGAGGAGGAGGGGTCTGGGCAGGGGGGAGGAGGAAATGGAGTGGAAGGGGAAGAAGAGGAAAGGGGAAGAGGAAGAACAACACAAGAACATTTGAAAAATCTCATGAATTAATAGAAATCTTCTTAAAGTTTCATGACATTTCTTTTTTTTTTTTAAACATTTTTTAAATTTTATTTATTTATTTTTGGCTGTGTTGGGTCTTCGTTTCTGTGCGAGGGCTTTCTCTAGTTGTGGCAAGCGGGGGCCACTCTTCATCGCGGTGCGCGGGCCTCTCACTATCGTGGCCTCTCTTGTTGCGGAGCACAGGCTCCAGACGCGCAGGCTCAGTAATTGTGGCTCACGGGCTCAGCTGCTCCGCGGCATGTGGGATCTTCCCAGACCAGGGCCCGAACCTGTGTCCCCTGTATTAGCAGGCAGATTCTCAACCACTGCGCCACCAGGGAAGCCCGACATTTCTTTTCAAGAGGAGTAAAAAAGATATCCAGCTGTGATATGGACTTCTCACTGGAGTTCTTTTCTCAGGAAGCTGGAGGGAGCCTAACCAAACCTGACAAAATTGAGTTGGTTTGTTAGAATTGCAGAGAGACCAGAGAAAATCAACCTGCATAATAAAAGAAAAGCATTTAATAGGAGGAGAGATTAAATTGATTTTGTTAGTAAGGTTAGAAGCATGAAAGAAAAGGGTAACTGTGTTAGACTGGATCCTCCAAGAGCTGATGCCAAGATAGGATTAAACATGCTAACATTTTATCAAGTGAAGCAGCTGCTAGAAAAAATATGAAGGGAGCCTAAGAAGGCTAGAAGAGCTTTTAGACCACAATGCAAGTCTGACTCTGAGTGAAAGAGAGGGAAGGAAGGTTGAGTGCAAACATCCTTGACTACTGGACAGTCTAAGTAATGTTTGGCAAGGCTGTCAGGTTGTCCTCAAGCCAGAGTCAGATGTCAGAGGTCCTGAGTCTCCTAGGTGTCCTAGCATCATGTCTGCCTTAGTTTCCCTGGCCACTATCAGTTGATTGTTCAGTGCCTCTGCCATGGCGGGTATTTTCCTCTGGATGTTAACATGTGATATAGAAATCTTCACATTTGATGCTTACTTGAATATATCAATTCACATTTCTCTACTCCAGACCCTGGAAAGTCTCTGCTTTTTCAGCCCTTTTTCTTCCATGACCTAACTAGATGGTCAGGCCATTGGCCGTTACCCAGTAAGGTCTCTCTTCCCACCTTGGGCCACTTCTCTTTCCACAGGTCCACTGTTAGTCATTTCCTCAGTTCCCAAATTAATAAATAGAACAGAACTGGACTTTAGCCATTGTTCCACGTGTCCCCTCTACCCCCCCATTCTGATAGCGAGCCAGGATGGTGATTTGGGTCTCTGGGATCAAGATAAACTCACACCCTATGTTTGTAAGTCCTCAAAATATTTGGTTATTCCACCTTTCCTCAGTGTATAGTCACCCAATAAATAGGTCCCTTTGTGGAGAGTCTGGGGAATTATCATGGTATAAACTTGTCATAGTGTTGCAAGGTCCTTTCTTCTAGGGACTTGAGCATCTTTTTAGTATTGCTCCATATCTGGGAACTGAACAAGGGATTGTAACTTTTTATTGGGTGATCACCTTCCATTACCTTAAGCACCTTGTTATGTGCCTGTCTATTTTGCTATTAGTTCCACATTCCTTGCCGGTTACCTCCTTGGCTATACCTCTGACCTTGCTGGTCTTTATGGAAGTTATGGCCTCTTGACTTCTGAGAGTAAAGCCCCATGACTTGGCCTTGATTATTTCAGGACCCAAGATCCCCATGAATGTTAATGAGCTCAGCTTTGTCACCTACCATCCTAGGTCTTGGGACCAGGGCCTGCAGAGGATAGCTACTAAAAAACTTCTTAGTGATGCTGGTGCCCTTTCACTGTTGCATTCCTGATGGCCTTGGTGAATGCATTGTCCTTTGAGTCCTCTTATAGGACATAATCCTCTGATGTGTCATCTGGCCTTATGTAGCATATTCATTGTAGCATGCCCATGTCCCTCAGCCTCTTTATTCCTTTCTCTACATCTACCAGGGCAGGGGAGTCATTTCTATCTCACTGTGATTAGCTGTCTTTTTTTCAAGGCTTCTAAGAACCACTCCAGCAGCAAGATTTCCCCATCCTCTTGGGTCCTGTGTCCTGAAAATGGCCCTCAAGTCAATGAATTTCTGTTGGCCAGTCTTACGTTCTAGCCCCTTAATCACGCACATTCCAAGTCCAATCCCAGGAACACTCGTCTGGCTCCTGCTGGTACATGTGGCTCGCTTTTTGCATTTTTAAAGTGGCTAGCCCCTGCAGGTCCCAGCAATGTCTTGCTGGGAATATAATCCTAGTTGTTGGCCTGGAAACTAGAATGGAGGTGGGAGAAGTTCCTCAGGAACCACCTGCTGCCTTACTGAGGAGAGGCTTCTTCAGCATTTGCTAGGATGGTGGAAATGCTAGCATCTAGTAAGGAAGTTTGAGCCACCTCTTCAAGCCCAGAGAGTCCAGGGTGTACTGCAGAGCAAACATCTTCAAAGGTTTCCAACTAGATGTCTCCCTACCATGTTTTGGGACTCTAGATTTCTCTCACCAAGTTCTTGACCTTTATATACACACTTGCCTTGACTGAACATTCAGATATCTTCGGAGCTCTGCTACACAAACAATTACGTATTCAGTTTGCTTCTCCACTATGTCTGCCCCTCCACTGCAGGAGAGAAGAAACTCTTTGTAAGCTACCACGGAGGCTCTCTGGCTCCCACACTTAGCTATTAGGTGCTTGTTAATAGGTCCTCAGACTCTTATTATCTTTCTGCATGGCATCAATACAACTTTGAAGTAATCAGCCAACTTGGCTCTCTTTGTAAGTATTGATCCCGTAATTTTCAAATGCCTACATCATTGCACCTGGCACAGAATTCCCCTCCACCAGTACATTTTTTAGATCACCATTATAAACTCTTTAGCCAATATGCTACCATCTTGTGTCAGGGGCTATCTGTACCTCACTTATCAACCAGGATGGAGTTCCCTAGTTGGATGAGCCAGTCCTAAGTCCCCATTTTACTGCCTGTTTTCTGGAACCACTCCTGGTACCACTTGTGTTAGTCCTGGTCCTCTGAGAAGCAGATGCCAAGATGGGATTAAATATGCAAGAATTTTACTAGGGGGAAACTCTGGGAGGAAATGGGGAGGGAGCCCAGGAAGGCTGGAAGAGCCTTGTAAACTGTAGGAAAGCAGGAAGCAAAGGTGAGCAGAAGTGACCCGGTCAGCTGTGTGTCCTACTGTAGTTTTGGCAAGGTCATCAGCAAGCGCTCGAGTCAAAGACCTGTGTCTCCCAGTGTCAGACCTGCTTTAGTATCCCTGCAATGGTCAGTCATTGGTTGGAAGCAGTATCTGGGATGCTGTGTGGCGTGGGCCCAAATGTGGTAATGGATTTCAGAGCACAAGAGCTGGCCAATTTTGGTCCCTGTTGTTGGAGGTCTGCAGCTTCCATTCTTATGGCCACCCTGACCAACAGAGGTGGAGGAAAGACATCTATAGACTGGGCCCCGCTCTGATGTCCATACTTAGGGGAATCAAAGCAAGAGGGGGTGCTTTTTTCTGCAAGGGAATCCACTGTGAGGAAGGATTTCATTCTCAATGATTCCATGATGGAACAGACTTTCATTGAAGACTTTGGAATCATTAAGCCTGAACCTTTCTATTTATAGGGTGTTAATTTAACCAAATATGATGTCCAAGTGGGAGTGGAGGAGGTCATGTGGTATAGAACTCATATGCCTTTACATAAGCACTAAGTTTGTCCTTTTGTAAACAGAGAAAACAGGTTTCTCTTTAACCTCAGTAATTCTCTGAGTCTTTAATCTTCAAAAAGATATTATGCAAATTGGGACTCTCTTATAAGGTAATTAAGTGTACAGTATTGGCAAGCACTACAATGATGTAATGTTTACTTAGTGCTGAAGTAAAGCTTTTTTTTTTTTTTTAACATCTTTATTGGAGCATAATTGCTCCACAATGGTGTGTTAGTTTCTGCTTCATAACAAAGTGAATCAGCTATACATATACATATATCCCCATGTCTCCTCCCTCTTGCATCTCCCTCCCTCCCACCCTCCCTATCCCACCCCTCCAGGTGGTCACACAGCACCGAGCTGATCTCCCTGTGCTATGCGGCTGCTTCCCACTGGCTATCGGTTTCACATTTGGTAGTGTATATATGTACGTGCCACTCGCTCACTTTGTCCCAGCTTACCCTTCCCCCCTCCCCGTGTCCTCAAGTCCATTCTCTAGTAGGTCTGCGTCTTTCTTCATTCCTGTCCTGCCCCTAGGTTCTTCATGACCATTTTTTGTTTTTTTTTTAGATTCCATATGTATGTGTTAGCATACGGTATTTGTTTTTCTCTTTCTGACTTACTTCACTCAGTATGACAGACTCTAGGTCCATCCACCTCACTACAAATAACTCAATTTCGTTTCTTTTTATGGCTGAGTAATATTCCATTGTACGACCAAGCTTTTTGTTTAAAATAACGTGTTTCAGTAAATCTTGCTTGAGAAATGTTGGGATAGCTTAGCTTGTAGCTTGTAGCTTGTAGCTAAGCTTGTAGCTTAGAAGTGTATATTTTTAAGGGCAAGCTGTGAGATTAACAGCTTCATGCCACTGACTTTATGGTTCTACAAGTTGATTTTAAAGCATTATTTTAATACATGTCCAGAATATAAACTTTATTATTGGTAGTCAGTAAGCATGTATTTGCCTCAAAACATGCACCTCTGTTAATGTCACTTTTTAAGATGACATCTTGCAAGTTCTCTAATTGTTTTTATTTTTTTTCTTCTAAGATGATCAGCAGTTTAAACAGCTCAGAAGGCTTTGTTAATTACTGGGAACATATGATGTCCTAGCCCCTAGTATTTACATCGTCTCAAGAAAAGTTATTTCCTTTTTTTTCCAATTATTTAGGAAACTACAAGTAGTTGCTTAATTGTTGAATATCTGAGCTAGCAACTGGATCCTCAGCAATGACAAGTTTAAACCCTGGGAATTGAGAGACAGTTGTAAAAGGGGATTGCACAAGGAAGCAATTTCTGTGTGCTTTGAAATTTGTCTTTTAAATTGTTGGAAATAAACAATGTTATATCTCTTTAATAGAAAGGAAAAGTACCCTAAAGAATCCTCCCCTGCAGAAATCTTTCATTGCTTCAAGATTCTTTAGAATTATGGTGTCTCCAGAGTGATTTATTATTAAGATGTACTGAACCATGTAAGTCAATGTTATCTTGAAGTTCAAACACATCAGATAAGAGGAACCACTAAATAACATCAAAGTTGTTATAAAGAACAACTCAGGAGGATTATAAAAGGAGTCCTTAGGGTTGATCTATGTGAATAAACAATACTGTGCCTGCCCATTCTAATTATAATTACTATAATACACAAAAGTTGAGTAATCGTAAAGTAAAATTGTTGTCATGGGAAAACTCTTATTCCACTATTACATGATTCTAGTTATTTTAACATGACAGAGCATACTTGCAGCTCTGAGGATAAGAAGCACTTTGGCATACAGATCTGAGAATGAATCACTTTTTGTGTATACAAAACTCTGAAAAAGCCGTGTGAAGGCTGCATGATGTGTGAGTGGTTTTAAAATATTTCATCAAGAATCTTTCAATTTTGCAGGAAAAGAAAATACTGTTTACCATTAAAAGGAAAGTTGACAGAAATGACACTCAAATATGAACAAATTGAGTTCTGATTTATCTGAACAGATTTTTTTTTAAATTAATTTATTTATTTATTTTTGGCTGTGTTGGGTCTTCGTTTCTGTGCGAGGGCTTTCTCTAGTTGCGGCGAGCGGGGGCCACTCTTCATCGCGGTGCGCGGGCCTCTCACTATCACGGCCTCTCTTGTTGCGGAGCACAGGTTCCAGACGCGCAGGCTCAGTAGTTGTGGCACACGGGCCTAGTTGCTCCGCGGCATGTGGGATCTTCCCGGACCAGGGCTCGAACCCGTGTCCCCTGCATTGGCAGGCAGATTCTCAACCACTGCGCCACCAGGGAAGCCCTGAACAGATTTTTAAAAAATAATTTCAGACCTAGAAGGACATTTCTTATACATCTCTCAGATTAAGATATTGAACGAAACATGCTTTTGTTTTCTTTCAAAATCTGGGTTCTAGTGTCAGAGAAGTTAGTGACATTTTCTGACTGCCTCCTTGTCATCTTTTTCACAGACTCAGGGCTGTTGGCACTGAACAAAGCAGAGAGCAAAAGAAACATTGATGAAGAAACTCTCTCTCTTCAAAAAGCTTAATTATTAGTATTCCTTACAATCATTCATACAATCCTTACAATCAGTCAAGCCCTCAAATAGCATATAATGTCTGGTATTATTTTTCTCCATCTTCTTCACAGGTGACTTACAGACATTTTACAATGTAGATATCAGAGGTCAAATAGGAGCATGCATGTCTTAGGCTTTTAAAAAATATCAAATCCTCCTCCAATAGGAAGTTGTCCCTGGTAAACTTTAAAAAGCCTGTTTCTTTTTAAATTTATAAGCTTTTATCTGGAAATAATTTCAGACTTACAAAAGAGTTGCATGAATGATACTAGCACAAAGAACACACCCGTATACTTCTTATCCAGATTTATCCATTGTTAGCATTTTACCATTTGCTGTATAATGTGCTCTTTTTCCCTGTCTCTCTCTCTCTTTATATGTATTTATATATAATTTATATATATAATATATATATATATATATATATATATATATATACACCATTTGATTATTTCTTTACTTTCTGTCATAACAAGATGTTCAAGCTTATGCTTGTCTTGTATTTAGCCTGCCGCAGCCCTGGAAACAGACTCTCTGAGGAGCCTTCACTCCTTTCAGTGGAAAATTATATTAGAGACCGAGATCTGAGTATGAGGTGTGCTCATTTCTACAGGCTTGTCATTGCTTCTTATACCGTTCAGCAGGCAGAACTAGGAAACATGTACATGTGTATAAATGCACACACATGCAAATAAACACACACACACAATACACATACATATGAATCCATTCGGCCCATAAACTCATCCTTGCTTTACTCTTAGCTAGAAGTTATGAAACACTCATGAATATATGAGATATATTCATGAAAGTATGAAATACTCATGAAATACTTAACATTAGTTGCTTTATCAACATTTTCCCAGTCATCTTTGGTTGGATGAATCTCATCCTTGCATTGATTATCATGTTTCGCTTTCATTTCTGTAAAATCTTTATTTTGCCCTCCTACCTTTTTCCTTTTACTGTTTCCCTTTTACTGTTTCATCTCCAAAGGTTCACCTTCTTAATATATATGATTCTGTTCCAGAAGCAGTGCATCTTTGAGGCTGCCACTTCTGGTGCTTTATACTTTCAAGTTCCTTTCCTGTGGTCAATTCTATGAATTAGTAAGTTCTGACATATGTTCAGTATTTTATCATTTATTTTTGAGCATTTTCTTTTTGAGAATGATTTCATCTATGCCTTGAAAGGATTCAAAATGAACCTCCCTAAAATGTGCCACTTTGTCATGTGGATTACTTTGAGCTGAAGTCAATCAAGGCCCAGAAGACTCAGGGAGAGCTTTTTACTCCCTGTTAACTTCCTGAAAGAATTTAGATAGAGGGACTGATTCAGGAAGAGAGCTATCACCAGAAATAACTGCAAGGAATATGGACTAGGTGTGGTAAGCTTGGGGGAAGCTAGGTAGGGCCTGGAGATCAAATCCTTTTTCCCATTGTCTCTGCATGGCATAGCAAACATTTGTTTACTGAACATTTGCTCTTCCCATCTTCCTGTGGATTATCTTCCTCCCGTTTTTAAACCCAGACCCCTACCCATTCGCCTTAGTTTAGAGTGGCATATACACCACAATTGCCTGACCGCCTTTGGGTCTCATAGTCTCAGGGGCCCCCTGTACCTATATAATTAAGTTTGTTTTTCTCCTGTTAATCTGCCCTACGTTAATTTGATTATATCAGTCAAAGAACAAAGAGGATAGAGGAAAAATGTTCCCTCCCCTACAGCTTCATCTCAGTCCTTTGCTCTCCTCTTATTCTTACTCAAGGAGAATTGTTAGTCTTCTCTCTTCTGCTCCCTGCATCCACAGGCTTGCAGCACAGAGCTGGCAGTGGGAAAGACATTGGAATTTTTGCTTTGTTTCTTTTCTACTTATAGATAATTATAAAGTTGCATTTTCCTGTCTCCCCAACAATGCTTAAAGTATTGGTTGTATGTGGCTTATTTCTTCTCCCTGTTGGTTTTCTGGAGTGCTGATTAGTTTCTTGCCTTTTGAAAAACCTTAAAAATATTACAGGCATAGGATAAATATTTTTATAGAAATTACCAATTAGATTTAAATATGTAGAAGTTTGAGAGAAATGTGAGCCAGATACCAAATCTTCAGATAATTTGGGGAGAGTGAGTAAGAGGTCAGAAAGTGAAAGGGACCATGTAGGAGAAGTGAGTAGGGTAGCCAGAGGGCAGTGGGGCAAAGTGGGAATGATACAGGAGAGCAAAAATATAATGGGTCAGAAAAGCACTGGGGAACAAGAAAGTTTTTTATCATCTCCTGAATAAGAGGTTTTTGAAAATCAACAGTGTTTAACATAGAGCTTTTGGGGAAGTGGTATCCTCAAAATAGAGCTATGGGGAGGGAATATTCTGTGAATAGTTGGTTTCCAGAAAATAAAAAAGTGGTGAGTAGTGGCACATTCAGATTGGAGAGGCTAAGTAAGGCAGCATCAGGATTAAAGTACAATATGGAGAATGGCTAAGGATGGCTGGGATGCCCCCACCCCAGGGTTGGATGAACTGTTCTTAAATAGAAATCGCATACAGAGTAGCTTCAATGAAGGCACAGGTAAGTGCAATTTGAGTCAGAAGTTTAGACAATGGTCCAAGCAAAGGGCCCTAGGAGAAACAGATGTCTCATCTGTGGGCACTGAGGCAGACACAGGCAGAAGTTCCTGGTTGAGTTTGTAGGGGAGGAAAAGTATTTTTTCTTCATACTTCTAGGTTTTCAGCTGAGTTTCTGTAAGAAAAGAGAGATTAACAAGAGACAAAAAAAGTTTTTGACATGTATATCTCATATACACATGGGAGAAATTCAGTCATGAGTCACTCAAAGGGATGTTTTGGACTGAGGCTCCTACACCATCTTAGGGAGGGGGTAGACTTCTGGACAAGGGGAGATAAGTTATGGGAAGGTAACTAGGAGAAGTATAGCAAACAAGGGTAAGGGTTGTTGTGCAGATCAGAGTGGTACCTTCTCCAGTGATGAGTCTCTTGTGATTAAGAGTCATCCTTCTCTTCTGGGTACAGAGAGAGAGAGAGAGACCCTTAGAAGAGAGACCCTTAGAAATTTACAAAATGTAAATTTCCTTTACAAAAGGGAGACTTTCTTCCTTTCTTCAGAGCTTCTCCTGTGTCAGCTATTTCTTGAAATAATCAGCTCAAAATTATCTTTATGCCAAAGAGGCATACTTTGGGGTGGCATATTCTGGTTTACGAATCAAAGTCCTGGTGTGTGGACCTGTAAGCTTATGCAGATAAAGGTTGGAATGGAGCTGGAGAACTACATCTAATCTACTGAGAGCTTTAGTCCTTTCCTTTCAGCAGCCTATAAATACTGTATGCCAATCCACTCTTTTCTTGCCTCCAGTACTGCAAAAGAGATATCCAGTAGTGTCATCACTTTCTCCTTTTCATGGGTATGATACTTAGATATGTGTCCTTCATTCACAATTCAGTGAAATCTCTCAATCTGTGGACCTAGCACTTTCTTTAATTTAGGGATATTGTTTATTATGATATAATTAAAGCTTCTCCTCCATCCTTTTTATTCTTTAGAAGCCCTCAATTATTCAATATTAAGTTCTCTTTTTCCTCCGTATTCCCTTCTCTCTATACGTTGCCTCCACTCTGAGATAGTTTTCTCCTATTTTGCCTTCTAGACCATTAAAGTGGGTTTCAACAGTCTCATCTCCAATTTCAATTTATTCACTGAATTGTTAAACTACGAACAGTTATGTTAAACCATGGCTTGCTTAACTTTAATTTCCTTAAGTTTTGTTATTATTATTTGAAATTTGGGTTTTCAGTTGCTTTTTATACGTGTTCTGTGTGTTCTGACTGACATTTCCGAAGCTGAGAGGGATAGCTAGTTCTCTATATTTAGCTCATTATAGCTTAAGCATAATGGTTGGAGGGTGTGGTTGCAGTCCTACACTGGTAGATTTCCAACTGGCTGTTTCTCTTTGAGGCATGGCCTCAGATGTAGAAGCAGGCACGTTCTAGTTTGTAGCAGAAATACCTGGAGGAAGTCTACCTGTTCTCTAGTTTCCTCTAACTCTCACAGTCTGAGAGTCATGGAAAACCTGGTTCAGTTGTCAGCTCCTCTAGGTATTGTGGGCCCCAAAGGAAAAGTCAAACTTACATAGGGTCATTGTCAAATGGTACCCTTTTCCTACCATGAAGAGGTGCTCTCTACAGATCTCTGAGTGCCAGTGTCTTCCCATAATATGCCACTTGCTGGCTCATGCACGGGAGCCCCTGATAATATCTCCAGGTCTTCATGCTTAGCTCACCATAAAGAAAGGCCTGTACCAGTTATCTGCAGTGAGATTCCCTTAAAGTAGGGTTACCTGATAAAATACAGGACACCCAGTTAAATCTGAATTTTAGATACACAATAATTTTTTTTAGGGACCTACTTATAGTAAAAAAAAAATTCATTGTTTACCTGAAAATCAAGTTTAACTGAGCATCCCATATTTTTATTTGCTAACTTGAGCCACGCTACCACAGAGCTCAAGGCCATCTTGCACATAGCTTCCTGTAGGGTCATGCAGAAGGTTGAGGCAGGAGGAGCAGCTAGATTGGTCTTGAGAGGTAGAGGAAAGAGGTTCAGTTCTTGTCACCATGTTCCCGATCTCATTTTCTACAATTTTCTACTTCCCTTTTCACTTTGCCTATCATATATATTCTCCACAAAAAAACAAGACCTTATGACCTGACCCAGGAAATAAAAACAACTATAATAAAAGCTTTTCCCATTAGAATCATGTGCTTGTGAATATAAATATTTTCAATATTTTGGTTTATTTTCCACATCAATGATTTTATTATTATCTTAGGTTGTAAACCAAAATCTAGCTAAAAACTATTTTAAAGAAACAATTTTAAATGAATAATTTTAAAAAATAGTTAAAATAAAGGGACACTAGACAAAGGAAAACAAAATATTTTAAAAAAAGGAAAAGAGGAGAAAAGCAAGAGTGAAAAGTCAGTAGCAGACTATTGGAAATTTAAGTTTAAAGTCACTAAACAGGATAAAGAAGTACATAATGTAATCATAAAAGCACAGTTTATTAAGAAAATATATTAGCCAAACATCTACATCTTATACACAAAATAGCTAAAAACACAAAAAAAGGTAAGAATTGACTAGAAATAATTATAATGGAAGACTTCCCTACTCTCAAAATTATTCAAATTGAATGACCACAAGAATAGCAAAATAAAGTAAAGGATAGTCAGGAGAGGGAATTAATTTTTAAAAAATAAGCAGTTATAACATACTATTGGTGAAGGGCCAGTAGAGTAAGGAATGTTCTCATAGGGTGAAGAACTGGTGGAAAATAAAGTGTTATAAGAATTTGGAAAAGCTCTTGGGAAACATCTACTAAATTGAAGTTTCAAAAATCTTTTGGCCCAGCAACCCATTAATGGAACTCTTTTCCATAAAAGGGAAAACATTAGTATATGAAGTCAAGCAGACAGGAATGTTTACTGCAGTATTGTTTGCAAAGATATAAAAAAAAAAAAAAGGTGGAAATCAAATGAACGTCTCCCAATAAGAAAATGGCTGAATTCTGTCCTTACCAAGGGATATATGTCAGTTGAAATGGAGGGAGTTATAGGAGTTACTAGCTGAGAGAGAAAATCATGATGCAGAAAAATACATATAATGTGATATTTTAATTTATATTATTTATCACTTAATGTATAAGTTTATATAGGGTTGAATGAACAAATGAAGAAACATGGGTCAAAATATATATATTAACACAGTTTCACTTTATGTTGATGGGTAAGAGGGAGAAGGAGAAAGAAAATGAGAAAGGAAACCCAAGAAGGAAAAGATAAAAATTCTACCTCACAATGAAACATTTATCTAGAGCTAATCAATGAATTTGGTAAAGTAACAGGATACAAAATTAATGCACAGAAATCTCTTGCATTCCTATACACTAACAACAAAAAATCTGAAAGAGAAATTAAGGAAACACTCCCATTCACTGTTGCAACAAAAAGAATAAAATACCTAGGAATAAACCTACCTAAGGAGACAAAAGACCTGTATGCAGAAAACTATAAGACACTGATGAAAGAAATCAAAGATGATACAAACAGATGGAGAGATATACCATGTTCTTGGATTGGAAGAATCAACATTGTGAAAATGACTCTACTACCCAAAGCAATCTACAGATTCAATGCAATCCCTATCAAACTACCAATGGCATTCTTCACAGAACTAGAACAAAAAATTTTACAATTTGTATGGAAACACAAAAGACCCCGAATAGCAAGAGCAATCTTGAGAAAGAAAAATGGAGCTGGAGGAATCAGGCTCCCTGACTTCAGACTATACTACAAAGCTACAGTAATCAAGACGGTATGGTACTGGCACAAAAATAGAAATATAGATCAATGGAACAGGATAGAAAGCCCAGAGATAAACCCACACACATATGGTCACCTTATCTTTGATAAAGGAAACAAGAATATACAATGGAGAAAAGACAGCCTCTTCAATAAGTGGTGCTGGGAAAACTGGACAGCTACATGTAAAAGAATGAAATTAGAACATTCCCTAACACCATATGCAAAAATAAACTCAAAATGGATTAAAGACCTAAACGTAAGGCCAGGCAGTATAAAACTCTTAGAGGAAAACAGAGGCAGAACACTCTATGACATAAATCACAGCAAGATCCTTCTGAACCCACTTCCTGGAGTAATGGAAATAAAAACAAAAATAAACAAATGGGACCTAATGAAACTTAAAAGCTTTTGCATAGCAAAGGAAACCATAATCAAGATGAAAAGACAACCCTCAGAATGGGAGAAAATATTTGCAAATGAAGCAACTGACAAAGGCTTAATCTCCAAAATATACAAGCAGCTCATGCAGCTCAATATCAAAGAAACAAACAACCCAATCCAAAAATGGGTGGAAGACTTAAATAGACATTTCTTCAAAGAAGATATACAGATTGCCAATAAACTCATGAAGGGACGCGCAACATCACTAATCATTAGAGAAACGAAAATCAAAACCACAGTGTGGTATCACCTCACACCAGTCAGAATGGCCATCATCAAAAAATCTACAAACAATAAATGCTGGAGAGGGTGTGGTGAAAAGGGAACCCTCTTGCTCTGTTTGTGGGAATGTAAATTGATACAGCCACTATGGAAAACAGTATGGAGGTTCCTTAAAATACTAAAAATAAAACTATCATATGACCCACCAATCCCACTACTGAGCATATACCCTGAGAAAACCATTATTCAAAAAGGGACATGTACCACAATGTCCATTGCAGCACTATTTACAATAGCCAGGACATGTAAGCAACCTAAGTGTCCATTGATGGATGAATGGATAATGAAGATGTGGCACATATATACAATGGAATATTACTCAGCCATAAGAAGAAACAAAATTGAGTTATTTGTAGTGAGGTGGATGGACCTAGAGTCTGTCATACAGAGTGAAGTAAGTCAGAAAGAGAAAAACAAATACCATATGCTAACACATATATATGGAGTCTGAAAAAAAAATGGTTCTGATGAACCTAGGAGCAGGTCAGGAATAAAGATGCAGATGTAGAGAATGGACTTGACGACACGGGGTGGGGAGGGGAAGCTGGGACGAAGTGAGAGAGTAGCATTGATATAGACACACTACCAAATATAAAATAGATAGCTAGTGGGAAGCAGCCGCATAGCACAGGGAGATCAGCTGGGTGCTTTGTGACCACTTAGAGGGGTGGGATAGGGAGAATGGGAGGGAGGGGTTATGGGGATATATGTATACATATAGCTGATTCACTTTGTTATACAGCAGAAACTAACACAACATTGTAAAGCATTTATACTCCAATAAAGATGTAAAAAAAAAAACATTTTAGACATGATCACGCCTATGAACTTATGTAAAGATACATATTGCCTTATGTGTAAATAAATTAAATTGACTAATTCTTAAAAAAGTCTTTGGATTCCAACCCAATATACACATATTACAGAAAAAAATCTTTGCTCCAGATTTTGATCTCAGAATTTATCTTTTCTCTGCCTCTCTTTTTTGTGAGTCTTGTTTATTTATGTCTATTGAAACTTTGTACCCTCAACAGCCCCAGGTCAGAAGTAGGCATCTACTTTTCAGTGGGGATCTCACACTAGTGGTTTCTATTTTGTTTGTTACCTTCCTTTTTAAGCATTTCCTGCACAGCTCTCTGTCAGGTGTTGTGGAATTTCAGAGAACAGTATCATTCAATCTCAGTTTTGAAGGAGCTTTCAGTATAGTTGGAGAGGCATGTGCACTTAAAATATTGCAATTTTAGAATAAAGCACTGCATATGCTGGTATAAGCCAGGACCTAATTAAGAAATGCATGCAGTCTAAATAAGTAATAGGCAAAATAATAGTGTTTGTCACCTAGTCCAAGCTCGTACGGCTCACCATATAACAGGCCAATAAATCGAGAGATGAGTTGCTGGGGCATGGAATAATGACTTTATTTGGAAAGCTCACAGACCGAGAAGATGGTGGACTGGTGTCCCAAAGAACCATCTTGCCTGAGTTAGAATTCAGGCTTCTTTTATACTAACAGGGGAGGGGATGCAGTTGGTTGTTGCACGTTTGGCATGAGAATCCTTTGTTCTTCCATCTGTCCACGAGGTTAGGTCATGATATTCTTGTAAACTTCCAGTAAGACAAATGTTATTCTCTGTTCTGCAACTTTTTATCTCTGTATGAATGGAAAAGTGTTATACCTTTAAAGGTCAGAGCCTTGAGAATGGGCTATCCTGTATATTTCAGGCTATAGGCAACATTCTTAAATGTAGCAAAAGCAATAGAATACAGAGGTTAAGGTAAAAGACACAGATCGAATATGGAGACAGATTTGTTCTTCCCTATTACATGTTCGTAAAAAGGGAGAATTTGGGTTGGAGTAATCAGGAGAGAATTCAGTGAGGCTATTCGGACAAGGACTAGGTTTCTGAAACATATAGCCAGGAAGTAGAAGGGTGGAAGGTATTCTATGTAGGCATGTTTTCTGAAAAAGAAACCAACACTCTCTAAAAAGGAATGAAGAAACGCCACAAAGAAAAACATAGCATCACATTATTTGGTAATGAGAATATCTATCCCCCAAGGGATGACTCTTTGCTAAATAAACCTACATCCAATTGCTTACTACACTGAGGTGGGAAAATAGGTCTACTCAACACTAGCATTCCTTGAACACAATAATAGCTAATGCTTCTTGGATAATCACTACATTCCAGACACTGTATATATTTAGAGGCAAGTAAACTGAGTCACAGTTAGGCTAATACTTGCTCAGGGTCACATTGCTAGTGAGGGGTAGAACTAGGATTGTAACCTGGGCTCATAACCACTATGCTGACTGCCACTTTAACAGTGGCCACGTTACAAGGCAGTGGTAGAGTGGCTATTAGACTGGTTGTGGAAACAACTTCATTACACGGGAGTACACATTTTAAAACATTTATAAAAATGAGATTCTAGCTATGCAAACCAACTTCCTACTGCATCAGGGAAATACCTTCAGGACCAATGGTAATTAGTAAAAGGAATCTTTAGATGACTTCTATAAGCACTGTAGTGGGAATGTAACAGGGTACCCATGGCATATTTTATACTTGCTATATAATTTAGACAACTGTCAGCCCATGGGGAGCTCATATTTAAACTAATTTAAAATAAATGAGTAATTAGCTTTTCATGAGCTAATGAATCAAACATTTTCCTAAATGGAAGACAAATCATGTTTGTAGCTTAGCCCTCAATCTCAGCTATAAGTCCTATAATTCACTTAAAAATAAGCTCTTTGGCCTTTGGTTAAAAAACAACTTGGTCTTTTTCCCCTGGAGATATCTAGATTTTCATCACCTACCAGCCACCTTAATATACACTTGATATCAAAATAATGCATTTGGATTTGTTCCATGAGTGTTTTTTTCAGTGAACAAACTATATTGAATGATCTTTTCAAGATAATTTACAATGTAATCCATGTTATAATTAAAACCTTTGTTTGAAATGGTGGGGATAAAAAAGTGGGTGGAGTCTAGAATAGGAAATTTCAAAAACAAAACAAATGAATAAACATAGCAAAATGGAAACAGATTTATAGATACAGAGAACAAACAGGTGGTTGCCAGAGGGGAGGGGGGTGGAGGGAGGAAAAAAATAGGTGAGGGAGAGTAAGAGGTACAAACTTCCAGTTGCAAATATATCTCTATCTATATCTCTATCTATCTATCTGTCTATCTAATTTTTCTATGTTTTAGGCCCTATGCTGAGTTCTTTACATGCAGTATCCAAATGGACCTCATAGCAATATTAGGTGGTAGTATAATTACTATCCCTAATGTAAACAGACTCACTCACGAATTCAACATTTACTGAATATCTGTCATGTGTCAGACATTGTGTTACACAGGAGCCATCCCTTTGAAATATAACCATCAAGAAACACAAAGCCCCTATCTCCCAGTCTCTGTGGGAGTGTAGGAGCCTAACTTCTTCCCAAATAGCAAATGCAAATGGCCTAATCATATTAACGAACTTACCTCCTCTCCTAATGTCATCCAGTACTTTTCCACTAGCTCATGCTGATGGTTAAAAACTCTCTCACCTTTTGTTTCAGTAGTAGGAATTGAGTTTAATTTCTCCCCCTTATTGCAATCATCTTGAATAAAGTCTTCCTTGCCTGTTTAACTGGTGAGGTACAATTTTATTTTTTAATTACAGGTCTATTCACACGGAACACAGTGTGAATGGCTGGTGGCCTCCTGGAGTGGCCCAATGTGTGGTCCTGGTCAGGCTAGAAAGGGGTGGGGGGACATTGACACATGATTACATAACTACACAGCTACAAATATTACAAATGCTAGTGAGAAAACTACAAAGTATCGTGAGAGTTTTAACAGTTAACCCAAGCTGAAGCTTCTAGGAACACTTTGGGGAGAAAAAAAATCACATTTAGATTCCATTTGAGGTCCCACTTGGAGTATAATTAGAATTGTGAGGTAAAGGCAATGTGTATGTCTTTCAGATGGAAAGAATGAAGGATAACTATCAAATAGCTTTGGCTACAAGAGTGTAACAGAGATAAAAGATAGAGATTAAAAGATAAATAATCACAGACTTTTCCCCTCTTAACAAGAGATACAGGACTGAAAGGGAAGGGGAGCGTGCAAGCTGAGTTTCGTGGCTACTCTTAGGTAGCAGCAGTGGATGGACAAGAGATGAAGCCCAGAGACTGCATGTGTCAGGGAGGTAGAAATTCTCCTCTACCCTTCTAGGTTCTTCTGGCTGGTCTAAGAATTAAACTGACAGAAGACAGATTAGCAGGACAAAATCAAACACAAGTTCAGTAACATTTATACATGGGAGATACACAGGAGGGCTGAGTAGCTCACCAAAACGGCTGAAGCCCTCAGCTTAAATACCATCTTCAGCTAAAGACAAAAGAGGATGTTGGGGATAGTGATTTGGGACTTCAAAGGCAAGGAAGGCAATTCACATGGAGTAGGGAAAGCAAATGTTTGGTAAACAAATGTTTGCTGGGTCAAGCAGAGACAATGGGACAGAGAGTAGACTCTGAACTCTAGACGCTTGTTGGGAGGCAGAGATATTGAATAATATCCTCTAAACTGAAAAGGAACTTTGAGACCAAAAAATGAATCAGGCAACTCCATAAAGTGCAATAATGAAGTTTACAGTCGGTAACTTACATACAGACAGAGTCAGGCAGACAACCATCCAGAGATATTCACAGCTGCACTTTGCATGGCCAAAAGGGGTACAGGGGGTTTTAAAGGGGCCAAAACTAAAAATAAAATCTGACTTCCAAGTGAAAAGCACATCCACTCCCACAGGAACAGAGGTTTTCCTCCCCCCAGGGGTCTCATGACCATTAACGATCTGCATCAGCAAAAGGCTTTCTTCCAGTTTTCATATTAGATGAAGGCAATGGTAAAAGTTGATAGGGAACTTATCTGACTTAGGCACATTCCTTGTGAGTAGGCTAAAGCCCATGCAGAGAGGGAGGGAGTTGACAGGACGGCAGGCCTAAGATGCAGCTGACAAAATGGAATCATTACGGTTCAGCCGCACAGTCCTGCCTAGTTTCCCCCGTCACGCCCAGCCCATGTTCCTTGCAGATCGCTCTGGTGATATCTCTATTCCAGAAGTGGGAAGGGGGAGGTTAAAAGAAAGACTTCCTGAGTCTTCTGTTTCTTAAGAATAATCAACCTAAATTAATCCTCATGCCCAAAGACACCTCATGCAAAAATTGGGTGGACAGTTTTGCTCCCCTACTCTGGTTTTTTCACAGTAAAAGCCAAATAATTGGCAAAGAGGAAAGTAATTTCATCAATCAGTGTGTGGAAAAAGGAGAAGTAAGACAAATAATGAGCAGGTTGAGTGAGGGGGACCTGAACTGGAGTTGTGAGTAATGGAAAAGATAAATTTGTAGGTAGATATCTCCTAGGTGATTTGTGGGGAAATATGTGCATGTGTGTATGAAGCGATAGAAAGAAATTATTTCTAAGTTTTGCCATGAATTATCAATGGATCAAACCTCTGGTGTGCTTGTAAATTCAATAAACACAAGTTATTTTTCAATTACCTGTGTTTGTTGGATGATGCTCTCTTGAATGGCACACTGCACAAGGACAGCATCTTAAGGCTCATGAATGTTTTAAAAGTTTCACCATGAACTGAAAAAATGATTAGTGCTATGTGACTAAAGCATAGTGAAGAAGAAGGAAAATGGCATGAAATGAGATTGGTAGACTAGGGAGAGTTGGGCAAGGAACAGGCCTGAAACAACAGAAGTAGAACTAAAATTCAGCCCTGTGTAATACCAAAACACATGCTCTAATTACCAAATTTTAAATAAATGAAAGGAAACCATTCCATTCACCTAAGACTGAGAGCGTCTCTCAATTTTCCACCAGCATAACCCAATAACAGTAATAGCAGGCTATAGAATTTAGTATAAAGAAAATATTAGCAGCTACTCAGTCAATGCCTTTTGAACAAATGTAAGAATCAAATGTGATTATTTGATTAACACCTGTCTCTCTTGATATGTTGTGAACTTCAGGAGAGAAGAGCCCTGTTTTGTTCTCCCCTGTTTCCAATGATGCGTATGGTGCCTGTCTATGGAAGCATTCAGTATTTGTATGAATAAATGAGGAAATGGATAAAATGCTAATAATTCTGTTCTTGTCCTCAACAAACTTTTATT
The DNA here is from genome assembly GCF_965194825.1 of Balaenoptera physalus. Taxonomy (NCBI): domain Eukaryota; kingdom Metazoa; phylum Chordata; class Mammalia; order Artiodactyla; family Balaenopteridae; genus Balaenoptera; species Balaenoptera physalus. The sequence continues at coordinate 70,416,665 of NC_138894.1, read as the reverse complement.
TCTTTTCCCTCTCAAATCCAATTAGTCTTACAAAGGAAATAAAAATATTCACACAAAAAATTCTCCCATGTGGCAACTTGTGATCTAAATCAGAAATTGTCAATAGAGTAAAGCATACTGCAGGGGAGCAAAATTTGCCACAAAATATGTCTCTTTGGCATAAGGATTACTTTAGGCTGATCATTTTTAAGAAACAGCGAATATAGGAAAAGCCTGAAAACTAAGTAGAAGTTACCTTTTTGTAAGAGATATTTGCATTTTATAAGGGAAATCTCCATTTGTAAGAGTGTTTCCCTCTCTACATCAGAAAGAGGAGGATGACTAAATCTCTAGAAACTCTTATCAATGGAGAAGGCAACACGCTTAAATTTGCATAACCGCCAGACCCTTGTTTAATGTGTTTTGCCTGATATTCCATAACTGTCTCCCTCCATCTCCCAAATTTTATTTATCTTTAGCTGGAGATGGTATTTAAGGTGGTGGCTTGGGCCATTTTGGGGAGTTACTAAGTTTCCCTGTGTATCTCCCATGTATGTAGGTATTGCATGTTATTAAACTTCTGTTTGTTTTTCTCCAGTTCTTCTGTCTTTTGTTACAGAGGGTCTCAGCCAAGAATCTAGAGGGGTAGAGGGAAAATTATTTTTCCTCCCATACAGTTTCTTCTTCTGCTTCAAACTCTTCATAAGTGCCCTACTAAAATCTTATCAAGGTGTACTTTTGCCACATCCTGTAATAATGATCTGTCACAGAGAATGTTGAGTGGAGCAATAATGTGAAACCCTGAAGAATAGGATACACCTTCTTATACAGGTAAGATGTTTGTACCAAGTCTAGGAAACTCCAAAGACATTGTTGACCTAAAAGAAATAGACTAAAAAAAAAAAAAAGAAATAGACTGCCAGTTATTTCTCCAGAAAAATTTAAAAAAATTAAAAAATGGGTTTATTTGGTATCAACATAGAATTCCAATTCAGGGTCTGCAAGCTGCATGCAAGTTCCCACACAGCAAGGGAAGGAGAACTCTTTTATAGAGGGGAAAAGGAAGTTGGGAGGGCTATAGTAAAAAGGAGTCCATGGCTTTTCATTGGCTAAGTTATTGCTAGGAAAGAAGCGGAATCTTTCTTCTTCCTGTTTAGCCCTGCTATCCTCACAGGGTATGAGAGTTCCCCCTTCTGGTCTTCTGACTCTATTTAATTGAGGTTTCTGTTTATTAATTTTTTACACATGTTATATGTTTACTAAAATGTGCAAAAAAATGTCCCACAGGTCTACATAGGTCTACAAGAGTTTATCAGGACAGTAAATAATTCTGATAAAACAGTGGCCAATGCTAAGTATTGATCAAGTAGGTCTGAGAGAACAGCAAGTGCTTTTAAAGACATTGTGAAACCATGTTTTACTGTTAGAGTGATTGTGTTGTAATTATTGCGAATTTATAATTATTGCTAAATATTAGCATCATTGCACATGTCGTTCTGAGTCCTTTAAGACTTTCATGTGTAGCCAAAATTGCTAGTATTTGAAAGGGTACAGAAAATAAAATAGGCTGAGAAGAAAGGCATTAATGCCTTTGTTTAAGAAGTATAGGAATTAAGAACACATATTTATAATCAAAAAAAGTTATTCTAAATGGAAATAATAAGAGAGAAATAGGTCCATGTATCAGAATGTACACTCTTCCCTACCATATCATCTTTCAGAAAGAAACTTTTCCTCTCCCCCAGATGCACCTTTAGGTTCTTGGGCTACAGGAAGGAAGGTATTTCACCTATTCTTAGAACTCAGAGGCCAAAGGGATGGAGCTGACCGAGAACTGGACGGTGACTGACTGCTGAAGGGGAGCAAAATTTGCCACCCCAAAATACATCTCTTTGGCGTAAGGATTAATTTAGGCTGATTACCTTTAAGAAACAGCAGACATAGGAGAAGCTCTGAAAACTGAGTAGAACATGTCCTTTTGTAAGAGAAACCTACATTTATAAGGGAAATCACTGTTTGTAAAGATGTCTTTCTGTCTACCAGGAAAAGAAGGATGACTAAATCTCTAGAAATTCTTATCAGTGGAGAAGGCTGAACAGATTTAAATCTGCATAACATCCATACCTTTGTTTACTGTGCTTTGCCTGATAATATCTTAAAACTAGCTTTTCACCAACTGCCCCCCTCCAACAACATCTTCTTTGGCCATTTTGAGAGTTACTCACTTTTCCTGGGTATCTCCCATGTATATGGGAGTAATACATGTTATTAAACTTGTAAGTTTTTGTTTCCTTTTTCTGTTAGTCTTTTTTTTTTTTAGGGATGCCTCAGCCAAGAACCTAGAAGGGTAGATGAAAAACTATTTTTCCTTCCTTTCATTGCCTTTTCCCCAGAGCCACAGTTCCCCCATCTCAGTAGCCTCCATAAGCACAGACACCCAAGCCTTGAACAACACACACTTGACTAAAAAGTTCTCAGCACCTTTCTCATGCCTATAAGTCTGAGGAAACTGGATTCTAGACCTAAGTGACTTCTGTTAAAAGGAGCCCTCTTCTCAATGGGCTTGACAATAAAGTTATTCTTTAACAGGGGCTGAGTACTCAAGGAACCCCTATTCTTTGGTCCAGGCCAACATCTGCTTCAATAGAGCTTTGTGTGTATATTCAGATAGACAGACGATAAAGTAAAAAAAAAAAAAAAAAAAAAATCTTAGGAAATATGCCTCCACTCTGTGGTAAATTCCCATTCATGAGAAAGAGTTAAAATATTTATTTCTGGGACAAAAGGGATCTCATCTATTAATCCTTTTTTTTTTTTTTTTTTCAATTCTCTCCCTTAGTCATACTAATTGAAATTAATTTCCAAAACAAATTTTAAAATAAAGCTTGTGAAGTTTCTCACATTGGAAAGGTGAGACAACTTAGAAGGTATTTGTTATTCTTTAATTAATGTGTCGAGCACTGTTCTAGATACTGTAGGTACAAAATAAATAGGTCACCCCAAGCCCTTAGACTCCCTGGGACAAGTTGCTGTTCCTACATCTCTCCAGATCTTGCCTATGATTTCCTTTCCAGGCACACTTCATCACTTTATTTCTGTTTTTTGTTTGTTTGTTTGTTTGTTTTCAATTTCTGTCCCATTCCCTCAAAGCTCATTTCTACTTGGTCAGGAGTCAGGAAAGCCTTCATATTTAAAATGAACTTTCAACTGATATGCAGTGAGTGGATATTGCTAGGCAAACAGGGAAGGAAAGGCAAAGAAGATTTAGGTAGGAGGAACCCCAGTTTCTCACACAGACATGTCAAATAGTCTGATTTATTTGGTGAATTTTAAGCAGTTCAATATGACTGGGGTGGAAAATTCAAGGAGTGATGTTATAAGGACGCAAGTGTGGAGAAGGAAGCAGGAGCTAAATTATTATCTTGTGATAAAAGCTGTTTAGACTTTATTTTATAAGAAATCTGGAGAATCAGTCTTAATCTTGAATCAGTGAGTTTGGTCCTGCTCATATATTTCAGGAAGGAAAAAAAAACTAAGCTATGTAAAAATTAATAAACGGAAACCTCCATTAAATATATTTGAGAGACACGGTTGGGGGCTGGTGCTGGAGAGCTCTCACTCCATGTGATGATAGCCGAGTCCAACAGAAAGAAGAAAGACTCCTCTTTGTTCCTGGCAAGGACTCAGCCAGTGAAACACCATGGACTCTTTTTTACTATACCCCTCTCAGCTTCCTTCTCCTCTATACAAAAGCCCTCCCCTCTCCTTTCCATTGCCTTGGGAGCTTATTACAGACCACGAATTGAAACTCTCTGCTGATCCTGAATAAACCTATCTTTGCTGGAGAAATATCTTGCAGTCTATTTGTTTCAGGTCAACACAAAAATACGAGAACGTCTTGTATCTTATATCACTTTTTTAAAAAAAAATTGCAGTATAGTTGATTTACAATATTGTGTTAGTTTCAGGTGTACAGCAAAGTGATTCCGTTATACATACATGTTTCTGATCATAGGACACTGTCTCCCCTTCCACAGTCCTGACCTAATATCAGACAGCTTCTTCTTGAACCAGTGCTGTGATAGGAGACTCAATATTTAAAAAAAAAAAAAAAATCAATTCACTGTTAGCCAGCCCTGGATGTCTGCTTAGTCTTCATTTGGTTGAGGTAGAATTGTACTCTGTGAAACTTTACCAAACTGTTCCTCTAGTTCTGCTCTCTCAAGCAAAACTGAATAAGCATTCTTCTTCCACATGACAATTTCTCTTAAAATATTAATTTCCTTTGAAGCACGCTGTGGAAGAAATTTCCTACCTTGGTCTAGAGATTGGTCTGGGTGGCCTCTATAATTCCATTATTCTGTGAAGCAAGTATCATAATAAAACCGTGCAAGTACAATAATGAAAATAACAACTACTTCTTGATTGATGGGCAGGTGCCAAGTCTTAGTGTTAATCTTTACAATAACCCTGGAGAGTTGGCATTATTATTCTACTCATGCAGATTAGAAAATTAAGGTGAGTAACATACTCATATGTGTATAGCTGCTAAGTGATGAGCCCAAGATTTAGGTGTAATTCTATATTCCTATTTCTTAAAAAAAAAAAAAAAAAAAAAGGATACCATATAGTGCTACATCTTTTCACACTTCAGTAGGTTAATTAACTTTACTTCTCATTTTAAAGAAGTTTTAAATGTGCATTAATGTACATCAAACTGGAAAATATTGTGAGTTCCTAGAACATTCTTATTTTACCATTTTGATCTGAGACCCAAACCCGTAGATTCCAGATATTTTAATTAGACACAGGTTTTTTTTTCTATGAGTAGTATTATACTCCTACATTGCTTTAATTTTTTCAGGGAAACATAAAACTTTGTTAGAGTAATTACTCGAATATTGTCAGACAAATGCTGAACATTTTGTTTATAGTACTTTAACTTTTAATTAAAACAGCAAAACAGCTAAACAAAGCAAACTATGAATTAAGAAAGAATAAAGCAAAATTGCATTTTGGGAGGCCTTACACATTCTGGGGTTTGTTCTTTAATAAAACTTTGCATGTGCAATTTTTAATTTTTTAATTGATTTTTTAAAATTTATTATCTGAGAGCCCTAATATAATTATTACAATTAATAATTTGATTACTTTGTCAACAAAACATTAATTGATTTTAAAATCTGGTAGTGTCTAGCAGTTTGTATACTACTAGGCTTCTTTAGTGCTCCAGAAGTATTGTTTTATTTAATTATTCCAAATATTTATATAAAAAGTATGAATTAGGTCAATTAAAAATGTATAAAAATTTTGGGTACATTTGAATCAATATATTTAAATCAAAATTCTTTAAAGAAGTGCTTTAATTTTGAATATCAGTACGTTATTATGGTATCAGAGTGTTTGATAAATGATCTTAATAAAATGATGAGAGAATTCTACTCTTAACAAATGTCTAAAAGCCTGGGTTTTGAAATCTATTAGACTGAGGCACTAACTCATTGTGTGATCTCAGGTCATAACCTCCCTGCTCCTCAGTATCCTCATTACAAAATAGTGATGATAATGTTCTCCTCACAGAGATCATGAGTCAATGATATGGGACATATGTATACTGTATAGAGCAGTTAATATTATCTATGATTGTGAGGAGATCATATCAACTAATCTTTTGAGAATAAAGAAAGTGGATATGCTTCTGTTGTTAGGAGGGAAAGCATTCAGTCTTTCACCATTAAGTATGATGTTAGCTGTGAGTTTTTAGTTACCCTTTTTCAAGTTGAAGACATTCTCTTTTCTGTCTATTTTTCAGAGCTTTTTTTAGACAAAGATAATGGATTTTTTAAAATGCTTTTTATGCATCTATAGTTTTTATAATTGTCACTTGTGAACATTATAAATTACAATGATTGATTTTTAAATGTTAAACCCAATTTACATTCCTGGGATAAATCTGATCAAGTCATGATGTATTATCCATTTTATATACTTTTGGATTTGATTCATTAAAATTTTAAGTATTTTTGCAATTATGATTATCAGGAATATTGATCTGTTATTTTATTTTCTTGCAATCAAAGTATGTTAATATTCAAATATCTTTCCAAATATCAGGTTTTAATGTTAGAGTAATGGTGTTAGATGTTAGAAAGTGTTAGGAAGTATTGTCTCTGCTTCTATTTTCTGGAAAGGTTTTTTTGTAGAACTGATACTATTTCTTCCTTACATGTTTGTAAGAATTCACCAGTGAAGCCATCTGGGGCTTGAGTTTTCCTTGTGGGAAGGTTTCTAACTATGAATTCAATGACTTTAGTAGATATAAGACTATTTAGTGTATCTATTTCTTCTTCACTGGGCTTTGATAGTTTGTATCATTCAAGGAATTTGCCCATTATCACATTAATGACAAAAGTTTTTCATAATATTCCCTTACAATCCTTTTAATATTTATAGAATCTATCATTATATCCCCTCTCTCATTCCTGATATTGGTAATTTGTGTCTTTTATCTTTTTATCCAATTAGTCTGCCCAGAAGCTTATTAATTTTATTGATCATCTCAAAGAAACAGATTTTGGTTTAATTGGTTTTCTTTTTTTTTTTTTCCTGTTTTCTATTTCATTAATTTATACTCTTTATACATTGACTATGATCTTTATTATTTCCCTTTCTTCTACTTGCTTTGCTTTTTATTTGCTCTTGTCTCTCTGGTTTCTTAAGGTTGATGCTAAGGTCACTGATTTGAGACATTTTCTCTTTACTAACATAAGCATTTTGTGCTATAAATTTCCTATTTACTGCTTTAGTAAGATCACACACATTTTGGTGTGATGTTTCAAAAGATTTTTTTTTTAAATTGCTTGTGCTATCTTATCTTCTCAAGACATTACCAAACATTCATGCATTACAACCTTGTTCTTGTGTGTGTGTGTGTGTGTGTGTGTGTGTGTGTGTGTGTGTGTACATTTGTGTCTGTGTGTTTCTTTTGTTCAATTGGTCAAGAAGATCTAGAACTGGAACTGATACCGTATTGAAGTAAGGACAGAGTAAGTGTTTTGCTTATAGTCTGGCATGAGCCTCAAGGAAAAGGATGTTCTAGTCATTTTTATAATCTCTCTTGTGGCAGAAATTATTGGTAAGGCTGATCTCCAATCACAGGTTTCTTATCTCATTTGAGGAGAGTTAATAATCAGATACCTCTCTAACTCTTAATATCAGCATAAAGTGGCCAGGAGGCACAACTATAAACAGAGTTATCACAGAAAAGTTTTGCAAGCATTATATTCTATTTGTGCTAATATGTGAACTTTATTTCTTCAAAAGGTACATACAGATTTTAATAGTACTAATTTTATTCAAACTCATTTTTTTCTCATGAGAGAGGAAAAGTCATACAAGGTACAGGGTAAGACATCAAGATATAAAGAGGAAATTTGATGAAATTTGTCCATCAATAAAATGTCCAGTTCAGATTATTGCAACCTGTGCATTATAACTGTGCTTGATTTATTTTAGTAGTGTGTTTATTTTGATTTATTTATTTTGTGAGTGAAACCTTTTGCTAACTAAATATATTTCACACACACATAGAATTTAATTTACTGAATTGTCGATTATAATCATAAAACATAAAAATAAACATCATTAAGAACTTTTACAAATAAAATTACTACCAGTTACTGAGCAATGAGTACATGTACATTATCTCACTTTATAGTCATAAGAGTTCTGCATGCTAGTTATTATTATCCCCATCCTGCAGATTAGGAAATCAGGCTCAGGGTGATTACCCTAATGGGGTCACACAAGGAGTTGAAACAACATTTGTCTGACTACAATGCCAATGCTTTCCAATTTGCAAATACACTATTTCAAAGAAATTAAATTATAGCTGCATTTATTTAACAACATTTACTAAGTTATGTACACACTTTAGGCCAAGCATTTTGGTGAAGGGATTCTAATCTCAGACAAATTAGAAGCCCAGAAATGACTAATAAACATTATCGTCGGATCCCATCTATATTCTGAAACCAAGAATTAAAATTTAAAATATCTAAGGCAGTTTTACCAATAAAATTGCTGCATAGAAGGAAAATGGGTATTTTTCAAGTCCTAATGACCCTCATTAAATTAAGACAAATGGATTTGTATCATTATTACGTATGGCTATAAACTCAAACTCACATTTATTTTTTTCCTGAAAAATTACTATGCTTGAATGTCAAAAAAGGCTAGCCCTGTGAATTTACTATCTCTTTACAGAAAATGCCAGGCAGTGCATATCATTTTTGAGGAAGAAAAACAGAAAAACAAAGCTCCGTATGCACGTGTGAGTGTGTTAAGGGAAGTTAGGAATCATTTGTACAGGGTTTAAGTCAATCATCCAACTTTCTTGTCTTCTCATGGTCCCACAACAGAGACCTTGGACTTGAAGTGAACTTGGAATCTCTTAGCTTTCTCTGGTGGGGCCAAAGTGTTCAGGCCTGGGACTGCCCTTAGTTTTGCGAATAGCCATGCCAGGCAGTTCTGGAAAATTAATTTTCATATCATCCCTGTCCTGGACTTGGATATTGTAAGATCAGGTAGTGAAAGGACACGGTTCAGTGAAAACTTAAAATTAATTCATTAGATGCTTCTCTGAGCCAAAAAGTTTGAAAAGCCTAAGAGAACTACCTCTGACGTAGCTTCACAAATACTGAATAAGGAGGGATCACCATAGGTCATGAAAGTGAGCATTCTCTCAGGACAACTTTTCATTCACTGGCTGGTCTGAAAATAATGAGCCTGAAGTGCTTTGTGCAAAAGAGCCATAAAAATGTTCATTCTGCAGAGTGCTTACCATATTCTTCATTAACTTCTGGGCGTCTCAGCACGTTTAATTATATGCTCTTGAAACCATTGAATTAAGTTGAAAAACAAGTTGAGAAAACTTTCCTGAGTGGAGTGGGGATGTTGATTTAGCTTCAAAATAAATTCTACTGTTCTCCAGATTTTGACAATAGCATTGTTAAAGACTTAAGTTGCTGTGGAACTGTTAAACACTTGGCTGCTTCAAGCCAATTTCTTTTTTTTTTTTTAATTAATTAATTAATTTATTTTTGGCTGTGTTGGGTCTTCATTTCTGTGCGAGGGCTTTCTCTAGTTGGGGCAAGCGGGGGCCACTCTTCATCACGGTGCGTGGGCCTCTCACTATCGTGGCCTCTCTTGTTGCGGAGCACAGGCTCCAGATGCGCAGGCTCAGTAGTTGTGGCTCACGGGCCTAGTTGCTCTGCAGCATGTGGGATCTTCCCAGACCAGGGGTCGAACCCGTGTCCCCTGCATTAGCAGGCAGATTCTCAACCACTGCGCCACCAGGGAAGCCCCAAGCCAATTTCTTTAATAAAAATGGCAAGCAGTGTTTATAGCTTATAACTATGTGTCTTAACATCGTCTCTTCCAATCTGCATGTACCACACTGTTCAAAGGGCACATAAGGATATTGTTAAGCAGTACCATCCCTCTCTGAAGGTGACATGAAGAGCTGCTTACATGGTATAATTTCTTTCTTCATGTAATATATTTTTGTTTGTAATAGAAGTATATAATAGCTTTTCAAAATTCAAAGAATCCTAAATAATAGAAAGAAAAAATAAATAAAAACCTCCCCGTGACTCTTACAACCTAGGAATAAAATCACTGAAAACACATTTAGAATATTTGTTTATATAATAAACAAAAAATATATATAAGGAGTCTTTATAAAAAAATAGGGTTAACTGTATTTAATCATAATTTATATGCACTGGGGAAATGAATCAAATGCATTTTCTCAGGCTTTACTTAATCTCAAAAGCTCAGAAATTTCAGTTAGTCTTAGAAAGTTTATGGAAAGCTTTGCATGACCCCAAATATCATTAGTTTATGTACTTACTAACTCTGTGATTATTATGCAAAAAACAAAAAACATAATGGGAAATTATTCCCTGCTCCTTCTCTCTTTAATGTAAAACTAGTTTTACTATATTTTATGTCTTTCTTTAGCAGGTCATTCCATTACTGGAAATTACTTTCAGCACTCTTTTAAAATGGCTTCATTGCTGGGCTTCCCTGGTGGCGCAGTGGTTGGGAGCCCGCCTGTCAGTGCAGGGGTCACAGGTTCAAGCCCTGGTCTGGGAAGATCCCACATGCCGCAGGGCAACTAAGCCCGAGTGCCATAACTATTAAGCCTGCGCTCTAGAGCCCACGAGCCACAACTACTGAGCCTGTGTGCCACAACTACTGAAGCCCACACACCTAGAGCCCGTGCTCCACAACAAGAGAACCCACCGCAGTGAGAAGCCCCGCACCTCAACGAAGAGTAATCCCTGCTCACTGCAACTAGAGAAAACCCATGCACAGCAACAAAGACCCAGTGCAACCAAAAATAAGTAATAAATTAATTAATTTTAAAAATCATGTTAAAAAATAAATAAATAAAATGGCTTCATTGCCTTCATTTATAAGTTTTGGTTTGCTGCATATATAGTATAGTCCTAGCACCAATCAATTGTTTTTACATTCGTTTTAGTGGGTTTTTTTTTTTTTTTCAGTTACATAACGAGCATCTTACAGCAAAGGAAGAAAACAGTTGTGTGATTATTTACATTTGTGGGTTTTGCTCCTAGCTCTAAGACTCTAGACAGCTCCTGGGATGGATGATAAAGGACTCTTCTAACATTTGGTAGATGGAGGTGGGAATTTTAGTTTCAAAATTAAGCTTTTCTCAGTCCTAAAAAGAGACCATTGAAACATCAATTGATGCCTCAATCTATTATCCTATTAAGGACTCTCCCTATAGAAGAAAGCAGTGGTGGGTTTATAATGGACTAACGTCTATAGTATATGAACCCATGGATACCACCTTTCATTAATTAAACATATGATGGCTCTGTCTAGACACCTAGGTTCTAGTTACCTACTCGTCATTTGGACTGCTGGAGCAATTAACTTCTTTTGGTTACTCTTAGGACAACAATATTGCTTAATCTCTTGTGCCAGACACTGCTAATTGCTTAGCCAGTAATCACATTCCTCTTTTCCAAATTATTAGAGATCTGACTTTGCTCCAAATGTTATCATGATTAGTTACATTTGCCAACTTCCTTGCAGCTAGGGGAATTATTTCGCCCAGTTCTGGCCTGTGAGATTTAAAAAGAAATATTCTGGGAATTTATTTAAAAGTTTTCTTTCCTTCTATGGATTCCATCCCCTCACTCTCCTCATCACTTTTTTATGCTGGAAAGGGAGATGGAAGATGTATATGGAGCAGCCATTTTGTGAGCAGGAGGAGGAAAACCATGCACTATGGATTGCAGAACAGAAAGATTAAATAGCCTGGGACGCTGATGGCATCTTGGAGCTACTATACCAAGCCTGGATGTCCTGCACCTGGGCTTCTTGTTACGTGACAAAAAATAATCCTTTTAAGATGCTATAGGTAGGTTTGTAAGACAGGCAACCAATGCATACTTTACGGGTGGTATTGTGAGAACTAAATAAAAATATAAAAATGAACTATCCCTGAATATCACAAAAGCAGTTTGCATTGATTAGAAATCTAATTATTGTTGTTGTTGTTGTTTGGTGAACTATTAAGCTTCCACACGATTTTAGGAGCATGAAAATTAATTTTATTTAAAAATTTATACATGGGTGTCAAATTTATTGGGTAGGCACTGGGAATATAAACATTTCACAGTTTCTTCTCTCAAGGAATTAGGTCTAGTAAGGCTAAAGATGAATACATTTTTACATAAACAAAAAAAGTAAAACACTGTAGTGGATCCAAGGAGTGCTTCCTGGAGGAGACATCTGTGTTGGTAGCAAGTGCTAGAAAGTGAAGAGATGAGAAAGAGGGGAAATATTCAGGAGCAGAGCAGTAAGTGAAAAGCAGGGAAGTTTAGCTGAGGAACAAAATGTAGTTCAGTATTGCAGAAGCAAAGGATAATAAGATGATGAGGAGGCATTGCCTTATCGGAAAGGACTTTGATGTTGTGTTTACAGTTTGGAATTTTATCCTGAAGGCAATAGAGTGGCTCTGCAGAATTTTATACCAGGAAGGATGATACTTGGCATGTTAGGCAGGGCACTGGGAGAGGTGTGGACAATACTGCTTGAAGAGGACAAGAACAGAGTGAGAGAACCCAATTAGAATACGATAATTATAGTCCAACTGAGAGATGGTAAGGATGGGAAAGTGGGACAGAATCAGTAAATAAAGGAGATAACAAAGAAAGATTTCTTCACCGATTGTATGCGTCTAAGAATCTGGTAGAGGCTGGGAGTGTGGCAGAAACAAAATGTAATAACATCTCTCACTACTATAAATTTCAGGCCTGTATTCTGGACCATTAAAATTCCTTATAAGTGGTAGCCAAGCAAAGATGATATCCAAGAAAAGAAATGCCCAAAAAGTTCCAGAGCATGAGATGATTTCTTGAGATTAGGTTTTAAAAGAAATCACCATTGTTTTGTAGTTAAAAAACAACTCTTAAGTAACCAAGATGTCTTTCAATAAGATAAATTGATAAGCAAATTGTGGTACATATAGACAACAGAATATTACTCAACAATAAAATGAAATGAGCTGGCAGAACACATGGAAGAACCTTAAATGCATATGGCTAAGTGAAAGAAGGCATTCTTAAAAGGCTACATATTGTATGATTCCAGTAAGACATTCTGGAAAGAGCAAAACTATAGAGACAGTAAAATGATCAGTGGTTGCCAAGGGTTTAGAGGGAGAGGGAGTGAGATGAACAGATGGAGCACAGGACATTTTGGAGGCAGTAAAACTATTCTGTTTGATACTGTAGTGGTGGATATGTGGCATTATGCATTTGTCAAAGCCTATAGAACTGTGCAACACAAAGAGTGATCCATAATGAACTGTGGACTTTAGTTAATAATAATATATCACTATTGGTTCTTGAGTTGTAACAAACACATCACACAAATGCAAGATCTCAGTGACAGGAGAAACTGTATTAGTGTTGGGGGAGGGGACCATATGGGAACTCTACTTTCTGTGCAATATTTTAGTAAATCTAAAACTGCTCTAAAATATAAAGTTTATTAGGAAAAAGCTTTCCCCCAAATCAAGTCAGAGTAATAGTAAGTCATAGAAATATTTTTTTTTTCAAGATAGGAAAATCTTTGAGCACAAGTTCCTTGTCACACAATTCATCCTTCAACAGAACTTTGAACTCCTAACTTTACTTTTTCTTCCCATTTTTTTCTCTTCTTAATAACAACCGGACACTCTCCTGAGCTTCATATTTTCAGTCTAATGTTTCTCATCAGATCAAGAATAAAATTCCGTAGAGGGTTCTACTGATAAATTAATATCTGACACTTTGGGGTTTTCCTCCTGACTTATGGATTCTTTAGGTTTGCAAAACTATATTTAGGCTGCTCCTCTTCAGGCTCTGCAGTTCTATTGTCAAAATCTGGCAAATATTTGTTACTCCTATCATGTGCAATATGCACTTCTAGATGTTACCATGGCATCCAGTACTATTCAACTCTAAAGACCAGAGAAATTAACCCATGGGGAAGGTAACATTTCCTGTATGTATTATGTGAACCACCTTATTGATTGCCTCTCACTGTGGCCCTCCACTAATGATTTTCAAGATTCCCAGGTGATTTCTGACTTAAGTGTTTGCTTCAGTGATAGCCAAAATAAGTCAGTTTCTAGAGTTATTGACTAATATAGGTATGAGACACCCTGAAAATCGTACATGCCCATCCCTTCGAAGTTAGTTATCATATCATATTTAAAATAATGACATCATGCACCTATATCTTGACATTGCTATTTAGAGTCAGATTCCTACCCAAATATAATTTCTTTGTAACCAAGTTTTTTTTCTTTTTTTAATTAATTAATTAATTAATTAATTAATTTTTGTCTGCGTTGGGTCTTCGTTGCTGTGTGCAGGCTTTCTCTAGTTGCGGTGAGCGGGGGCTACTCTTTGTTGCGGTGCACAGGCTTCTCATTGCTGTGGCTTCTCTTGTTGCAGAGCACAGGCTCTAGGCATGCAGGCTTCAGTAGTTGTGGCACGCTGGCTCGGTAGTTGTGGTGCACAGGCTCAGTATTTGTGGCTCGCAGGCTGTAGAGCACAGGCTCAGTAGTTGTGGCGCACAGGCTTAGTTGCTCCACAGCATGTGGGATCTTCCTGGACCAGGGCTCAAACCCATGTCCCCTGCATTGGCAGGTGGATTCTTAACCACTGCCCCACCAGAGAAGTCAGTAACCAAGTATTTTTAGCCAAACACAGTATTACCCAGCTAGATTAAACACTATTTTCCAGGCATAGTTCCAAATGACATAGTTATTCCTTAAATAAAATATTCTCTTAAATGGAGAAAGTATGCTACTACAAGCAGCTATATGCTAATAAAATGGACAACCTAGAAGAAATGGACAAATTCTTAGAAAAGTGCACTCTCCCAAGACTCAACCAGGAAGAAATAGAAAATATGAACAGACCAATTACCAGTACTGAAATTGAATCAGTAATTTAAAAACTCCAACAAATAAAAGCCTGGGACCAGATGGCTTCACAGGTAAATTCTACCAAACATTTAGAGAAGAGTTAACTCCTATCCTTCTGAAACTCTCACAAAAATTTTCAGAGGAACACTTCCAAATTCATTCTGTGAGGGCACCTTCACTCTGATACCAAAACCAGACAAAGATAATACAAAAAAAAAGAAAACTACAGGCCAGTATTACTGATCAACATAGATGCAAAACCCCTCAACCAAATAATAGCAAACTGACTCCAGCACTACATTTAAAGGATCATACACTATGATCAAGTGGGATTTATCCCAGGGATGTAAGGATTTTTCAATATCTGCAAATCAATCAATGTGATATACCACATTAATAAAAAACATATTAGTACCTCAGTAGATGCAGGAAAAGCTTTTGATAAAATTGACCATCAATTTATGATAAAAACTGTCCAGAAAGTGGGCACAGAAGGAACATTCCTCAACACAATGAAGGCCATATATGACAAACCCATAGTTAACATCATACTTAACAGTGAAAGCTGGGAGAATTTCCTCTAAGATCAGGAACAAGACAAGGATGCCTACCCTCATTGCTTTTATTCAACATAATTTTGGAAGTCCTAGTCACAGCAATCAGAGAAGGAAAGGAAGTAAAAGGAATCCAAATTGGAAAGGAAGAAGTAAAACTGTCACTGTTTACAGATGACATGTTACTATACTTAGAAAATCCTGAAGACACCACCAGAAAACTACTAGAGCTCATCAGTGAATTCAATAAAGTTGCAGGATACAAAATTAATATACAGAAATCTGTTGCATTTCTATACACTAACAATGAAAGATCAGAAAGAGAAATGAAGGACACAATCCCATTTACTGTTGCATCAAAAAGAATAAAATACCTATGGATAAATCTGCCTAAGGAGGCAAAGGACCTGTTCAAAAACTGTAAGACACTGATGAAAGAAACTGGAAGATGACACAAACAGATGAAAAGATATACTGTGTTCTTGGATTGGAAGAATCAATATTGTTAAACTTACCATACTACTCAAGGTAATCTACAGATTCAGTGCAATCCCTATCAAATTACCAATGGCATTTTTCACAGAACTGGAACAAAAATTTTTTTAATTTACATGGAAACACAAAAACCACTAATACCCAAAACAATCTTGAGAAAGAATAACGAATCTCAAAGACTCATGCTCCCTGACTTCAGACTATACTACAAAGCTTCAGTAATCAAAACAGTATGGTACTGGCACAAAAACAGACTTATAGGTCAATGGAACAGGTAGAGAGCCCAGAAATAAACCCACACATTATGGTCAATTAACCTATGACAAAGGAGGCAAAAATATACAATGGAGAAAAGACAGTCTCTTCAGTAAGTTGTGCTGGGAAAACTGGAGAGCTATATGTAAATGAATGAAATTAGAACATTCTCTAGCGCCATATAAGAAACTAAAAATGGATTAAAGACATAACTGTAAAACCAAATACTATAAAACTCCTAGAGGAAAACATAGGCAGGACAGTCTTTGACATAAATCACATCAATATCTTTTTTGATCCACCTCGTACAGTAATGGAAACAAAAGCAAATATAAACATGGGACCTAATTAAAACCTCTTGCACAGCAAAGGAAACCATAAAAAAAACAAAACAAAAAATTATGGAATGCAAGAAAATATTTGCAAACGATATGACCAACAAGGAATTAATTTCCAAAATATACAAACATCTCATATGGCTCGATACCAAAGAAAACCAAACAACCCAATCAAAAAATGGGCAGAATACCTAAATAGACATTTTTCCAAAGAAGACATACAGATACAAAAAGCACATGAAAAGCCTCTTAACATTGCTAATTGTTAGAGAAATGCAAATCAAAACCACAATGAGGTATCACCTCACGCCAGTCAGTCAGAATGGCCATAATTAGAAAGTCTACAAGTAATAACTGCTGGAGAACATGTGGAGAAAGGGGAACCCTCCTACACTATTGGTGGGAATGTAAATTGGTGCAGCCAGTATGGAGAACAGTATGGAGGTTTCTAAAAAATAAAAATAAAGTTACCATATGATTCAACAATCCCACTCCTGAGCATATATCTGGAGGAAACTCCAACTTGAAAAGACACATGCACCCCAGTGTTCATAGCAGCACTATTTACAATAGCCAAGACATGGAAGCAACATAAAATTCCATCGACAGATGAATGGATAAAGATATATATGGATATATATATCCATATATATATAAAACATCTTTTATATATACAGACACATACACACACACTCACAATGGAATATTACTCAACCATAAAAAAGAGTGAAATAATGTCATTTGCAGCCACATGGATGGACCTAGAGATTATCGAACTAAGTGAAGTAATTCAGAGAAAGACAAATATCATATGATATCACATATATGTGGAATCTTAAAAAGGGATACAAATCAACTTATTTCCAAAACAGAAAGAGACTCACAGACATAGAAAACAAACTTATGGTTACCCGAGGGGAAAGGGGGAGAGGGATAAATTGGGAATTAACAGATACATACTACTATATATAAAATAGATAAGCAACAAGGACCTAATGTATAGCACAGGAAACTATATTCATTATCTTTTAATAACCTATAAGGGAGAAGAATCTGAAAAAGAATATATATATATATATATATATATATATATACACACACATGTATGTATAACTGAATCACTTTGCTGTATGCCTGAAACATAAATCAACTATACTTCAATAAAAAAAAAAATTTTTTTAAAAAGGACTAATCGAAAGAACTTCATATGGGGTTCTATGGCGATTCCACTTGAAGAATTCTGAATAATGGGAACATTATTAAAATATATTACATTCTCCTTTATTTGAAGGAAACGACACTCATTTGTACATTACTGGGTTGGCTTGTTAAAATCATACTCTTTTCTTTATAGTCCTATCATATTAAAAAATTATAAAAATCAAGAACTACAAAGGGGGAAAAATAATAGTTTTTCCCAACTAGTTTTTTTTTCACCGTATAAATTATGCTAGAAACAACAACAAAATGTTAAAAATCAAGTGTGAATTTAAATCTTTAAAAACTTAAGTGACATTGATATTAATATGCCTATGTTATTCAGGTATTTCTTAGTGCCTCCCAGTAATTTGGTTTAATTCTGGAGACCCAAATAATAATTCCATCAGACCCCTTTCATTGTTTTCATTACCAGATATTTAGCAGTATTGGAAATTCCTCTCCAATCGGTTTCAACAATACAGTTGTTCTTTGTTATCCTTTGAGGGATTGCTTCAAGGACATCTCTCCCCCACATCTCCAGCCCCCAGGATACCAAAATTCGCTCAAATCTCTTATATAAAATGGTGTAGTATTTGCATATAACCTAAGCACATCTTCCCCTACACTTTAAATCATCTCCAGATTACTTATAGTACTTACTGTAAATACTATGTAAATAGTTGCCAGTGAGTACAAATTCAAGTTTTGCTTTTTGGAACTTTCTGGAAAAGTTTGTGAATATTTTCAATCCGTGGTTGGCTGAATCTGTGAATGCAGAACACATGAATATGGAGGGCCATCTATATTTGTGACAATACTTGATCTGTTTTGACAATTTATGCCTGAGGAAAGATGAAGCCTCAATTGACATTTCAGCTCTTCTCCCTCTCAAATTTGCCAACAAATAATGAATACACATGAGAAAGGTGTTTTACCAAATCACCAAATCACATGTACTTAGCAAGAGCTTAGCGTTAAATTCCACTTCCACTTGTAGCTGGTAGAGAATGGACATAAGTGTGAGGTAGTTCTCACATTGCCCTCCATTACTTCCCTGATCTGGTTGGTTGGTTTGGCTCTTAGATATGGGTTTGTCTGAACTCTTCTCAGTAGAGTTGTTAGATTTAGCATAAAAATATAGGATGCCCAGTTAAATTTGAATTGGATTTTTTGGGGGTATAATTATGCCCAAATATTGCACAGGACACACTTATACTAAAAATTATTTATCTGTACGTCAAACTTAATTGAGCATCCTGTATTTATCTGGCAACCCTCCTTCCCAGCACAGCCAAGTTGGAAGACATTGCCTAGTCCCATCATGCTGAAAAAGGTCATACGTATTGTGGGATCTTATGCAACCTGGGGAGGATCAAATGCTGGCACATGGAGACATCGTTGCATTGGTCTTTAAGGGGCTGTGGTCTTTCAGCAATTACTGAGACATGAGAGGTCATGCAGATGCTCAGCCTGAATATGAGAGTAAAGATTTAATACTATTTCTGAGTCATCATTTATAGGGTATTACAATGTGAAATTTATGTTCACCTGTTTACATCAGTGTATTTTGCTTGAGGTGTGTGCATGTGACATACCAGTGAAATGAAA
The DNA here is from genome assembly GCF_965194825.1 of Balaenoptera physalus. NCBI lineage: Eukaryota > Metazoa > Chordata > Mammalia > Artiodactyla > Balaenopteridae > Balaenoptera > Balaenoptera physalus. The sequence continues at coordinate 70,397,715 of NC_138894.1, read as the reverse complement.
TTGAACACTGGGTCATTTCTTTTGCTTATATGCACCCTTTATAGTCCAAGAAAATGGAAAAGAACAGTGCTTTCTCCCTTAAGAAGACCTCCTATCTTGGTTTTATTTTGCTACAAACTGGCTACCTTGTAAAAAGAAAATCCCACCAGAGAGATTATTCAAAGAGTATTTACCAGCCCCAGTTGATTAAAAATGGCATCAGTACAGTGGGTACTTAGAAGTTACTCCATCTTGTAATTAACTTTAGTCTTTCCTTAAGGGTTCTTTAATTCACCAGGCATTTTCTAGAATGGAATCAGTATGCCAGAGGCATTTACTGAAGATGCTTGGATCGGTGCCCACTTCACAGATTAGCAATCTCTTACTAGTCTCCTAGGGGTCCTCCTCCCCTCTCTTCTGATTATTCCTTTATAAATGAGTCATTTTATCGGGTAGCTCAGAAAGTCCGTGTCACATAAACTGACGGATACATCATCTGCTTTTCAGGACACCAGTGCTCCATCTGTATGCTCATTGTTGCTTGGTCAGGCATTCCTTGGCAGATTACTTTTTCATTTGGATAACATCACTGCCAGGTTGTTAATTGTATGAGTTTGTTTATTTCAGTGCTTTCAATTCTGAAGAATTGTTTACCTCATTCTGATTCAGCACATTTTAAAATTATTTGATTAAACCAAGCTTTTTATTTTTAACTCGGTGGCAGGATCTCACTTCTTGTTTGGTTCAGAGGGGCTAGTTTCCCTACTGTCTGTGCCCTCAGTGGTTTCTCTAAAGCAGTTTATGGTCCTACATCAAAACACGTCCTAAATTTTCTGCTACAGCAGGCTGCTGTTTACCAGTTTAATCAGAACCTTTATTCTTTGAACTCTTTACTGAGGGGCTAATATGCACACACAAAAAATACAGTTGTAATTGTCGATTTTTCTTTTCACAAAGAAAAAAAGTAAATGGATTTTCACAAAGTAAGCATTACCAGCATATCAGAAGTTCCCCACTCTCATGCCCCTTTAAGTCATTACCCCCCCACCAAGGGTAACTACTGTTCTTATTTTTAACAGCATAGATAAGTTTTGCCTAATTTTGAAGTTTATATAAATGGATGTACCTTTTGTGTCTAATATCTTCTCCTCAACATTGTATTTGTAAAATTAATCCCCATTGTTGCAGAAATTGTAGCTTATTCACTCTCATTGCTGTATAATATTGTGTTTTATGAGTATATCACAATTTATGCATTCAAAAGTTGATAGGCATTTGGATGGTGATGCTGTGAAAATTATTTTGCATGTCTTTGGATGAATTTCACACGTTTCTTTTGGTACATACCTAAGAGAGAAATTTTTGAATTCTAATTTAATTTTATAACTAACTCACGCATAGCATATGTCCTTGAATTTCTTTCCTGCATCACACTCTGCCAACCTAGTACGTCTTGTCCTCCACATTTCTGTTTGTTTTAACTTGCCTCTTCTTAATGACTTAGCACAAACATGATTTAACCAAAATTTCATTTATAGTTCTAATACAACCTTAATTTCTCAAGGATTTAAGGTCATTGTCCCCAGTTTTACCAGCTTATGCTCCAGCTCAGGTTTCCTGTGGTATCATTCCCCACATGATTTTTTCTAGCAGTCCCACAGGGATTTCTTGTATGTGCTTACTTTTCTAGATGCTGTTTATTCCCTGGTATTCACTGGGGCTCCCTGATGATACACTAGTGGAGAAATCCTAAGTAGTTCTACTCTATCAGATAGTTTCCCTTTTTGTTTCAGAAGCAACAGCATTGAGTAAGAAAAGTGGTTTATGTATGTGTTTATTTTTCTTTTGTTTCTTTCTTAGTTTTATATGTGTCTATATAAGCTCAGCATCAGACCCAGATAAGAGTCCAGAAGAGATGGGTTTATTGACAAATCCAAGTAAGTGAATATAAATGCGATTATATACTCAGAGTTTATTTTTCTATCCAGTCCAAGGATTAAGTCAAGTTTTTATTGTCTGGTTTCTTAATCCCCTGAGGAAAAACAATTTCCCATTTATGCAAGTTAACTTTGGGTGACTTTAACCATCAGTTCTTCATGCATAGTCAAGGCTGTCAGACTCTCCCTTAGCTTCACATAGAGACCCCACACAAATATTCAGTCTTAACCTTTATATTATCCCAAATGTCATGGTTGATTTCACCAGAATCCTTGTTGGGCTTAAGGTTATGCTACTTTCCAGTTTGGGGTAGACAGATGTAATGAATATGGAAACATGAAGTACTTAAATCCTTATTTCTCTTTTATAGAAGAGAAAAATACTTATGTGAATGAAAAATTTCCAGATATACAAAATATTCATATGTAAAATCAAAACTGCAGCATTAGTTTTGCAAGAAGTATGCACTTTATCTAATTTATTGAATCTCTTTAGTTCTCAGCACCTGTAGCTCCTTTAGCATCCCTACTTCTTTCCTCTCCCAGATGCAGCCCCACTTTCCATCATATACTCCTGTGTGTCCACACTCAGCTCCCTTGCCTGGCAAATACTGATGTAGTTAAGTCCAGTTTTCAGCTCTTCCCCAGTTAACCCCTTAACTGCTTGTCAGAGAGCAACACAAAGCCATGCTGACTGGTCTCACCTTAAATTTATGGCCATGATCCTTACGTGGGCTCTTACCCTGACCAGCAACTCTACTACCTTTCCCTATTTAATGTTTCTCCCTCTATCTATTTCATACTTTATTCTCTGTCTTCAAATTCCATCATCCCATTCACCTATTCTCACTTCCAGCTGATGACCTTGAATTTTCTTTCATTAAGAATGTGGCAGCATTCAGACAAGTGCTCCTTCATTTCTCCGCACTCTCTCCATCCCTCTGTGTCTGTATCCATGCATTCAGTTTTCCCCCTTTCACCATGAATGAGCACTTCTACTCCTGTCTAAGGCCAGTCTCTCCATTTGTGACCTGGTACGCATCCCATTTTTCTTACTGAAAGTTGTTGCTCCTGCGATTTCTCTTCTCTGCTGCGGCATCCGCTCTTCCCTCCTGCCAGCAGCAGCAATCTGTAGACCCTACTGGGAGAGTTGTCTGCACTCACTGTCTTCCCTTCCTCAACTTATTTTTCATGAAACCACTCTACTCAGGTGCTTGTCCACGCACAACACTGAAACCCATTTGTCAAGGTCACCAATGATTTTATCATTGTTAATATTGGTGGTCAGTTATCAGTCTTCATCTTCCTTAGCCTCTAAGATGTTTTTGACATAATGAAACCATCACAAAACTTTTCGCTTGGCTTCAGGACCCCGCACCCTCTTAATTTTCCTCTGATCTCACTGTCTACTTGTTCTCAGTCTCTTTTGTGCTAGCATCCTCATTTTTCTGACCTATGTACATATTGCCTTACCTTTAATTATCTGTAATCCCTCATTAGATGATCTCATCCAGGTCTGTGTCTAGCTAAAGTACAATTCAGTTCTCACGATTCCCCAGATTCTCTCTTCAGCCCAGGTTTGACCCCAAACTTCAGATTTGTGCAGTGGTAGCTCCTTTTGGCTCAGACTTCACATATCACAACCGATCTCTTGACCCCTGTGTCCTCAGCGTGCTTCTTTCTCAGTGTTCCTTATTTCAGCAAATTTCATCACTTCTGACCCTGACACTCATAACAAAATTTGCCTTTATCCTTGCTTCCTCTCTTTTTCTTGTAACCCATAGCAAAAATATCATATATGCCACCTTCAAAATAGATCCAGAATCAGAACAATTCGGACAAATTCTACTGCTACACCATTGCCCAAAGTGTTGTTCTTTCTTGCCTAGACTTCTACTATTGCTTCTAAAGTAGTCTCCCTGTGGCTTCCCCAAGCCTTCTTCAGTTTATTCCCCACATGTCAGCCTTTGAAATATAAAACTTGATCTGTAACTTCCTTGCTCAGAATTATTCAGTGGCTTTTCATGACCCTTATAATAAACTTCATGGTCCTTGCCTTGGGCTAAAATACCCTGCAAGACCACGATGGCCTCATCCCCTGGCTCTCTGTCCTTTGCTCACACACCTGTCTGCAGCAATAAGGGCTTTCTTACTACTTCTTGAATAGGTTAAGGAAGTTCCTATCCTAGGGCATTTGCACCTTGTAACACTCAATCTAGAAGTATCTAGAAGTTGTTTCCTCACTTACTGAGATTTCAGTCTAAAAATCTCTTCCTCAGAAAAGAAAATAATTTTCTTATCAACGTATACCTAAAATAGCTGCCCTTGTTGATCCGCACCCCCTTACTCTGGCTATTCTTCATCCCCAAACACGTATGTATTTGTGGGGCTTTGTTTTACCTTGTTTATCTTAGCCACTAGATTATAAAATCCATATAGACAGGGACTCTATTTTGTTCACCAGTCTATCTCTAGTACATATAACAGCATCTGATGTGTGGTAGCTGTTAGTAAATATTTCATTTATTAAATACATGAATTGGGATAAAAGAAATAATCATTCACCTGGGAATGTTCATAAGTGAATCCTGTTTTTAACAAAGACAATTCTCCCCTACCCTCCACCTTGGAAAGAGGAAGGATTTTCTTCTTACTGAAATCAGTTTAAGCATATACTTTAAAAAGAGATGGACGGGTAAGGGAGAGCAATTCAGAGAGAATCTGGGTGTTGGAGGGGTATTGGAGATGGAAGAGTGGACAGTACAATAGCTGCTGTGGGCTTTGACTTAGCTTGTAATTGGCCTCTCTGCATCTTCTTTGACTGACCCTCCTTCAGTTTCCTCTCCACTATTGATAGGGATTCATAGAAGCAGGCGGGTGGGATTAGTATGGCTCTGAACTATCACTTTAGGATTTTTCATAAAAATTGAAAAGATTTGTACTATTTTGAAATTACTTATGCTATTAGCTCTTTATTTTTCTGTTTTACTATTATTTTATATAAAAGACAAATGTAACATATGTCAAGAGAGAAATTTTAAACAGTGCTATTGAAACAAACACCTGTGAACTCACTACTCTTCTTAAGAACTAGAACATTTGATTGATATACTTGAGCCTCGTTGTATGCTCTGCCTTGCTTATGTCACCTTCCACGCACATACACCTTGCAGGAAACCACTTCCTTGAATCATTTAATCATTTAACTAATCATTCCCTTTGTTTCTTTATTGTTTTACCACATATTGATGAATCTCAAAAAATATAAGTTTAGTTACTTTAAACAAACATCTTATAATTTGCATTTTTCATGAAAATTGGTAGCAGGAGTGGACTGCTCATGAGAATTTTTTTTTTCTAATTTATACATTTATGTTCCCTTTTCTGACTTCCATCTTTCAAGGGCATTGGCTTTACCTCCCATCTCCTTGATGCCTGTCAAACCGCAAGTTTTGAGGCCCTAGGAATCAGCATACGCAACTGAGCAAATACAGGTTCAAGGCCAACTTACCTCTCTGGATTCAAGCTTTGTAGTCATTTCTGAGTCCAAAGGTTTTACCTATTTCCTTCCAGTGCAGACAGTAACATAAAATATTTCATATGTGCATTTGACACATTATTTTAGGTGCTCTCTATTGGCTTGTCCACCTCTATGGGAGGTTAACCTATCTTATTTCTCTCTTTAATTGTAACACCACTCTGAGGCCGAACTGTGGAAATTAGTCTTTATGAGCCTACACGTTATGATAGATTTAAATGGAAGACTTATCTTAGTTAAACAATGATTAGAGATAATGTAAATGTCTAACGGATTCCACGAGTTTGAAACCCAGATATTTTACTGGGGCAAAAGCAAGTGTGCCTTTTTCCTATATTAATTAACCTTAGTGAACGCTCACCAATACTTACTATGTTCTAAACACCTTTCTAAGTATATTACTTGAATTCATTCACTGAACCCTCACAGAAACATTACGAAGCAGGTGTGAGTTTTATCACATTTTATAGATCATGACACTGAGGCACAGAGGGCTTAAGTACCATACCTAAGTCCACACAATTAAGTAAGTGGAAGAGCTGGAATCTAAGAGATTGGGAGAGAAAAGCAGTTGAATATGATTGTTCATAGAGAGCATAAAAGAAGAGAGAGACATTAGAGAACAAAAGGGAGATCCTGAAAATACCAGCCCTTGCAAACTCCTGGTGGGAAAGAAAGATCATTGTTTCCTTACTCTACTTTGATCTCTCATAAGTGTCCAACTATTTGTGCACATTTTTGGTCACATAACTGACTTCCTTTCGTGTTGGCAGATAAGCCAAATCAGAAAAAAAATAAGAACCAGGTGTCCTATCAGCGATGTTGGGTCACTTGGAATTCTAGGGTATAAATACAGCCAAAGCCCTTTAAAGACTTGGCGGGGTGGGGAGGAGGTGGGAATGGATGAATGTAGTACCATAAGCTAAGGCCAATGCAGGCTTGTGAATCTGGGCAAGGGCTGAGGAGTTAATAAGTGCTAAGTTGGCTGGTTTAACATATGTACAAAAGAGAAAGAATTGGTAGAGGTACATGAACACAGATTGAAATAGGAAAGAGGCACATACAGAAAAAAAAATGGGCATCAGAGGTATTATCAAGGAAATATGTCAGAACCTTAGAAATGGTAGGCCAGCAGGAGGTAAGATGCAAGAACGGATGATGAATGGGATGCTAATCCAAGAAGGTAGGAACATAACAACTGGATGATCAAGAACATAGCTAGTCTGACTTGACACTAAACTGGATAAATACTTCACTAATGCTCTTAATATTCCCTGCTTCCCAACTAGAATTTTTCAGTACGTAGGGTAGAGGTTGAATATAAAAGGAGTTGGTTTAGTGGCCACATCTGCCAGGTTTAAAAGGAGTAAGGGGCAAGGAACCAGGTGGACCATTAGTCAGCATAATATGTCATTAGAGCCATTCTTAGTTCTATTGCCTCTGTCACTTAAGTTAACAAATACATCATTAAAAGGGTCACCTTTCAGCCTGGAAATGGCAGATTATTACCTTCCTGATCCCACCTCCCTGCTCTGTGATCTCTCACTTGTTTCTAAAAATCTAGTGCTGTTAGCAAAGGTAGATATAAAATTCCTTTTTTTTTTTTTTTTTTTTTTGTCTCTGACCTAGACTGTGGCTCAAGATCCTATTTAAAATAAGAGTGTTCAAAATTATAATTAATTTTTTTTATCTTGCCAAACAAAATTATGGGAATGCTCCATTTAGAATAAGTTAATTTGAATAGTAACAGGTTCTATTACTATTTTATATGCCAAATATTTGAGAAAAAATCAATACTGACCTAAATGAGCCTTTTACAATGTACACTATTCATATTTTTTTTTTTGTTTTAATGAAGTATGAGAAATTTGAATCTGAAGACCTTATTATTATTTACAAGAAGTATATATAGTCACTGGAGAAGAATAAAGGGAAAAGCAATTTCAAGTAAACAAAAGATTAGATTAAAGGAAGCTAATAGAATCTCAGCAGGAAATGAATCTCATTGATGCCTACCTCATTGAACTGAGTTTGCAAGTTCATTACCCCTTCTTACTGTGTGTGTGTGCATGTGTGTGCTGGCCTGTGTGTGTGTGTGCACATGTGGGTATCCATGGCACATGTAAACAACATAGTAAAAGAGTGATAAATAAACAGCAGAATCATGGTAAAATTCTAGAGCTGTAGTGTTTATTAGACATTATATAGTCCTCTGAGTGTCTCATTTTGAGGACAATGTAACCCAGAAAGGTTAAATGACATGCCTAAAATAAAACAATTTGGAAGTGGCAAAAGGAACCAATTTTGGCAAAACTAAAAAAGTTTCAAGGAAGAAACAAATAGAAATTAAAGAGATTAGGTGATGGTTTAATAGGCTCGTTGGGGGGAAATGCTGTTGTTACCAATTCCTTTTCTTTGACTTTAGCTATTGTGTGCCAAATTTTTGAAAAAGATTAAAAATCAATAAAATAAAAATTAATGAAGTGAAACTTGTGGCACGCTTAGGGGTCTAATACTTCTGTTTTTTATACAAAGGGTCAGCTATCAAATAGTTAATATTAGGCACAATTTTTTGTCCAGAAAGTGTGAAAATGGTTTAAGACATTTATGACAAAACCTTAAAGATACTGCTAAAATCATAGTGGTTTAAAGAAAAGTCAATAAATTTGTTCATCAATTCCAAGTGCCACTTACCACCCAGTGTTCGCAAACATAATTGGACACACAGAATGTATAGGGTTGGCCAAAAGGTTCATTCCTTTTTTTTTGTAAGATGGCTTTAGTAGTGCTTAGTTGTCTTTAACTTCATTCAAAACAATTTTGTTAGATTGTATTGTGACAGCTGTCATATCAGCATGCATTTAAAAAAAATCAAAATTGGTGAATTTTTATGTAGCCATTCTAATATTGAAGATGGAAGAAAAAAAGGAACATTTTCAGCATATTATGCTTTATTATTTCAAGAAAGTAAAAACGCAACTGAAACGTAAAAAAGATTTGTGTGGTTTATGGAGAAGGTGCTGTGACTGATTGAACATGTCAAAAGTGGTTTGCGAACTTTTGTGCTGGAGATTTCTCACTGGACGGTGCTCCATGGTCAGGTAGACCAGTTGAAGTTGATAGCGATCAAATAGAGACATTAACTGAGAAGAACAATCAACGTTATAACACTTGGGAGATAGCCGACATACTCAAAATATCCAAATCAAGCGTTGAAAATCATTTGCCCAGCTTGGTTATGTTAATCGCTTTGAGGTTTGGGTTCCACATAAGTTAAGCAAAAAAACCCTTCTTGACCATATTTCCACATGTGATTCTCTACTCAAATGTAACAAAAACACCCATTTTTAAAACAAATTGTGACAGGCAATGAAAAGTGGCTACTGTACAATAATGTGGAATGGAAGAGATTGTGGGGCAAGTGAAATGAACCACCACCAACCACACCAAAGGCCGGTCTTCATCCAAAGAAGGTGATGTCGTGTATATTGTGGGATTGGAAGGGAGTCCTCTATTATGAACTCCTTCTGGAAAACCAAACGATTAATTCCAGCAAGTACTGCACCCAATTAGACCAACTGAAAGCAGCACTCGACAGAAAGCATCCAGAATTAGTCAACAGAAAATGCATAATCTTCCATCAGGATAATGCAAGACCACATGTTTCTTTGATGACCAGGCAAAAACTGTTACAGCTTGGCTGGGAAGTTCTGATTCATCCGCCTTATTCATCAGACATTGTACCTTCAGATTTCCATTTATTTCGGTGTTTATAGAATTCTCTTAATGCAAAAAATTTCAATTCCCTGGAAGACTGTAAAAGGCACCTGGAAGAGTTCTTTACTCAAAAAGATAAAAGCTTTGGGAAGGTGGAATTATGAAGTTGCCTGAAAAATGACAGAAGGTAGTGGAACAAAAGGGTATAAAGTTCTTGGTGAAAATGAAAAATGTGTCTTTTATTTTGACTTAAAAACCAAAGGAAATTTTTGGCCAACCCAATAGTTTCTTGACTAACACAGAGCTTACTGAAAGAGTAGTCTTTCAACAATTTATAACTAATGTTAAAGTTTTGGTAATACAGAACTGGAAAATTAGCAAGTGAGAAAAAGAGAATCTAAGAGTATAAACTGCACAGAGGGACACACGTAAAGGCTAAAGAAATGCTGAGAATAAATATTTAGCTACAGGAGTAACTGAACATCAGAGGAGGATGAGAAGACAGCAGACCTATTTTTACACAAGAGAGTCCCATCTCATCCTTCATACTTAGAGTAACCTACCATGGCAAGGAGTGAACAGCTCAGAGCAGCTTTTCTTTCCAGAGACGGAGTTTGATAGGCATCAATCTGGCCTTTTAATTTGGTAGGCTCTCAGCCTAAGAGAATCAAAATGCGAAATTCTGGGTGGAAAAAAATATATATCAAGGTTATTAAAATATTTGAGCTTTCAAGCTGCAGATTATCATTTCTAATTAAATTTATTCTTCTACAACCCATTTTTACAAAGAAATAACTAAGAACACACTCGGGCCAGTCTTCACACCATATATGTGTGAAAATCTTGATTCATTTAGCAAAACATTAACTGAGCATACTACTATTTGCGTGCAATTTCCTGGATAATGGTGGCATAAAGATGGAAATCGTCTGATTCCTGTCCTCAAGGAACTTATTTTCTGAGAGCAGAGAAGACATGTACATAAATAATTGAAAAGCAAAGTCAAAGCCATGGATATCACGTGTGAGTAACAGACACATGCTCTTGTAGGTCATTCATTCAGCCATTCAACAGATATTTATTGCACACTTTTTATAAGGCAGGCACCTAGGGGACACAGTGGAGAAAAACCTCTGTCTTCATGGAATATGTGTCATACTGAGGAAACACAGATAGTAAACAAATACCATACATTAAGTTGTGGTAAATCCTTCAGAATAAAATAAAGCAGTGAGGAAGAATGGGGGTGCCGACAAGAATGGGGTTGGTATAGGTGAGATTTGCCATTTTAAGGATGGTGGTCTGATGAGAGAGAGACAGAGAGGGAGCGAGAAAGAAACAGATAAAGACAGACAGCGAGAAAAGAGAGAGGCACTCAGAGAAGACACTTATACTTGCTGGATATGGAGGTTGTCAAACTCAGATTCAAGATACATTGAGGGGCCAGGTGAACCCTGTGTTAAACCTTGCCCTTGCCTAAATGCCTTCACACACATACATATGTACATACGTATAGACATACATACAAAATAGAAAAGTAAAATATAAATATAGAATATTTAGAATAGAAAATATTTAGTGGGTTGATGAAATAGAACGTGAAGGTCTTCCTTCCGCTGCAGCCCCACCACGAGGACAGGACTATTACTGTTTTGTAGCACCAGAAAGCCTTGATGAGAGTATTTTAACCTAAAGAGTACTTTATATCTTGCTTCCTCTGCTCTGTTATTTTGGGGAAAGTGTGGAACTAGTTCATGTCTAGTCACATGTTAGACTGCCTGAGGGGACACTTTTACTGTAGAGAAACTTCTTTCAATAACATGAAACATATGATAATAATCTTTAGGTCAAGTGGAAGCAAGTCTTGGACAAGAAACAATACTGCATTTTTAGCCCTTTGGCTCCGAACAGCAGCAAAAGCACACGACACATTCTTCTTCTGTTATTTTGCTTTTGGTTTCTTTTGGTGATCTGTATCTGTGTCCTTTTTCTTTTTCTCTCTGACATGAAAGATTTCATGCTGTAGTCTACACATTCAGGGCGAGAACCGTGTGGTGATTGCCAGCTACAATAGCAGAGCAGTTCAGGGAATTGAGAATGTTTTACTGAGGAATAAAGTCATGTAGACTGGCCCAGAAAGTGGCCTGAGCAGAAGCAAGAGACCTACCTTCGGGGGCATCCATCTAGAGCAGAGATCAGGAAACTCCTTCTCTAAAAGGCCAGAGAGTAAATATTTTAAGCATTGCAAGCCGTGTGATCTTGTTCCTAACTATGAAACTCTGCCATTGCAGCATTACAGCATTTAGAGACAATGCATAAATAAATATGGCTGTATTCCAATAAAGCTTTATTTTTAAAAACAGATGGTGGGCTGGATTGGGCCTGTGAGCAGTGGTTTCCTGACCCCTGATCTAGAGAACCCTTGGCTTCTGTCCTAGTCCTGGCCATCAGTGTGTCTTACAACAGGTCCCTATCTAGTCCCCCTGTCTCTGGTTGACCTCTCACCATTCTGTCCTCCACACAGCTGCCAGAGAGATTTTTCTAAAACTCGCATGAGATCATGTCATTTATCTGATTCACTTCCTTAGTTCTTATATCATATTGTGCATATCTGTCACTTGGCCATGCCTGCTGACTCACAGTCTGTTTCAGTCCGGTTCATCTGCTGTCCTGCTCAGACGAGGCTCCAAATCACACCTACTGTTGAAAACTGACTCTACTACAGTGTCTTCGGGGCCTCGCTTTCCCCAGCTACATCTCAAATGTGGCCAAAACATAAGTGCTATCCCTCCCCATCAACACTGAGGCCTCTTGGGCAGAGAAGAATGAAACCTCCTTCATATCAATCAGGAACTTCTTTTACAGGGGTAGATCTAGTGAGGCAAGATCTCAGAGGTTTTAGGTCTTCCAAGATATTATTTATTCTGACCCACAGTTTCACTGAGATTTTCATGGTGCTTCTCCTAAATCCTAGACCTTGAACAGTTTTATTTCCCTACCCTTATCAACTGCCTGGTCTTTTATCTTAAGGCTGCAACATTTGCTAAACCCACTATTACATCTCGCTCATTCACATGCATAAAGCATGCATTTAAAAAAAAAATACATCTTTTAAAACCTGCATTTGATCAGTACTCTAGTTACCGTCCTCCCAATCTTGCGTTAAGATTTCAGAAAGTTTTAAATTCTCAAATAATGGGTTTGCTACACTCCTAATTACTTACATGGGTTAATATGTTTACTTCACAGGAATTCTTTAAAAGTAAGTACCATTATAATCTCTGTTTTTTAGATAAGGAAGCTAATGAGACAAGGGCTGAAGTACCTTGTTTATGGTATTCACTGAGGAATTGGAGTCCTTTGTCTTGACCATTTCATGATATCATTTACTTGGCTCAATCTCGTATTCCAGTCAAAGCTATTCCAACTTGCTTTCTCTCTAGAGATGAAGCACTGAAGCACTCTTAAAACTTCTTTATAGAGATATGTATCTCCACATACTGTTGTCCAATGAACATATATTATGCATCCATTCCATAACTGTTAGCTGGATCTTAAATGCATTTTAAAATAGTCACAAGGGATTTGAAAGAATTTTACAAACCCTAAAGATCTATATAAATGTTAGAGAAAAGTATTATCTTTCAAAGATATGTATGTTTTATGGAATAACACACTATATATATTATGTATGTATAGTACATATCATACTAAAGAAAAGAAAAATTTAATTATTGGACTATGAACAAGAAAAGGACGTGGTACGCATAATCATTTGTTCAACATAATTTCCTCATTGCTCTGGAGTTTTAGCAGGAAACTTGGCTTTTTCATGCATAGCAGTAATGATTTTCTGTCTACACCTCCATACGTAAATGGACAGTTAATCACTGTGTTTTCTGATGTTGGCCCTTGTCTTTCTCAGAAGATATTGCTATATTGCAAAGGCTTGGCTATCAGCCTCTCAGCACCCTCCAAAAGGAGGATAAACTCAAAAAAGGAATCCTTGATGACATAATTTTGTCTAAGTAATGATAGTGGCTTACATTTATAAAACCTCTGCATCCCCCCACAAAGCATTTACATTTCCATTGTTTTATTTGATGCTCACAATGGTGCTGTGAGGAGCATAGTGGCAATTTTATTGTCCACATTTACCCAGGAGGAAACTGATGTTCAAAAGGGTTAGGTCACTGGCCTGTGCATACAGATAAGGATTTCCTTTATCAATGTACCCAAGTGTTCTGACTTACAGTCTGTGAAAATGCTCAATCACAGTCTGGACTGTCTTTGCTTCTGGAAAAACACAGCCTACCCATACCCTTCAGGGACTTACATATACTTTTCCCAATACATTTGTAGATGTGTTGCTGAATCTGCTTTCCTCATCCCCTTACCTCATTTCACACACAGTTCACCCACTCAGTGGCCGATACTTACCCACTTGCTGTGCTCCTGATTCTAAGCTTCTAGGTTTCCAGTTTTTAAGCCTATTTGAATACGTCCTGCTAAGCTCTCCTTATTTCTAAATCTTAGTTCTTCCCATATGGAACACTGATTCCAGATGTAAATTTCTTGGTAACCATCCCTTCATTTATCAATTGTCGGGAATCATCCCCCTTGCGCTTATCTTTTTTCTCCTCTCAGAGGTAGTCCATATGGGTACATTCTGACACTACAACTAGGCATGGACAACAGTCTGCCCCATATAATGAGTATGAAAACATTGCTCAAGGATAGCTAGGTGATGTTAACTTACACATTTATTTTATTTTGTACAGCATGGATTTTAAGTGTCAAATATCTAAATCATTTTTTTCTAGCCAGAGGTTAATCCAAGCTCTAATACCCTGGGGGCACATGGCTGACATTAGAAGCCTCATAAAACATTAAGGAAATGCCATATGAGAGGATACAGAGCCAAGAATATGATGGCATCAAAGGTTAGGAGGATAAATACTCAAATTAGGGAACTAATAGCAGAACCAGAAGTCAGAGAAAGTGCGAGTTAAGAGGACAGCTCAGTACAGCAAGTCCATAATGGGAAGTCAAAGGTATGGGGAGAGATCTTTTAGGAAATTGCCAGAAATGGACCTTGCTAAAGGCAGCTGGTTTTGCATTGAAAAGGGACTGAAGACCAGATGAGAGCTAATGAGCATCACATCTCCACGTTATACAGTGTCGCACATTATACCTTATAGAAACCACAGTCTTGGGGCTATCCAAGATTATTAATTAATAATAAAGGAGAAATTACGTGAATGGAAATATAGTAAAACATGTCATCTCAAAACATGAGCCTGGCAAATTAAAAATAGAATCCCAGCTTTGATGTTTACACAAGAGTAAATCAATACATGTTAGATTTAAAGTACAAAATAGTTTACTCTCTGGAAATAAAAACACACACTATTTCTTAATATCATAAGTCAACTTTTTTCCTATTAGGAAATGTTTGTTTAGTTCACAAAAATATGTATTTTGAGTCATGTACCATATTCTCAATGTTTCCATCAATTTAAAATGTGTTGCTAGTAATGCATGTAAATGCCTTAAACATGAAAACCAAATGACACAGTGATATACAGCTGTGCCTACATTGTATACATCTTTTATGACATGTTTCACTTGCTTTAACTCTCTATGGCTGTAAACATCAAGGAAGACTCTTTACTATTTCAACTGAACACAAACTAAAAGCAGATAAACTATTTTTTTAAAAACTGTCACCTATAATATTGTGCCAATACATTATAATAGGAATTACACATATTACATGTTCAGGCATTCATTATAGAGTGTTTACACCAATGGCTAAAAATATATATATGAGCTATATTACATTATATCTATTTAATTTATGTCCTTTTTTATTTTATGTATTGGTTATAAGAAATCATTCTTGCCTGACAACAATTACTTTTTCATGTCAGATTTCAGAAAAGCCAAGGTATCCAAAGAAGTGACCCATTATATTATGAATGGAATACCAAAAATCGCCTACACTTTGCCTAGACCATGAATATTTACTAGGGTTAGAACTGTAACTGGATCTACTTCAAAATTCTCTTAATTGTAACAAAAAGTCAAACCGACAAATAAAAAGCATAGCAATTGCTTCTACAGATAATAAGTGTTTTAAGGGGAATGGAGAAGAAGTTTTCAGGCCATGAATATCCTAGCCTCTCTGTCTCAGATTGACTGAGAACAGTCCAGTATAAAGAGTAGCTGAAAATAAAATGTTAGCTAAGGCTTCTAAAGGCAACTGTGGAGCACACAATGGCATTAGTGAGTAGAGGTAGCGATGCCAAACAAAGGTTGCATTAAAAGGTCTGTTCTGTAGAAAGCTATTTTTAGTAATGAATTCTTGAGAAAATACCCTCACATAGAATGTTTAGACTGTTTAATAGTTTTGTTGTTGTAGTTGTTGGAAATATTGCTTATTTTAGATTCATTTTACTAACGACTAGTTATTAAGCCACATGTCATAAATAAACGTAATTGGGTTAAGATACTTAACAGTTGGGTTTGCATTCATGGCCAAAATATGCTCTGGAAAAAAAAAAAAAAGCCGAGGTAGTATGAACCACAGTTACTGAAATACACAACTCTCCCTGATTCTGAAACCCTGTTTTAGAGGTCATAGGGATTGGTCCTGATGTTTAGTGTGTTCTGCATGACAGCAAGAAGGTCTGGGAATATGCCAAAAACATTATAGCCTATATCCTAGAAGTTTGTATAAATAGAAAATTTATCTTAAGTTTCTAACTCATTTTAAAAATAACACATCAAAAATTCAGATTACTCAGGCTATGCTGGGAACTATTTGGATGATTTCTGATATTCAGGAAAGGATATGGGTTGTTATCTCACCAGGGAAAGCACCATTGAATTTATAAAGGCAGAATAATGGTGATGATATATGTATTTACAAAAGAAGAGACAGTATTCTACAGCACTCAGTAAGGGGTGATGTTTACCCTGCTTACGAATCTGGCCACAAAGGTCTTTACTATGCATTTTATTGGTTTCCACCCCTATGTTGTCCCTTGTTGTCATTTCACTTCCCTGGAGCCAAAGAAACAGAAACATATGCATTTTCTTTTTGATCAGGCTTATAGTTCTGAACAGCTTCTACTGCTAACATGACTGACAGTGTATTCTAATAGGAATTCTTTCACTTCTGGTCCATTGTTTTTTTTTCTCATTTCAGAATTCAGACTGGGGTCTCTGGTCCAGTGCCTTACATTCTTTTCTCAGCTAAAACCTTGGTTTCCTACACAGACCACAGTTTAAGTGGTTCCTCCAATGGCTGTGCTGTTTCAGATGAACAACCAGCCTGCTCTTCTCACCACCGTTTACATAAATATCCAGCTTGGGTATTTTCCTTGACCCTAAGAATGGGAACCAGACAAGTGGGGTCCATAATGTCTAAATGTCTTTGTTAATTTATACATGGGAGTATTAATTTAGCCATGCTTTTCAAAGGTAAAACAACACCCAGAATATTAATTAAGTACCTGCAATATGCCAGGTATATAGAAAGCTTTATCTTAATTAATATAATCACATTCATGAGAGAGTGATATTACCATGTCCATATTTATAGCTGAGGAAACCAACTCTTAGGTGAAAAAGGTTAAATAACTCAACTGAGATTGCCTACTTATAAATGGTAGAGCCAGAAAAAATTGTCTGTCTCATCCAACACCATGATGTTTAACTTCAGAGTGATTATCTGAAAATTGAGTGAATTTATACAAGTAAATGAACTATGAACATTTTATCAATGGTAAACACACATACACGCACATGCACACACACACACACACACACACACACACACACACATGCAGTCATGGAGAGAGGAATATATACTTACCACTCTAATAGGCATCTAGTGGTAAGTCTGACCCTTAACTAGGAGGAACTAGAATGGTGAGAATCTGGATTTGATCCAAATACTCTTCTGCTCTGTGTCTCTATTCTCTAAAGTATCATGATTTGCCACATGATTTCATGGTGGCTCAGTTGCTTCATTAAAATAGACTCTAGAGCATAGTAGTTAGCAGTATATATCTAGGGTCTTATGGACCTGCAGTTCGTGAGCTACATGACTTTGGGCAAGTGATTTGGTATCTTTGTTTCATCACCCTTATTTGTAAGATGAAAAAAGTAACAGCTATTTCGTAAACTTACTGTGAGGATTAAGTGAAGTATTATTTACAAGCTTTTACTTTCTGGCTTACAGGGAGCACTCAATATATGTGTGTTAGCATGGTACTATTTGTTGTTACTATTATTTATTTGTAGTAGGACAGAAGGTGTCATTCTCTTTGTTAGCTGCTCAAAGATGAGTTTTCTTGGCAAATGTTTAATCCATTTAACTTTTCTTGCTTTAGATATTTCTCTTTCCGTTTGTTTAATATTTAATCCATTTAACTTTTCTTAAAAAGTTAGATATGCTTTAGATATTTCTCTTTCTGTTTGTTGTTTTACAAGTGCACCAGCATACCAAAGGCATGGCTTTCCTCCAGTGCACATGTACTCTAAAAATACCTTCTAGAAAGTATTTGATGCTAAAATATTCCTATGATTGCCCAAGATAATTTCTGCAATTGTAGAAAGTTTATAAATTATTTTGGCATAGATAAAATGAAGAATGACTTTTGGGCTGTGTGCTATTCAGATATTTTATAATAGCACACTCTTACTTAAAAACTTCTCTGACGGCAGTTACTCGCTGCCTATCGTGTTCCATAAATCTAGTCTCTGATACCTGAGAGTTGAAATTTTGTAATTTGGCCACCCTGTCCATACTCACAGGTGAGTTATATATTCACAATGAATCAACTAAAAGAGATGATTTCACCTAAGCCCCTCATTAATTTAAAACAAGAGGAAACAGGGAACTCTGCTTCTGGCAATGGTGGAGTAGGAGGTTTTGGACCAAATCTTCCATTGATAACGACTAGAATACCTGGATTTAATGTAAACAAGCTGTTTGAGGGAATCATAGAGCTACCAAGGTAGCAAGAATGTGTCTGGATAATATCTGAAAGAGAAGAGATGCTCAGAGAAGTAAACCAAATATTTTGTACCACTCTTTTTCTTGAGCTGACTATGGGTGGTTAAACCTGAAGAACTAAACAGAACTTTCTGTATATTTACAGGAATAAGGCAATAAATATTAAAGTTCAGGACTCCTAAGGAAGAGGGGCACTGTTAAGGGTAATGCAGATATAGGTCATCCCTCACAAGGACTGAAACTTAGTTTTGAATCATATCAGTACCTGAATTGAGATGATTTTCTCTAATCTAGCTGTGTATCAGAGATAAAAGTAAATTCTTCCTATAGAAGATAATGTTGAGAGCTCCAACTTACCACTATAACAATAACTTTTACTAAGTAAACACTTAGTAAAAAAGAATCAGGCATACAATTGAAGACCAGACTGGACCTAAACTGAAAAGTTTTGTAAAAGACAATAGAAACTGACTCATAGGAAGCCAGATAATGGAGTTATTATTATCATCTTTAAGATGTTACATGGTTAATATACTCAAATAATTGCAAAAATAAGAATGGGAATTAGAATTTCATCACATAACTAAGAACTATTAAAAATCAAATAATCACCTTAAATTTATACCATATTATATGTCAATTTTATCTCAATAAAGCTTGGGAAAATCAAATAAAAATGAAGAACTCAATCAAATAAAAATGAAGAACTCAATCAAATAAAAATGAAAATCAAATAAAAAAAATCATTATGAAAATGATTTTCATAAAAATGAAAATCAAATAATATAATATCTGAAAGAAACAACTAATGGATAGGATTGACATCATATTACACATATCCGAAGTGCTAATTAGTGTACCATAAGATGTGTTAGAAATGTAAATGTCAAAAAACATGACTAGAAAAAAAACAGAAAGAAAGAATAAACAGGAGCAAGAGTTTTTTTAAAAAAATGATATTTGGAATATAATGGAAATATCCAGCATATGATGAAAAAGTGAAAGAGAGTGGACCTGAAGCAAAATTGAAGAGTTACCAACGTATTCCAAAACAGCAAGATTGTAAAACAGCAACAGCAATCCTAGATATAATCATAGTAAAGCTGCTGAAATAAAAGAGAATATCTCAAAAGCAATCAGAAGAAAAGACATTATCTTCAAAGGAGCAAAAATAAGTCTAACAACTGACTTCTCAACAGAGACAATGGATGCCAGAGAAAAAGACAAAATGAAATTTGAAAGGATGGCAAGATAATACTGTAAAAGAAAAATTCTGTATCAAGAAAAATTATCCTTCCCAAAATGCTGGTTGGAATAAAGATAGTTTTAAATTAAAAAAAAAAAAAAAAGTAGAGAAAGAGATTTTTTCAAAAGGCAGACCTGCACTAAACAAAAGAGGTGTTCTTCAGACAGAATGATAGTCTCAAGTGGAGGCTTACAGATTTACAAGATAATGAAGAGCAATTGAAATGGTAAATACGTAAATCTAAGAGTATGGTTAAAATGTAAATAAATCTAAAAGAATATTGATTATATAAAACAATAATAGATTCTTTGATATTTAAAATATGAGGCACAGATTACTTGAAAACAAGAATACATAACTCAGAATGATGATTAAGTGTCAAAGATCCTTGAATACTGTAAGGAATATCAATAGTTCTATTTCATTAGAGGTTAATACATCCTAGATACAAGTTGTAATCTCTAGGGTAAGCACCAAATGACACGTGTAACAAGTGAGCTAAGGAAAGGAAAAAATAGTTTAACAAAATTACTTTAAAAAGCAAAGAAGCTAAAATAAATAGACAAAAACAAACAAAAGACATGAGACAAAAAGGAAGTAAATAATATGAAAGATCTATGTGTCTATATTGGTAATTGCATTAAATATAAATTGGTTAAGTTTTTCACTTAAATGATAAGATGATAGGGATTATTAGATTTAGTGAAAAAAAAACCAAACAGATATGTGCTCCTTATAAGACACACCTCAAAATAAAATATAACCCAAAGAGGAAAGTAAAATGATAAATAACAATGTCATTAACAATAGAGGAAAGATTGATAAATTGAACTATACTGATATTGGGAGCTTTTGTTCATCAAAGAACATTATTAAGGTAATATAAATGTAAGTCACAAAGTGGATAATATATTTGACATACAAATAACTGACAAAGAGTTTGCAACTGTATATAACCCTACAATATAAAAGAGAATTTCTACTCAATGGAACAAATGGTGAGAAAGTTGAACAGGTATTTTACACACAAAAAAAAATATCCAAATAGCTAAAAAACATACATAGGTACTCAACATCATTAGTCACCAGGAAATTAAAACTATCATGGATGTAATACCATGACATACACAACAGACAGGTGAAAATTAGAAAGACTGATACACTGCTGTTTAAAGTGTCAATTACCACAAACATTTTGGAAAACTTTGTCATTATCTACTAAATTTGGAAAGATAGGTAGGTAAGTAGGTAGGAAGGTAGATGGATAGGTAGATATTTTGCTAACTAGCATTTCTACTCTTAAGTATATTCCATAACACACACACATGCTTCACATATTTGTTCACCAAAAGACATGTATAAGAATGTTCATAACAGCATTGACCAAAAGAGTGGAAATAACTAAACTCTTTATCAACTGTATAAGAAAATTAAATTACAAGATATTTATGCATTGGAACAGCATAGAACAAAAACAACAAAAGCAGTGAATTACTGCCCAACACAACAACATGAATGAATATCCAAAACAAAGTGTTGGAAAGAAGCCAGATTTAAAAGGTGCATAATGATAAATCCTTTATATAAAGATCAGAAAGAGGCAAAACTAACCCATGGTGTTAGCAGTGAGAGTAATAGTTACCTTTGAGAAAGAAGGAGTGTATAGTGATGAAGGAATGGATAAAGGTGAGGACTTGTAATATTCTAATTCTTAACCTTAGTGACAGTTAAATGAGCTTGTTCTTTTTAAGATAATTCATAGAGCTGTACAATTATAAATTTTGCCTTGCTATGTATTTGTGTTGTACTTACAAAAATTTTATTTAAAAAGTAACAGACCAAAAAAGAATAGATTTTTTTCAGAGTTATACTCCATAAGAAGAGTATACCTGATATTTTCCCAGGCTCTCTTCCTCATAATTTTCCTCTTTGCAGTTTTTATTTTTTTGTAAAAAATGAAACCTATAATTTCACATAACATTTGCCAGTTAATGGAGAGTTTGACCTTGCCTGTTTCATAATATGTATGTTGTGTTTAGAATATGGAGTCTCTTAGAATGCTTTACAGATGTGAACCTTGTACTTCAACTCAATTACGTATTCCCCTTTTCAACTCTGAGCTCCTTTTCAGCAGCTATGATGTTTTATTTAATATTTGCATTTTTTTTAAAGATTTTTTGATGTGGACCATTTTAAAAGTCTTTATTGAATTGTTACAATATTGCTCCTGCTTTTTAAGTTTTGGTTTTTTGCCTGTGAGGCATGTGGGATCTTAATTCCCTGACCAGGGATCAAACCTGCACCCCCTTGCATTGGAAGGCAAAGTCGTAACCACTGGACCACCAGAGAAGTCCCAATATGGGCATTCTTAACCTTTAGCAAAGTGTCTCACATATCCTGATATAGTCAAGAAATGTTAAGAACTCATTCATTCTTCTAACACATAATTATTGAGAACCTTCTAGGGACTGTGCACTATTCTACTGTTCTTGATGTTGAGAGCAATGATCAGGATAGAACAGGCTACCATTCTGATGGATTGGTTGTAGGTAGCTATTTTTCCCTGAACCCACTATAGAGAGGCCATTCTTTTCCCATGGTGCATTGCTGAAATCCTGAAGCTCAAAAGAAAAAGTAAGAAGTTCCCAAGGGATTTCCAGTAAACACCTCCCCTCCAAGGCCATTTTGAAATAGACAGCATTACCTAGAGGGTCTAAGGCACCATTATCTGATTTAGAAATATTCCTAGTTGGAGACCCAAAATGGAAAAAAAATCTCTGTAGTTAATGAGAGTTCCTTTCAGGCCAAAGTTATTAAGAGCCATAGCCTCAGTCTTCAATCTCTTATGGTTCCAGGAAGAGAACCCTAGTATTTTGGTAGCACAGACCATCTCAAGTCATGTGTGTCACTGTGTATATAAGGGATTGGGACCATGGCTGCTTCTGGGGGTGGTAGTTCACAGCACGCACATTTCAGCATTAAATCAATACCATGGTGAAAATTGAGAGTTGAGTGATATCCTGTTCAGAAAAGTAAAAATGTTACCTTGCTGTACAAAACAAAATGTTCAGTCTCTGACAACTCTTAATGGTGCAACAATTAAATCCATTCTATAGGAAAGATTGAGAAAGCTGTCTATTAAATTTTGAGTGCCCCCAAAATACTTCTTTATCCAAAAGTAACTGCCGCAGCCAATTGGCAAGCCTGAAAACCACTCTTGGAGTCACTTCTTGGAGTTTTTTTTTTTTTTTTCTTTCTTAATACCTCTTATAAAATGTAAATACTCTTGGAAGAATCAACAATAACTCATTCACACGAAAAAGTTAATGGCTCATATGATTTTATATTTTAAGATGGCCACATTTGCCCCCTGTGGAGTGCAAAAGAGAATGGTGGAGGGCTCCACAAAGTGTGGTATAGGGGGAAAGACTGTGGTTTTTGGTGTCAGGGAGATCTGAGTTTAAATTCTGGCTCTGAAACATTTTGGTAATTTGCTGTTGAACAGACTATATGATCATTCTGAACCTTAAGGTTGTATGAAAAGAGTGACAAAATACTTTCTTTGTGAGGTTTTTATGAGGAGCAAGTTAACATGCAATGTACATAGCATTATACCTAATAGAGTGCTTGGCACCAAATAGTTCCCCAATATAGGTAATTTCCTGTCTTGGAGAGAGGGGCAAGTATAAAAAAATGGAATGGCATGTTTCTGGAGAAAAGTATAACCATTTTAAAGCATGACTTGCTGTGCTCTGGTAAATTCCTTCAGAAGATGGAGGAAGTTGTGTGTCAGTAGAATTCTAATTAGATATTATCTCAGGAAATGTTACAAATATTAAAGAAGGCAAAACAACCAAAAAGAATGGAGAAAGGTTAAACAATCTGTTGGTAAATTAATGTTAGATTGCTAGCAAAAGGATGAGCTAACAGGCTGAGGTAACATGTGTTGACATGATGGGTGTGGAAAGCTGGGAAAGCAATAATGTTGGAAAAGACTTGAGGGATTGGTTGTCATCCAATTAATTAGCTGTAACACATGCTTGTGTGATTTTATACCACACAGAGGAATTTTCCCACATGACAGTGATGTGAATGCACCTGCCACATCACATTTAACAGGGCCTCTCTAGTCTCTCAACATTGAAGGAAAATGGGAATGATCAAGGCCAATGATTAAGGCTTTTTGTAGGCTGTTCTCTGATGAAAAACTTAAGTAACAGAGGGTTCAGAATTTGATGGGGATAGCCACATGCATATCAATACAAATGTATTATAACATGATCCATTATTACATAATTAGAAAATTATGAGGCTAGTCACATTCTCCAATCCTCACTCTCTGAAGTAAAGACTGGGGATAAGACTGTAAGATTATCACATAGAAATCAGTCATGTCCTATTTTGCTGGGATCTGCTGGATTTCCTGATGGGAGCCTCTTGACAGAGTTTTTTCAATCCCTTCCCCCTTCTTGCTTCCTGAACCAAGTCTGCTTTATCTCAAACTACCACCCCAAGGTAGCTCATACTCCAAACACATCAGACTACTGACCATTGTTTAAACAGATTCTGGAATTTCCTATTTCTCTGTCTTTATTCATCCTATTTCCTTAGCTTAAGATACTCTCCTTCAATTATCAACCCTATGCTAGTTATTCTTCCGTTTATCCCTCCAGATCCACTATCTGTGCTGCTCATTGACCTGGGAGGCTGACCACTTTGGGCTGCATTACCTGGACTTTTGCCTCCCAGCTTCTCATTGGGTTTGGCCAATGGGAGGTATTGGCAGGAGATGGAAGAGTAGGGGTGGGGTGAAAGATTTAGTGTTTTTTTTTTTACAGTGTCTATAATCCTGTCCAAAGCCACAACTCCCCTACTATAACACATAATCCTTACTTTGAGTTACAGTTTTGGTTTTCTTACCCTGACCCTTCCAGCCTAAGGATGGTAATGACATCATGCTCTTGTTCACCTGAGGATGCTGTACTATCCCTTGTTTGTTCCCTTAACCCTGCCTGCACATTTGTACTAGTCTCTTCATTGGATTTTCTTCAGTCTTTTTGAGAGTACCATCAATTCCTTCCTCATACACAAAATCTTTCTCAGTTCCTCTATTTGGGATTGATACCTCCATTTTCTGTGCTCCTGGTGTAATTATAATAGTCACTGCAACAGCTGTGGAATCCCAGGTCATATGCTCTGGTATACAAAAATATAATAATTTTGCTATATCTCAGCTTAGTTTTTATTTTGATTTTTCTGTTCCAACTTGATGGCAGAAATTTAATTATCAATTTGAGATCACCCTACCTTCAAAGTAGTGTCAGATTTGGAGGGAGGCTGTGTAGCCCAGGTAAGGTGGCAGAGCAACCTGAACTTCAGTCATCAGTTCATTCAGGTACATATCTGTAATGGATATGGTGATGCCAGGTCCAGATCCCTCTTCAATGAAGGGCATGTAGCCCCAGTTGCTGAGATTACTGTCAAGAGACAGCCTTCAGCTGATGCCACATTACACAGTGTTTTAACCTTTCTGAGGCTGTGTAAACTTAGTAGCAGTCCACCGTGATGATGTAGAGCCTTAGCCATTTTGGTCCTGTGCGTGGCAGCTTTGAAAGGCCTTTCTAGTTCCATTGTCTGTGACGTTGGCTGATGCCTTTGTTGGTCCCGTGGCACAGAACCCCTCCTCCTTCTTTCCTGACCATTTCTTCTACCTCCCTTCCACAGGTTTTGATCCCAAGGGCACCTCCTAATAAACTTTGTGCACCATAAACTGCATTTCAGAGCTTACTTTTGAAGGATCACAATCTGCAAAAATATCCTTGATGCTACCTACTTCTCAATAACCAGCTGTAGCTGAAATATCCCTTCTTCCTATCTCCTGACTCTCTCAGGTTTGCTTCCCTCCTTCCATCTGTGCTCTATTAGTCATCTATTGATGCATAACAATGTTGCCACAAACTCAGTAGCTTGAAACAACATGTGTTTATTATGTTTCATTTTCTGTGGATCAGGAGTGTCATGCAGGTTAGTTGGACTCTGTGATTGGAAAACCCACAAGGTTGCAATCAAGGTGTCAGCCAGGGCTGCAACTTTATCTAAGGCTCAGTTGGAGAAGGAACCACTTCCAAGATCATGTGGTTATTGACAGCATTTATTTTCTTGTGGCTGTTAGACAGTTTTGCTGACTGTCATCTGGAGGCCACTCTCAGTTCCTTACCATGAAGGTCTTCCCAGTGTGGCTTCTTGTTTCCTCAAAGCCAGCAAGGAAAAGAGTCCCCTAGCAAGTTAGGTTTCAATCTTAGGTTATCATGAAACTGACATTCCATCACCTTTGCCATATTCAATACGTCAGAAGCAAGTCTCAGTTCCTGCCCTCACTCAGAGGGAGAGGATATGAAGGTTTGAATCACAGGAGATGGGAATCACTGGGACCTCCCTAAAGTCTTTTCACCACACTATGGAAACTGCAAGATTATCTATGGCCCTGTCTGTCTAGATGCATCAAACAGCAATTTTATTCCTGGCATCTTACTGTCTCTCTAGGAATCTCTCTGGAGTGTAGGGATCAAAACATTTGTCTCTCAGGTCTAGAAGAGTCTTGTCTCATTGATGCTTCCCCTATTTCAGAGGAAAATGAGGCACAGGAAGGGAAATGGAGAGAACGGAGACCCTAACAATGCTGCTGCAGTGGTGGGCGGGGTTGGGGGTGAACTATGCCTAGTTCCAGGGTCTACTCAATAGTTTTCCCTCATGTTGCAGGGAAAGGGGAAGAGAGGAGGGGCTGAGGAGGGTTGAGGAGAGAGGGAGGATAGAAGAAGCACAGGTCACACTAGAATGTACATTCTCCATCCCAGAGACAGAGTACTAAACAGTTACATTTAGCAACAGTTGGTATTTAAACAAATACTCAGATTGACATTTGAATCTAGAATTTTCTACATTAGAATTTAAACCACTCAGCTTGCCACTAATTCTCAGACTTACAGGGTAGAACAGAAAATTCTCTGGAGTTGTTCAAGGGAGAGAAGTCTTAGACATTCTTACTAAGCTAAGAAGCAGCAGATTCACATACCATCTCATAAACCTAAGGACACACCTCCCCACACCTCTGCCTATCAAACATTTCATATTCTGCAGCACAAGGCAGAACATTCAGGGCATAGTTTTGTTCCGTGGTATCCATCTCTTTCCACTGATCTTCGTTGCAGGAGCTGACCTTAAGCATAGATGAAGTAGGGCTTCACCTGCCAACGTGGTGGGGGGCTGCCACAGAGTCTTTGAGCCCCCAAATAGCTTCTTGCCACTGCCCTGCCCTGAGCTTACCTTTCATATCCATGAACTCTCTCTTTGAGTAAAGTTATGACCTAGCATTAACAATATGTCAGCAACACACTAAAATCTGTACGTGCATGGAATTCCAGGTGTATTATCAACAAAATTAATCTAACCTAGCCCAGTGAGAGTATTGAAGGTGTTCTGTGATACTCTTGTGTTGCGTGACAAGGAAGCACAAAAAACGTAAGCATCATATATAAAATGATTGAGTGGGAATAGGGTATTAAACATATTTTGAGCATCTTTCATATTCCAAGAACTGTATTATATACTTCACTTATGCCATTTCATTGTATTTTCATAATCACCTTGCAAGGTACATATTAAAACCTCCATTTTATAAATGAGAAATCAGGCACTTAGAGATGTTAATAAATTGTCAATGTCACAGAACTGGTAGGGATTGACCCAGGATTTAAACTTGAGTCTGTGTCTTATAAATCCAGCTTTTCACTTGCCATTTTGCCTCCTGGAATTAATAAAACATTTGCGTAGCCCCAAGCAACATTTCTGGGGACAGCTGGGAGGAGTGAAAAATTTAGAAAACAGGGGATGGAAGAATGTGCTCCCAAACTTTCTCTTTTTTCAGCAGAAGATGTTTAGAGAAATTGGTCTGCTTCTATTCCTCAGTAATTTTCTGTCTGAAGTTTGAAACACAATATCCGCTACAAACAGACTCAGTGAAACACATTACCTCCCTCCCATTTCTTCTTAAATAAGGATAAACACCCACTCTGTGACACCGGCTGAAGGTCTCCAAACCATTACAAACAATAACTGCCTGATAGCCATCTGACCCTAGATATAATCATTTCTGTTAGTCAGAAAACACCTGCTAGAGAGTTAAAGAGAAGGGGTGTGAGGGCTGTGCAGAGGGAAAAAAAGAACCATCAACCATCAGTAAAATCTTTCCCTGGAATAGACTTACCCTTGCCATTTACTCGTAAGTTATGAGAAATAGGGAGAGAAAGAAGCCCATTTGTATGAGAATCAAAAGCCAAAACCTGTAAGGGATGGAACAGTGGAAATTGAGTATAATTAATAATTGACTTAAATGGGAAGTAGAGTAGAAAAATCCCATTCAGGTGAAAGTGATTATAGAGTACAAGACCTGAAACATGGGGGTGTTTGGTCAATCATAACCGTGCTAATTCCTATTATGATTCCTGAACGCATGTTTATATAAAGAGAGATGAGTGAGCTAGCCACAGCCAGTTGGTTCTACACTGATAAATTCTAGAGAAAACCTCTCATGTATGCAATACATATAGAGGCACATGGATTTTCTTGTGAATTAGACATCAAAGGAAGTAGTTTACTTTCTAAAGTACATAACTTGAAATGCATATGCCTTAAACAACAGGAAAGAGAAAGTTTTAAAAGCTATTGTTTTATTGTCAGTAGCACTTTCCCTGTCATTAGCAATTCAGATGAAGTTCAAAGGTGCTTTCATACTGGCATCTATAGAGATGAGGGAGATCACCTAGCTCAGGAACATTTTAATGTAGGCACAGAGAAGTTTAACAATTTAGTAAGGTTTTGTTTGACTGAAAGGAAATAGGGCCTGGTACCTGCTGCACAAGGTTGAATGTCTCAAGGAGGAAAAGTAGACAACAAAGAGTCTGTAAACTAGAAGGGCATGAAGATTGGAGGTATTGATGTTGGATGGAATGTACATAAGGTGTTATGGAAAGGGCTACGTTTGTGGACAAAAGGCAGAGGAAGTGCATTCTTTTACACTTTCATGTCACTTTCCATCCAATCTCAGTTGCTTTTCTCCACCACCTCCCTTCCCACCTCCTTTTTTTCCCCCTCACTGGTGAGTTTTCACTTATATTTTGGTTGGTTTTCTTGAAATGCTTGCTACATATTCCAAATTTTCAGGAAAATGAAGACAGTTTTACAGCTAACCTGCCTTTGCAGAACTTACGTCCAAGTTAGAACCATTTTGAGCTGCCGTGCATTGTGTAATACAATGGTTACATGAAAAACAAATGTTTTCTAATATCTGGCACTTATCATTTCTTCACGAGGGAAAAACTGCAACATAGACTTTAACGTGCTGATATGTTTGATAGAACGCTGAAGCTTCTTAATACTGATCTTATGTTGTTACCAAACATTCATATCTATTATTTATTCTATCATGTGTGTGACTGTACTTTATTAATTACATCTACTTTTTGGATGACTTTTCTTTTAGATAAATATACTCAAGTCAAGAGTTCACTCAGTGACTGACTGTTCCTGGTCTTTCCATTCATCCCTTCTAACCTAAAATTATCATTGCTAGAGGGCTTTTTGGCCAACATAAGTGTGTCACCTGGTTAAATATGTCCCTGTGAGCATGTAGCATAAATGGGCAGGAATATCATGCTTCATCCACAGCAGCAGGTGAATTCTCCTTGATGATGTAAGTAATAGCACAAGCCTTAATCTGCTGACAGTAGGTAGGCATAGAAGCTGTGTGCTGGCTTGGCAAAAATGACAGGAAAATGAGAGTTTTGATATATTCTGGTGGGAAAGCTACAATATGTTTCCCAATTGTAGAAACTTATTCCCTTCTTTATACATTCCCAAGACTGCCATCTTTTCTTTTTCAACCCTTTCAGTAATGGACAATTACAAAAGAGCCATGAAAGAAAAATCCTTTAAAAATATTTTCAAGGGATTGAGCATAAAGGTCAAAATATATTTTTACTACAAGGATTGTTCTTTCCATGATGCTCTGTTGTTCTACAGAATATACTTAGTCAAACTGTGATGCTCCTCAACAAAACTCTTATGTAGAAATTAATTGCTCAATACCTCATTTTTAACTGCAATAATACCTTTAAAGAGTTGTGATGTGCTAGAAGAGGGGACACGCACCTTTTTCCCTCCCATGGTCATGAGTAAACCTGATAGTCAACAACTCTTTTGTGGGAACAAGCTATATGCTTACTGAGGCTTTGGAGCAATAGAGAGATATATGAAAAGGAATGGAGGAACTTATGGGGAGAATGAAGATTTTTATGGGGAGACTGGAGAAAAGGAGCTTAAGACAACTAGGCAAATCCTTTGCCTCACTAGAAAAGCCATGAGCCAGGCTGTAATGATCAACTGATTTTGGTTCTCCGTTTATTAGTGTTTTATACCTTACTCTCAAGGATCTCCTGATGTGGGAGCTCTACAAAGAGATGAACAGAATATTTCCAGTGTGATTATTGCTATGATAAAGGTATGTACAGACCACACAGGATGGGTGGGGCCCCTAACCCTGACTCAGCAGAGAAGCCCTTTGTCTTCTATGGGAATTCCTTTCCTACAGGGGCACATTAGCAGAAAATTCCCATTTCTTTGCCCATTTGTATTAGCTTTGAGCATTAAATGAAGTTACTGTTTAGACCTTGTATTTAAATTTTAACCTATATTTGAGAAGCAGCCTGAATGCAGGATGGGCAAAAAGAAGACTGCCAAGTTTTCACTTTTTCTGCATTTAGGGAAGATTCAGATGTGTTACCCACTTTCAGTTACAGAATTAAAGATACAATGAAAGCACTTGCGTTAGAGACTACAGTGGAATCAGGTGTCGAAACATAAGATATCCTCCTTTACAGGGGGACACCATCTGGCAGTGCCCTGAATAGCCCTCCACTGTCCTCTCCCTTGTTTTTTTAATTGCCTTTCCTTGGCATTTCTACAAGATATGGGATGATACTCATCATGCCTAATTTACATAATACAAAACTAAATCCAGAGAAGGAAAATGACTTCTTTAAGGTCAATAACTAGTGTAAAATCAAGCCATTCCTTCCTATCTATCTCAGAATATTACCTGAATTTTGACAAAATACCACACTTCCCAGACATTTTTAAAATGAAATCAATAGTGCTGACTTGTGTATTAGAATAGAATAGCCCCAGGGAAGGTCTGTAGTACCATGTTTTTGTCCTGCCTCTGTGCTGTGGCAGCTAGGTAGGTCTGATGCAGACCCATACTTTGGAATCACTTTTTAGTGCTCAATGCCTTACTAATATCTGAAGATATCACATGGTTAAGTACAGACAAAAAGTTGAACATTATAAGTAGTCATTAGGGAGGTGAACACTGAAACCATTGATTGTGCATTGTGTTTCTAAAATCTTCTTCAAAATGTCATCAGCAAAGTGTAGTCAGATTGATTCAGAAACCAGTTAATCACGGCATCGTTCAGTTAGCTTTAGCTAAAAGAAGAGACAATAAAAGCTATCGTTCTTTTATTAATAACAAAAAGTACTGTACTTTCTTTCCTGTCAAGTTTCTTCTTTTGTAAAGGATTGTTTATCACTTTTTCCTTTAATATCCTATCTTGAACATTTTGTTGTTGTTGTTCCCTAATTTGACTAATTGCGTCTTCTTTGCCTCAGATGTTTTCAGTTCTCTAAAGGCATGACCAGCACTTTCAGGAAGGCCTTTTTAATCTATCTGGTCAATTTAATACATTCCCAGGAATAAAATAAATTTTACTCAATTCTCCAAACAAAGAAATATAAAAATTACAGAGGTTTAAAAGTTTTTAAAAATCTTATTTTTATGTCCCTAAAGTCTCCTCAATCTATTTTCAAAACCAAACTAGACTATATAGGGAAATAAGAAAGGATTTTCTCAGAAGGCAATCTAAATTGTCCTTTGCTAATAGTAACACTAATTTCACTATAGCAATCTATTAGCATTTACAAGGGCTAAGGTTTGTTCTGATACTTTTTTCAATTCATCCTTTTCATTATACATTGTATAGAATGAAGCATAATTTAACTTGTATCATGTCAATAAAATAATGATTAATCTATAATTAAGTAGAGGTGGGCCAACAGAGATTTCTGTTCAGTAAAGGGAATAGAAATTATTTCAGAAATATTCACATTTTACCAAAAAAAAAAAACAAAAACCCACTGATAAGCTTGCAAATACTTTACAGCTGGAGTGGGTGAGGAGCAAAGGATCCAAAGCTATGGCCCTCTCCTTTTGTATTTTAGTAATATATTCCATCATTTCATGGTGCGCACTACTAAGGTGCACAGAATCGTTTAAGCAAATTTTAGTAGTGCTTTTAGTGTCATATGTATTTAGTCTCTGGATAACCTTCTGAGTTCTTTTTAAAAATATATTTATATATAAATTTATATACATATTTAAACACATTTTTGATTTTATGAGATGACTTAAATAACCTGGGTAAATGATACAAAAAGGAAAAATGATTATGCACTATCACAGTTCAGCAGTTCTTGGCCATAATCATGGACTTTTTTAAAAGATAATTTTAACTTTCTTTTGAGATTTTCAATAGGAGAGTTGTTTTCAAAATTTTAGAACGTCTTAATATATAGGTATCATTACTAATAAACATTGTTAATAAACATTTGTAATATGAAATATATTAACTTTGTTTCTATTAAGAAATCTTCTTTTTCTCTGTTATAACCTTGACTTAACTTATATCAAATTAAGCAAAAGGATGTTGAAGAATTGGTGGGCAGAAGTGTTTCATAAGAAAGTGACTAATATAAGCTGAATGGAAAAGAACAACAAACATTTTCATCTTCATTGTGATTGAAATGTGTTATTCAAGGAATTGAAAAATGTTCAATTTATCCATGTAAAAATGCAATTATTGCTCTATCTACCTCAGAAAGTGCCTAAAAGCAGGAACAGTGTTATTATATTTACAAAGCACGTTGAAATTCACAAAGTGTGTCCCTCTTGATCTCTTAACTCTGTAGGGACAAGTATCACTTCCTCCATTTTCGAGCAGGAAAACCTGAGCCCAGAGAGATTCTCTGTAATGAATTTCTGGTTTCCACACATAGCCAATGTGACCAGGTGTGGTCAGGCCTTCTGCTCCATAATACAGTGATGTTTCTCCAGAGGAGAATGAACTGGGTTGAGAAGAAGATGTATTTGGCATCTTTTATGGCCTTTTTAGAACCTTCAACTCCAACTGGCCCCCACACGTTAAAAATGGGGCTCTGGATCACCTACCCAGTGTCACTTAGCTCAGGCTAGAATTTACAGGCAGGGTCAGCAGATACATGAACATCCTTCAGAGAGGTCTGCTACAGCCAGGGCATACCTGGATACATTGTGGGGTCTAAGCTCCCAGAGGGGGATTCAGGTCCTGCTCTTCTCCATTTTTATAGAGCAAAAGTGAGAGCAAGCTTTTAAGTGGAAGATAAATAATTTTCATTTCCACATCTAAAAGGCTCCTTCAGTGTAGGAAACCCCTGGAGATGGTAACTGCCCAGAGGCTGCAGAAAAGAAATCTGCAGATTTAAAGATCTCTCCCTAACTGGCCTCCTCATAGCAGTCACACTTTATTTTTTTCCTTTCAGATGCCTTCAGGCCAGCTGTCCTTAATCCCCACTGAAGTTTTGCCAGCAAACCTTAGTGTTCAGACGCCTGCGTTCTCACCTCCTCTCCTGTAATCACCTTCTCATCCTTTCTGAAATGTCTTCACCTCCTCTTTCATAATCGGTGACCCTGCCTCTTCTTAAAGCTCTTCCTTAAGACTTCACATCAAATTAACCACTTTAAAATGTAAATGTCATCAGGTTAGTTCTTGCCCTTATTGAGTCATTTATGTGAATCTCTGGAGGTATTGAAGAAGTTGTTCCAGGATGGCAGGAGAAGGAACTTGAAAGAGATTTTGAGCCAACAGATTGATAGCTGAAATTTATGTCCGTGGTTATACTTTGTAAAGTCTGCAGACTCATAGTCTAAAATTATTAATAGAGAAAAAACAAATTCCAAATATTTTATTTTCCCAGCATTATACCAAGCTAAGAATTATTGTGAGGCATGCTGTCAGTAATATGATGCCGTCAGTACTATTATCTCTCAGAAATGACAGCTCTATAGCTCACATTTGTCTGAAGTGGATTAATTCGTTCGGTGTGCATTTTGTGAGCATTATTCTGCTCCAGCACGGTAAAGTCACAGAATATGAGAGCTGAAAGGGACCTCAGGAATCATCTCACACCCCCTGCCCCTATTATTGTTCTATAAAAATCACTGTGGGAGTGTGACAAGTAAAATATTTGTGTAACTTCTCATTTACTGCCATGTAATAGGTGAAAAAGATAAACGTGTTGATACTTATACCGTGCCTACACCACAGCTCACAGGCATTTTTAACGTGTGGGGGCCAGTTGGAGTTGAAGGTTCTAAAAAGGCCATAAAAGATGCCAAATACATCTTCTTCTCAACCCAGTTCATTCTCTTCTGGAGAAACATCACTGGATTATGGAGCAGAAGGCCTGACCACACCTGGTCACATTGGCTATGTGTGGAAACCAGAAATTCATTACAGAGAATCTCTCTGGGCTCAGGTTTTCCTGCTCGAAAATGGAGGAAGTGATACTTGTCCCTACAGAGTTAAGAGATCAAGAGGGACACACTTTGTGAATTTCAACGTGCTTTGTAAATATAATAACACTGTTCCTGCTTTTAGGCACTTTCTGAGGTAGATAGAGCAATAATTGCATTTTTACATGGATAAATTGAACATTTTTCAATTCCTTGAATAACACATTTCAATCACAATGAAGATGAAAATGTTTGTTGTTCTTTTCCATTCAGCTTATATTAGTCACTTTCTTATGAAACACTTCTGCCCACCAATTCTTCAACATCCTTTTGCTTAATTTGATATAAGTTAAGTCAAGGTTATAACAGAGAAAAAGAAGATTTCTTAATAGAAACAAAGTTAATATATTTCATATTACAAATGTTTATTAACAATGTTTATTAGTAATGATACCTATATATTAAGACGTTCTAAAATTTTGAAAACAACTCTCCTATTGAAAATCTCAAAAGAAAGTTAAAATTATCTTTTAAAAAAGTCCATGATTATGGCCAAGAACTGCTGAACTGTGATAGTGCATAATCATTTTTCCTTTTTGTATCATTTACCCAGGTTATTTAAGTCATCTCATAAAATCAAAAATGTGTTTAAATATGTATATAAATTTATATATAAATATGTTTTTAAAAAGAACTCAGAAGGTTATCCAGAGACTAAATACATATGACACTAAAAGCATTACTAAAATTTGCTTAAACGATTCTGTGCACCTTAGTAGTGCGCACCATGAAATGATGGAATATATTACTAAAATACAAAAGGAGAGGGCCATAGCTTTGGATCCTTTGCTCCTCACCCACTCCAGCTGTAAAGTATTTGCAAGCTTATCAGTGGGTTTTTGTTTTTTTTTTGGTAAAATGTGAATATTTCTGAAATAATTTCTATTCCCTTTACTGAACAGAAATCTCTGTTGGCCCACCTCTACTTAATTATAGATTAATCATTATTTTATTGACATGATACAAGTTAAATTATGCTTCATTCTATACAATGTATAATGAAAAGGATGAATTGAAAAAAGTATCAGAACAAACCTTAGCCCTTGTAAATGCTAATAGATTGCTATAGTGAAATTAGTGTTACTATTAGCAAAGGACAATTTAGATTGCCTTCTGAGAAAATCCTTTCTTATTTCCCTATATAGTCTAGTTTGGTTTTGAAAATAGATTGAGGAGACTTTAGGGACATAAAAATAAGATTTTTAAAAAATTTTAAACCTCTGTAGTTTTTATATTTCTCTGTTTGGAGAATTGAGTAAAATTTATCTTATTCCTGGGAATGTATTAAATTGACCAGATAGATTAAAAAGGCCTTCCTGAAAGTGCTGGTCATGCCATTAGAGAACTGAAAACATCTGAGGCAAAGAGGATGCAATTAGTCAAATTAGGAAACAAAAAAAAATAAATGTTCACGGTAGGATATTAAAGGAAAAAGTGATAAACAATCCTTTACAAAAGAAGAAACTTGACAGGAAAGAAAGTACAGTACTTTTTGTTATTAATAAAAGAACGATAGCTTTTATTGTCTCTTCTTTTAGCTAAAGCTAACTGAACGATGCCGTGATTAACTGTGGTTTCTGAATCAATCTGACTACACTTTGCTGATGACATTTTGAAGAAGACTTTTAGAAACAGAATGCACAATCAATGGTTTCAGTGTTCACCTCCCTAATGACTACTTATAATGTTCAACTTTTTGTCTGTACTTAACCATGTGATATCTTCAGATATTAGTAAGGCATTGAGCACTAAAAAGTGATTCCAAAGTATGGGTCTGCATCAGACCTACCTAGCTGCCACAGCACAGAGGCAGGGCAAAAACATGGTACTACAGACCTTCCCTGGGGCTATTCTATTCTAATACACAAGTCAGCACTATTGATTTCATTTTAAAAATGTCTGGGAAGTGTGGTATTTTGTCAAAATTCAGGTAATATTCTGAGATAGATAGGAAGGAATGGCTTGATTTTACACTAGTTATTGACCTTAAAGAAGTCATTTTCCTTCTCTGGATTTAGTTTTGTATTATGTAAATTAGGCATGATGAGTATCATCCCATATCTTGTAGAAATGCCAAGGAAAGGCAATTAAAAAAACAAGGGAGAGGACAGTGGAGGGCTATTCAGGGCACTGCCAGATGGTGTCCCCCTGTAAAGGAGGATATCTTATGTTTCGACACCTGATTCCACTGTAGTCTCTAACGCAAGTGCTTTCATTGTATCTTTAATTCTGTAACTGAAAGTGGGTAACACATCTGAATCTTCCCTAAATGCAGAAAAAGTGAAAACTTGGCAGTCTTCTTTTTGCCCATCCTGCATTCAGGCTGCTTCTCAAATATAGGTTAAAATTTAAATACAAGGTCTAAACAGTAACTTCATTTAATGCTCAAAGCTAATACAAATGGGCAAAGAAATGGGAATTTTCTGCTAATGTGCCCCTGTAGGAAAGGAATTCCCATAGAAGACAAAGGGCTTCTCTGCTGAGTCAGGGTTAGGGGCCCCACCCATCCTGTGTGGTCTGTACATACCTTTATCATAGCAATAATCACACTGGAAATAATTCTGTTCATCTCTTTGTAGAGCTCCCACATCAGGAGATCCTTGAGAGTAAGGTATAAAACACTAATAAACGGAGAACCAAAATCAGTTGATCATTACAGCCTGGCTCATGGCTGTTCTAGTGAGGCAAAGAATTTGTCTAGTTGTCTTAAGCTCCTTTTCTCCAGTCTCCCCATAAAAATCTCCATTCTCCCCGTAAGTTCCTCCATTCCTTTTCATATATCTCTCTATTGCTCCAAAGCCTCAGTAAGCATATAGCTTGTTCCCCCAAAAAAGTTGTTGACTATCAGCTTTACCCATGACCATGGGAGGGAAAAAGGTGCGTGTCCCCTCTTCTAGCACATCACAACTCTTTAAAAGTATTATTGCAGTTAAAAATGAGGTATTGAGCAATTAATTTCTACATAAGAGTTTTGTTGAGGAGCATCACAGTTTGACTAAGTATATTTCGTAGAATAACATAGCATCACGGAAAGAACAATCCTTGTAGTAAAAATATATTTTGACCTTTATGCTCAATCCCTTGAAAATATTTTTAAAGGATTTTTCTTTCATGGCTCTTTTGTAATTGTCCATTACTGAAAGGGTTGAAAAAGAAAAGATGGCAGTCTTGGGAATGTATAAAGAAGGGAATAAGTTTCTACAATTGGGAAACATATTGTAGCTTTCCCACCAGAATATATCAAAACTCTCATTTTCCTGTCATTTTTGCCAAGCCAGCACACAGCTTCTATGCCTACCTAGTGTCAGCAGATTAAGGCCTGTGCTATTACTTACATCATCAAGGAGTATTCACCTGCTGCTGTGGATGAAGCATGATATTCCTGCCCATTTATGCTACATGCTCACAGGGACATATTTAACCAAGTGACACACTTATGTTGGCCAAAAGGCCAGAGCCCCATCCAGAGGGATCCAGAGCCCCATCCCGAGTCAACATTTTATAGTGACTAAAGTAAAATAATCTAGTAACTTGGTGACTACTCATTTATGGAGTTATTAAAGATTCATGTTCAATAATAGGTTATTATCATCACATTTGTCAACGTCATGTCTTCAATTGCTATTAATCTCCCCAGGAATTTTTAATTTGTACATATTTTGAATATTATAAAAGTTACACAGAAATTAACTTTTCTAACTAAATTAGATCATTTAATTTTTTTCATGCATTGGATCATTTTATCAGTTTAGTGTGAGTAAACAATGGTGATGATTTCTACAGTCGCTTAAAGTATTTGATTTTCTGTAGCTACAACCAAAAAGTAAAATTAGATAGATTAAGGAGCTATACATATTTTGTTAATGGGTTGATAGATAAATAATCACTCTTAACCTAAAGCAGTAGAAATAAATATTCTGTGTCATAATTATACAGTTTAATCCCAACAGATTATTTTGCGACCTCCATCCTGGGTAAAAACAAATAGATTTCCTTCTGTAATAAATAGAAGTTCAGTTTAATACATCCCATGGCTGCAAGAACTAAGTGATGCCTTCACTGAGCTACCCTTCCTTCCCTTCTCCTTTTATTCCTTTCTTCCTCATAAGGAATATTTCCATTCAGTCACATCACCATAACCAGTGGACCAATTACCTCTTGATTACCTTGTCCCAGCCCCTGTTAGTATGTGCCTTGCTGCTTGTGATGGATAGAAGACAATGGCAAAAATGGCTTGGTTGAACATTGGAACACTCCTCAACTTTCTGTGGGAAGGCTATACCCTAGGAATAGTGGTGCATTCCCAATTGTCTCATGGAACTCAAGGCATCTGGCAAAACTTACATGCCATTCTTCTCCCTAGAGTATTATCAATCTCTTGGGAAGTACTCAGCCTCTACCTGAATGCAATTCCCTGATATGGCTTTCCAAACAGCTTTGCTATGCTATGTTTCTTTGTGCATTCCACAACTCTGAGACAGTATTTCCGTGTCCAACCTTGTTCCCTTATTTCCCTCACGAACCCTTTTTTTTTTTGTCTCTACCTCCTTGTTTTTGCTTTAATTAAAACCTGAATTCTCTTCATAACATCATTTCAAAGTGTAAGCATTACTCTTAATCTCTGCTTCTATCTCCAGATGAGCAGGTTATCCCTTTGCCCAATGACACATTGTTTATTGAAACTCAGGCACAATCGAAGAAGGAGTGTAGCATAGTAGCTTTTGGAGTCAGACAGAACTTATTAGCAATCCTAGTTCACTAACTTTGCCACCTAAAAGTTTCAAAAGCTTCTTTAATTATAAATTCCTCCCTTCTCTAAAATGGAAATACATAATATTGGCTTTGGGTTCTTGTGAGTAAATTGATATACACAACTTATATCACATAAATTGATATACATAAAGTATTTAGCACTTCCCATGACACGTAGTAAAAACTCAGTAAATGTTACCATACTTCTCTAATCATCCTACCATATTTTCAGATATTTTTTGTGTGATGAGGCCGATGATTTAGTAGAAAGAATGTGGACATTTAAGGCACTTTAAAGATGTTTATGTTCTGCATCCACCACTGTGTAGATGGAAGATCTTGGATAATATATTAATATCTTGACATCTCAGTATGATCATGAATACCTACTTATGAATACCTACTTAACAACTCTATAGTGAGGATAAAATGTCATAATCAAGGTTTCTGACTAAAACACTGGCTGGTGTAAATACTTGCTTCACAAATGATAGACAAGGCCTGGAAACAGAATATTCTTCCCATCTTTGTTCTTGTCCCTAGACACACCTGAGGACAGCCTTCTCTATTCCGTAACAGTTTTAGCACTGGCCCCCTAATTTTCCTTTTCACTCTGTTCCATCATTATTTTAGATAACTTCAAAATTACCTGACATTCATACACATCACATCAGTGATCAGAATTTGGACTATATTATCACTGAGAACAGTTCTAAGATCTTAAAATTTGAAATTGCTCTTTCTGACCACCATGATTTCACATCACACTCCATCACTTTCCTCTCCTTCATTCTCACCAGGACCTTCATACCTTCTATCCCTCCATATTCTTAGAGTAAATTTGTTTCCCCCCTAACTCCACAATCAGCCATTCTACTTAACTATTTGTACTTAACCATTTCTAGTGCTTTATTTTCCTCAATATTCTGTTTCCTTGTGAATCACTCAAACCAGCCACCAGTGCTGACCTCATTGCTTCATTCTCTATTTTTTGAGTGAGTTTCCATAGGATTAATATTAATTGTTCCCTTAAATTTTGAATTGAATTCACCAGTGAACCTATGTGGGACTGAAATTTCTTTGTAGGAAGGTTTTAAGTCACAATTCCAATTTTTTTGATATAGGATTATTCAGGTTTTCTATTTCAGTTTTGGTAATTTGTGTCTTTCAAGGATTTTATCCATGTTACCTAAGTTTTTTGTTTGTTTGTTTTGTGTGTGTGTGAAAACATTTAAGTTCTACTCTGAGCAGATTTCAATTATGCGATACAGTGTTATCAACTATACTGGCGGTTCTCAACCCCCCGCCATGGGCCGATATCAGTCTGCAGCCTGTTAGGAACCGGGCTGCACAGCAGGAGGTGAGTGGCGGGCGGGCGAGTGAAGCTTCATCTGCCGCTCCCCGTCGCTCCCCATCGCTCTCATTACTGCCTGAACCATCCCCCACATCGCTCACATTACCCCAGTCCATGGAAAAATTGTCTTCCATGAAACTGGTCCCTGGTGCCAAAAATGTTGGAGGCTGCTGAACTATAGTCACCATGTTTTTCATTAGATCCCCAGACCTTATTCATCTTATAGCTGAAAGTTTGTACCCCTTACCAGCTCTATAACTTGCATTTGTCTAAATTCATTTGGCATGCACTTTGTGCATGAACCTTTATTCTGCTCTCAAAATGATGCCAGAGATTCTGTCCTCATCACTCCCTGAACTTACAGAAATGTTATCCATTTACAAAATCTATATCAATTACCATTTTCTCTGGGAAAACTGACTTATTGATTTGATGTAATGCTTCCTTCCTTGGATTTACCTAACACTTTACTGGACTTCACTTAAGACTTTTACCTGATACCACTTGAACTGTACCCATGTTGGCAAGTTTCAGAGAGAAGGAAATCTGATCTAATCATCTTCATACTACTCATCACATCAAGTACATGAACAAACTCAAAAAGTGCACTTGAATTCAATTAGCATTGTTATAGAAGATAAATTGTAAGGTTCTTAAACTTAAGAATTAGATTCTGTCCCTTAGTCTTCAGCA
The DNA here is from genome assembly GCF_965194825.1 of Balaenoptera physalus. NCBI lineage: Eukaryota > Metazoa > Chordata > Mammalia > Artiodactyla > Balaenopteridae > Balaenoptera > Balaenoptera physalus. The sequence continues at coordinate 70,356,749 of NC_138894.1, read as the reverse complement.
TAGCCTATCATAAATTTCTAATTATTTTAAAATTACTAAACCCAGAAGCAGTTTTCTAGCTAGTCTTTTCTGAAGACCGGGCTGGTTGAATTGCTTAAGAAGAATGGATGGGAGAAATTAACATTAAATAAACAAATCTTACTGATTACAGTCAGTACATTTCCTCTCACCCTTGTTCCTTCTCCTTCTTTCCTACCCACCACGTACCCCCTCCCCTGTGTTCATAAAGAAGGCCATAGTTTTCTAATACTGATTCAAATATAACCCATCCTGTCTTAGAGATGGAGCAAGTCTAGGGATTTTGTAATAGGGTATGTGTTAGCACTTTGCCTGGATAATTTGAAGCGCATTCGCATTTTTTTTTCCCCATCTTGGCATGGTATTTGGATAAGGGCAGCACCTCCAGCCTTTTCAGTTTACTAAAACTTTTTAAACTGCCACATATTGGGCATCATTATTTCACTATCTTTCTAAAAGACAGGATGTTACCCTGCAGCTCCATACCAGGTCAATGATTTAAATCCAATTCTGTGAGAAAAGTCGAAAAGTGTCAGACAATGAATCATTAGTACACATTTCCAGAAGAATCCATATATTCCTTAGAGGTTGCCTGTCTAACTTGGCCTAACTATGTTGGATGTGCAACTCACGACAGGACAACAGAATAAGTGGGTAGGATTGCTTGCTCAGAAATGTTCTCCTTTGTCCCTTGCTTGTTCTCCCTTTTTCCCCCTGCCCAATCTCAGAAGTGGACAAAAATATTGTTTTTTTCTTAGTGGTCCTATATTATGGGAAGAAAGGCAGTCTTGCAACACTTATTATAAACCTCAATTTCTTGAAGCAGGCTGCAGGGGGATGCTCATGAATAACAAAGAGGAAGGAAAGGGAAATTTGTGAGAAACAAAAAAAAGGAGTAATTTTCCTGGGATTGAAAAATAATTCAAAATGCAACAAATCAATAAAACAGAGATAAATCTGTGAGAAAAAGACCTGCTAGAGAGAATATATATTATAAATGTGCAGTTTTGTTACCCAAAATGCTCACAGTGAAACCAAGAGTAGAAAACTGGAGGTTTTTGAATCTCTTATAAACTAGAACAAGCATCTGTTCCATGAGTTCCAGGACTGAATGCTAATGCTGCATGTACGCGACAGAGATTTTTACACCATGTTTTGTGATCTCTGACCTGTGAGTTTACTTAGGTGTACCACTGCCTCCCTTACCTCACCCTGACCCTGAGTTAAAATGTGTGTTTAGTGTTGGAATGGTCTCTGGTGCATATAATAACACTGTACTATTACTTAATAAAATATTTTGTATCACTCCCAAGAATCATCAATTCAACTCACTATTCACCTGCTCCCTCCATGCCGTCCCCCCAAAATAAAAACCATATGCTTCAAATCCATATGAAATTGGGAGTAATAAAACATGATCGTTTATTGTATTATTTATTATCCAGAATGCTGTTAAGGGAAAAGAAAAAAAAAAAAGCTCCAGTATTTCATCATCTCTGTCGTTTGTTTGAGAGGATGGAAGCTAATGATGCATGTAATACAGTTGTGGACAGTGCTTTACCTTTGGTTTTTGTTCACCTGTTTTCCAAGAGAGCAATCAGTTGCTTGGCCTCAGGAAAGCAGCATGGATGTGATCCCAGAGGCTTCTCAATTCAATCCACACAGTCATCTGGGAGAAGGAAATAAACAGCCCTCTTTAGGACTTAAAGTGGAGGTAGTCTTCTCTGTAGGTCTGCTGTTCGCCTCCATCTCAGCTGAGAGTTGCTGCAGACAGAGGTGTTCCAGGTCCCTCCTGTTCAGTGTGAGAACTGGAATACCTGACTAGCATTGGCCTAGGGAATTGGCAGAGCTTTAGCAACCGTGAGGACAGCTCTCCACGTCTCTTTTATGTTTTAGATAAAATGCCAAGCTGTAAATGGGAATGATGCCGTGGGGGAAGGTCTTCTGGTCTTCAGAAGGTTCTCTGAAGTAAACATTTCTGGGTATCTCACATACATGCCCTGATTATTTTTATTAAGGCTCTTCTGTTGACTTGTGCTTGTCTCAGCATATTTTAGACTTGGCTTTAGTGACCTCACTCACTCTTATTGACCCATACCCCGTCTGTGGCTTCATTCTACCACTGGCCCTTGTACCTAGAGGGTGTGAATGATACCCAGGCATCCTTTGGTACCTTTCTAAGAGAATACTGGCTGATAGGAGCAAATAAATAAATATAGCATGGTTAACATTTACGTTGAGTAGGAAGCATCCTACAGACCAGGTCTTTAGCTGTGTCCTCTTCCCCATTAGTTCAACTGTTGATAATGCCACCGTTTCTCTTTTTAATTTGCATGTTCACTTAAAATGCCAATATTTGGGGGGAAGTGAGAGTGAAATAAAATCATTATCAGGCAATAAAGTATTAATGTTAAAGCAGGCATTATTTGATGCCCAAGAACAATATTCAGATATAAGCCACTGAAAGTGGCATCACTAAGATTTGTTTGAGGAATTTGGGGAGTAGGGAGGGGTGAGGGGAAGCAGATCTTCCATTATACTCCAGTGTTTTGTATGTTCGCTTTACTAGCTAGCTTTACTAGCTAGACTGTCCCTTCTCCCTTTCAACAGCTGGCTATTACCAACCCCATGCCCACCATTTGTAAATGTTACTACGTTAAGAGCCCTAGTGAAATAGTTAATTTCTCTGTAGTGAGTACTGCTTTTATTCTGAGGTCAAATTTATTTGGACATGCTTCTGGTATCTCAATAAAGTGTATCCATGAACTTTCATCCATGAACTCCAGTGAAAATAGATATTTCCATGCAACATTTTATTTTACTATTCTTTGCTTCCACATTGTTTGGTATTGCCTTCCTGTTTTCACATTTAGTCTATTTTCTGTCCCTCATTTCCTGTCTTTTGTTGAATTTTTATAAACTCTATTCTGTGGGTGTTATCAGTTCCTCTAGCAATATATCCCAGGTTTACTAATAAACAGTCTCTAGTTTTGGCTATGGCTAGAAAGGCTATTAGACATGAAATAAAAAGCACAGTGGAAATCGTGCTCTCTCCTTGGAAAGGTTTCAGCATTCAGGTCAGATGTAAGCTGGTTCACACAGTGTCATAGGCACAAGAATGGAATAGCATTCTTGTGAGAGCTGAGCCTGCCATTGTTTTCATAATAATCTTCTATTTGGGGGTTCAGTGTATATTTTATTGATACTTTTATATACAACCATTTCCATGATTATACTTCTCAAGCAGTAATTAAATTCAACAAATATTTATTCGTTTCTTAGGTCATGTCAGGCACTATGTAAGTACTGTAGTTTCATAGGAACAACATAGGTCTGCTCTTTGCCTCCTTGCTATTTGTGGTCTAGAAAGGATTCATAATAACAACACTTATGTGGCATTTCATAGTTAAACAAACACTTTCACTTTTACCATCTCATTTGATCTTCATGAACTCTGGGAGTAATAAGGGTGGATGTTAACATTCCCATTTCACAGAGGAGGGAAATGGCTTAAAAAGATAAAGTGAGTTTCTCAAGGTCACAGCTAGTAAGGGGCAGGTTTAGGGCAGTGAGTAGAAGAAACTTTTATTTGAAATTCTTCTATAAACATAGAAGTCCTTAAACTCCAATAACATGTGACTAAAGATATTTGCTTCATTACAGCTCCAGATTAGTATCTTTCTGATTATAATGGTCTCCATCATCCATCTTCCAAAAAATAAAAAAAAAAAGATACGGAGAATAGAATTGCTGTAAAGGCAAGCTATTTGACACTCTCCATAAAATATTATTGTTGTTTCTCAGTCTTATCCCAGGGGGATAGTTAAATCTAAGAAACACTAATTTATATGTCAGACCAATAGTATAGTCCAACAGAAGATCAATTTAAATGGACATTTATTCCTTGATTTTTATTTTTAAAGAGATACTAGTAGAATAAAAGCCATTTCATAAAAGAAACTAATCTTTTTTCTTTGTTCCTTCTGGTTCCTGCTACAGTTCTGCCTGGCTCTCTCATCCTTAGTACAAAGGCAGAGGAAAGACAGAGTACCTCTTCATCATTAGTAGCCCGTATTTTTCTTCTTCTTTTTAAAACTCTACACATGATTATTTTAACTAAGAAATTTATTTACATGCAATTCATAGCTTGATATACTCTGGTCTTAGAGTATATCAGCAAATATATGAAACATTTCCATAGCACTTTATGGGAGAATGAAGCACTAAGAGCTTTCCAAATATCTTCCTAACCTCTATGCAGCATTGCACACCCTTAACCACTTCCTGTATCTTGACGTTCTGTCTTCCCTTAAATTCTATAACCCTGAATTGTCTAATTCTCTTCCTATCTCCAGTTCTCTAACTGCTTTATTTTTTTCTCATGCTTTTCGTATACTTGCAACTGCAGTAATACCTTGAGGTTTTATCCTTGTTATCCCTTTTCTGATAGATCTCATCGTTTGATAGTGTATCTGTTTTCATGATTTTATCAATCATCTAATATGAATGACTTTCTAAGTCATATATTTAGTTTTGAATTCTCTCTTAAAGCCAATTCACCAAAATATCCTCTGGATAATATCATCTTACATACTATAACTAATATTTTAGTATTTTAAAAACCGAATATCTCATTTCAACCTCAAATTTATTTCACTCAGCATGATGGTCTACCTTTATTTCTGCTGGTAATACCCTTTATCTCCTAGTGTTGAAACTCAAGTTTAAACCTGTATTCATCATCCTCTCCTTTTATTAACCTATTTAATGAGTTTCTAAAACCTGTTAATTTCCTTTTTTAAAATTACAATTACTTTTGTTTGTTTTTACTTATACTGCTACCATCAGGTGCTCTATTTTCACTGCTGTCAAATTTATTTTTTAAACATGGATATCATCAGTCTGTGACCACCATCAAAAACTGTCAGTATCTCCCCAGCCTCTTCAATAAGTGGTGCTGGGAAAACTGGACAGCTACACGTAAAAGAATGAAATTAGAACACTCCTTAACACCATACACAAAAATAAACTCAAAATGGATTAAAGACCTAAATGTAAGGCCAGACACTATCAAACTCTTAGAGGAAAACATAGGCAGAACACTCTATAACATAAATCACAGCAAGATCCTTTTTGACCCAGCTCCTAGAGAAATGGAAATAAAAACACAAATAAACAAATGGGACCTAATGAAACTTAAAAGCTTTTGCACAGCAAAGGAAACCATAAACAAGATGAAAAGACAACCCTCAGAATGGGAGAAAATATTTGCAAATGGAGCAACTGACAAAGGATTAATCTCCAAAATATACAAGCAGCTCATGCAGCTCAATAACAAAAAACAAACAACCCAATCCAAAAATGGGCAGAAGACCTAAATAGACATTTCTCCAAAGAAGATATACAGATTGCCAACAAACACATGAAAGAATGCTCAACATCATTAATCATTAGAGAAATGCTAATCAAAACTACAATGAGATATCATCTCACACCGGTCAGAATGGCCATCATCAAAAAATCTAGAAACAATAAATGCTGGAGAGGGTGTGGAGAAAAGGGAACCCTCTTGCACTGTTGGTGGGAATGTAAATTGATACAGCCACTATGGAGAACAGTATGGAGGTTCCTTAAAAAACTAAAAATAGAACTACCATACGACCCAGCAATCCCACTACTGGGCATATACCCTGAGAAAACCATAATTCAAAAAGAGTCATGTACCAAAATGTTCATTGCAGCTCTATTTACAATAGCCAGGACATGGAAGCAACCTAAATGTCCATCAACAGATGAATGGATAAAGAAGATGTGGCACATATATACAATGGGATATTACTCAGCCATAAAAAGAAATGAAATGGAGGTATTTGTAGTGAGGTGGATGGAGTTAGAGTCTGTCATACAGAGTGAAGTAAGTCAGAAAGAGAAAAACAAATACAGTATGCTAACACATATATATGGAATCTAAGGGAAAAAAAAAAGGTCATGAAGAACCTCGTGGCAAGATGGGAATAAAGACACAGACCTACTAGAAAATGGACTTGAGGATATGGGGAAGGGGAAGGGTAAGATGTGACAGCGTGAGAGAGTGGCATGGACATATATACACTACCAAATGTAAAATAGATAGCTAGTGGGAAGCAACCGCATAGCACAGGGAGATCAGCTCTGTGCTTTGTGACCACCTAGAGGGGTGGGATAGGGAGGGTGGGAGGGAGGGAGATGCAAGAGGGAAGAGATATGGGAACATATGTATATGTATAACTGATTCTCTTTGTTATAAAACAGAAACTAACACACCATTGTAAAGCAATTATACTCCAATAAAGATGTTAAAAAATAAAATAAAATAAAATATTAAAAAAAAAAAAACCTCTCAATATCTCCCAATGTCAAAGGCCTGACAGGCAAGTGTGCAAGCCTGCAATGACACTTTCTGACACTTACTCACTTCAACGTATATCTCAGCTCAAGTATTATATTCTGTCCTAGGTAGATATTTTGTCTGAACTTGTTTTTATGGTTTTATCCATGCTATTTCCCCAATGGATGATTTCTCCTCTCCTTCTTACTACATACTAAGAACTCCATGGATCATTTACAGTTTGTTCTGTTTCCCATATTCTGTGTAAGTCATCACTGACCATCCAGAATGAAAATATGTCTTGGCTCTGTTATGCTATAATAGATCATTTGGCCTTTGCATATAATGCCTTAAAAATTTAATTGTCCTTTATACACATGTATTTCCTATCTTCCCAACTAATTTCTAAAGTGCTTATTCCAGGGATTATGTCTTATCTCTTCTTGCAGCTGCCACAATAACTATACCAAGCCACTTTAGGCACTTAATAAACAGTTGATTGGTTGCATATAAAGAAGATAAATTCTTAATGAAAATTATTTATATTGAAAAGCTATATATGCATGCTTTTAAAGATCACTAACAAGACTACACTTGGTGGGAGATTGGTTCAAGATGGCAGAGTAGAAGGAGGTGCGCTCATTCCCTTTTGCGAGAGCACCGGAATCACAACTAACTGCTGAACAGTTATCGACAGGAAGACACTCGAACTCACCAAAAAAGATACCCCACATCCAAAGACAAAGGAGAAGCCACAGTGAGACTGTAGGAGGTGTGCAATCACAATAAAATCAAATCCCATAACTGCTGGGTGGGTGACTCACAAACTGGAGAACAATTATACCGCAGAAGTCCACCCACTGGAGTGAAGGTTCTGAGGCCCACCTCAGGCTTCCCAACCAGGGGGTCTGGCAATGGGAGGAGGAATTCCCAGAGACTCAGACTTTGAAGACTAGTGGGATTTGATTGCAGGACTTTGACAGGACTGGGGGAAACAGAGACTCCACTCTTGGGGAGCACACACAAAGTAGTGTGCACATCAGGACCCAGGGGGAAGGAGCAGTGTCCCCATAAGAGACTGAACCAGACCTACCTTCTAGTATTGGAGGGTCTCCTGCAGAGGGAGGGAGTCGCTGTGGCTCACTGTGGGGACAAGGACAGTGGCAGTAGAAGTTCTGGGAATTACTCCTTGGCATGACCTTCCGGAGTCTGCCATTACCCCACCAAAGAGCCTGTAGCCTCCAGTGCTGGGTCACTTCAGACCAAACAACCAAGAGGGAGGGAACTCAGCCCCACCCATCAGCAGACAAGCAGATTAAAGTTTCACTGAGCTCTTCCCACCAGAGCAATACCCAGCTCTACCACCACCAGTCCCTCCCGTCAAGAAGCTTGCACAAGCCTCTTAAATAGCTTCATCCATCAGAGGGCAGACAGCAGAAGAAAGAAGAACTACAATCCTCCAGCCTGTGGAATGAAAACCACATTCACAGAAAGATAGACAAAATGAAAAGGCAGAGGACTATGTATCAGATGAAGCAACAAGATAAAACCCCAGAAAAACAACTAAATTAAGTGGAGATAGGTAACCTTCCAGAAAAAGAATTCAGAATAATGATAGTGAAGATGATCCAGGACCTCAGAAAAAGAATGGAGGCAAAGATCGAGAAGATGCAAGAAATGTTTAACAAAGACCTAGAAGAATTAAAGAACAAACAGAGATGAACAATACAATACCTGAAATGAAAAATATACTACAAGGAATCAATAGCAGAATAACTGAGGCAGAAGAATGGAGAAGTAAACTGGAAGACAGAATGGTGGAAATCACTACCATGGAACAGAATAAAGAAAAAACAATGAAAAGAAATGAAGACAGCCTAAGAGACCTCTGGGGCATTAAACACAACACCATTCACAGTATAGGGGTGCCAGAAGAAGAGAGAGACAGAAAGGACTTGAGAAAATATTTGAAGAGATTATAGTCAAAAACTTCCCTAACATGGAAAAAGAAATAGCCACCCAAGTCCAGGAAGCACAGAGAGTCCCAGGCAGGAAAAATCCAAGGAGAAACACGCTGAGACACACAGTAATCAAACTGACAAAAATTAAAGACAAAGAAAATTTATTAAAAGCAACAAGGGAAAAATGACAAATAACATACAAGGGAACTCCTATAAGGTTAGCAGCTGATTTCTCAGCAGAAACTATACAAGCTAGAAGGGAGTGGCACAAATATTTAAAGTGATGAAAGGGAAGAACCTACAACCAAGATTACACTACCCTGCAAGAATTTCATTCAGATTCGAGGGAGAATTCAAAAGCTTTACAGACAACCAAAAGCTAAGAGAATTCACACCACCAAATCAGCTGTACAACAAATGCTAAAGGAACTTCTCTAGGCAGGAAACACAAGAAAAAGAGCCACCAAAAAACCCCAAATACAATTAAGAAACACCAAGGGGAGAAAGTGACAGGGGGTGGTGGTGGTCATGGCGGGATGAATTGGGAGATTATGACTGACATATATACACTAATATGTATAAAATAGATAACTAATAAGAACCTGCTGTATAAAAAATAAATAAAATAAAATTTAAAAAAAAATGCTAAAGGAACTTCTCTAAGTGGGAAACACAAGAGAAGAAAAGGACTACAAAAACAAACCCAAAACAATTAAGAATATGGTAACAGGAACATACATATCGATAATTACCTTAAATGAGAATGGATTAAATGCTTCAACCAAAAGACACAAGCTTGCTGAATGGATACAAAAACAAGAGCCATATATATGCTGTCTATAAGAGACCCACTTCAGACCTAGGGAAACATACAGTCTGAAAGTGAGGGCATGGAAAAAGATATTCCATGCAAATGGAACTCAAAAGAAAGCTGGAGTAGCAATACTCATATCAGATAAAATAGACTTTAAAATAAAGAATGTTACAACAGATAAGGAAGGACACTACATAATGTTCAAGGGATTAATCCAAGAAGAAGATATAACAATTATAAACATATATGCACCCAACATAGGAGCACCTCAATACATAAGGCAAATGTTAACAGCTATAAAAGAGGAAATCGACAGTAACACAATAGTAGTGGGAGATTTTAACACCTCACTTACACCAATGGACAGATCATCCAGACAGAATATTAATAAGGAAACACAAACTTTAAGTGACACAATAGACCAGATAGATTGAATTGATATTTTTAGGACATTCCATCCAAAAACAGCAGATTACACTTTCTTCTCGAGTGCGCACGGAACATTCCCAGGATAGATCACATCTTGGGTCACAAATCAAGCCTCAGTAAATTTAAGAAAATTGAAATCATATCAAGCATCTTTTCTGACCACAATGCTATGAAATTAGAAATCAATTACAGGGGAAAAAAACGTAAAAAACACAAACACATGGAGGCTAAACAATACATTACTAAATAAGCAAGAGATCACTGAAGAAATCAAAGAGGAAATCAAAAAATACCTAGAGACAAATGACAATGAAAACATGGTGATCCAAAACCTATGGGATGTAGCAAAAGCAGTTCTAAGAGGGAAGTTTATAGCAATACAATCCTACCTCAAGAAACAAGAAAAATCTCAAATAAACAATTTAACCTTACACCTAAAGGAATTAGGGAAAGAAACAAACAAAACCCAAGGTTAGTAGAAGGAAAGAAATCATAAATATCAGAGTGTAAATAAATAAAATAGAAACAAAGAAAAAATAGCAAAGAAAAATAAAACTAAAAGCTGGTTCTTTAAGAAGATAAAAATAATTGATAAACATTTAGCCAGACTCATCAAGAAAAAGAGGGAGAGGACTCAAATCAATAAAATTAGAAATGAAAAGAAGAAGTTACAATGGACACCGCAGAAATAGAAAGCATCCTAAGAGACTACTACAAGCAACTCTATGCCAATAAAATGGACAACCTGGAAGAAATGGACAAATTCTTAGAAAGGTATAAACTTCCAAGACTGAACCAGGAAAAAATAGAAAATATGAACAGACCAATCACAAGTAAACAAATTGAAACTGTGATTAAAAATCTGCCATCAAACAAAAGTCCAGGACCAGATGGCTTCACAGGTGAATTCTGTCAAACATTTAGAGAAGAGCTAACACCCATCCTTCTCAAACACTTCCAAAAAGTTGCAGAGGAAGGAACACTCCCAAACTCATTCTACGAGGCCACCATCACCCTGATAACAAAACCAGACAGAGGTACTACAAAAAAAAAGAAAATTACAGACAAATATCACTCATGAATACAGATGCAAAAATCCTCAGCAGAATACTAGCAAACAGAATCCAGCAACACGTTAAAAGGATCATACACCATGGCCAAGTGGGATTTATCTCACGGATGCAAGGATTCTTCAATATACACAAATCAATCAATGTGATACACCATATAAACCAACTGAATAATAGAAACCATATGATCATCTCAATAGATGCAGGAAAAAGCATTTGACAAAATTCAACACCAGTTTTGATAAAAACTCTCCAGAAAGTGGGCATAGAGGGAACCTACCTCAACATGATAAATGCCACATACGACAAACCCATCTCAATGCTAAAAAACTGAAAGCATTTCCTCTAAGATCAGGAAGAAGGCAAGGGTGCCCAGTCTCACGACTATTATTCAACACAGTTTTGGAAGTCCTAGCCATGGCAGTCAGAGAAGAAAAAGAAATAAAAAGAATACAAATTGGAAAAGAAGAAGTAAAACTGTCACTGTTTACAGATGACATGATACTATTCATAGATAATCCTAAGGATGCAACCAGTAAACTACTAGAGGTAATCAGTGAATTTGGTAATGTTGCAGGATACAAAATTAATGCACAGAAATCTCTTGCATTCCTATACATTAACAATGAACGATCAGAAAGAGAAATTAAGGAAACAATCCCATTCACCATTGCAACAAAATGAGTAAAATACCTAGGAATAAACCGACCTAAGGAGGTAAAAGACCTGTAGTCAGAAAAATATAAGACATGGATGAAAGAAATCAAAGATGATACAAACAGATGGAGAGATATACCATGTTTTTGGATTAGAAGAATCAATATTGTGAAAACGACTATACTACCCCAAGCAATCTACAGATTCGGTGCAATCCCTATCAAATTACCAATGGCATTTTTTACAGAAGTAGGACAAAAAAAATCTTAAAATTTGTATGGAGACACAAAAGACCCCAAATAGCCAAAACAATCTTAAGTAAGAAGAATGGAACTGGAGGAATCAGGCTCCCTGACTTCAAAGCTATAGTAATCAAGACAATATGGTACTGGCACAAAAACAGAAATATAGATCAGTGGAACACCATAGAAAGCCCACTGATAAATCCATGCACCTACGGTCAACTAATCTGTGACAAAGGAAGCAAGGATATACAATAGAGAAAAGACAGCCTCTTCAATAAGTGGTGCTGGGAAAACTGGACAGCTCCATGTAAATGAATGAAATTAGAACACTCCCTAATGCCATACACAAAAATAAACTCAAAATGCTTCAAGACCTAAACGTAAGACTGGACACTATAAAACTCTTAGAGGAAAACATAGGAAGAACACTCTTTGACATAAATCACAGCAACATTTTTTTTTGACCCACCTCCTAGAGTAATGGGAGTAAAAGCAAAAATAAACAAATGGGACCTAATGAAACTTAAAAACTTTTGCACAGCAAAGGAAACTATAAACAAGACTAAAAGACAACCCTCAGAATGGGAGAAAATATTTGCAAATGAATCAACGGACAAAGGATTAATCTCCAAAATATATAAACAGCTCATGCAGCTCCATATTAAAAAAACAAACAACCCAATCAAAATATTGGCAGAAGACCTAAATAGACATCTCTGCAAGGAAGACATACAGATGGCCCAGAGGCACATGAAAAGATGCTCAACATCACTAATTATTAGAGAAATGCAAATCAAATCTACAATGAGGTATCACTTCATACCAGTTAGAATGGGCATCACCAGAAAATCTACAAACAACAAATGCTGGAGAGGGTGTGGAGAAAAGGGAACCCTCTTGCACTGTTGGTGGGAATGTAAATTGATACAGCCACTATGGAGAACAGCATGGAGGTTCCTTAAAAAACTAAAAATAGAATTACCATATGACCCAGCAATCCCACTACTGGGCATATACCCAGAGAAAACCATAATTCAAAAAGACACATGCACCCCCATGTTCATTGCAGCACTATTTACAATAGCCAGGTCATGGAAGCAACCTAAATGCCCATCGACAGACAAATGGATATTGAAGATATGGGACATATATACAATGGAATATTACTCAGCCATAAAAAGGAATGAAATTGGGTCATTTGTAGAGACTTGGATGCATCTACAGACTGTCATAAAGAGTGAAGTAAGTGAGAAAGAGAAAAACAAATATCGTATATTAATGCATATATGTGGAATCTAGAAAAAAGTTACAGATGAACCGGTTTGCAAGGCAGAAATTGAGACACAGATGTAGAGAACAAACGTATGGACACCAAGGTGGGAAAGCAGGGTGGGGGGTGGTGGTGGTGGGATGAACTGGGAGATTGGGATTGACGTGTATACACCAATATGTATAAAATGGATGACTAATAGGAACCTGCTGTATAAAAATAAATAAATAATAAATAAAAAGAAAAAAAAGAATTTGGTGATAATTCTTCATCAATTGTTCATAACTGTTTTAGGCACTCAAAAAACTAAAAACAAATAAAAATTCATTCATCAGTTTCACTTCCTTTGGCAGTTGACCAAAGTCCAAAACAGATGATGGACAAACATAAACAAATATCGTTCCAGTGTCTGGTCCTTTAATCCCAGGCATAACCTTTTCGAGGCTGTATCCATCCCTTTCTTTCTTCTAAATGGGACAATTATCAAAGCTTTTCCTACTTGACTGTGCCCAGAGAAGGTAAACTTGCTTACCGAGGCGCAAAAAATGACAAGTTGAAAAACCCATTTAATATGCGAGTTGAGCAGCAGTGGCCCAGTGGTGGTGGTGGGGCAGTTACATTATGTATTTACTGGAGCCAATATCTTTTAGTCAGGTTGCTTTAATAGGCAGGTTCTACATTGCGTGTTAACAATTGTTTTTCCCCAGTAGCGTGTAAACCCTGGACACTGAGAGATGTGCTTTATTCATTTCTGAATCCTCAGTGCCTATCAGTTTTGTGTACATAATTTGTTTGCAAAATTTATTAATTCCTTCCTTTTCTTAGTGCACAAGAGGATAGCGTTTTGCCCTCTTTTTATCCAACAATAAGTGGATCACTTGTATGCCAAGTCATCAGCTGCCATTGGGTAAAATTTTGCTTAAACAAACAGATAAATATACACAAGAAAGAGGGGAGAGACTCTCCCCACTCCCCCCACCCCCGACACATACTTTCCTCCCTTTGTCTCTCCACCCACACATTAATTTATTAGACAGAAAATAGGAAAAGACTAAAGAAAGTCCTCCATGGTGCTAGGATTGTGACTCTGCTAATGATCTAGGTCATGCAATTCCACACTTCTTCAAATATGAAGGAGAAAAGCAGATTTTCAGGCCCATACCTATAGGTCAGTGGTTCTCCACCAGGGGTAATTTTGCCACAAAGGGAACATTTAGAAGTGTCTTGAGACATTTTTGATTGTTCTAACAGTGTGTGTGTGTGTGTGTGTGTGTGTGTGTAGACACACTCCTGGAATCCGGTGGGTGGACACTATGGATGCTGCTAAACATCCTATAAAACACAGGGCAATCCCCACAACAAGGAATTTTCCAGCCCCGAAAGTAAATAGGGCCAACCTGATAAACCCTACTTTAGATTCTAATTCAGTAAGTAAATTGGAACCTTGAATTTTGCATTTTTAACATGTACTCTGTATGATCTGATACAGATGAGTCACAGGCTCTCGAAATGCAAATTTTTCCTTTGAATAATTATTTTATTTCTCTGTGATTCAATCACATGAGAGAATTATTAGGCATACAGAACATTCAATTAAAACATTCAGTATTTTCTACCAGTGTGTATGATCTTCATTGATATGGAGTACTTAAAATGAGCTTCACAGACAGCCAGCGTGACTTCTTGTTACTAGCGGGAAGCCAGCCAGGGTTAACACCCACACTGTCTAGTCAAGTCTGACAGCCTTGTCGGCTCCATTGTCAGGACGTGCGCCTACACAATTACAGCATGTAGTCTGCTCTGGTGTCCCACAAAAGAAAACTATTGTAGCAGATAACTGCTTCCAGGATCCCTGCTGTCAGAGAAAATAAGCCAGTCATAACTTCTCCATCATCCTGCTACAGAGCATTTTCAGTGGTGCCTATTGTTGCTTCACTCGGGGACTACATGTTTTTCTCTGGTAAATGGTCCGGGTAACTTTTGACCTTATCTCAGGTCATGTCGTATTGATTCCTGTATGAAGTTACTGTTGCGAGGTAAGCCTTTTTCTCCCTGTTATAAAACTTAATACTACTTGTGATATGCTAACAGCTTCCAAGTCACCGTTTGGAGGGGAATACCATTTGTTTTTGTGCAATACAGAGTGTCAGCCACCAAAGAAGATAGCTTCAGCAGGGCATTCAGCAGGCTCTTAATCTTCTTTCTCCCCCAGTGTCACAATCTCAACCATACCCTGTCCACCTGTTCTGCCTACCACTTAAAACCACAACTGCCTTCATGGACCCAAGCAAGGAATCTCTATCTCTCCTCCATCTTTCGTTCTGACATACAATTACCTGATAAAGTTGTTTCCACCTCCATTGCATTGCCCATGTTCCTTCTCTATTCACCATCTCTGCTTCAGTTTAACCCTTGAAAATCTTTGCTTCCAAAATTATAACTGCCTTCCATTTTGTTTCTCTCCCGCTTTTGTCTCTTGACTCCCTTCTAATCTACCTTCTATGGTACTGCCGGTTTTCCTTGTGAAACAACTCTTATATGTCATCTTGCACATACAATCTGCAAAATGATTGCCTATTACCTATGGATAAAAATCCAAATTCCTCAGATAGGCAACCAAGACGCTTATAATTTGGGCCCTACCTTCCTCAGCTGTGCCGTAAATCGCCTCTCTGGTATTCTAACAAAATTGTATGACTTAGGTGAATAAGGCATATTCTTTCTTATCTCTGCTTTTTCTTGCATTATTCCTTTTACATGGAATGCACTCTGTTTCTTCCTTTCCAGTAGACAAACGCCTATTAATATTGAGAGATGTCTCGAATTATAACAAGTCTTCCTTGACCTCTCTGGACTAGGTATAACAGGTCAGTTTCCCCAGAAAGCAGACTGTAAGACAGATTTACCTGCAGAAAGTTTATTGGTTAAATGTTCTTAGAATCAATATCTGTATGATCTGTGTGAGTAGGAGAGTGGGAAGGAAGCAGAGATACCCAGAGAGAGAAGCTGAACAGTCATGCAGTCACAAAAAAGGCCTCAGAAAATTTTATGGGGAGGCCATAGCTAGCATCACTCTTCAGAGTTGTCCTGAATTCAGGCAAGGGGACTTGGCCTTTATATCTCAATGTTGGAAAGTCACTGTATGCAGATTGCCCCAGGAAGAGGTGTGACATGAGGTAAAGCCCAGGGTCAGTCCTAGAGAGGGACTGTGCTAAGAGCTGTGGATAACTCGTACTTCATCAGCTGGGGGAATGAGCACTGACATCTTTAAAGAGCGGCTGGGGAGATATAGATGCAGGACTACATGGCATCCACTACACCAGAGTATCCATGCCTCTGCTCCTACCTTTATTCTAGAAGCTGGCATTTTGCACATTATTTGTTTACATCTTTTGCTCACTAAACCAGGTGGGATAACAGCCCAATGTAGCAAAAATAGTTTGTACTAGCCCTTCCTTTATTCAAGATTAAAATGTAGCTAAAGATAAATAGCATTGATCTGCATACTCAGTTCTTAATTTTAAATGAGATTGGCATCTATTTTTAATAATTGAAATTCCACAAACTTTTAACAGGCAATATTTATTCTTCTCATTAATAAAGGACTTAGCTTTTCTGTAACACCAATAGCATATTGTGCTATTGATACTGTGTACTTATGAGAAAGAGAAACCTTGGCATACAAATATCTGGACAAAATGAATGGAAAATAATATTACATGAAAATTATCCAAAAAACTTACCAATGCTCGTTTGCAAAGAGAACAAGTTTAATATTCCTTTAGTGCCTGGCAACATACTTAGATTCCTTCTTACTTGTAGAAGAAAACATTATTACAAGATCAAAGATACATATTGAAATAAGAAAGCTGTGGCCTTTGAAGGTAGCTCATTTAGTTCTGATCATTAGATGCTAAAATATAATTGGTTCATCATTATGAATGAAACTATTCAGAAAATGTAATAGAGAGAGCTTTCATAACAATATATTTAGCATAGCATGCAATTACTCATTTACTGTTTATACTGTTCATCATGAGTCAGTTGATGTCAACATTAAAATTTCATCTTGAACATTGCCTGGCATTTCTTTGTTTAACTTGCATCTTGAAAGTTAAATTCTAGATGTTTTATTCCTAATTATTACTTATTTTATTCCTTTGAATGCAAGAATATAATGGGAAAAATAAAATTTTTTTCTCACTTGTTAAAGACACGTTGAATCTTCATAGGTACCAGACACCACTCTTTATATAAATTACTCAGATTTAGCCAAAATGATGGTGTAGCTATGAGTTACCTGTCTGAGCCTGAAGCTCAGAAATAATTTTAAAAACCAGTTAACAACTGGGGCCACCAGAAGCTGGAAGAGACCAGGAAGTATTCTCATCTAGAGCCTTCAGTGGTAACTTGACCCTGATTACACCTTGACACCTTGATTTTGAACTTCTGAACTTCAGAACTGTGAGAAAATAAATTTCTGTTGTTTTAAACCTTCGGAAACAAATACATATTTTGGTGCCCTCTTGAATTGTCATTTGAAAAAAAAAAGAAAAAACATCAGTCTTTATTTATAAAACCTCTCCATTTATGATATTGTAGGTATTTAAGGCTTAGAGACTAACCAGCCCAATGTTGACAACATTCGGGGCTGCTAAATCTCAGAGAGCCAGCACACACTCACTGGGCTCCCTCTAGCACCTGGAGCAGGTTGGCACAGGCTGATGCATGGATGAAGCAGAGTTAGTTCAGGCTGTGTGTAAATCTCCCCATCCCACCTACCCACAAGCTGTGACTCCACATCTTTCTCACTCAACAAGAAGGTTTCCACTCTTCAGCTAAGAATGCTTAGCTCATTGTATTATTTTAGAGATGAGGGCATTGAACCTCTAAGACTTATCCACAATGACACAGTGAACTAATTTTTGACCCAGATCTCTCCTTCTTACTATCCTTTGCTTCCTGTTGGATAGGAGGACACCTGGACCTGAGACTGAAGCATAATGGAAATATGGATTTTGGAGAGAGAACATCCCAGTCTAGACTCCTATCCCAGTGATTGCTCTAACTGATTTTAATTAAAAGGTTATTCTAATGCAATGTAACAAAATTCAATGGTTTACTAATATTATCTATGATGGAATCAAGATTTCATATGTCAGTAAGCTAGAAGGATATGGCAAAACCAACACAAATATATACAGATAAATACAAATTCTGGTGTTTAGGCCTAAAAAATAAATTATGTTAAATGCTTGCTAACAACTAAAGCTGACTCACAATGAACCCTCCAATAAAGTAACTATTTAAGCAGAACATTGAAGACCCTCTTTCTGAAATATTCTATATGACAGTTAAATATAACGATATTGAAGTTTCTTTCCAATTACTAGATCCATACTACTGATATAACTGTGGTTTGACAGATCCAAAGCTTGCATTCAAGTTTTAGTAATGTGGCATTTAGTCAGCCAGCCTGCAACTGACATATTTACCTGTACATATTTTTTGGTTGTTGTTGGGAGGGTTTGGGCAAAGCTTTTTAACCTACTTACATACATGTTCACATAACTTTGGCCATGACCAGATGTCCAAAAAAGGAGGGAGACCTGGAGACAGAACTTATCATAGAGCTTGAACTCTGCATGAAGGCTGGCAGAGGAAAGAAACCATTTGTTTTAATTCTCTGATGTGTCTGAGGTTAGTTGCCATCCTTCCCTAGCCTTCATGGTAGAATTAGCTTGTCTAAGTGAATCCAGGAGTTCAGCCATTGAAAGTATGGCTGATTAATGTGTACCTGCCTTGAGTTAACTTGTCTCTGAGGGTAGGAGCCTCTATACTTGACCTTGAGGAACCACTTTGTTCTGAACAGTGATTGCAATAGTAACAGTGTCAGGAGTGTCAGTGACTAGAGGGGGTGCCTCAACCAAGGGATGCTGATAATGCCTTGGACCCAGGGATGCTAGGACTCCAGCACATAAAATCTCAGCTCTGCATTCAACAATGGCAATGTTGTCTAAGTAAGTTATCAGAGGACTTAGAGGGCATTAAGCTATGATGGCCAGAGCAAGGATTTTTTCACTATAGGGCAACACAACTTTGAGGCTAAATTTCTTCTTTCCTTGACCACCAGAATCCTGAGCATCTGCCATGAAGCACTGAATGAGCATTTTTCTTTTTTTTCTTTTTCTTGAAACCATTAAAAAGTGGTCTTAAAGAAAACATTTGGTGAACACAAAAGGCTGAAACAAAGAAATCTTTTCTTGGCTTTTTAAAATGCAAGTGTATGTTGATACAATATTTCTCTGTGTTTTTTTTAACAAGTTCTTTATTATTTTCATCAATATTCTTCATAATTATTTTTATTGCTATAAAGAACTATATATATATGTGCCAGAGGCTCAAGAGGGAGGGGATATGGGGATATATGTATGCATATGGCTGATTCACTTTGTTGTACAGCAGAAACTAACACAGCATTGTAAAGCAGTTATATTCCAATAAAGATTAAAAAAAAAACAAGTTATAAGATTAAGAATAGACTCAGGTAAATTTTTACCACTGTTGGGAATGGAGAAATTTTCCCCTCTACGCTACTTGAGTTCTTGCAGCTAGACTAATAAAAAAATTGACCCAACACATATTAACTGGAGAAAAGAAACAAATTTTAATTCAAGCACGTGGAGGTCTCACAGAAGTGGGACCTAAAAAGTGGCCAAAACAGGCAGCTTTTATACTTTAGACAAAGAAACAAATTTGTGAGGAATTGACAAAGAAACTTAGATTTGGGGTTCTTAATTAATCAGGACTCTAGACAGAGTTTGGGCTTGGGATACTAAATTAAAGAAGTAACAGTGTTTTGTTTATAAGACTTCTTGGCCCTGAATTCTCTATCTCTGGTGGTAAGGATATCCTTCTACCTCCAGATGCACATTTCATATGGTCAGTTTATTTCCTGCTTTCAGGGGGACAGAGAAGGGTCAGGGTTTCCTTCTTACATTGGCTGCTTCTCAAGTAACTTCAATTCAAAGTAATCAATATGCCATTGTGACATATTTTGGGGTTGTCTGCCCTGAGCCCCAACTCTACAGTCAGAATCCTGAAGAGTTCCATCTTGCCAAAAACTTATTCAAGCTTCCCCCTGTGGTCAAATATTTCCCCATCCCTAACCTGTGATTTTCACTGATCTTTTCTCCATTCCTATAGTTTTGCCTTTCTAGAAAGTTGAATAAATAGAATCACAGTTTGTAATCTTTTGAGACTGGCTTCTTTCACTCAGCTTAATGCTTGTGAGATTCATCAATGTTATTGTGTGTCAATATTCCTTTCCTTTTTATTTCTGGGTATTATTCCATTGTATGGATATGCTGCATTTTGTTTATTCAATCACCTGTTAAAGGTCATTTATGTTATTTTCTGGTTGGGGGCTGTTATGAATAATGCTGCTATAAACACATTTGTACAGAGGTTTTATGTAAACATAAGTTTCCATTTTCTAGGGCAAATATTTAGGAGTAAAATTGCTGGGTCATATAAGTAAGTGTCTTTAACTTTAAACAAAATATATATTAATTATATATTATATGATTATATCATAACATATATTTTATACATATAATTATAGATCATATAATAGGTATAAATTTATTATAAAATTTATATATTAAGATATATATCCTTATAAGAAATGCACCATTTCGCATTTCTATTGGAAGTGTGTGCGTTCCAGTTGTCTTGCATTGGTGTCAGCACTTGAAATTGTCAAATTTTTTTTTCTCCCATTCTAAATAGGTATGAAGGGTAGTCTCATTGTAGTTTTAATATGCATGCTTCTAATGGCTAACAGTACTGAGCATCTTTTAATATGCTTATTTGCCATCTGTGTGTCTTTTTTTGGTAAAGTATCTGTTGAAATCTTTTGTTTATTTTAATTGTTTTTTCTTTGTTACTGTTGAGTTATGAGAATTTTTTATAAATTCTATAAAAAGTCCTTTATGAATATGTGATTTGCAAATATTTTTCCCACTCTGTAGCTTGTCTTTTAATTCTCAGAAACTTTCACACAGCAAACATTTGTTTCTCTTTATTTTGATGAAGTCTAATTTTACAACTTTTTCTTTTATAGATAATGGTTTTGGTTTTGGTTTTTGTTATATGTAAGAACATTTTGCCGAAGCTTAGGTCAGATTTTTCTCCTATGATTTTTTTCTAAAGTTTAACCTTTATTTGTGGTGCAATGACCTATTTTGAGTTAATTTTCCTATGAAGTGTGAAGTTTAGGTTGAGGGTTTTCTTTTTTGGTATATGGATGTCCAGTTATTCCAACATCATTTATTGAAAAAACCACCCTTTCTGTATTGAATTACCTTGGAATCTTCATCAAATATCAATGAATCATATTTGTGTGGGTCAGTTTCTGAACTCTCTATTCTGTTCCATTGATCTATGTTCCTCTCTCTTCTCCAGTGCCACTATCTTGACTACTGAAGCTTTATAATGAATGTTAAGAACAGGTAGTATGAGTCTCTCAATTTTATTTTTTCAGTATTATTTTTGTTTTACTTCCATTGCTTGTTCATATAAACTTTAGAATCAGATTGACTAAATGTATAAAAATAACTCCAGAGATTTCTTTTTTAGAATTACATTAACTCTATAGATCAACTTGGGGAGAATTAACATGTTAACTATATTGTGTCTTCCAATTCAGGGAACACGTATGTCTTTTCCCTTATTTAGGTCTCCAATTTCTTCTATTAGTGTTTTATAGTTTTTACCAAATAGATCCTGCACAGGTTTTGTTAGAATTATACCTGTTTCACTCTATTTTGGTGCATAAATATGTGTATGTGTGTGTGTGTGTGTGTGTGTGTGTGTGTGTGTATATATGTATATATATGCAAACATGGTAAACTCAGTTATTAGTTCTAGGATAGTTTTTCAAAATTCCTTGGAATTTTTTACGTAGGCAAGCATGACATCTCTGAATAAGGACAGTTTTCATCTCATGTTTTCCAATCTGTATGTCTTTTATTTCTTTTTATTCTCTTATTTCACTGGCTAATTCTTCTAGCACAATATTGAATCAGAGTGGTGAGAATGGATTTCCTTTTGTTCCCAATTTTAAAATAAATATAATCAGTCTTTTACTATTAAGTATGTGGGTTAAAAGTGTGTTTTTTTGAAATACTTTATTAGATACAGGAAGTTTCCCACTATTGCTAGTTTCCTGAGCATTTCTGTAATGAAACGGCATTCTTGATTTCCTCTTGCACTGATAAGAATAATTCAAGTCAGAACTATATACTCAGGAAAGAGGGCATATTGGGAGTGGAGGGAAATAGCTGAGTTTATTGAAAAACTGTGTAGTATAAGGTCAGAATTGTGGTCTTTTAAGGTGTCAATATTGAGTGACATTGCTTTGAACTCTAAACTAGTGGAACCATATATAACAGCCTCTTTATGAAATTTATTGGATGATATCTGCCAATTGAATAACCACTGGGGAAAAAAATTTATAAAGACTTCAGATCAGTATTTGCTTTATCAGGACTATATCTTTATCTTATATAAGGAACAGATTACCAGGTAAATGGAGGAATAGAAACGTTCCATAGCTAGTTCATTTATAATGTATGTCCTACAGTCTTCCAAAAATATTTAAATTTGCTACAGAAACAAATATGTAGGCATATTATAGCCTAAAATGTTGGTTAATTAAATAATTGCACTATTTTTCAATTAATGCCGTACTGACTACTAATTTTGAAAAGTTACATTTCTCTAGGTGTTTGAGGCTGATTGAACTCAGTCGTCTCACTGCACTTACCTTACACTTCTTTAGAAGAGTTGTCCATGTTGTTTTCTGTTCTTCAGTTTACATGAATAATTGCATCACGCGGTACATAGCAGGACAGATTGCATTGGCCACTACCTTGTTCCTGAATGTAATTTAAGGTGTTGACATTACTTTAAAAAACTCTAAGTGTTTGCAGTTCTCACTACATTATAAATTATTGTTCCCAACTGAAATTTCAAAATAAGGGAGATAAGCCAATATACTCCTACTGTTATTGCCTGAAATCTACCTTTGGGGAGTCAGGGCTTAGTCATTTATTGGTATGATATCATCTAAGGACGATTTTGTCTGTCTTTGCCTGGAAAACAAATATTTGGTCTCTCAGTAGCTGGTATGAGGCATACAGTTTTGAGTTTTTCAGGTGGCATCTTAAAATTTTATAGCTGACTTTGTTACACATGCAATATAAATTGCAATGTCATGAGGAATCTCTTTTTAATGCCTTTATTAGCTATTTCTCCCTGAAGCAATTCTTAGAAGAGCACATTTTAAAATTTAAACAAATCTGAAGAGCGTTTAAGAAAAATGTATGGCTTGGCATAATTACAAATTTAGAGCAAAGACTATTCGTACACTCATTTTCTTACAAGTGAAATTTATTCATTGGGTTTTGCAGTGATGTTTTGTATTCTTGGACTGCACATCTCCAGCCAAATCTTTTTATTCAGTTTACTTTTCTTCCTTACATCTGTAATGGTATATTACTGTACAGAGATTTTACT
Organism: Balaenoptera physalus; assembly: GCF_965194825.1. Classification (NCBI taxonomy): domain Eukaryota; kingdom Metazoa; phylum Chordata; class Mammalia; order Artiodactyla; family Balaenopteridae; genus Balaenoptera; species Balaenoptera physalus. The sequence goes on along the minus strand of NC_138894.1, from coordinate 70,333,337 downwards.
TACACAAATTTAGAATTGTCTTTCAATATATGTGATAAAATTTTTAAATCCAACTCTTTCTTCTGTTGGGAGTGTTATAATAAAATATCAATCAATATTACTTCAACCTCTTTGTACCTCTGTCTCTTCATACATCAAAAAACAAACAATTAACTAGTTTTCTTATCTCAGGTTTATTCTTTAGGGGAGTCACGCAAACATACATACACATGCAAGTATGCAGGTGTCTAAGTTCCACAGTTTTCTGTGTGACTAACAGTTTGACACAATGAAAAGAAGACAGCCTCTGGAATCCTATAGAACTGCAGTTAAAACTTGTTTTGCCAGTAGTTGAGTAACCGAGACAAAGAGTTTAACTTTTCTGGTCCTTGGCTTCCTTAGTATGAAATAGGAAGGATAACATTTACCTTTTAGAAATATTATATTAAACTAGATGAATTCATGAAACTAGACTCAGCCTGCTAAGACTCAGACTTTAAGACCCATGCCATTAATTTGCAGCACTTACTGCAAGCTAAGGACACAAATGAAGTTATATCAGCCCATCTGGACTGAGTCAGTAACTACTACAGTTGCTGACCTACAGTGCACCCTGAAAGGAATTCAGGGTGAAGATGAGGATTGAGACTTTCTGTGCTCTGGGAAAACAGGAATAACAGGCCCTTAGATAGTTTGAGAGTTATATTTCAGGAAAAATTTTAATAAACCCAGATTCTTGATTCTTCCCATACATAAAGAAGCACGAAAATTATTAACTGAGATACCTGATCCTCATGCCTAGCAGTAACCTTTTACTGAGATGTATCCTTGACTGCCTGTATCTCCTAACCAAAATCACATATTGGCTTTTCCCCACTTCCTCTTTGGAGCAGTTCCTCAGAGCTATCTGAGAGGCTGTATCCCTGGCTATAGTCCTCAATAAGTCCACAAATAAAGCTGAAACTCACAGCTCTCATATTGTGCATTTTTATTTCAGGCAGCAAATACTTCCATAAGTTCTTTTTTTATATACATTTATTTTATTTATTTATTTTTAATTTTTGGCTGCATTGGGTCTTTGTTGCTGTGCACGGGCTTTCTCTAGTTGCGGCGAGCAGGGGCTACTCTTCGTTGCGGTGCGTGGGCTTCTCATTGTGGTGGCTTCTCTTGTTGCGGAGCATGGGCTCTAGGTGTGCGGGCTTCAGTAGTTGTGGCGTGTGGGCTTCAGTAGTTGTGGCATGTGGGCTCAGTAGTTGTGAATTGCGGGCTGTAGAGTGCAGGCTCAGTAGTTGTGGCACATAGGCTAGTTGCTCTGCGGCATGTGAGATCTTCCCAGACCAGGGATCAAACCCATGTCCCCTCCATTGGCAGGTAGATTCTTAACCACTGTGCCACCAGGGAAGCCCCCCTTCCATATGTTCTTGTTCTTCTCCTTTGAAGCATTAATAATATGAGATTTTATATTTTTACCATTATTTGGAAAATCTCTGTATATTCCATTAAATTGTAAACCCTATGAAGGAAGGAACTATGTCTTTTTTGCTTACCGTCTGCTTTTGCAGCATTGTCTGAGTGTCTAGCACATAACAGGGTATCAATAAATTGTTGTAGAATTGTGTCTTTAATGTCATCTATCTTCCAGTGAATTACAGTGAATTACAGAGAGGAAAGTGCCCTGCTTTACTACCTTTGTTTTTTTAAAGTTTTTACAAACATTTTATGTTTTTATTTAAATGTTCTTAATAGTTCTGTAATGTAGGTATTTCTATCCCAATTTGTCACATGAGGAACTTGTACATCAGGGAGATAGTGGCTCAAAGTCACACACTAGTAACTGGTGAAAATGAGGTATAAATTTAACCTCTACTTTTCTTTAACCCTACTTGAGATATAAGTTACATACCATAAAGTTCACCCATTTAAAGTGTATAATTTAAAAGATTTTAATATTATATATTTACAGAATTGTGCAACCATCACTATATTCTAATTTTAGAACATTTTCTCACACTCATAAAAGAAGCTTTGCACCTTTTAGTAATCACTCTCCATCTCTTCCTTCCCTACTCCCCAGTCGTAGGCCAACACTAATTTACATTCTGTTTCTATGGATTTGCCTATTCTGGACATTTCATATAGGTCATATCATACAGTATGTGATCTTTGGGACTAGTTTCTTTTTCTAATTTCATTACTATTATAATGATTAAGGTTTATCCATGTTGTGCCATGTATCAGCATTTGATTCTTTTCTGTGGCCCAATTATATTCCCTTGTATAGATTTACTATATTCTGTTTATCCATTCATCAATTTATCAGCATTTGGATTGTTTCCACTTTTGGCTATTATGAATAACACTCCTGTGAACATTCATTTACAAGTTTTTGTATGTATATATATTTTCAGTTCTCTTGGGTATCTACCTAGGAGTGGACTGCTAGGTCATATAGTAATTCTGTATTTAACATTTTGAGGAACAGCCAAACTATTCTCTAAAGTGGCTGTGACATCTTTTCATTTCCACTAGTGATGTATAAGGATTGCAGTTTCAATTCTTGTTTACTAGTACTTGTTATTGCTTTTCTTTTTCACTATAGACATTCTTGCAAATATGAAGTGGTATCACATTGAGGGCTTCAATCACATTCCCTAGTGACTAATAATGTTCAGCATCTTTTAATCTGCTTATTAGACATTCATATATCTTCTTTCAAGACATGTCCATTCAAATCCTTTGGTCATTTTTTAATTGGGTTATTTATCCTTTTATTGTTGAGTTTTAAGAGGTCTTTGTAAATTCTAGATACAAATCATTTGTCATATATATGATCTGAAAATATTTTCTCCCAGTCTGTGTGAACCACAAATGTTTTTATTTCTGATGAAGTACAGTATATCAATCTGCTCTTTGATTGCTTGTGCAAAGAAATCATTGCCTAACTCATTTACTCCTGTGCTTTTTTGGTAGGAATTTTATAGTTTTAGTTCTTACACTTAAATCTGATATATTTTGATTTAATTTCTGTACATCATTCAAAGAAGGGGTCCAAATTATTATTATTACTATTATTATTATTATTATTATTATTATTTTATTGCATGTGGATACTCAGTTGTCCCAGAACCATTTTTTGAGAAGACTGTTCTTTCCCCCATTGAATTATCTTGGTCCCTTTGTTGAAAATCAATTGATCATAAATTTAGAGTTTATTTCTGGACTCTCAGTTCTATTCCATGGATTCTATCCTATCCTTATGTCAGTAGTATACTGCATTGGTTACTGTGCCTTGCAATAAGTTTTGAAATCAGGCGATGTTGAGTGCACTCACTCAGTTCTTTTTTGAGATTGTTTTATTTTGGCTATTCTGAGTCCTTTGCATTTTTTTATGAATTTTAGGATTAGTTTGACAATTTCTGCAAAAACAAAAACCAAAAAAAACAGCTGGGGTTTTGATAGGAGTTGTGTTGAGTCTGTGGATTGATTGATATGGGGAGTTTTAATAACAACAACTCAATTTAATAACATGACTATAATACTCATGATCATAAGGTATCTTTCTATTTATTTTTATCTTCTTAAATTTCTTTCAATGATGTTTTTATAATTTTCAATGTACAACTCTTGCCCTTCTTTTTAAAAATCTATTCCTAAGTACTTTATTCTTTTTGATGCTATTGTGAATGGAATTATTTTCATTGCTGGTGTATAGAAATATAACTGATTTTTGTATATTGATCTTGTCTCTTGCAACCATGCTTAATTTGTTTATTAGTTCTAATGTTTTTTTGGAAGATTTCTTGGTATTTCCTATATACAAGATCATGTCATTTACAAATAGAAATAGTTTTACCTTTTCCTTTCCAATCTAGATACCTCGTATCTAATTGCCCTAGCTGGAACCTAATTGCCCTAGCTGGAACCTCAAGTGCAATATTGAATAGAAGTGGCAAGAGTAGACCTCATTTTCTTATGTCTGATCTTAGGGGGAAAGTGTTCAATCTTTCACCATTAAGTACAATGTTGGCTTTAGGTTTTTGTAGATGCCTTTTATGAGATTGAGGAAGTTCCCTTCATTCCTATTTTGTTGAGTGCTTTTATCATAAAGGTTTTAGGTTTTTTCAAATGCTTTCTCTACATCTCTTCAAATGATAATGTAATTTTGTCCTTTATTACTATAGTGCATTATATTAATTGATTTTTGCATGTAAATACAATTTTTATTGTTCTCCTTTTCTTACTGGAATATTCTTGACTCTAGTTCTTGCTGCTTCATTCACTCCATCAATTGAAATTCTATCCACTTTTCCAGGGACATCTCTAATTAAACCTCTTTTAAGAATCTTTACCCCGTAACAATTTGTATTATCCATGTGATTCTTTCATGATTTGTATTTCGTCTTATTCATTCATGTGTGTATCACTTTTATATCACTTCATGTTACATGTATATGTGCTATATAAAAATGCTTCTTGGGGACAGGAAATATCCCATGCTATATTACACTATAGTTTCAGCAGAATAATACACACAGAATATACACAGAAAAGTTGTTCAATAAATGTTTGCTAAATTGCAAGGAGTTTCCAGGTTTGTTGAGGCCAATTTTCTATTAACTATGGCATTGAAAGAGTTGATGTAATCACATTATACTCAAAACATGCTAAATTTTAATAACCAGATTTCCATTTTCATTGTCTCGTAATTTACTTGGGCTTTTTGTCTTCTTGATGTAAGGTTATGGCAGATATTGCAATATACGGATGACTATTTCCAGAACATTTGAACAGAAAATCCATTTTAAAAAATGTATCCAAGTGGAAAAAGGCATTTTCAGTTTTAACTCAAAAAGTTGTGTTGAACAATGTTGACATGACATATATCCAATCTTCAGCTTTCAAACGTTGAAGTTAGTTTTATAACACTAAATTTAGCAGCTTAAGAAAAAAAACAAATACCAAAACTTATCTGTCAAGCTCATGTACTCATTGTATATGCTGAAAATCTGATCCCCTTCTAACTTATTTTTTCAGAGAGCTCCCGGAAATCCAGAGATTACTTAGGATCAGTAAACATTTTCTCACTTTGATTATTTTGAATTAAGCTTACTTAAGAAATGGCCAACGCAAGGAGGGCAGTTTGACCCTCCTCTCTGTCTCCCTGAAAACAGGAAATAAATCTCCCGTGTGAAAGATGCCCTCCCTGTACCAGGAGGTAAAAAGACGTCGTTCTCACCAGAGGCAGGGAGTTCAGGGCTGAGAAGCCTCTGCATAAACCTTGTTACTCCTTTACTAATTTACTACTCAAACTCAAACTTTACTTAAATTCCTTACTAATTAAGCACCCAAACATAGTTTCTTTGTCCTGTCAATTCCTCTCAAATTTATTGTTTGTCTAAAAAGTATAAAAGCCCCCTGCTTTGGCCACTTCTTAGGTCCTTTTTTATGAGACCACCCTGTGCACAAATTAAATTTGTGTCTTTTTCTGCTCTTAATCTCTCTTGTGTCAACTCACAAAATCTCAAGAGGGGCAGAGAGGAAACTTTCCCCCTCCCTAACAATGCATTTTCGAGAAGAAATGCTAGCCCGGTCGGTGGTGGCTCCAAGGATTAGCTCTCAGCACAGGGCTTCTGCTTTTTGCAGCACACCAGGTAAAGACAAAAGGGCTTGAGTGTGAGCCTTTTGTTACGGGAAGAATCACTTTATAAAGGAAACAACCACTTCATTTCTTTGGTAGTCTCTGAATTCAGATGTTCACAGCCATTTAATTGAGACATTTAATAAGAACCCATTGGGTATAAAGGAACTTGCTAGATGTTGGGATGGTTTTGAGGGAAGCAAGTGAGAAAAAATAGAATTAATTACAATCAGTCATTTTTCCTCTTTAAGGCTATTAAAGACCAGTTTAAAAACAAATTCAAACAGATATAGTATTTTTTCCTTCTTTTTTCCCATAAAGAATTGTTTTAATTTTCTGTTGCTCAAGGCATGGACTAGACTGACCTGGGAGAAATGATTTCTACCAATTGACTATGAGACCCTGGAAAAATCTTTTTACCACTTGTACTCCATCCATTCACTTGTAAAAGAGTTCGACTAGAAGATCTCCAAAGTGATTTCTATCTCTCAAATTCTATAATTCTGCCTTTGCTGTTCATCCCCTAAGCCCTGCCAATATGTCAGTTTATATAGTGACTACAATCACATCGTTGGGGTACTTATGCAAAGTGTGCCTGTTGCAGTGTTACTGAATACACCAGGTTACCTGGAACCTGGAAAATTGGACAGGGGCTAAGGAGAAGTTCAACTACATTCTTTTTGCAAAGAAAGCATATTTAAAGCACTTATCTGTCCACATTTATCTGGACATAGAAATATTCAGTTATGTAATTGACAATTAGCAAATGAAGAACCCTTTTCCACTAGTTTAGACAGTCAATATAAATTTGCTGTATTGATAGGCTTTGACTACTCATGTGTGAAGTGGTGTATTTCCCAAACTATGTTCTGAAGAATACTGCTGTTTCTCAAGATATTTCTTAATCTTTTCTTTGAGTGTAAGGGAGAATTCCGTGGCCAAATAACCTTGGAAATTTTTTATACTCCCCCTTACCTTTGAATATTTACAACAGTGCATATTAACTAACTAAAGGTTTTGTTTTGAGAAGGGCTACATACAGTAAAGAAAGCACACATCCTCAAACCTACAGGACCACTGTAACTTTTTTCCATGGAACACCTCTAGGTTTTCAGAATGTAGATTCACAAATGAGAATTTCAAGAAATGTTTTCTTACTTGTTAAATTCTCCAGAGACTTCAAAGTTTGTTTAAAATAGTCATGCTATATTGTTTTTGCACTTTTTCCTTTGACATCTGTTACATGTCATCTCATTATTTATGGCTCAATTTTTTTTTAAATTTATTTATTTATTATTTATGGCTGTGTTGGGTCTTCGTTTCTGTGCGAGGGCTTTCTCTAGTTGCGGCAAGCGGGGGCCACTCTTCATCGCGGTGCGCGGGCCTCTCACTGTCGCGGCCTCTCTTGCTGTGGAGCACAGGCTCCAGACGCGCAGGCTCAGTAGTTGTGGCTCACGGGCCTAGTTGCTCCACGGCATGTGGGATCTTCCCAGACCAGGGCTCGAACCCGTGTCCCCTGCATTGGCAGGCAGACTCTCAACCACTGTGCCACCAGGGAAGCCCTGGCTCAATTTTTAAGAACACATTTGGTATGCTTTTCTGGCTATTGTCCCTTTCTTATGTTTTCCTCAGCTTTGTTGTTGTTGTTAAGCCATATCTAACATTTCCTTTCTAATTATTCCCATTAAATATTTCTGATATTTCTTCTTTCTTATATTTTAGAAAAAGTATGCTTTATAACATCCACATTTAACTTCTGCTTTGATGTTTATTGTTTCGTGAGGAGCAATTAGAGGTATTGGGTTAGCTCATGTAGTATGACACAAAAATTTTCCTTTGTACCCAGAAGTCACAGGGATGGGTAAAATTCACCATTTCTACTCCACAATTTATAGAAACAGGAAATGCAAAATAGCTATGCAAAGAATTGCTCTAGTGAGGGAGACACATTTTCTCTTTTATGCTCAAGATTCACCTTCCATAGGAAGCTTCTCTTAGCACCTGACTTCAGCTCATTCTGATTCCTCCTTAATTGTTCCTTCAAAATGGATTCATTTTATCTTACTTTCTTAACTGTTCTGTATGTTTTTGGCTTGTGGCCTCATAAGATTTTAAACTCCCTAGGAGGAGCTACTGTAAATATTTTTGCATGTTTGTATATCCACAATATTATGCTTTCAAAAATTATTTTTGCATGAATGTGGGACTATCTAAAGGAATTAAAAGACCTATGTCTTTACTTGAATTCAATCTAGGACTTATACATTGAAGATATGAGGTAACATTGAAATTTGGGGGGCAGGAAAATCTAACCTCTACAGAAGTGACTTCCTATATTGAGAGGGAAATGAGTGAGAGAAAAGAATGCACATGTGTTGATAAAAAGAATTATTCTAAGTTATTTGTATTAACCATGTCTCCAGAGCCATGCTTCATGTCAATCAGAGGCAACACCATGCCTATTTTCTGAGTGGTAAAGGGGCTTGCTTATGTGAACTCAGCAGAGCCTCAGTGTAAAGTCCCATTTGATTCCAGAGGCCATGGCCTTTCACCATCTTATCATGACTGAAAGGCTGTGCTCTCTGGTTCAGGTAGCATTGCCTTCTACATATAGTAGGGCTCTACTAGTCTATCTTTTACGGATAGATATTGGGAAACATTACAATTTTGAGGTAAGAACTGTAGCTAGAAATAGTCAACAGCAAAATCAATAAATAATTTCTGGTTGTTCTTTCTTTCCCTATAAAATTGCTTTGTTTAAGCTGACTAGATATTAATGTATGAATTTAGGGATAATTATTTTTTTAACAAATAAAAATTTGGTTAAATGTTATGAAATGGCCAATGAAAACTCAGACTGGCAAACTTTTCTTGACATGAATATATATAAATAGCTTATTATACTGAATATAGAAAGTTCAGGAGAGGATGAAGGAAAAAGGGGTAAAAATAAGATTGGATGTATGCTCTGAATTCCATGCAGTCTAAACACCAAATATTAGGAAGTAAATTTTGGTAAATCTAAATGATATTTTATCTGACATCTCCCTTGCAAGTCTGATATTGACTACAGCTTGCCTCTCTGTGCTCGGATGCTTTTACTGACTTTTCTATTCAGTGCCTTGTCATGCAGTACCAGAGTGATTAGATGAGTATAGTTTCCCTTTGAGATTAGTATTGGAATCTTAGAAATCTTACAGATACATTTATTATATTTCCAAAATTTTAGTACTTAACTAACCAGGGGTTTGCTGCTTTATGTAGTGAGGTTTGGGGGAAGGAAACAATTTGCTAGAGCTAATACAGATAGTTTCAAAGTTATATCATAGTTTCTGTTAATGGAGCTTATAACCCTAGAGAAAAACATACTATTAAAACAGTTTGGCCAACTTGCGAAAGTGCAGTAATGAGTTCTGTGGCTATGGCTGTAGTTGTTGTTTTTCTTCTCTCTAAACCGTATAATTCTCCATCTCCTCCTTGCTATTTTTAAAGTAATTTTGCTAATTCCCACTGCCACCACACACAATTTCTCTTTCTTCCTTGGAAAATGAACAAAAACCATTGTGTTACTTTTTATATATAGTATGTTGTGAGTTGATTTATTTAATAATTCTGACAAACATGAAGCCATGTCTCTATCTCACTTATAGCATATGATTATTTTCTTAAGTGAATCTTGAAACAACGTGAGATTTTATTTTTTATGTTATTATGAGATCACTGAACTCTGCTCTTACAGATCATACAGCTTTCACTTCTATCTTTATCTTTTTATTTTTTCCTCTTTTCCTTATCTTAGTCCGCTCCCAAATCTGAGACTTTACCTATTTTATACATTTTCTGTATTTTGACCAATTCTTTAACAAATAATTGAACTTGTAGTGATTGGTCTCCATTCTAAAGGGTCATGTGTATGAGGAGTATGTGTAGGTAAAATATGAGATTTGATTATTTTGCCTTAACGAAATTCAAAATCAACCAAAACTATTGTACAATCATTTTCTATGTTTTTTTCACTAAATTATTTTTTAAAGCACTTTACTGAGGTATGATTGACATACAAAAAGCTATACATATTGAATGCATAATGTGTACAACTTGATGAGTATACAGTGGTGAAACCATTACCACAATCTGTGCTGTAAATGTATTCCTCACCTCCAAAAGTTTCCTCTTGCCCTCTTTATTTATAATGATGATGATGATGATAAGAACACCTACCATAAGATTTAACCTCCTGGCAAATTTTAAAGTATAGTTGTCCCTTGGTGTCCTCAGGAGATTTGTTCCAGGAGCAACCCCCCATAAAATTGGCAGATGCTCGATCAAGTCCTTTTTATAAAACGGCATAGTACAGTTGGCCTTCTGTTTCCATGGTTCCATATCTTCAGATTCAACCAACCATGGATCAAAATCTGAGGCTGGTTGAATCTGTGGGTGTGGAACCCATGGATTTGAAGGCCAACTGACACAGTATAGTATTAAACTATACGTATTATACTGTATAGTAGATCTCTAGGACTTATTCATGTTGCATAACTAAAAGTTATGTTTCATTCCCCTTCAGCCTAGATTCACAAGTGACGAAAAAGAGACTCAGAAAGATTAAATAACTATTTCAAGTTCGTAGGAGCTATTAAATAATGTATATTAGTCAGGATAGGTTAGGTTATGCTCTAGGAACAGACAGTGCCTTAAACCTCCCTGGCTTAAAACAGTAAATCTATTTCTCATTCATGTCACAGTCTGAGTTGGACTGTCCTCCATTTTATAATTACACTACCTGGAACACATAGCCTTGAACGAGATCATTGCAAAGGAAGAGAAAGATGGTAGAGGCACGTAGGTGCTTAACTTCTTGACATGATAACAACATATTTTATAGTCCTTTGATCAGGACCTGAAACTACTCCTATAGTTCCAACCTAAGCCAAAGGGAGGTTAAGCACATGGAAACTTCAGTAAGCATTAAATACTTCTGCCATGTAGTTGAAAAAGTTGAATTCAGATTATTAAAATTCCAAAGCCCACACTATGCTTTCTCCAGTAATTTTCATTTCAGTCAACAATGTAATTATTTTCAGGATTTGCTTAACAAGTAGAAACTGAGATGCTTTTATCTCAACAATATAAATAATTAATGTTTATGTATAAAAATAGTAATAATAATATACAGGGAATGGTGTGTGGCTTTTATTTTATTAACCTAACTTTTTATAATGAATCATTTTCTATGTATCATTCCCCAAAACGTATTTGAATGGATATGCATTATTTATTAAACATTTCTCTATTGTTGAAAATTTAGGTTGGCTCAATATTTTGATTATTATAAATAACACTGTCATTGTGTTTCATGTATAGTTCCTTAATTTCAGAATATTTACTTCAAATAGATTTCTCGAATGGCAATTATTGAGTCAAAGAATGTTAACAACTTTAAGGCACTTTACAAATATTACTAAATTGCTTCCCAAATATGTTGCATCAGCTTGCACTTTATTAGATATGCATGAGAATATGTCTATCACATTTTTTGAATTTTATGTATACTTGCAAATTGTTTGAAAGTAGGCCTCAATTCTTATTCTCTCGTAACTGAATCATTGTTTTATCCTTCTGTGAAGAAATGTAACTTATTGCTTCCTTTATCTTTTTTTTTTTTCATTTTTATTTATTTATTTATTTATTTATTTATTTATTTATTTATTTATTTATTTATTCATTTATGGCTGTGTTGGGTCTTCGTTTCTGTGCGAGGGCTTTCTCTAGTTGTGGCAAGCGGGGGCCACTCTTCATCGCAGTGCGTGGGCCTCTCACTATCGCGGCCTCTCTTGTTGCGGAGCACAGGCTCCAGACGCGCAGGCTCAGTAATTGTGGCTCATGGGCCCAGTTGCTCCGCAGCATGTGGGATCTTCCCAGACCAGGGCTCGAACTCGTGTCCCCTGCATTGGCAGGCAGATTCTCAACCACTGAGCCACCAGGGAAGCCCTATCATTGGTTTTTAATAACTTTTAGATATATTTCAAAATTATATTCTTTCTTTGCTCATATGATTTCCTTGCCTGTCTTAAGGACTGACATCTTGAACCTCTTTATTCCTCTTATCTACTCCCTCAGTTCTTTCGTTTATATCAAAAACACTCAGCAAATGCTTATTTTTTCCTCATCTCTTGTTAGATCCTTTTCTCCTCATCTGCTTTTGCTAATGAAATTACAGATGGCAGAATGTACTGAGATGGAGAGATTCTAGTAGTAAAAAGATAAAGGCATAGGAAGGATACTGTTGCAGGGACAGACATTAGGCTTTTGTGTTAGGATGAAAGTGCATTGAGAATCTCCCAAATGACTTCTATATAGAGTGGAATTAAATAACAGGATAAAACACCCATTACTGGATTATCAGTTTGCTTCTCCTTGTATGAGGTTAAATATCATTAAAAAAAATTTTTTAACGTCTTTATTGGAGTATAATTCCTTTACAAAGTTAATAGTTCAATCATTTAGATCACGTTTATAAGACTGATATTGGAAAATCCGCTCAGGAATGCCAAATTCAGAAAGATGACTTCTATTTCAGGAAACTGACCTCTGCTTCATTCTAGGAGCTATATTACCAGTCTCATACCTTCTCTTTTTCCATTTGTTTTATTTAATCAACATAAATGCAGCTTACCATACCTGTTCTATTGATTTTTGTAACAGATTTCAGTAGTACCCACAGACAGAAACAAAGACAGATCCCTCTTATGCTCTGATTGATGCATTCTTTTACCACACATGACAAAGTGATAGATGTACTTAGTTAACTTTCTCCAAAATCGTTAATGCCACACTCACTGGTTGGCTACTCAGGGACTGGTTAAGTAGCTGTCATACATTTGTTACCTGAAACACTGCAATACTGAATAAATAACCTATTAATTTTCTTTCAAGATCAACTCCAAGGATCAGTATGAAATACATAGAAAAGAAGTAGAAGAATATACCATGAGCTTCAGAGAGATATTAGGAACTGCAAAATTACAACTTAAGCCTGAGATTAAAAAAAGAGAAAGTAAATTGATTTTCCCTGAATTTACACTTGGGAAAATTATTGAAAATGCTAACAAGTTTTCTTGCAAGCCATAATTTAGATGTTGAGTTCTCGGGTATATGTACATAGCATCTAAGTTTTAATCTCAAACCCATAAATACACACAAGCAGTAGAGGGAAAATTTTTGTTTTAGAAAACTTTCTAGACATGAGACAGGAATAGAGAATATAGAAAATGTACAGATTAAGCTAAAAGGTAATAATTTCACAGTTAACAAAGGAAACTAATGAATAAATAATTAACGCTCCAGGAAAATTGGGAAAAAAGTTACTGACCTAGAAGAAATCCATCTAATACTAATACTTTAGTGAGGCAATTTAATAGTTCTCTTCTATATTTTATATCAATATTACTCCCATTGATTCTGTAAGTTATAATTAGATTTTCCCTTATGGAATAAAAAGCTATGGTTTATCTTTCTCTTTGAACCCAAGATAGTTTCTCCTTTATAGTTAATGAGGCAGTAACTAAAGTATAAGAACCAGTTAGTCAGTTGAACATCATGAATTTCTAAAAGCTTAAAAAGGCTAACTTGCTTTTTCTCCTCCTTTTTTGTGGTTTCTATGTACAGTTGAAAAGCAAAGAATATTTTCCTCATATAGAGTGTTTTCTGTTTTGGGGAAGATTAATTTTACATGGTAACTTTGTTCCTGGAATAGCAGAGAGGAAAGAGAAAAAATTAGTAATAATATCTTATATCTGTCTTATACCCACAGAGAAACGTGGCCAACCAATGGCCAAGAAAACAAAAACATAAACAACAAACACTTCTAAATAGCAAGCCTCTTTATCCACAGAGAGTCAATATTTGTTCCAGTAATCAGAAATGGAAAAGATTTAAAGGGATAAGCTAGATTGTACAGTATTCTGTAGGCAGAAGGGGCAGAAGAAGGGAATGTTGTCCTAACCCTGCTATCAAGAAATTTGCAATCTGATGGGGGAAAAGATGACAGACATATACTAGGAAAATTAGTTATTAAAAGATATTTGTCTATTCATTAAACAAGTATTTATTTTGCACCCACTATATTCCAAACAAAGTTCTGTAGTCTGGGGAAGACAATACTGAATAAGATAAAATATAGAGCTTACATTCTACCAAGGCAGGAGACAGACAATAAACAAAGACAAAAACAACCACAGAGAGGCTATGGAGTAAATGCAAAGAAGGGGATGGGCTAGACAGATATTGGTAGGGGATAAAGTGTAGATTTTTTTTTTTTAGATACGGTAGTTTGGCAAGTCTTCTCAGGAAATGGCTTTTGAGCAGAGACCTGAATGATGACAAATAGCTAGTAACTGATGTTCCAGGCATAAGAAACAGCAAGGTTAAAGGCCCTGAGGTGAGAACAAAGTTCAGGAATTGCAACAAATTGAGGAACTGAAAGGAAATGTAGCTGGAGCTCATTCCTGTGTGTATGTGGGTAGGGGAGGAGGTGAGGAGGTAGTGAGATATGTACTGTCAGAAATGACTGAGATCATTTTGGCCACCATGGTTTCCCATTCAGTTCAACTAATATGTCATGTCACACTCAAATGCCTCAGCTTTATGGCTTGAGGTATTAGAATAATAACATTGTATATCTCTTATAAAACCATTCCCTTTCTATTGATTTTTGTCCAGAGAGATCATCATAGTGTTATTATGATTTCCGTTTAGCACTTACTCATCCTTACTGGTTTGTTGAACAATCAATACTCTTTGTCTAGAAGGCAGAAGCCATCTTTATTTCTCTTATCTCTTTTTGGTAAGCATGAGGGAAGGATCACTCTTGCACTGAAAAACAAATTGCTGTGGAAATACGAGTAATAATATCATGTTTCTCTGGTATGTACTAGCAAACTACATTGCTTATTCAGAAAGAATCACTTCTGCTCTCAGCCAAAGCTTTGTAAAATCCAGGCATTTCAAAATGCACCCCACAGCCTGGATGCCTTCATTCAGGCAAAGCTGAGTCCTGAGGCCGTGCTACATTTGGAGTAGAGAGCTGCCCTTTAAATCTAGTCAACCAATCATTGACTTGCCTATTTATGATTGAAGTTTGCTCTAAAACAGCCATTTTAAAAGCAAAACCATTTACCTAAATATCTTTCCATGATACAAATGTCCAACCACTTTCATAACCCCACATTATCATTGTTAGCATGTATTATATAACTTGCATACATGTACTGTGTGGTTAAAAATGAATTATGTCACCTCATGTTCTAACTACCTTAAGAAATAATTTCAAAGACATGTTCTTATTAATTTCTAAGTGCTCATAAGTATTGTTCTATATACTTTTGTCCATTTGTCTGTCTCTACTGGATACTAAATAACTCAATGAATATGCTTTCTTTACCCCAAATTTAAAAACTTAGATCTTTATAAATTACTAAAAATACAAATATAACTTAAAATTTATATTCACAGCTAGAGCTTGGAAAAGATAGACTCTCAGCCAAAGCTCAGGGCAGATGATATAATATTAACGGATGACAGACAATAAGGACTACTCTAGCCTAATTAGTTTCTATCTGTGTTATCTTTGAGAATCATTCATTTGTTCTTTTAAACTATATTCACTAAATATCCATTATATGCCAAGAGAGATTTCAGGCACTTTTTATACAAATAGCTACTGCATGCAGGGGGTCAGGAAGCAACTAAATAATTATACTGTAATGTTATAATTGCTACAGTAGAGTGGTGTAAAAACTCCAGGATGAAAATATGATAAAGGCAGTGTAAATCTAATGGTAGAGGTCAAAGATGACTTTCAGAGAAGGTAGCACTTAAGAAGGTACTTGAAGCGGGGGGTTTTCTTTTTACAATACAAGATAGTGTATTCCAGGGAGAGGGAACAAATATGCAAAGGTATAGAGTCATTACTGATCATGGTGTATATGGGATGGGAAAGGCAGTTCCCTATGTTTGTATCAAAAGAAGTAAGTAGTAGATAAGTTTGGAGAGTATGCAGGAATCAAATGTGAACATTTTTACACAGGAACGTAGCATCAGGGGAAGTAGGAAGTTTTTTGTATGGGGGTTTTTTGTTGAGGAAATGACACCATTTTCTAGAGTATCAACTATGCTCTACCATGCAGGGATTCTTTAGTATTTCAGAAGATCATGGACGTGACAAACGGCTGATTCTAATCCCAATGAAAGAAAATAAAAGAAGTAAACAAATGTTACTTACACTTCATCTGATTTTGAGGATTCCAGGAATGAGAATGGCTAGTAAAGGTAGAAGAAAATGGTGAATATGGTTAGAAGGTCTTGAGATTCACCCAAAAGCCTCCTGCATTTATATTGACCCAGGGAAGAGGGGGAAGGAGAGATGGAAAGGCTAGGAGTGGAAATGTAAAGAGTCAGAGTGAGGAAAAATGCCTCAGCCAAGGCACCCCAATAAGATGGTCTTGATGGAGGTACTGGAAAGTACTTCAGCTGAGGCCCTGATAAGGAAACCTTTGAATGGAGGTGCCTGAGTTAGGAATGCAGATATATGTATGAGTATGGCTGGTCCAGGGGAACCTGGGTCCTTGACTGCAACTCTCTCTAGAGAACTGTCATGCACTGGCTGTGCACCAAGTCTCATGTGGGGAGGGCAACTTTCCCCATGAAGCCTGCCAGGCAAAGCCTTGTAATTGCCTGTGGTCAGGCCTGAGGAATCACATATATGCCTTTTGCCCAGTGCCGGACTCTTCAAATACACACATACACACATACACATATATATATATATATTTATCCTAGGAACTACTCGTGTTATAAATATGAGCAATGCAAGCTCCTCAAAGGTGAATCTATAAGATGTTCTGGGAAGTTCATAATAAACTTGTTATTGTAGTTGTTTGATTTTAGATACTTGGCTATTCTGGATTTATTTTAATTTTACCAATTGGCAGGTCCCATCTCTCTGTTAAGGCAGAGATGTTTCTGTCCTGAAGAAGATGTTTCTTCTTGATTAAATGTACAGCCTACACCACAGTAAAGCACTATCTGAATGAAAACAGTTGGAAATGTTGTTTTGTCTAAGAAATAGCTAGAGGCGTTCATGTTTAAAACTTTTTCAGGCTGGCAGACCCAAAATTAGTTTCTTTCAATTTCGTATTAAAATACATGGGAAAACAAACAAATGAAATATCCAAACCCACAACACTGGTAATTAGGACAAAGAGGCAACCAATTGCCAAAAGTTGGGAGGATTTTCCCCTAACTGGAGGGCTGGGGAAGAACTGGATTAAAGTGTCTTATTAGTGGCCCACATCAGATTGCCTTATCTGAAATTACTGATAATTTTTATTACTCCCCTGCCCTTTGTCGTGTTTTTTTCCCAGAATAAATAAAGGTCTTTACGCACAAGAAATATGAGCAGCCATCATTCTAGTACTGTGTGCTACCCTTTGAGGCAGCCAGAGTACAGTACACCCAAATACCAATAAGTTTCTGTCTTTGTATAATTATATTTTAATATTAATAAAGCAACTGGGCAGACAGCAGGGAGAGGGATATGGTCAGTGATACACTGCATCTTGGAAGGCATAATCCTCACAATCAAGTATTGAAGATGGAAGTGGAAAGAGAAAGAGCTCTGGAAGCAGTAAGTATTAGGAAATTTAGTTTGTCATCTTCAACATCAGTGCTTAGCTCAACACATCTACACTAGAGAAAGTGTGTGAGGAAGGATTGGGCAGAGTTATACACACTTACCTGCTATCCAACCAAAAAACTCAGAGAGAGCAAAGAAAAATCTATATACCCACTTTGTTGGTGTGGGCAAACACTGAGTCTAGCTAAATCTCTCCCTAGTTTAAGAATGAGAAAACAATCATATACACATACATCATGAGGCTCACAAAAATGTTGTAGAACAAGCTAACGTTATTATGAAGATCAAAAACAATGTTTCTTTGGTAGTTAGATGAAAAATAACAAAGTAATTTGTCATTCTCAGTAGTTGAAAAAATGAAAATCTGGATGAAATAGGGCTAGAAATAAATATTAAGAGATCAAGCTGAAATTAAAATCAACAAGATAAAGGGACAAGGGAAAAGGGAGAGAGAAGGAAATATTAGGATGAAGGGAGCCTGGAAATGGAATTGCAAGATTACAATCTGCATAGGAGGTAAGAAAGATTAAAACTGACATAACAGACAGTCAGTGACAAGGAAGACAAAATTGTCCCTGAGAAAGAAGAGGAATAGGACAAAGAGATGAAATGCTGATGAAACAGTTAAGAAATGTGGAGGTCAGGGAACATATCTAGATAAATTTTGTCAACATAATAACGTTGCAACATAAAGAAAATATTCATTCCAGTATTTAAATTTATTTATAGAATACTATTCTGGATTCTGGGGATATAGAAGTAAAGAATATGGAAATGTTTTGGCTTTTATGATAAGAAGGACAGAAAATAAACAGATAAAAAAAAATAAAAGGGCATCAATATTAATAAGTGTTACGATGAACAAAATATGGGTGAGTGATGTGAGAGAATGTGATTAGAGGTCACTTAAAGTTGAGTGGTCAGGGAAAGCCCCTCTGAGAAAGCAGCCTTTAATCCAAGGCAAGAACAATAAACAAGAACAACAAGCAAGAACAACAACAAAAAAGTCTGGAACAGGAATAGTCAGGAACATTCTGGAAAGAAACAATGGCTGTTGAAAAGATCCTAAGATCGGAATAAGCTGGTATATTTCAGGAACTAAAAGGAGAAACGTATATTTTGACTATACGGAGCAAGCGAAAGAGGAAGGTCACAGATCAGAGAGGAAAACAGACAGATTATTTAGGACCCTCTAAGCCAGCGTGAGGATTTAGGATCTTATTGTTACTACTATTGGAAGCCATTGGACGATTTTTAAGATCAGGATTGACAAAAATAAGACTTACTTTTTAACAAAAGATCTTCTTTGCTGCTGTGGAAGAATGGAAAATAGGAAATATCTAGGAGGTCTTTCAAGAATTTACTGAAGCATTCTAGGTAAGATATAATTGACAGGTGTGTTAGCAGTGCAGATGGAGACAAGTAAACGTGTTATGCTTTGAAGGCACGATTCATATAGTTATTGAGATACTTCATGTAGGATATGAGGAAAAGTAAGAAACTGAGAATCCAGGTTTTTGTCTTAAGCTGCTAGATGGATGATCAGGTATGTGTGCTGGAGTGTAGCAGGTCTGCATTATGTATGTGTGTGTGTTTCTGTGTGGTGTGGGAGGAGACCAAGAGTGCTGTTTTTGAGGCTGGTTAAGTGTGAGATCCATGTTAAAATTGAGATGCCTGTGCGATATCAGAGTGGAAAGGGTAACTTAACTATTGCATATATGTCCTTGATGTTCAGAGGTGCACTCTGGACTAGAGATATAAATTCATGAGTTATTAATAGATAAAAATCCAGGTGGAAAAAATACATAATCCACAAGGAAGTAAAATCAGGCTGCTCTAAGAGTCTCTGCATTAAGTGACAGAAGCTAATGGAGCAATATATGTAGAGTATGGAAATTTTTAAAATGTGGATCAATATTTGATACTATGTCAAATTACTTATCATATATGAGGATGAGAATAAGCAATTCCAGATATGTACATACTGCAAAAGTATACTTACCACCCCCGCCTTTATAGGAGGGCACTTAAAGTCATGCTTCCAAGCAATTGAGAATGAATCAAAATTTAGTATTCAGTAATAATGATGCGGTGGGTTTGTACTCCCCTTCTAGAAATATATTCTAAGAAAATAATCTGGAATATGGATGCAAATTTATGCACAAAAATGTTCATTGTAGAGTTTTTATCAGTAATGAAAATTGTAGTCAACATTAGGAGAATGTCCATATGGTGGAATACTAGGAAGACATTTAAAATTATGTTTATGAATAATTTAAATTACATAGAAAACAATTACAAAACACAGATAAATGAAAAAAGCAGTATGCCAAATTATAGGTACAGTATCATCACTGTCAATCTGTGTAGAAAAACATCCTGGAAAGGAAAAATGGAAATGTCACTGCTGTTTGCCTCTGAGAGATGGAATTACTCTTTTCCAGTTTCATTGTTATTTTTCATACTTTGTAAGATTTCTAAATCAGTATTACTTATGTAATAGAAAACTATATTTTAAAAGTTTTCAAACTTGGAAAGGCATTGTAAAGTTTATGAAAACACTGGATAATTGATATGATATAAAGTGAAGTGAAAAAGCAGAATAAAAATTCAGTATGCATTACTGATTCAAACATATAAAAATGTAAGTAAATAGTGCATGTGGAGAAGCTTAAAGAGACAATCATACAAAAAATATCATCAGTATTCATAGGAGTCAGAGAATATTGTAAATTTCAAGTTAAAAGTGAGTAGGGAAACAAACAAAATTCTAACAGTTACTGTTGGAACTCCCTTCAGGGCTGCAAGCTTATGAATGCAGAGATTAATGCAGAGAAAGAGGAATCTAAATGGAGCAAAGGTAGTGAATAGAAAAGGGAAGATGAAAATGTAGACAAATCTCAGGAAAGAAAGTCAATCCCAGAAAGAGTAAGTCCAACACTAAGTGCCAAAATCCTGGACACAGATCAGAGACTTGGTAGAGTCTAGAGCAAGGGGCCTAGAGGGGAGTAGCATTGGAGGCAGCCTCAGAGCATTGCTAATGGGAGAAAAGAGATGCCCCTTCGAGCATCTAAATGACTCTAAATTACTTTTTTTTTGAAAAAAGAAAGAAGAGGGAAAAATTAAAGGCCCTGCAGAAGCAGCATAGAACCACAAAATAAGACAATCCACCCTCCTTCATCCTCAATGCCAACCCTTAATGAAACTACATGTCACTATACTAGCAGAAGAGAGCACTCATGAGATAGGAACCCCGTCCACAAATACCTCAAAATAGAAAAATATCAGAGCAATTCCAAACCAAACTACTCAAACAAAACAAAACAAAACAGAAAGCTTTTAATCTGTTAAAAATATTTCTAAATATCCAGTCAAATGGAGAACAAATCTATCACAAAACAATCTCAAATGAATTAAATAAGTCAGTCAGGTATATTTTTAAAAAATGACTCTAAATTCAAGAATTAAGAGCAAAAATAAGCAAAAACAAACAAGTATGAAGTTCAATAAGAGTTGACAGAAAACTCAGGAAAGAAATTTTTTTAAAAACTCAAAAATATAAAAAATTAAGGATAAAATTCAAGGTGCTCAAGGGAGAATAAAACTGAATAAAAATTTAATAAAGGACATTGAAAGAAAAGGAAAATAACCACCAATATAAACATTAAAAAAAGAGGAAAATTAATAACAGCTAGGAAAAAAAGTGTTTAAAATGGAGGACATGAAAAGAATATCTATATGTTTGGAGCTAGAATCTCTTAAGAAGAATAACAAAACAATGAAACTAAACTAATATTTATAACTATAATTCAAAAAACAATTTTCCAGCAAAAATTAAATCTCTATGTCAGCATATTGAAAAAAACTCATTGTGTATCTGGAAAAACTTGGGTCAAGTTGACTACTCAGAAACATATCAAGGTAAAATTATTAGACTTTAAAGACAAAAATTTCTTAGCGCCTACAGGAAAAAAGACCAAATTATTTATAAAAATAAGAAAGCAATATGGTCACCAGATATCTCAAGAGCACATCAGCCATGGCAAGGTGATAGTGGAGAAGGATTTTCAAGAAACTCAAGAAAACGTAGTGTGGGCCAAAGATTTTATGTCTAGCCAATCTGTTCTTCAAATATTAAAAGTGCAAAACCCTCTAAAGAAATCTATTAGAGGAAGAGCTCCATCCGGGAAAAACTCAACAATGGTAAGTATTTAGTATATTTAATTTTAGATCTAAGACTAAAAAAGGAGTGAGGACATGGTGGAAGAATAATACAGATGGTCCCAGACCTAGGATAGTTTTGAGTTATGACCTTTTGACTTTATGATGGAGGGAAAGCAAAGAGCATTCAGTAGAAACCATACTTTGAATTTTGATCTTTTCCCTTCACCTGATGCTGGGCAGTGGCAGCAAGCTGCAGCTACCAGTCAGCCATGCAATCACGAGGGTGAACAACTGATCCACTTACAACCATTCTATACCCAGACAACCATTCTGTTTCTCACTTTCAGTACAGTAGTCAATCAATTACATGAGATACTTAATACTTTATTATAAAATAGGCCCTGTGTTAGATGATTTTGCCCAACTGTCGTTTCATGGAAAAGTTCTGAGCACCTTTACAGAAGGCCAGACTAAGCTACTATGTTCAGTAAGTTAGGTGTATTAAATGCATTTTCGACTTATGATATTTTCAATTTATGATAGGTTTATCAGGATATAACCCCGCTGGAAGTTGTGGAAGATCCATTTATAAACATATTTCTTACAAAGTAGGAGAATGAAACTAAGAAATGAAAGGAAAAGAGAAAACTAGAATATGAACACTAATTGTTATATAAATATTGGGTAAATATCAAGGAATGCCTTGATATTTATTATTTATTTATTTATTTAACATCTTTATTGGAGTATAATTGCTTTACAATGGTGTGTTAGTTTCTGATTTATAACAAAGTGAATCAGCTATACATATACATATATCCCCATATCTCCTCCCTCTTGCATCTCCCTCTCACCCTCCCTATCCCACCCCTCTAGGTGGTCACAAAGCACTGAGCTGACCTCCCTGTGCTATGTGGCTGCTTCCCACTAGCTATCTATTTTACACTTGGTAGTGTATATATGTCCATGCCACTCTCTCACTTTGTCCCAGCTTACCCTTCCCACTCCCCGTGTCTTCAAGTCCATTCTCTACGTCTGCATCTTTATTCCTGTCCTGACCCTTGGTTCTTCAGAACCTTTTTTTTTTTTTTTAATTCCATATATATATGTTAGCATACAGTATTTGTTTTTCTCTTTCTGACTTATTTCACTCTATATGACAGGCTCTAGGTCCATCCACCTCACTACAAAAAACTCAGTTTCGTTTCTCTTTATGGCTGAGTAATAATATTGCATTGTATATATGTGCCACATCTTCTTTATCCATTCATCTATCGATGGACACTTAGGTTGCTTCCATGTCCTGGCTATTGTAAATAGAGCTGCAGTGAACATTGTGGTACATGACTCTTTTTGAATTACGGTTTTCTCAGGGTATAGGCCCAGTAGTGGGATTGCTGGGTCGTATGGTAGTTCTATTTTTAGTTTTTTAAGGAACCTCCATACTGTTCTCCATAGTGGCTGTATCAATTTACATTCCCACCAACAGTGCAAGAGGGTTCCCTTTTCTCCACACCCTCTTCAGCATTTGTTGTTTGTAGATTTTTTGATGATGGCCATTCTGACTGGTGTGAGGTGATACTTCATTGTAGTTTTGATTCACATTTCTCTAATGATTAGTGATGTTGAGCATTCTTTCATGTGTTTGTTGACAATCTGTATATCTTCTTTGGAGAAATGTCTATTTAGGTCTTCTGCCCATTTTTGGATTGGGTTTTTTGGTTTTTTGATATTGAGCTGCATGAGCTGCTTGTAAATTTTGGAGATTAATCCTTTGTCAGTTGCTTCATTAGCAAATATTTTCTCCCATTCTGAGGGTTGTCTTTTCATCTTGTTTATGGTTTCCTTTGCTGTGCAAAAGCTTTTAAGTTTCACTAGGTCCCATTTGTTTATTTGTGTTTTTATTTCCATTTCTCTGGGAGCTGGGTCAAAATGGATCTTGCTGTGATGTATGTCATAGAGTGTTCTGCCTATCTTTTCCTCTAACAGTTTTATAGTGTCTGGCCTTACATTTAGGTCTTTAATCCATTTTGAGTTTATTTTTATGTATGGTGTGAGGAAGTGTTCTAATTTCATTCTTTTACATGTAGCGGTCCAGTTTTCCCAGCACCATTTATTGAAGAGGGGAATGCCATTTAAAACTGGCAATGCAGATAGAAAAGAGATTAATTTTAAAAGGAGGAATTCAGGGCACTAGTGCATGTCTAAATACAAAGGTAATCACAGTTTTAGAAAAGTATAAATCTTCTTAAATAACGAAGCAAGCAAGGAAAACAAATAACAGTGAGGGGAAACACAGTAAATATAATACACACCGTAATTATGGCATAAAATGATGCAGCAGAATTGAGGCAAGTCATATCCATAATTATCAATGAGCTTAACTCACCTAGCAAAGAAAAGGATTTTCAAACCGTCTCATGAAGGTAAACCTAACTCTATGTATATATGACACACCTGAAACCAGTTGACTCAAAAAGGCTAAAAATAAAGAGATGGACAAAGATATACTAAGTAACTGAAAGCAATAAGAAAGCAGATACCAGACTAAGGAGAAGTAAGCCAAAAACAAAAAAAGAGAGAGAGAGAGAGAAAACACTCAATGAAATAAAAACTTTTTTTTAATTGCTAAAAGTCATGGTTTACAATGAATATTTAACAGCTGTAAATACCTATGCAATATATAATTAGAATCCATGAGTCCACACTGATAAAGATATACTTAGAGAGATATTTTAAATAAAAGATGATAGATAAATAGATACACAGAAGATAGATAAGGTGAGGGAAAGTTCTTTCTTATGATGAAATGTCAACTAATCAATATGAAAGAAGTAATTAATGTGAAAAAAATCACTATTTTACAATTATCATAGTAAAAATTGATTCAGGCAAAAATTCATCAAATTTAGCATCTATGGGATGATCAAGTTTTATGAAGGCAGGATATTTACATGGTCTCTAAATTATATATTAATTCTAAAAGTCAAATTATATTAATGCATACAAACTGTAAGTGCAGAAACTGGATAATCCCTTAATGAAGTCATTTAAACAACATCATGAGTAAAATACAAATGTATATCATATGTCTTGGAATGTGATACCTTAAGGATATAATATGCCTAATGTCATATTCAAGCCAAAAATCCATAGCCTGATTCAAATTTGGGGAAAACTCAAACTGTAATTGAGAGACACTCTATAAAATAGCTGCCCTATATTCTTCAGATATATCAATGTTATATAAAATAAAGGCTAAAAATAACTGCTCCAGATTAAAGGAGGCTAAAATGATGCATCAACTAAATACAATATGAGATCCTGGATCTCTCTTGAACTAGAAAACAAATTCTATAAAGATATTATTGGGACAGGTAGAAAATGGGCTGTAGGTTAGTTAGAAGTATTTTATCAAAGTTAAATTTCCTAAAATTGAAAAATAAATAAGTTTTATCTTTGAAGGTAAGAAGAGCCTATGAAAATCAGTAAAAAGAGAGGAGGGTAAAGGTGATTGGTGTTGATGTGAGTAAATTCTTACTCTTTATTACATACTGTAAGAATTCCTAGGATTTTTGGTTTACCCAGTTTCTTGACACCCTCTTGTTTGGTAACGTGGGAGGAGCTGTGGAATAGAGCCAGATTTCTGTTCCCATTATGACCCAAACCTGAAATGCAAAAATGTTCTTGGGACTTCACTGAATTGGAATGGGCTCATCAGCAAAAGGGAAGACATAAAACCCATGGCCATTGGTTATGGGACTAAGCAGTGTAATCCCAGGTATGCTGAGGGACATCTTATTACAACACAGATATTTCAAAACCAAAAAAAAAAAAACCAACAAATCTACCAATCCATCATAAATTTACAAATATGAATACATTTGAAATAGCCCTGCTTTCAATACAGAGGAAAAAGGTGAAGAAAATATGTAAGAACATAAAATATGACTCCATTATCTTCAAAGACCTGACAATTTTAATTTGAAATCTATTTTTAATGCATTAATTTTTTTGTTCTTTCATTCAAGTGGCATTTTTTGAGCTTTTTTTATGGTTGTGTGTTAGATGTTGAACTGCAATAGCTTCTGAATAGTCTATTCTTGAATTATTTCACTTCTCTCCATTTCTAGTGCTAGTTAAATCTCTCAGGATAGTGACTCAAGTACTTCTTAACTGATATGGCTACTTAAGTTTATCTCCCATATAATCTCTCCAACCTGTGACCTTCAGATTTATCTTTGTCAAATATAAATCTGCCCATGCTACACCCTGTTTTAAAATTTTAATAGTTTTCTTGTTCAGTAGGATAAAGCCAGATGTCTCAACATATTACACATTTTTTTTTTTTTTCTCCCAACCTCCCTTCAGTTGATGCAGTGTTACTTTCTGCTTTTGGAAAAAACGTATCATCCTTTTATACTTTTGCTTAATCATGCCCTCCTTCTGGGAGTTATTTTCCTTGTGCTTCTAGGACACAGAGGCCTTATCACAATGTTTCTTCTCTCACCCAACAATATTTAGAGCCCCCAAGTCTGGGATCTCATGGCCCATTGTATCTGACCTCTTTTGTACTAGAGTTTATTTCTACAGTGCTTCTTTTCCTCCTAACTGTTTCATAGCTTCTATGATGAAGGCATCACATCTTATCACAGTGCTAGTGCAATGTTTGGATGCTGTTAGTATTTTAATAAATATTTGTCAAATGGAAAGATAATATTTACCATGACTACATAATTAAGTCACCTGGAGAAAAAATTAAGATATTAAGAGAATGGTATATACAAGAAAACCCCCAAAGACTTCAGAAGCAAGAACTCATGTTGCACAAACAGACTGAATTCATGTACTTCCCATTACAAAGTTTCAAACTGTACGTAATGATACCCCATTAACAACACCCAAGATGATTTTGAAAACATTAAAGATGTTGGACAGAATTAGACATCTGGCTTGAAATAATTCCAGTGGGATGTAGACAGGCAATCTCTTTGAAGTAAAGATATTTATGCAACACAGAAGAATTATCAAATACCCTACCTACTGCCAAAGAGCGGCTGCAACCAAATATTAAATAATGTGAAAGAGAAAATGAGGCCACAATTCTCTCAATGGGATATAAACCAAGAATAGGCCTTGTTTCAGACATGTATTTGGACACAAGCAATGCATTTATTCGATAGTCTTGTCGTTCACACAAAACGATACAAAATGAACAGAAAATAAAATTTTGCATTTCAGAAATTTAACTCATTTATTTAGTTTTGAGTAATGCTTTGATTTCAATCAAGGGCAATATAAAAAAGTAAGAGTTTAATTACTAAGTGTATGACTTTCTACTTACATTGTTTTCATATTTTTTTTATTTTAAGTAGACCTATGTGAATACTTCAAATGATTCAATTATTAAAAGTACTTAAAACTATGAACAGGATAAGAATTATTTTTTTATGGCACAGTTTCTCTTATTTGCATACATAATGACACATTTATCAGAGGCTTTTGAGAGGTAAGAAAGAAGTGGATAATGTACAGAATTTATAAACATTTCCAGGATATCTTTATACTCCCTTATTGTCCTCCTTCTCTGCTGTGGGATTTGAGTCATGGTTCCTTTCAAACTACATTATAAACAACCTGAATTTCTCTGATTATATTTTAATCCTATTTCCTCCTCTTTCCACCTTGAGGAGAGATGATTATCATTTGTAATGTTGCAGATAGTTATGAAACCATCTTCCCTTTCTAATTTCCTAGAATATGTCCAATTTCTATCTTCGTTCTTGAGATTGTTCAACCATTACTGCTTCTGGTCCCTTTCCAGATTCTTCACAGCAGTCATTTCTCAGAAAATCATGCACACCTGATAGAGGGGTAGAGAATGAGGTAGGAGGATACATGTATCACAAAGGTTCTGCTGGACCAGGCTCAAAAATAGAATCCATTTAGCAAAAGGAAATTCCAACATCTTTGCAGCAGAATTTTATCTCAGTGGATCAAGCAATTTCTCTGGCTTGAATAGGGTTCCTGGGCATTGAAATTATTGTAGGATTATCACTTGTATTATTTGATTAATCATGTGAATAGTATCCCACCCACTTTTATGAGTCATAATCCAAGTTCTTCAGGGATTGATGATAATACTAATAACAACAATAATAATAATAAGCAATGATACTTAATATTTATTGAACAATTGTCATGTGTTGATACTTTGTTAAGGGCTTTACGTATATTATCTCATAACAACTGAATGAAATGAGGAATATTATCTACATTTGATACATGAGAAAACTCAGTACAGAGTGATTACTTACCTAAGAGCCATAAGAAGGCAAAGACAAAATATGATCCCAAGCATAATACCCAGGGCCTGAACTCTTAGGCACCATTTTATATTGCTGCTGGAAAGGAAAATCTGAAGATGGTAGGAAAAATGAGATGGTCAGTTGTTGGTAGGACATGGATAATTCAACTCAATTCACTAAATGTTGATTGTGAACCAGAGTATAGATAAGTCTAGTGAGGTCAAAATGCATCCAGAAAGATGTTAACATGCTCTATAACAGTGGGAGGATATGATTTCTAGACAAATTCAGGACTATATGTGAGATAGTGAGGTATCTAAGGTCAGAAATCCAGGAAATCTTGCCAGACCAAAGGGTTTAGGCATATATAAAAAATGAGAGCTGACATCTATCCACTGTCCAAGAGAGCCAGGTGAACTTAAGGCATCCAGTCATCCAGAAGGTGGAGCAGTAGATCATTTTGACATCATTCATTAAGGGAGCCTAATTCTGGAGCAGGGAGTATTTGTCCTTTAGACTCACATACTTTTAGAAAGACAGCTTAAGAATCTTGGGCGTAGTTTCAGTTAGAGGGAGGCTCTGAAGAACTTAGGTATATACTCCTTCTGCCTAAGCTAGTCCCTGAGATTACTAAAATGATTCTGTTCTTACCATCAAAGGATTTATTCTGTCTTTTGTGAGATAGCCATATACCCAGAATGAAGCAAATACAATGATCATAGCTGACATGTATTACATGCTCAGTAGGTGCCAAGCATTATACTAAGTACACTCTGATGATAAGTTACAAATGTGAGAGTATGCACTAAATGTTAGGTGGAAGTCCAGAAAAGGTAGTGGGGACAGGACTTGGGTCGTAATGGCAAGCTTCATGAGGGTAATGAATGTTGAGAGGTACTTCTACATGGGTCTCATTCATTTCTCATGTCTTATGAGCACAGGCACTGTTTATACAAACAACTTTTGTTCTGAACTATCTTTACAAGCATGTTTGTATACTAAACAGTCATGAAAGGTAGAAATAGTGTATCTCTTCTTGCAGAACAGAAGGCTGTCCAATATGGTAAAAATAATGCTTCCCTCTGGGGAAAACTTTGGGCAAGCTTGCCTGCATCCAGTGTAAAAGATTCAGGTCTCCTAATCTTGAATTCCTTGGCTGTGACACAAACCCTTGAATACGTAACATCCACCTGGGTTGCTCCATGTTGCTTTCATGAGATTTGGGGGCAAGGAGAACCAGTGCAAACGTGAAGCTCATGAAGCTTGCTATGCTTTGAGTAATAAAGTCCTTTGTCTCTGACCCAGGAGTTTTATGTCTTCTGTCAGAAAACTTCATCATGAAACTCTGGTAGACTAACCTGTTAGCTTTCAAGTAGAGATCCTTTACAGTTCTTGACAATAGACCTTAAAGAAAGGATGAAACTTATAAAATCAGATAGGGATAGTAAGACATCTCAGAGTAAAACACTGATACATGAATTGATTAGGGTACAAAGAACAGATCAGTTTGATTAGACTTACGTATTTGAGTAGGGAACTAATGTTAAATAGACAAACTGAGGTTAGATATTACAGAACTTTGAGCAGTAAGTAGTATGGAACTTAATCCAAGACATTCAAAGAGCCACAAAACATTTCAAAGCAAAGGATTCTCTCCTTTTCTATGTTTATACTCTCTCTTAAAAGGCCCCACCTGGTACCTTGATTTTATTAATCAGCTGTAGGCATATCTTCTTCATAATATGGACAATCCATCTGTATACATACTTAGCAACAATCCCATATTTTCAAACCTTTCTAGGTAAATTACTATTTACACATAATTAAAGCTATAGTTGATTCTAATTCCTAATTAGTAATTCTCACCATAAACTTGCTACCAATATTCAGGTGAGAGAAATATTTCATTCGCTTTTGAAAATGATTACAACTGAGATTTCTATGTTAATTTCATCTGTGATAAATTATAACATTATTAACTTGGCTTTACAAAGGAACTAAACAATTGGTGACATTCTTATGGGAAAGCTATTTATGTGATGAGTTGCAACTGGGTTCATTTCTTTCTGTTCTTCTGCTTTTCTCAAATAGTTAAATATAGACCCTAGGATTTAGGTATGAAAAATAAAGTGCAACACTGAGACGTACATGTGTATATTTACTATTTCTGGCTTTGGTGTCTCACATAAATTATCTTTTGAAAAGTTGTACATTTCAAAACACTACTTAATGAGCTTAGAGTGAACTAGGTTCATCTATTCAGTATAGAATAAGAAAGAAAGAAAGAAAGAAAGAAAGAAAGAAAGAAAGAAAGAAAGAGAGAGAGAGAGAGAGAGAGGGAGAGAGAGAGAGAGAGCGAGAGAGAGAAAGAAAAGAAAGAAAGAAAGAAAGAAAGAAAGAAAGAAAGAAAGAAAGAAAGAAAGAAAGAAAGAAAGAAAAAAATTGCTCTAATTAAATGTGAAGAACATTTCATACTTTTTAGTATTACATTTGGAAGGTAGTTAATTATAGGTATTGAAGAAGGATAATCCTTATTCAAACCCTAGCAATCAATATGTTCTTAGTACAGTGCTACTACTTATCATTTTAAGCCATGAAAGTTCTTCTACTCTAGCAAGAACCATAATCTCCAAGAAAAAAATTTCTCCTCATCAGACATTTGATTAAGAGAGTGGACTCTAGAGAACTCTTTGAAGATTTCTCTATTCAAAAATCAAATGATATTTTTAAGCATGATATTTATGTTTGGCTGAACAGCTAGAAAAAGAGAATTACCTTTTGACTCCATCACAGAATAAGGCACTCTGTAGCATCCTGCTAAAAGAGAATGTTGTTTCTGCTGAAAAGTGAACATGTTGTAAAGCATCATGACTCTTATTAACATGTAAACATTAGGCTAATCTCTGTCCAGGATTGGCTTATTATTTATTTTTTCAGGGGTTCGCAGGGAAGATTCTTTGCTTTCTGTTGTGATTCACAATATGTGACCTTTATATCACGAAAGCTGTATGTATGTATGTTTATATGTATGTATGTATTTAGATAGATAGATAGGTAGATAGATAGGTGATAGATGGATACAAATCTAGGGTAGAGATGGCAAATAAATGACAGTGTGCTACTGCTCTCACATTCCATGCCCATGACAGATATTACTTCACACCAAGTCCAGAAGTAACCTCAGATTTCTTCAAAGAACAGTTCTCTGGCCAAACACTAGCAAAGAATGAAAGTTAGCCTGGGAATTAAAGGAGTATTCTTGCTCTAATAATATAATATATTTGATTTCTAAGCCACATTGGAATTCTGGCTAAGTGTAAAATTCTTACCCAAGTAATACATAGGCCTTCTTTAGTTGAATCCATTGCATATCTGCCTCATATATTTGTCCATTTATAAAATATTTGTCGCTGCACAGCTATTATAGCCAAGCACTGGTTGAACACCTTCCAAATTTTATGTATCTAGAAGGCCCCCAAGACATCATCTACTCATGCTGCTTCATATTACACATGAGAAAGTTGAGATCATATAGGGGAAAGGCCTTGATCAAGATCTTACAAGTAGCAAGTGACATAGCCAAATCTGCAACCTAGGACTTTGGAAGAATTAATTTAACTAAAATCTGGTTCAAGTCACATTTTTGTACCTTAACTTGGTAAAGAGATGTCTCCAGACAGAAAATCCCAACAGCTGTTTGTCATTGGGATTCAGTTAAAAGAATTTGAATACTTGGGCTGGTTAATAGAAGAGACAAAGTTTCTTAAAAACAGTTACTAAATTTTAGGTACAGTGGTATCTCATCTGTATAATGGGAGAAATGCAAGTATCTCATAGGATTTTTAAGGAGATTAAATGTCTTAATATATTTAAATCATCTAATTGAAACATTGGAAGCAGTCTTTTACAATGTATTTTCTAGTATATTATTTTTATTTAAAAATCTATCTTTAAAAATAGCACCATTACCAAATAATTTTATGAGTAAATTGAAACAACCCTCAGAGAACCTTTGTCATTCACGTTATAGCAGTCTTTCAATTCATAGAATATTATAGCATAAAGAAATTAATTTAAAAACTCATTTTAAAAATTTCAAATAACTTCCAAATCACACTTTTAAAGAGTATGAACACACAGCTGTATGAGACTATGTACATACACACAAACACAAATACAAATACTATAGGTCATTTTTGCTAATAAACCTAGACTTTAAAAAAAGTAAATAGAATTCAGAAATACATTTAGAGAAGTGAATAAGGTTTGTCCTAGGGATATGAGTTTAGACAAAAATTAGAAAATCTGCTTATTTGTTATACTATGTTAATAAATTAAGGTAAAAAAATCATATGACCATCTCATCAGCTACAGGAATAATAATAAATTCAACACCCACTCTTGATTAAAATACAAACATGCAAGCTTACATTAGCAAACTAGGAATAGAAGGAAACATTTAAATTTCATAAAGCTCATTTTTAGAAACCAAAAAACAAGCATCACTGATACTATAAGTAAATCCAGGAGCAATATCAGGTGCCTGATTTCATTACTGCTGTTTGACATTGTACTGAATGTTTTGACTCAGGGTTTCTAACTTTGGCACTGTTATTGTAGACCAGATAATTCTTTGTGTGGGAGACTGTTCTGTGCAGTGTAAGATGTTTAGCAGCATCTTTGACTTCTAATCACCTGACGTGAATAACATCTCCCTAGTCATGACAATCAAAAATGTCTCAGGACGTTGACACATGTCCCCTTGGGGAAAGAAAACAGTACCCAGTTTATAACTACTGCTTTATCAATGAAAAAAGTCAATATTTCAAAAATACAAATTGTAAATATTGGAAAGGAATAAAAACTATTTTCCAATAATATAATTGTTATAACCAATTAAAATATATTACAGGAAAAAAATCATGACTCCAATAGTAACTAAAACTAAATAATTCTTTATAATTCACTTGAGAAGAAATTTTCACAGTGATGAAAATTACAAATCTTCAGCATAAAAGAAATCCTGACTGAATAGAGGAATATTTCATGTACACGGATAAGAAGAGTTGATATTGCAAAGTCAACAATTCTACTCAAATTAATTTGTAAACTCAAAGCAAGCTGAGTAAACTTACTGATACACACATACAACATTTAAACTGGAAAAAGAAATGTACAGTTAACAGCTAAGAACATTTTAAGCAAGAACAATGATGGATGATTTACCCTGCTGGATGTCAGAATGCTCATAAAAGTATAATAAATACATCAACATGGAATTGGCCTCAATACATACTGTGATATGGATCATTCCTGAAAACATGCTAAGTGAAGAAGCCAAGCACAAAAGGCTACACATCACATAATTTCATTTATATGAAATGTCCAGAATAGGTGAATCGATAGAGATGGAAAATAGATTAGTGGTTGCCAGGGTCTGGGAGTAGGGGATTATTGGGACTGACTGCTAATGGATTTGAAGTTTCTTCTGGGGGATGATGAAGTGTTCTAGAGTTAGACACTGATAATGCTTGCACAACTCTGTGAATTGTATCCACTAAATTGTACACTTTAAAAGGGTGAATTTTATAGTATCTAAATTATATAACAACAAAGCTGTTATTATTAAGAAGCATGAAATTTGCCCAGATATGGACAAGTGGATAATTGGATATGTTCAATAATCTATAAATGTTATATCATATGTACATATATCATGTATATTCTATATATTGTGCCTATTACATATATTATATATTTATCCTATAGAATTGTTATATATAAAAAGAGGTATGAATAATAATACTGATATTTTCAATTCATGGAGGCAAATGTGAGCTATCAATAAATTACGCTGTAATAATTGACTACCTCTCAGGAAAAGAAAACCGTTTGCCTACCTCTCATCATTCTCAAGCAAAACTCATATTAGATTAAAAGATAAACATTTAAAAACTACCTTTCACTCATTAGAAGAAAGTAACGGTAAATATTGTTTTAGGGTAGTGGTATATGGTGTGTAAGGCTTTCTTATGCAAGTCATAAAACACAAAAGGCATAATAGAAAATAAGTTGACAGCCTATAAACTTATTTACATACCATAAAACTCTGTAAAAAGTATAGAAAATAAAAATACAAAACAGAACACTAGAGAATTATTTGCAATCTGTAAAATAAATTATATAGTAAAAAAATAAGACCACTATAAAATAGTCTTGCATATTCATTAAAAAACCTAGTGAGAGACATGAAAAATATTAAATAGGGCACAGAAAAGAAAATTAAAGTTAGTAATAACTATGAAAATTGCTTAACACAAATAGTAATTAAGGGAACGTAAACTAAGCCAATGAGATATCATTTTATCCCATAAGATTGGCCAGAAAAAGAAAAAAAAAATCTAGTGTGAGTTATTTGTGTTGAAAATTGAACCTCTCATATACTGTGAATATGTATTGCTTTTTGATAGAATATTAGAATGACTGGATAGGTGATTGATGGCAAGATAGATAGATGATTGATAGATAGATTAGAAATACTGGGAGGTATGGCCACTCCAATTCATAGAGATAGATTTAACATCTCCACCAAGAGGTATGCAATGGTGTATACTGAAAGATTTGGAAATAAGTTGTGGTACATTTTATTTTTTTCAAGATGATTATAAAAATATTTATCATTGCACACAAATTTTCAGAAATATATCACTCCCTCGTCGAGAGAGAGTCTATCTCCCCATTTATTAAACCTGGTCTGAGTTTGTGCTTTTACTCACTGACAGAGTCCTGTGCACAGGAGGCTGTTTGACTTCCTAAGTTAAGTAACAGTTTCTGGTTGGCCTTCTGAGATCTCAGCCAACAGTCATTACCAACTTGCCAGCCATGTGGATAAGCCATTTTGGAAGCAGATTAAGTAGCCATTAGTGAAACCACCCCAGATGATGCCACATGGCATATACAGGACGCTGCTCACCAGTCCCTTTCCCAATTACAGATATACGAGTGAACAAATGATTGTCATTGTTTTGAGCCACTTAGTTTTAGGGGAGTTTGTTACTAACAACAGATAGCAAGAATATAACTTAAGGTTGTATTAAATGGAAGATGATTATACTGTAGTATGTAATATTACATAGCCTCTTAAAAGAATTGTGTGTGTGTGTGTGTGTGTGTGTGTGTGTGGACGTGGACAGATTTAGGACACCCCCAAAATATATCTATTTCTAAATGTGCCCACAAGTATACAAATGGAAAACAGTGGGAACATGTCATGGAGAATTTTTTTTTTTTTTTAATTTTTACACTTTATTTATTTAATTATTTATTTTTGACTGTGTTGGGTCTTCGTTTCTGTGTGTGGGCTTTCTCTAGTTGCGGCAAGTGGGGGCCACTCTTCATCGCGGTGCGTGGGCCTCTCACTGTCGTGGCCTCTCTTGTTGCGGAGCACAGGCTCCAAACGCTCAGGCTCAGTACTTGTGGCTCACGGGCCTAGTTGCTCCGCAGCATGTGGGATCTTCCCAGACCAGGGCTTGAAACCGTGTCCCCTGCATTGGCAGGCAGATTCTCAACCACTGCGCCACCAGGGAAGCCCTGGAGAATATTTTTTAAACCTGACTTTATTAAAATTTTACAGTCAAAATGAATTGGTCTGTTACTTTTATAATTAAAAATAAATTTAAAACAATAAAAAAAACCCTAGTAATAAGTGGAAAAAGCCTACGTGAATATACAGTTGCAATGTGGATGAAGAGGGGGAGATATCTTAAATATTTCTAACAGTATTTTAGGATTTGGGGCCTAAGAGCTCTGACTGATTCCTCTTCAATTTGGATTCAAAGCATTATCAAAATATTTGCAGTCCCATCTGGAGCTATGTTTTTGTTGTTGCTATTTAGAACAGTGTGTTTGATAAATCCTAAGGCAATGTATAATCAGATTTTTAATATCCCTCATTGGTGAAATAAATGGGGACAAGCCTTTTGATTCATTTTATTACGATTGTCAGAACTTGCTTATTACATGAACTTGCTTATTTAATTATCTCTGAATATCTGCATTCTCTTTGCCTTTTCTTGGCATCAAACACACAGAAACAACTTCCTATTAACCTGCATTCTGGGGACTGTTTATGCTAGCAGAAAATCCTCTGTTTTATGTCAGAGACATGAACTTTGTTCACTGGCACTAACTTGGTTGATTCATTTTTCTCTCATTCATTTTGGTGATCTAAAATATAATATTAATAAAAATAGCAACATAATAATAGAATAGCCACACCAAAGATAGCTGAAATGTAAGGAGTACTTAAGTAATATGTGCAAATACATAAAATTAGAAACTGCAACCACCAGAAGGCAGACAGCAGAAGCAAGAAAAACTACAATCCTGCAGCTGGTGGAACAAAAACCACATTCACAGAAAGACAGACAAGATGAAAAGGCAGAGGACTATGTACCAGATGAAGGAACAAGATAAAACCCCAGAAAAACAACTAAATGAAATGGAGATAGGCAAACTTCCAGAAAAAGAATTCAGAATAATGATAGTGAAGATGATACAGGACCTCGGAAAAAGAATGGAGGAAAAGATCGAGAAGACGCAATAAATGTTTAACAAAGATCTAGAAGAATTAAAGAGCAAACAAACAGAGATGAACAATACAATAACTGAAATGAAAAATACACTAGAAGGAATCAATAGCAGAATAACTGAAGCAGAAGAACAGATAAGTGACCTGGAAGACATAATGGTGGAATTCACTGCTGCGGAACAGAATAAAGAAAAAAGAATGACAAGAAATGAAGACAGCATAAAAGAACTCTGGGACAACATTAAATGCAACAACATTCGCATTATAGGGGTCCCAGAAGGAAAAGAGAGAGAGAAAGGACCCAGGAAAATATTTGAAGAGATAATAGTTGAAAAATTCCCTAACATGGGAAAGGAAATAGCCACCCAAGTCCAGGAAGCGCAGAGAGTCCCATACAGGATAAACCCAAGGAGAAACACACTGAGACACATAGTAATCATAATT
Source organism: Balaenoptera physalus (assembly GCF_965194825.1). Classification (NCBI taxonomy): domain Eukaryota; kingdom Metazoa; phylum Chordata; class Mammalia; order Artiodactyla; family Balaenopteridae; genus Balaenoptera; species Balaenoptera physalus. Next base: position 70,296,519 of record NC_138894.1, on the reverse strand, counting down.
GGCAAAAATAAAGGCAAAGAAAAATTATTGAAAGCAGCAAGGGAAAAACAACAAATAACATACAAGGGAACTCCCATAAGGTTAACAGCTGATTTCTCAGCAGAAACTCTACAAGCCAGAAGGGAGTGGCATGATATACTTAAAGTGATGAAAGGGAAGAAGCTACAACCAAGATTACTCTACCCTGCAAGGATCTCATTCAGATTCGATAGAGAACTCAAAAGCTTTACAGACAAGCAAAAGCTAAGAGAATTCAGCACCACCAAACCAGCTCTACAACAAATGCGATAGGAACGTCTCTAAGTGGGAAACACAAGAGAAGAAAAGGACCTACAAAAACAAACCCAAAACCATTAAGAAAATGGTAGTACGAACATACATATCGATAATTACCTTAAACGTGAATGGATTAATGCTCCAACCAAAAGACACAGGCTTGCTGAATGGATACAAAAACAAGACCCATATATATGCTGTCTACAAGAGACCCGCTTCAGACCTAGGGATACATACAGACTGAAAGTGAGGGGATGGAAAAAGATATTCCATGCAAATGGAAATCAAAAGAAAGCTGGAGTAGCAATACTCATATCAGATAAAATAGACTTTAAAATAAAGAATGTTACAAGAGACAAGGAAGGGCACTATGTAATGATCAAGGGATCAATCCAAGAAAAAGATATAACAATTATAAACATATATGCACCCAACATAGGAGCACATCAATACATAAGGCAACTGCTAACAGCTCTAAAAGAGGAAATCGACAGTAACACAAAAATAGTGGGGAACTTTAACACCTCACTTACACCAATGGACAGATCATCCAGACAGAAAATTAATAAGGAAACACAAGCTTTAAATGACACAATAGACCAGATAGATTTAATTGATATATATAGGACATTCCATCCAAAAACAGCAGATTACTCTTTCTTCTCAAGTGCGCATGGAACATTCCCAGGATAGATCACATCTTGGGTCACAAATCAAGGCTCAGTAAATTTAAGAAAATTGACATCATATCAAGCATCTTTTCGACCACAATGCTATGAGATTAGAAATCAGTTACAGGGAAAAAAAAGAAAAAACAAAAACACATGGAGGCTAAACAATACATTACTAAATAACCAAGAGATCACTGAAGAAATCAAACAGGAAATCAAAAAATACCTAGAGAAAAATGACAATGAAAACACAACGATCCAAAACCTATGGGATGCAGCAAAAGCAGTTCTAAGAGGGAAGTTTATAGCAATACAATCCTACCTCAAGAAACAAGAAAAATCTCGAAAAATCTAACATTACACCTAAAGGAACTAGAGAAAGAAGAACAAACAAAACCCAAGGTTAGTAGAAGGAAAGAAATCATAAATATCAGAGCATAAATAAATGAAATAGAAACAAAGAAAACAGTAGCAAATATCAATAAAACTAAAAGCTGGTTCTTTGAGAAGATAAGCAAAATTGATAAAACATTAGCCAGACTCATCAAGAAAAAGAGGGAGAGGACTCAAATCAATAAAATTAGAAATGAAAAAGGAGAAGTTACAACAGACACCGGAGAAATACTAAGCATCCTAAGAGACTACTACAAACGACTCTATGCCAATAAAATGGACAACCTGGAAGAAATGGACAAACTCTTAGAAAGGTATAACCTTCCAAGCCTGAACCAGGAAGAAATAGAAAATATGAACAGACCAATCACAAGTAATGAAATTGAAATTGTGATTAAAAATCTTCCATCAAACAAAAGTCCAGGACCAGATGGCTTCACAGGTGAATTCTATCAAACATTTAGAGAAGAGCAAACACCCATCCTTCTCAAACTCTTCCAAAAAATTGCAGAGGAAGGAACACTCCCAAACTCATTCTATGAGGCCACCATCACCCTGATACCAAAACCAGACAAAGATACTACAAAAAAGGAAAATTACAGACCAATATCATTGATGAATATAGATGCAAAACTCCTCAACAAAATACTAGCAAAAAGAATCCAACAACACATTAAAAGGATCATACACCATGCTCAAGTGGAATTTATCCCAGAGATGCAAGGATTCTTCAATATATGCAAATCAATCAATGTGATACACCATACTAACAAATTGAAAAATAAAATCCATATGATCATCTCAATAGATGCAGAAAAACCTTTTGACAAAATTCAACACCCATTCATGATAAAAAAACTCTCCAGAAAGTCGGGATAGAGGGAACCTACTTCAACATAATAAAGGCCATATACTACAAACCCACAGCCAACATCATTCTCAACGGTGAAAAACTGAAAGCATTTCCTCTAAGATTAGGAACAAGACAAGGTTGTCCACTCTCACCACTATTATTCAACATAGTTTTGGAAATCCTAGCCACGGCAACCAGAGAAGAAAAAGAAATAAAAGGAATGCAAATTGGAAAAGAAGAAGTAAAACTGTCACTGTTTGCGGCTGACATGATACTATACATAGAGAATCCTAAAACTGCCACCAGAAAACTGCTAGAGCTAATTAATGAATATGGTAAAGTTGCAGGATACAAAATTAATGCACAGAAATCTCTTGCATTCCTATACACTAATGATGAAAAATCTGAAAGAGAAATTATGGAAACACTCCCATTTACCATTGCAACAAAAAGAAGAAAATACCTATGAATAAAGCTACCTAGGGAGAAAAATGACCTGTATGCAGAAAAGTATAAGACACTGATGAAAGAAATTAAAGATGATACCAACAGATGGAGAGATATGCCATATTCTTGGATTGGAAGAATCAGCATTGTGAATATGACTGTACTACCCAAAGCAATCTACAGATTCAATGCAATCCCTATCAAATTACCAATGGCATTTTTTACAGAACTAGAACAAAAAATCTTAAAATTTGTATGGAGACACAAAAGACCCCGAATAGCCAAAGCAATCTTGAGAGAGAAAAACAAAGCTGGAGGAATCAGACTCCCTGAGTTCAGACTATACTACAAAGCTACAGTAATCAAGACAATATGGTACTGGCACAAAAATAGAAATATAGATCAATGGGACAGGATAGAAAGCCCAGAGATAAACCCACGCACCTGTGGTCAACTAATCTATGACAAAGGAGGCAAGGATATACAATGGAGAAAAGACAGTCTCTTCGATAAGTGGTGCTGGGAAAACTGGACAGCTACATGTAAATGAATGAAATTAGAACACTCCCTAACACCATACACAAAAATAAACTCAAAATGTATTAAAGACCTAAATGTAAGACCGGGCACTATAAAACTCTTAGAGGAAAACACAGGAAGAACACTCTTTGACATAAACCACAGCAAGATATTTTTTGATCCACCTCCTAGAGTATTGCAAATAAAAACAAAAATAAACAAATAGGACGTAATGAAACTTAAAAGCTTTTGCACAGAAAAGGGAACCACAAACAAGACAAAAAGACGACCCTCAGAATGGGAGAAAATATTTGTAAATGAATCATCTGACAAAAGATTAATCTCCAAAATATATAAACAGCTCATGCAGTTCCCTATTAAAAAAACAAACAACCCAATCCAAAAATGGGCAGAAGACCTAAATAGACATTGCTCCGAAGAAGACATACAGATGGCCAAGAAGCACATGAAAAGCTGCTCAACATCACTAATTATTAGAGAAAGGCAAATCAAAACTACAATGAGGTATCACCTCATACCAGTTAGAATGGGCATCATCAGAAAATCTACAAACATCAAGCGCTGGAGAGGGTGTGGAGAAAAGGGAACCCTCTTGCACTGTTGGTGGGAATGTAAATTGATACAGCCACTATGGAAAACAGTATGGAGGTTCCTTAAAAAACTAAAAATAGAATTACCATATGACCCAGCAATCCCACTACTGGGCATATACCCAGAGAAAACCATAATTCAAAGACACATGCACCCCAATGTTCACTGCATCACTGTTTATGATAGCCAGGTCATGGAAGCAACCTAAATGCCCATCTACAGACGAATGGATAAAGAAGATGTGGCACATATATACAATGGAATATTACTCAGCCATAAAAAGGAATGAAATTGGGTCATTTGTAGAGACTTGGATGCATCTACAGACTGTCATACAGAGTGAAGTAAGTGAGAAAGAGAAAAACAAATATCGTATATTAACACATATATGTGGAACCTAGAAAATGGTACAGATGATCCGGTTTGCAAAGCAGAAATTGAGACACAGAAGTAGAGAAAAAAACGTATGGACACCAAGGGGGGAAAACGGCAGGGGGTGGGGGTAGTGGTGTGATGAATTGGGAGGTTGGGATTGACATGTATACACTGATGTGTATAAAATGGATGACTAATAAGAAAAAAAAATTAGAAATTGCAAGAGCCAAGGTTTGAACCCAGGTCTCTCTGATCCCCAAACCCAGTGATCCCCTTAACTGGAGATAGACCCAGTGCTATCTCCCTTGATGAACTTGCACCCTTACATGGAAATGTTTCAGAAACCCCTCCATAATCTCACCAATTTCTGGTCTCTCCTACTTTTATCACCATAGCAATTTCTCACCTTCTGGAGTAGCATAGGAACCCTGGACTGAAGGCTCCAACCAGCCTCTCTCAACCTTTCTCTGCTTTATCCTGTTGCCACTGATATATCACATGGCAACCAAATTATCTGAGTTTCCATTTGGGCTGTTTAACTTTAATCCTATAAACCTACAATGTACGAGCCTCAAGACTTTAAAATAAAAATTATGTCCAATTTGCCCGCAATTTTTTAGATGTGCTTGATGGGTAAGATTAGAGTTTATTCAGGTATGCAATCTGGCATTTTCTTTTACCAGTTCCAACAATCCAAGAATACACTCTCCCAGAGATATTGACATTTGTAATATTCATTTCCAATTCTTCAACTTCTGTATACACTTTTGAAAAATATATTCTGCATTGGATTTTTTTCTCTGTTCTCCTTATTTCTCTTTGACTGGATTAAAAATCCATTTCAAATACTACTTTCTGTATGCATGTCAAGTAGCTTACAAAGCATCAATGTTTCTTAAGAAAAAGATTCATTAAGTTGATTCTATTTTTTAAAATCTAATAATATTTTTTTAAAAAACAAACTTCTGCATACAAAATCTTTCTACATCTAAGCTAGAATTTACCTTTCCACCTTTCCTAAAACATATGGCTTAATGGGTGTTTTCACTACTGCACTTCTTTGTTTTTAAAACCGTTTGATTAATTACTTGATTCAGGAGATGTGTCTCTGGATCCACTCCTAATACCTTAATTGTTGCTTAGCAACTAACTCAGTTCTTTCTTGGTTTTAGGAAGCTACACACGTGAAAGCAAAGAATGAAGCCATGGAATGTTCTTGAATCAATAACTTTATGTTTTCTAAATATTAAGTGATAATAAAACAGAACAAGTCTTTGAGCCTCCGATCCACTGTGGATCTGTCATGGAGGCACATTGGAACTACAAATTAATAATGATATGAATGATTCCTAGAAGAGTGTCCTTGATTTTATTCTAGCTATGTCTTTTATTCTGTCCTGTTCTCTTTTCTTCCTTTAATATATTTTACATTTTGCTTAGCAGCTTATTAATAACTATTCAACAATTTTAATTAGGATACCATCTTTTGGAGATTGTTCTACCATTCAAAGAAAGGAATGAATAATGAAGGGCACAAATTGACCATCCTAGAATCCTAGCAAGGCATAAATAGAAATAGAAAAGAGAATTATCGAAGCTATGTCTGAAATAGAAAAGACAATTGAAACAAACTGTTACTTTCAGATCTTTTGTTTTTTTCATCATCAAAAACCCTAAATATTCTGGCCATTAGACAAAATGTTCTACAAAAAGAGGTCTTTGTTATTCATATCAATCCAGTGATTAGCACAACACCTTTCAGGGAGAAATGCTTAATAGAAGTTTCTAGACTTAAGTGAATGAATGAGAAGAGGAGCTTAGAATGGGTAAGGAGAGAATACCAAAGGATTTAAGGTCATTTAATGAGAATTAAATGGGAAATTTTCTAAACTTCATTAACTTTATATGAATAACCCTAAACTATGGGTATACTATGGCTATACTTATCACAGTTGTTTGCCAAGTTTCTAGAAGGTCCAAAGCTAAAATGTGAAAAGGCAGACTTGATGATCTTCACAGGCAGGCCCTCTTAATTTTAAAACAATTGATACTAAGAATTTCATCAGTATAATTGGTAAGATTTGCTGAGGATTCATCAGACTGGCAGCAATAAAAAGAACCAATGACAATAGATAGCTAGTGGGAAGCAGCCGCATAGCACAGGGAGATCAGCTCAGTGCTTTGTGTCCACCTAGAGGGCTGGGATAGGGAGGGTGGGAGGGAGATGCAAGAGGGAGGAGGTATGGGGCTATATGTATATGTATAGCTGGTTCACTTTTTTATACAGCAGAAACTAACACAACATTGTAAAGCAATTATACTCCAATAAAGATGTTTAAAAAATGAAAAAAAAAATAAATTTTTAAAAATCTAAAAAAAATATCAATGACAACCGATGGACAAACGGGTTTGTATAAATTTCAGGAAAAGATAGTATTAATTAGGAGCTAATTATGGTAGGAATGGATATGGTCTCTTCTTGTTTTCTTTATAGTTAGGGCTATACACACTCACACACGCACACGCACGCACAGACACGCATGTGTGAAACAGAAGATTTTGGAAACTCTGCTTACTAATCTATATGAGATGCACTCTGCTATTTTCTATTCTACTTTGTTTATTTGGTGAAAGGAAAAATTTGGTTCCACCCCACTAAGTTTATGTCTAGATCTAATAGTGGTTTGCAAACTATAGTTTAAAAAACATTAAAGTAGAGATATAGGGAGACAAGATCCTGTGATTTGAGATGTTTGTGCCTGAGAACACTCCTACACTTACATCTAAATGAAAATTTTCAGTCATTGCACATATGCTTTGTTGAATTCATTACAGTGCTCAGTGCATCAGATAAAATTGGAGAGAAAAAATGATAATTATCAGCATATTGCTTTACTCTTAATGGTAACTGTTTGATGACTAAGCGTTAACATGCCACCATTTCTACTTTCCTGAGACTTTTAACAGATTACCAGGAATTATTAACATTTTTTGTTTAAAAATAAGTGGTATGAGCATTATTCTATATTTTATGAAATTATAGCCTTTGGGTTATCGGTTAGCTATCTAAATATACTATGTATTTTTCTGTGATATTACAGGTTATTTTATTTTATTTCTCCAATACCCTATGGAAAATAAATCTTTTTCTTGGTCCTTCCTGTGCACCTGGGGATGAAATAAGGTTTGCTTTCAAAAGGTACTCCATGTGCTTGAAGTAAGTTATTCCATTTCATGGAGTTATATATTTTTAATGCCTTTTCTACTTTCAGATTTACTTCCATGTCAGGCAAGAATCCTGAAACACACAGTGGGAAAAAGGATAGGGAGGGAGGATCTCATATGTACTACCCACTCCTGTACTCACTCCTTAAATATCTGGACTGTAGCTCACTAGCCATCATGCTAAAGAGATGTTTCTGATCTGGAACCTCCTAAATTGAAAACATTTGAATCAGCAAAGGTTGTTTCCCCTTAATTAATTTTAAAAGACCATACATGCTTATATATACTTGTATTAAGTAAACAAATCAAAGCCATATAATACTTACACAAACTAGACAATTCAAAGAAAAGTACACCCACTCCCAGTTACTTAGAACAAAAGATCACTTTAAAAATCCATAGTGTGAATTCCCACCCATGTGTCAGAAGGATGGAAGACTGCGGTTTGCCTGCAACTTCTTGAACCATGTCTCCCTACCAGCACAGCTTTTGTGCTTCCTGGATGAGAAGTGAATACAGGTGTTTTTCTGAAAGTTGAAGCAAAAGGGACTCACTAGTGAGCTGACATGAGCCCAGAGCTCAGATTTTGAAAATCTAAACCCAAGGCCTGTCATCATCAGACTGCATAGAGAATAGGAAGCGGTGAACAGGGCCCACTCACAGACCAGGGAGGCTGTCCAGGGAGACGTCTCTATGTGCATGTCACTTTTTAAAATGTTGCCATAAGGAAGGAAACTGACAGAGCTGTTTCTCCCAGAAAATCATTCCTTTGTTTGCACAATGCCAACACCTGTCTTAGACATTCCCATCCTACACCCTCTTTCTCCTTACTTTTTATTTCTTTTCATTACATATAAAGTTTAAACTCTTTGTTTTTTTATTATCCTAAAGATAAAACAAACGCAGAAATGGAGATACAGGTACGCAGGGATTGGGGGAGTGCATGGAAAACTTAAGGAGCTCTTAATTTCACATTTTTGTGTTTTACTTTTTTTGTAAAAAGCTTTTCAGTGTTAAAAGGTACTTCTCTGGGTCTTAGGTTAAACGCACACATAATTATGGTTTCTTTGTGGAATCAAAACGCCTGATGCGTCAAAAAGCATGGTGTCACCACAAGCTGGTGGACATCACAGTAGAGACGCTCTGCCAAAGCTTTTTGTATAAAACATTTTTTATAAATAAAATTTTACTGTACAAATTTAGTTCATGAGACCAGAGTGACCAAATCATATATTGGCATACACTGACTATTCACAAAGATTTAATTATTATTATTTTTGTTATTGTTCATTTTTTTTTCACCAGAATTTAGGAGACAGAGGCAATGACAAGGAAGAAAGTTGTATTCCTATTTTGCGGAAGGAAATGTCATTTTATTTTTCTTCCAGACCTGGTTCCATTAGGCTCCTCCTTGTGAATTTTTTCCTAATAATGAACTCCTTTGGGCAGCATGTTTCCCTTCTCTGTACTTTTCCAGTTATCTAGAATATATTAAGTGCAAAATATAAGTTAGCTAAATCAATGAACAGATAAGTGAATGAAAGAAGTTAACAAGAAAATAAAATTAATCAGATCAGGTATTTCTGTTAATTTGATATTTTTAAAATATTGCTAATGCAAACATTTTGTTTTGGCCCTAAATACCCAATGATAGAATCAAAAGCTTTTATTTATTTTTGAAACAGCTAAGAATTATGTCCTTTGTTTTGTTAGTGTACACTTGAACTCAGTCCTAGACTTTACTGCCAAATTCCTTGTAAATACCTTAGATTTCAGTTCACAAGGGTATTGGGATCTAGCCATGAGAAAGAAGAAAAAGAAAACACTTAACTTGGAGTCTTATTTAAAATAATTACTCATCTTCTCTAGGAAATTTCATAGCAATGTATCTAAAAATCTAGCACTTTTTTTTTTTCTCTCAGAAAAAATTAGTAACTGCTCATGCAAGTAACTGGATGTGACCGGGTTTCTAAATGGGGATTGAGAGTTTTCTATGTATTGTTTTTAATTACCTTTCTTTTTTTGGTCTTGCTGTCTTCTGAATATTTATCAAGGAAAATAACGGATGCATATAGGTAATAAAATGCAAATCGTGGATTCAGTCCATGGTTATCCATGGAAGGACACAGAGGACAACCTGGGACCTTCTTTCCCAGTGTCAGGGTTTAGTTCAAGCTCTCCCAGCAAGTACACCAAGAAGTCCTGTGCAAGAGCTGATGCAGTCACTGATTCCTCAGGGTTCAGAACAGATGATTGCTAACGTCTCTTCCATTACCCTGCAGGTTTTTGAGAGTTTATAATGAACGAAATATAAAGTGCATTATTTAATATGAGTTTTAAGAAATGACCCCATTGTTAAATATATAAGGTTGCATACAGAGAGCTAAATATATATATACACACATAAGCATATATATATGCATATGTGTGTATATATATTCCATATATATATATATATATATATATATATATATATATATATATATATATAGAAAAAAAAGAATGAGCTATCATGATGAAAAGAAACCTGATGGGGTCTTTGGAAGGAGAAAGGAGTTTATTTCTAGAGAAAGCTGACATAAGAAAGGAATTAACTGTCTTGGAAATTCTGTAAATATATGTCTTTAATTTCCAGTGTTTACCAAGATCAGAAAATTCCAATATTAAAGACTATGATTATGTGGTTTATTTTGAATTTATTGTTAACATAAAAATGTTTTAATCATTAAAAAAAATTACAAGCGTTTGCAATATTGTGAACATTGGCAGAGATATAATGGAATCACTGTGTTGGCATTTGGAGTATGCGGCTTCTAAATGCCTTTTCTTTTCGTAGGATTTGTTCACACATTAATTTGGATGCCTCCATTAAACTGTATAATTGCTGTTATACTCTCAGATCAGTTCTAATTATTCCAGTACTGATTATTTTATTTGTGGGCAGCTTTCCTTTGCTTTCCTTTTTTCCTATACCCTGTGCCACTCCCAAAACAACTTCTGAAACATAAAGAGCTGTCCTGAAACATAAATGAGGCATTATTCTCATAGTCCGTGGCATCTAGTTCTACTTTTATGACTTGGCTGAAACAAATCTCTAAGAAGACTCGCTAATGGGACAATTTAATGGATTCCTTTTAATCTTCACACTTCTTGTCCTTTCTGTAGCATATGAGACGTTTGAGTCAGTGAAGTATGAAAACCCTGTTTCTACAAGTCTTTTCTTTGGCTTCTGTGCTGTTATGATGTTATGTTCCCTTTTGTCTCCTTTACTTACTCTCCTTTTTCACTCTGCCTTTATATAAGCACATACTAGAATTCAACATCAATATTTTCTTTTTCTTTTTTTTGTAGTCACTCACTGGTTACCACATCTTTCAATTTTCCAGTTATAAGGATCTCTAAAGTTCTTTTCTTTAAGCCTCAGCATTCTCTTAAGTCTTGAAAAAAATGATTCCCAGGTTATCTCAAAAATCTACATGCTAAAAATTCAGTTTTTTATTTTAAGCACAATTTCATACTCACCCACTTCCAAACCAACTTCTCTTCCTGGTCTGAATGTTGTCATCATCTACTCTATCTCAGATTCAAAAGCTTGAGGTCAGTGTTGACTTTGCCTCTTACTTCACATGTCAGATACAATCATTTACTAAGTCCTACTGAATTTTTGAACTAATTAATTTGGCACCTATTATATGACAGAAATGACATTTAGCACTTTGTATATATTATGATTTAAATCCTCAGAACATGACAGTGAGGGCATATTACTGTCCACATTATGAAAAATTTGGAAGTTAAGGTTCAGTGTGTGTAAGAAACTTGCCTAAACAAGCAGAAGTTGGGCAGGAACTGGCATTCAAATTCAGGTTTTTTTACAATAATGTCTAGTGTTCATTCCTCCAAACTATATTATTTTTATTTCCATGAAGTCTCATAGCCTTCTACTCCTTCATAATCCTCTTAATTCCACAAAACACTGCACTTCTTCTTGCCTGTACTCTGATTCTAATTCCTTGTTACTTCAATTTTTCCTAAATTGCATCTTAATCATATTACTCTTCAATAAATTTTAACTGCTCCTCGTTTGCAAATTATGTTCAGATCCATTAGACATGTTTATCAGTTGGAACTTCTTGCTCACGGTCAACAGAAGGTGATTCTGATTAAGTTGTGCAAAACAAAAGGAAAAACAAAACCTTTATTACCCACCCCTACACACACAAACAAGAAGTTTACTGTAAGGATACTAAGGGGCTTACTAAAGTAAAGGAGAAGCGGGGCCTTGGGAAGGACCAGAAAGTGGGCAGATGCTGATGGTGGGATTCAGAACCTTTGCATGTAGGTGTGAAGTTGATTTAGCTCCAACAGTCCTTTGGTCCATGTGCCTCCTTGGTCAAGACTCAGATTCCCAAGTGACAGGTTGATTGGCCTATGTGGGGTTATATGTCTACCTCTTGATAGGGGGTTGGGGAGAAGGGTGAATGGTAACATTATTGATAATCTTAACTGGACCACAAGGTAAGAGGAGTGAAGCACCCTGAAGAAAATAACTCTGCTGTTACCCACAGAAGGGACCAGAGGCACCCACAGGCCTAAAAGACAGGTGTCCACATGCAAAGCATACAGGTGCTCCAATTCAGCTGCAGCCTTTTTCAGTGTCATCACCAACTGCCTCTTCCTACTCGTGCAACCCAGGAATTCTCACCATTCTCAATACATGCTATAAGCCTTTCTGGCCACTGTTTTCTGGAGCATTTGCTTCTCCTATATCTCTAGCTAACAAAACCCTTCCTATCCATATTGGCCCTCCCAAATGGCTATTACCATTTCAAGATGTCTATAGATAGGTAATTTCCCTCTTTTTTCCTTTTTCATAGCATTTCCTTTTGCTCATCTTTAACAGTACTTTTTAACATCTGCCTCGTATCTTCTTTACTAAAATGTATGTGCTTTGAAGGCATGCATCATGTCTTATTCATCTCAGCATCTCCTCTAATGTTGAATATGAGTTCCTATAGGCTGTAGTGATTAATAAATATAGGTATGGTTATTTTTCTTATGTCATTTTTCTTACTGTTGGTTCAAAGTGCTGGTTTGAATCTATAATGCAATTGTATCATTTACCTCCAACATCATTGTAATGTCCTTTTTTTTTCTTTCTTTTGGCTGCGTTAGGTCTTCATTGCTGTGTGGGCTTTCTCTAGTTGCGTTGAGCGGGGGCTACTCTTCGTTGCGGTGCGCGGGCTTCTCATTGTGGTGGCTTCTTTTGCTGCGGAGCCGGGCTCTAGGCACATGGGCTTCAGTAGTTGTGGCACGCGGGCTCAGTAGTTGTGGCACGCAGGCCCTAGAGTGCCCGGGCTTCAGTAGTTGTGGCATATGGGCTTAGTTGCTCCACAGCATGTGGGATCTTCCTGGACCAGGGATCAAACGCATGTCCCCTGCATTGGCAGGTGTATTCTTAACCACTGTGCCGCCAGGAAAGTCCCCATTGTAATGTCCTTGATGGGAAATTACACACACAGCATTTAAAAATATTAATTTATACCCAGTAGGTAATGAATAAATGTGATGATTCAATGTCAGTTTAACAAAGTTGAATGGCAACCTAACAGATTATTTGAAAAAGAAGGATCAAGTTACTGAAAGGAGAAGGAAGAGAAAATAGGCCAATAATGGTTAGACATTCTCATAACACAGCTATGAGGTAGGCATTCTTATTTTACATATGAGAAAATTGAGGTTTAGAAGGGGTTAATTTCTTACAGGAAATAAAAGTTATATCCAGGATTTTTTCATATACTGATTGTTCTTTCCATTAATTGACAATTTTATAAATCCAAAGAAATGAATATATGAATTTTTTTTTTTTTAAATCAAGTAACCCAGTGGGTTTTATCATAAAAATGAGCAGTTTTCTGTCCTAACCTTCACTATCCTAAAGGCAGCCACTCTTCATCATTTCATTTTGGAGTTATTCTTTTGGTTAGCTTTGTTTTTCTAGATAACATGCATATGCCACTCTCTCTTGATGGATTATGAGTGATAGATAGCCATTCTGCTTCAAGCAAAAAAATTTTTAAAGGCTAAGAACAAGTTACAGAATACTGTAAAAGAAGGACAAGATAAATCCAGGTAGCAAATACCCTAACAGCAAAAATAATTCTTAGAAGAGGAAATAATCATCCACTCAGTGCAGAAATTAGTAATCAAGGAAAAACAAAATCTATTAGCAAGACCTTATATTCAACCATTATATTAGAAAGAGGCAAAACCTGTAAGGATACAAGGAAATGGACCCTCAGATGCAGTGTTGGAAGGAGTGTAAATTAGCACACCTATTTTGGAGGGGAATTTGGTAGCATTGCTCTAAATGCTAAAACAATCAAAAACAAACAAAAAAACAAAACTCGTGCACACTCTCCTCCAATAATCCACTGCACTGTATCTTAAAGAGAAGCACCTGGACATGTGAACGTCGAGATGTGTAAGAGGGTGTTCACTGCAGCATTGTTTGCACTAGGGAAAACTGAACAACTTCAAAATCCGTCTTCTGCAAGGTGCCTGGTTATATACTTTGCTCTAATTTTATCTTGTTATTTGCCTTATTTTATCTCTAAAAAACATTTCAAATATTAACCCTTTGCTTCACAAATGTTGCACATATTTTCGGCTACCATTTATTGTCTAGCTTTTCCACATTCTTTCTCTTTTCAAAATTTTATCTTAATTCTAATCAAGTTTAACTGATCCATTTTGGCTTTCGCTTTATGGATAGTTTTGGGGATGGCCTTTTTTACCCCAAAGCCCTAAACACATTCTCCTGTATTTTTCCGATTACCTCATGGCTTTAATTCTTTAAATTCTTTAGTCTCTGTGGAATTCTTATTTTTATTATAAGGAAAGGAAAAGGAATTCTTTTCCCTTTATTATGAAAGGAAAAGAGCTCTGTTTACAATTCTTTCTTACTTCCCAACAATTTCTCTAAATCATGTCTTGATCAATGCACCTCATATTTAGACCACAATTTCTTTGACAGATTTTGTTTGCTCTGGCTTTGCTGATTGCATTATTTTCTTTCTTTGTAGAGAAAAAACAAAGTAGACTTCAATGAATCACTTGCTTTCAGCTCCATGCTGCCCTCTCTTGCTCATTCTGTCCTCTATGCTCTCTCAGAGATGGAATAGTACAGGAGCTGTGCTGGGCTTATTTTTTCTACAGGCCTTCTGCATGTTCTAGGCTGCAGGCTCCTCTGTCCTGCTTTTGATTTGTTCCCTCTATGAGGAAATTAATGAAATATCTCATTCCCTTTTAGTAAGGCTTTACAACATTTACATTCTTTTAGTATCATGATAATGAGCACTGTAGAGAGAGGAGACGGAAATATCAATACACGTGTATAGCTCACTATCATTAAAAAAAATCTACTACACACTATTTAAAGTTGTCACTGTATTACCTCTTAAGGTTAAGGGAGTGTATCCATGTTCTTGCTGGAAAAAAAAAATGATATGAGAAGAGGTTTATTTGTGCATTTAAATAAAATATCTCCAGGTTTCAACTGTTTGAGCTCTAATTGTTCCTTATTAGCAAGATGTGACTGGATCTTCAATTATATCATTACATATTTCAATCAGGACTCAGCTAGACTCTTTTTTTCCCCCAAAAGCTACTTATCTCTAATTTCTCAAGTTACTTAAAATTGACCCAAACTGTAGAACTTTTAATGGTCATTCAGATCACCAAAAAAAAAAAAAAAATTAAACTCTGTTCATATAAAGGAATCATAAAAATTATTCAGGCTATATTTTCTGAACTTATCTTTCTGATCTTTCTTGGATGCTTTTCTGCTGCTCCCTCCTTCATCTGCCTCAGATGCTTCTGTCTATACCCCTTTGAGGGTGATGATACCCTGCTGACAGCCAGAACTTTATCACTGTCATCATGTAGGACACTAGTCCAACCTAAGGCACCTCAGCCGCCAACCACTTTTCTATTTTCATTCTCTACCAGCTGTCATTGTTGTCATCAAAGGCATAAGTGACACTCTGACTAGTACAAGTAGACTGAAGAGGAAGCATAATCCTATGAAAACTGCAGCTACCTAGATGTCAACAGATTTCAAAGCTATTCACATTCATATCTTATTGAATGGCACATATATCATTGAATGGCTCCTGCAGAAAAACAGTATATTGTCTTACAAACTTTTGCTTTTTCTTCAAATAATGGATGTCAGGTTGTTTGTTCTTTAGTTTACACACATAGGGATGTATGTATACAAGTTTGGAATGAAAGAAGAGGATGGGAGATTGCATCTAAAAGGAGAAGAAGAAGAGCTGAAAGACCTAATTGATCTATTGGTTTGGCCAAAAAGTTCTTTTGGGTTTTTCCCTAACAAGCCAATAATACATTGTTGCCAGCCAGGAGCTGTCCCTGGTACCAACCTCAGCACTGATATCTCAACAATAAACTGAAAAGAAGAGGGAGAATTTGTAGTGGGGAGGAGATAAGAATATAAACAAACTTTTGCCTACCGAAATCAAGTTACAGATGAGGGCCACCCACCCCAGCAGTATCCCCTTCCTTTCTGTGGCTTTTTTTTTCAATTTCCAACAGTTTTTCTCCCTCATTCCTCAGGACCTGGATGCCAGTGGTGCTCTCCTAATTTCTCCTGTTCCAGGGAAAAGTGAAATAAACACCTTTATCTTAGCATTGGTAATTATTTTGCTTCTTAAGGGAAGATACACTCTAACTTAAAAAAAAACACATTTTGGTAAAATAAAATAGAGAACCCAGAAATAAGCCTCCACATATACAGTCAAATGACACAGTGCCAAGATCATTCAATGGGGAAAGGAGAGTACTTTAAACAAATGGTGTTGGTAAAACTGGATATCCACATGCAAACAAATGAAATTGGTCACTTACCTTATAACATATACCAAAATTAACTCAGTATGGATCAAAGATCTATCTGTAGGGCTAAAACTAAAACCTTAGAAGGCATTTGGACTTGGCAATAATATCTTGTATATGACACAAAAAATACAGGCAACAAAAGGCAAAAACAGATAAATTGGATTTCATCAAAATTAAAAATTTTTGTGCATCAAAGGACACCATGAAGAAAGTGAAAAGGCAACCCACAGAGTGGGAGAAAATATTAGCAAATGATAGTCTCATAAGGGAGTAATATCTAGAATATGTAAAGAATTCTTATATATCAACATCAAAACACACAAAAAAAATTTAAAATAGGCAAAGGACTTGAATGGACATTTCTCTTAAAAAGATATACAAAGTGTCAATATCCACATGAAAAGATGCTCAACATCACTAATCATTATGGAAATGCAAATTGAAACCACAATGAGACATCACTTCACACCGATTAGGATGGGTATTGTCAAAAAACAGAAAAAAACAAGTATTGGTGAAGATGTGGAGAAATTAGAATCTTTGTTCATTGTTGATGGGAATGTAAAATGGTAAAGCTGCTATGGAAACCATTAGGGAAGTTGCTCAAAAAAATTAAATGTATTACCATATGATCCAGCAATTCCACTTCTAGTATTACCCAAGGAAGTAAAAATAGAGACTCAAACAAATATTTGTACACCTATGTTCATAACAGCTTTATTCACAATAGTCATAAGGTGGAAGCAACCCAAGTGTACATTGATAGATGAATTGATAAATGAAATGTGGTGGTTGCATTAACAGTGTGAATGTATCAGTACTTAATGCCACTGAACTGTGTTTTATGTTACATATAATTTGCCACAATATAAAAAAATGTGTATATGAAAAAACCCCACAGATTTTGGAAACAGCATATAATTACATTTTAACCTAAACAATTGGAAGACAACAATGCTTAGTTTACCAAAGGCAATTTAGTAATGAGGTACAAAGATGGATAATTGGAGCCCTCTCATACAGTCATTCAAAACATTTAGCAGAAAGAGATTAACCAAGATGGCGGAGTAGAAGGACGTGCTCTCACTCCCTCTTGCGAGAGCACCAGAATCAAAACTGGCTGCTGGACAATCATTGACAGGAAGACCCTGGACTTCACCAAGGAGGATACCCCACGTCCAAGGACAGAGGAGAAGCCACAGTGAGACGCTAGGAGGGGCGCAATCAGAGTAAAATCAAATCCCATAACTGCTGGGTGGGTGACTCACAGACTGGCGAACACTTATACCACAGAAGTCCACCCACTGGAGTGAAGGTTCTGAGCCCCACGTCAGGCTTCCCAACCTGGGGGTCCGGCTACGGGAGGAGGAATTCCTAGAGAATCAGGCCTTGAAGCCTAGTGGGAATTGATTGCAGGACTTTGACAGGACTGGGGGAAACAGAGACCCCACTCTTGGAGGGCACACACAAAGTAATGTGTGCATCGGGACCCAGGGGAAGGAGCAGTGACCCTGGGGGAGACTGAACCAGACCTACCTCCTGGTGTTGGGGGGTCTCCTGCAGAGGCGAGTGGTGGCTCTGTTTCACCGTGGGGATAAGGACACTGGCAGCCGAGGTTCTGGGAAGTTGTCCTTGGCGTGAGCCCTCCCAGAGTCTGCCATTAACCCCACCAAAGAGCACGGGTAAGCTCCAGTGTTGGGTTGCCTCAGGCAAAACAACCAACAGGGAGGGAACCCAGCCCCACCCATCAACAGTCAAGTGGATTAAGGTTTTACTGAGCTCTGACCGCCACAGCAACAGGGAGGGAACCCAGCCCCACGCATCAACAATCAAGTGGATTAAGGTTTTACTGAGCTCTGACCGCCACAGCAACAGTCAGATCTACCCACCACCAGAGCCTCCCATCAAGCCTCTTAGATAGCCTCAACCACCAGAGGGCAGACAACAGAAGCAAGAAAAACTACAATCCTGCAGCCTGTGGACCAAAAACCACAGTTACAGAAAGATAGAGAAGATGAAAAGGCAGAGGGCTATGTACCAGATGAAGGAACAAGAAAAAACCCCAGAAAAACAACTAAATGAAGTGGAGATAGGCAACCTTCCAGAGAAAGAATTCAGAATAATGATAGTGAAGATGATCCAGGACCTCGGAATAAGAATGGAGGCAAAGATTGAGAAGATGCAAGAAATGAGTAACAAAGACCTAGAAGAATTAAAGAACAAACAAACAGAGATGACCAATACAATAACTGAAATGAAAACTACACTAGAAGGAATCAATAGCAGAATAACTGAGGCAGAAGAACGGATAAGTGACCTGGAAGACAGAATGGTGGAATTCACTGCTGCGGAACAGAATAAAGAAAAAAGAATGAAAAGAAATGAAGACAGCCTAAGAGACCTCTGGGACAATATTAAACGCAACAACATTCGCATTATAGGGGTCCCAGAAGGAGAAGAGAGAGAGAAAGGACCAGAGAAAATATTTGAAGAGATTATAGTCGAAAACTTCCCTAACATGGGAAAGGAAATAGCCACCCAAGTCCAGGAAGCGCAGAGAGTCCCATACAGAATAAACCCAAGGAGAAACACGCCGAGACACATAGTAATCAAAGTGGCAAAAATTAAAGACAAAGAAAAATTATTGAAAGCAGCAAGGGAAAAACGACAAATAACATACAAGGGAACTCCCATAAGGTTAACAGCTGATTTCTCAGCAGAAACTCTGCAAGCCAGAAGGGAATGGCATGATATACTTAAAGTGATGAAAGGGAAGAACCTACAACCAAGATTACTATACCCGGCAAGGATCTCATTTAGATTTGATGGAGAAATCAAAAGCTTTACAGACAAGCAAAAGCTAAGAGAATTCAGCACCACCAAACCAGCTCTACAACAAATACTAAAGGAACTTCTCTAAGTGGGAAACACAAGAGAAGAAAAGGACCTACAAAAACAAACCCAAAACAATTAAGAAAATGGTCATAGGAACATACATATCGATAATTACCTTAAACGTGAATGGATTAAACGCCCCAACCAAAAGACATAGACTGGCTGAATGGATACAAAAACAAGACCCATATATATGCTGTCTACAAGAGACCCACTTTAGACCTAGGGACACATACAGACTGAAAGTGAGGGGATGGAAAAAGATATTCCATGCAAATGGAAATCAAAAGAAAGCTGGAGTAGCTATACTCATATCAGATAAAATAGAGTTTAAAATAAAGAATGTTACAAGAGACAAGGAAGGACACTACATAATGATCCAGGGATCAATCCAAGAAGAAGATATAACAATTATAAATATATATGCACCCAACATAGGAGCACCTCAATACATAAGGCAACTGCTAACAGCTATAAAAGAGGAAATCGACAGTAACACAATAATAGTGGGGGACTTTAACACTTCACTTACACCAATGGACAGATCATCCAAAATGAAAATAAATAAGGAAACAGAAGCTTTAAATGACACAATAGACCAGATAGATTTAATTGATATATATAGGACATTCCATCCAAAAACAGCAGATTACACGTTCTTCTCAAGTGCGCACGGAACATTCTCCAGGATAGATCACATCTTGGGTCACAAATCAAGCCTCAGTAAATTTAAGAAAATTGAAATCATACCAAGCATCTTTTCTGACCACAACGCTATGAGATTAGAAATGAATTACAGGGAAAAAAACGTAAAAAAGACAAACACATGGAGGCTAAACAATACGTTACTAAATAACCAAGAGATCACTGAAGAAATCAAAGAGGAAATCAAAAAATACCTAGAGACAAATGACAATGAAAACACGACGACCCAAAACCTATGGGATGCAGCAAAAGCGGTTCTAAGAGGGAAGTTTATAGCTATACAGGCCTACCTAAAGAAACAAGAAAAATCTCAAGTAAACAATCTAACCTTACACCTAAAGAAACTAGAGAGAGAAGAACAAACAAAACACAAAGTTAGCAGAAGGAAAGAAATCATAAAGATCAGAGCAGAAATAAATGAAATAGAAACAAAGAAAACAATAGGAAAGATCAATAAAACTAAAAGTTGGTTCTTTGAGAAGATAAACAAAATTGATAAGCCATTAGCCAGACTCATCAAGAAAAAGAGGGAGAGGACTCAAATCAATAAAATCAGAAATGAAAAAGGAGAAGTTACAACAGACACCGCAGAAATACAGAACATCCTAAGAGACTACTGTAAGCAACTTTATGCCAATAAAATGGACAACCTGGAAGAAATGGACAAATTCTTAGAAAGGTATAACCTTCCAAGACTGAATCAGGAGGAAACAGAAAATATGAACAGACCAATCACAAGTAATGAAATTGAAACTGTGATTAAAAATCTTCCAACAAACAAAAGTCCAGGACCAGATGGCTTCACAGGTGAATTCTATCAAACATTTAGAGAAGAGCTAACACCCATCCTTCTCAAACTCTTCCAAAAAATTGCAGAGGAAGGAACACTCCCAAACTCATTCTATGAAGCCACCATCACCCTGATACCAAAACCAGACAAAGACACTACAAAAAAAGAAAATTACAGACCAATATCACTGATGAATATAGATGCAAAAATCCTCAACAAAATACTAGCAAACAGAATCCAACAACACATTAAAAGGATCATACACCACGACCAAGTGGGATTTATCCCAGGGATGCAAGGATTCTTCAATATATGCAAATCAATCAATGTGATACACCATATTAACAAACTGAAGAATAAAAACCATATGATCATCTCAATAGATGCAGAAAAAGCTTTTGACAAAATTCAACACCCATTCCTGATAAAAACTCTCCAGAAAATGGGCATAGAGGGAACCTACCTCAACATAATAAAGGCCATATATGACAAACCCACAGCAAACATCATTCTCAATGGTGAAAAACTGAAAGCATTTCCTCTAAGATCAGGAACGAGACAAGGATGTCCACTCTCACCACTACTATTCAACATAGTTCTGGAAGTCCTAGCCACGGCAATCAGAGAAGAAAAAGAAATAAAAGGAATACAAATTGGAAAAGAGGAAGTAAAACTGTCACTGTTTGCGGCTGACATGATACTATACATAGAGAATCCTAAAACTGCCACCAGAAAACTGCTAGAGCTAATTAATGAATATGGTAAAGTTGCAGGATACAAAATTAATGCACAGAAATCTCTTGCATTCCTATACACTAATGATGAAAAATCTGAAAGAGAAATTATGGAAACACTCCCATTTACCATTGCAACAAAAAGAATAAAATACCTAGGAATAAACCTACCTAGGGAGACAAAAGACCTGTATGCAGAAAACTATAAGACACTGATGAAAGAAATTAAAGATGATACCAACAGATGGAGAGATATACCATGTTCTTGGATTGGAAGAATCAACATTGTGAAAATGAGTATACTACCCAAAGCAATCTACAGATTCAATGCAATCCCTATCAAATTACCAATGGCATTTTTTACAGAGCTAGAACAAATCATCTTAAAATTTGTATGGAGACACAAAAGACCCCGAATAGCCAAAGCAGTCTTGAGGCAAAAAAATGGAGCTGGAGGAATCAGACTCCCTGACTTCAGACTATACTACAAAGCTACAGTAATCAAGACAATATGGTACTGGCACAAAAACAGAAACATAGATCAATGGAACAAGATAGAAAGCCCAGAGATTAACCCACGCACCTATGGTCAACTAATCTATGACAAAGGAGGCAAAGATATACAATGGAGAAAAGACAGTCTCTTCAATAAGTGGTGCTGGGAAAACTGGACAGCTACATGTAAAAGAATGAAATTAGAATACTCCCTAACACCATACACAAAAATAAACTCAAAATGGATTAGAGACCTAAATATAAGACTGGACACTATAAAACTCTTAGAGGAAAACATAGGAAGAACACTCTTTGACATAAATCACAGCAAGATCTTTTTTGATCCACCTCCTAGAGTAATGGAAATAAAAACAAAAATAAACAAGTGGGACCTAATGAAACTTCAAAGCTTTTGCACAGCAAAGGAAACCATAAACAAGACGAATAGACAACCCTCAGAATGGGAGAAAATATTTGCAAACGAATCAACGGACAAAGGATTAATCTCCAAAATATATAAACAGCTCATTCAGCTCAATATCAAAGAAACAAACACCCCAATCCAAAAATGGGCAGAAGACCTAAATAGACATTTCTCCAAAGAAGACATACAGACGGCCACGAAGCACATGAAAAGATGCTCAACATCACTAATTATTAGAGAAATGCAAATCAAAACTACAATGAGGTATCACCTCACTCCTGTTAGAATGGGCATCATCAGAAAATCTACAAACAACAAATGCTGGAGAGGGTGTGGAGAAAAGGGAACCCTCTTGCACTGTTGGTGGGAATGTAAATTGATACAGCCACTATGGAGAACAATATGGAGGTTCCTTAAAAAACTAAAAATAGAATTACCATATGACCCAGCAATCCCACTACTGGGCATATACCCAGAGAAAACCGTAATTCAAAAAGACACATGCACCCGAATGTTCATTGCAGCACTATTTACAATAGCCAGGTCATGGAAGCAACCTAAATGCCCATCAACAGACGAATGGATAAAGAAGATGTGGTACATATATACAATGGAATATTACTCAGCCATAAAAAGGAACGAAATTGAGTCATTTGTTGAGACGTGGATGGATCTAGAGACTGTCATACAGAGTGAAGTAAGTCAGAAAGAGAAAAACAAATATCGTATATTAATGCATGTATGTGGAACCTAGAAAAATGGTACAGATGAGCCAGTTTGCAGGGCAGAAGTTGAGACACAGATGTAGAGAATGGACACATGGACACCAAGGGGGGAAAACTGCAGTGAGGTGGGGATGGTGGTGTGCTGAATTGGGCGATTGGGATTGACATGTATACGCTGATGTGTATAAAATTGATGCCTAATAAGAACCTGCAGTATAAAAAAACAAACAAAACAACTAATACTAAACTTTCATTGGGTTATTTGTATGGAAATATGTTAATATAAATGTTTCAGACATTACATGAAATTTCTAAAAATCTTATATTTGTATTTGTATGGAAATATGTATGGAAATATGTTAATATAAATGTTTCAGACGTTACATGAAATTTCTAAAAATCTTATATTTGTATTTGTATGGAAATATGTATGGAAACATGTTAATATAAATGTTTCAGACATTACATGAAATTTCTAAAAATCTTATATGTTCTGGTATAATGTTATAAGTCATAATCCTAGTTATTACTTTAAAATGTATATCTCAGAAATAACTAATTTTCTTGTCAACTGCATTATTATGAACTTTCATCAAATCTTTTACCGTGGTCATTTTTAAGTCTTTTGTCATTTACAGACAGTTCTGGGTGTACTCTGATGATTTTGCAAATATGTTCCTATAAAAGGGTTTCATCTTCAAGAAATTCATGGAAAAGACTCTGACAAGTACAGGTTTCTGGTAACTGACTGTACTGCTGAACTGAATGAATAAGCATTTTCAGAACTCTGATGAAAAACTGATGAACTGATAAAAGTGCTAACAAAAGATCAAGATGAAAAAAAAAACAACAATTAATTACATGGGACTGAGTGAACTGATGAGGATGAGTATAATTTTTGTGACTTTCTGCCTGAATTTAAAAAAAAAAAAAAATCCCACAAGGACTCAGAGGCAGGGAATATACAAATCAATTTTCACTGCAAAGTAAAGGAGCTGTTACAGTGGAGGATTACTGGACTGAATGGCAATATTATGACATAGTATGAGTGTGTTTCATGTTTGGTAATTGCAATCATTGTTGCTTTTGTTGTGGTCATCCATGTACAATGCTTGGTGTCAGTCTATTTATCTCTTGTAAAAATAAAATACAGTGTGTGTGTGTGGAAAAAAAAACAAAAAAAACAAAAAACATTTAGCAGACATGCCAGGGACACTACTATGGGCAAACCAGATACTGTCACTGCTCTGACTTGGAATCAAGGAGAAAATCAGTTAACCAAATAATGACAAAAAATCAATTTATAAATATCTAAAAGACCAGGTAATCAGCTGTATTTGTATTGTACAAGCACTGAAATCTTTATCTTTTCTCAAAACTTCCTTGAAAACCACTTCCTTAATATTCT
This sequence comes from Balaenoptera physalus, assembly GCF_965194825.1. Lineage (NCBI taxonomy): Eukaryota > Metazoa > Chordata > Mammalia > Artiodactyla > Balaenopteridae > Balaenoptera > Balaenoptera physalus. The sequence goes on along the minus strand of NC_138894.1, from coordinate 70,272,053 downwards.
TTCCTAATACGGGTTGTAAACTCTGGTAGGAGTCAAAGGACTTTCAGTCACTGTCCATTAATAATTATAGAGCTTCTTTTGTTTAGGTAATAAAAACTCCAGTCTAGTAGAGTATCAAAACAAACAAACAAAAGATCATACCATTTAAATCTTCTCTTCTCCATCTCAGGCCTTATTTATCCTCAGAGACCTACAGAGAGAAAGAGAGAGATTATAGATTACTTCTCCCTTCCTTGCTTTTCCTCCTCTCCAACTATGTAACTGCAGTTTGGGAACCATTCGAGTTAGGGGGTAGGTAAAAGGGGGGAAGTAGAGGAGCAATAAAGTACAGGAAAAGTCATATTTAATGAGTAAATTTTAATCCATAAATAAAACTTTTGAATTGTGGCAGATTCTCTCTGGTGGATGCTTTTGTGTGTTCCTTAGAGATTTTTCTGCTAAGGTCTTCCAACCATAATTTCTTCTAATCGGTGGCTTCCCATCAGGCTGGCATAAATCTCCACTCTTTCCCCAATTCTCCGTCTCACCAAGCTTTTGCATCCAGTGGTACTTTAAGGTACTTTCTGCTGAGGTCACTTCTTTACTCAAGAAAACATCCTTTTGTGCTCTGTCTTTGGCGATAGTGCAGCTTAATTCCATTGCTTTTATTTGCATTCTCTCTCTCTCTCTTTTACTCTCGGCCTCTCTGTCTCTGTCTCTGTCTCTGTCTCTCTCTCCTCAAGTAAATGCACAGAGTCTCAAGAACCTGCTTATATCCTTATGGTGTTGTAAACCACAGCACATGAAGAGTTTTTTTCCCAAATAATCAAATAATAAATTCCAAATACTGTTGATCCTTGAACAATGTGAGGGTTAGGGGCACTGACCCTCTTCAAAGAGGAAAATCCATGTGTAACTATAGGCCCACCCTATCTGCGGTTTTGTAATGGTGGATTCAACCAACCATGGATCATGTAGTACATAGTTATTGAAAAAAAAACTAAGTATAAGTGGACCCACACAATTCAAACCAATGTTGTTCAAGAGTCTACTGCAATCTCCAAATTGACTTTTTCTGTTGTATCCTCTAGGTGAATGATGGTCTAATGCTGGCAGAAGTAGTTTAGTAATGCCTTTCTTGAGCGTTCCATATAGGTAGGTGTATAAGTCTGCTAGGGGTGCTATAACGAAACACCATAGGCTCTGTGGCCTAAACAACAGAAATACATTTCTCACAGTTCTGGGGACTGTGAAGTTAAAGATTAAAGTGTTAGCCAGTTTGGTTCCTGGTAAGGACTCTCTTCCTTGCTTGCAGACAGCTGTCTTCTGAATTTGTCCTCACATGGTAGAGAAAGAGAAAGACCTCTGGTGTCTCCTTCTCTTATATGGGCACCAGACCTATAGGATTAGGGCCCCACCGCATGACTTCATTTAATCTTTCATTTCCTCAACAGTCCTGTCTCCAAATACAAGTACATTGGGAGTTAGGGTTTCAATATAGGGCTTGGGTGCGGGGATGGGGGAGGAGGGGGAATATTTGGTCTATAAAATCAACTTGTATTCCTATTTACTTGGGATAATACCAGGTTACATCTGTGGTGAAAACTGAATTTTTAATAACGTTCTATTTTATTCACAAATTGTGCCAATTTAGATGATAAATAACAGAGTCATCTTATATATAAATGTTCTAGAACTTTAATTTAGAATGTATGAACATTTAGAATCTATTGTTTTCAACCTTTGGGGCCTCTGACAAAAGTTTGAGACAACAGGAAAATTTGAATTTGAAAATCAGTTACAATAAAAATAAAATGTTATATAGAGGAAATATATTGGGCACCATGAGAGCATACAGTAGAGGTACCAAGTATAGCTAAAATGGTATGTCAGAAAGGAAATACATGAGCCAAGATTTAAAGATCACCATAAAATAAGTAGGAAAAAAGGGTAAGGAGATGGGGCTGAGAGGTCAGGTAGTGACAGAGCAGAAAGGAGAATGTCCTGGGTAAAGAAAAAACTAAGCAAAAAGTTCTGATGTAGAAAGAGACATGAACTTTTAGAGGAACTTCAAGAAAGCCATTATGAATGGAGTTCACAAAGTGAAGTGGAGAGAAGACAAGTGATGTCTTCTTCTGTCTAGGTTATAGAAAGTAACATCTCCTAGGTTTAGTATTCTAACAGTGAATAAAAGTCAGATAAACTGAAAAATCATAACCTTTCTTGAGTCAATCAAGAGCTGAAATCATGGGGCAATTAAGTAGCCTGGATTTAAGTGAGGGACAGGCATCTCCAAAGAGAAGGATGGATGGATTGACTCACCTGTGGGAAGCACAGGAGGAGAGAGTGACTGTCATTCAAGAATATAAGAAGAAATCAGCAATATTTTAACAAATTGCCAAAAATCTAGTGTTGAGCTGGTATGCTAGACTGGAATAGTGGAGGATTCCAGGTATAGGAAGAGTTTACACATCCTTGCAGACTCCTTTCCATTGTCCGATAGCATGTGCTAATAAGCATGATTAGGGGCAAGGCAGGAGACTAGAGAGAGCACCTTAGTGACGCAGACATGCAGGAGGTGGTCAACTACTACTGCCGGAAAAGTATGAAACCCTATCCTCTGGCAGACCCTTCACTCGTGGAGTAAAAACCTCAAAGCTCTGTGAGAGTGAAAGTAAACCCTGTTACTCTCAGGGCACAGGCAAGGCCCACTGTGGCTGCAGAAATGGTACTAGAAAAAAAACTTCTATACCTAATGAAGGGCAGGAAAGTGTCCAGTCCGGGGATTAAATACTTATACCACTAGAGATATGTTAATATTGAGAGAAGGGGAAGGGTAGGAACTTCCATCTAAGACTAAAGTCAGGTATAAGGTAGGGTTTGGTGGTCATGGGAGATTATTATACAAAAGTTAGGGTATAATCGTCATTTTGCATTTGATATCATTTATATTTATTGAACTCAGTTTAAGCAGTGTGGAGGTTCCTTAAAAAAGTAAAAATAGAACCCTCCTGCACTGTTGGTGGGAATGTATATTGATATAACCTCTATGGAAAACAGTATGGAGGTTCCTTTAAAAACTAAAAATAGAACTACCATACAACCCAGCAATCCCACTACTGGGCATATACCCTGAGAAAACCATAATTCAAAAAGAGTCATGTACCACAATGTTCATTGCAGCTCTATTTACAATAGCCAAGACATGGAAGCAACCTAAGTGTCCATTGACAGATGAATGGATAAAGAAGATGTGGCATATATATACAGTGGAATATTACTCAGCCATAAAAAGAAATGAAATTGAGTTATTTGTAGTGAGGTGGATGGACCTAGAGTCTGTCATACAGAGTGAAGTAAGTCAGAAGGAGCAAAACAAATACCGTATGCTAATGCATATATATGGAATCAAAAAAAAAATGGTACTGATGAACCTAGTGACAGGGCAGGAATAAAGAAGTAGACATAGAGAACAGACTTGAGGACACAGAGGGGAGGGGGAAGCTGGGGAGAAATGAGAATAGCATCGACATATATACACTACCAAATGTAAAATAGCTAGTGGGAAGCAGCCACAAAGCACAGGGAGATCAGCTTAGTGCTTTTAGATGACCTAGAGGGGTGGGATAGGGAGGGTGGGAGGGAGGCTCAAGAGGGAGGGGATATGGGGATGTATGTATGCTTATGGCTGATTCACTTTGTTGTGCGACAGAGGTTAGTGCAGTATTGTGAAGCAGTTATACTCCAATAAAGATATATTTTTAAAAAATCCTTTGGAAAATAAATAAATAAATAAAATAAATAAAAATTAAAAAAAATTAAAAGTCTTGCAATTTTCCAAAGTAATTTTCAACACTAAAATTCTGTGATTTATTTTACATTAGGGTGTTTTATGTTTGTGGAAAAACAAAAAACAAATAAACAAAATAATTTAATTTTAGGTTTGCAGTTTGAATTACACTCTTTCAGATTTTTTAAAAATGTATACACTAGAGAAAACTATATTTTTAAAACCAGTTTCCATCAAATTCAGATTGTATGATCAGTAGCAGTTAGATGATTAATATGTGAACTTAGTAATTGTTGTGGGTACACTATTGTTTCCACTCTGAAAACAGTATGGAGGTGTCTCAAGAAATTAAAAATAGAACTACCATATGATCTAGCAGTTCCACTTCTGGGTGTATATCTGAAGGAAATGAAATCATGATCACAAATAGATACCTGCACTCCCATTCTCCTTGCAGCATTATTCACAATAGCCAAGTCATGGAAAAGCCATAAGTGTTACTGATGGAAGAATGGGTAGAGAACAATGGAATATAATTCAGCCATGAGAAAGAGGGAAATTCTGCCGTTTGCAGCACGGATGGACCTTGAGAGCATCATGCTAAATGAAATAAGTCCGGCAGAAAAAGACAAATACTCTGTGTTCTCACTTATTCATGGAATCTTAAAAAGCCAAACTCATAGAAGTAGAGAGTACAATGGTGGTTGCCAGGGTGTGGGGGAATTGGGGAGATGTTGGTCAAAGGGTCCAAACTTCCATTATAAGATAGACAAGGTCAGTGTGCCTAATGTACAGCAGCGTCAATATAATTCACAACACTGTATTATAAAACTGAAAGTAGTTAAGAGAGTAGATTTTAAATGTTATCATTGCACACAAAAAAGATAATTATGTGAGGGGATAGAGATGGTAACTAATCTTATTGAGGTAATCATTTCATAATATACATGTGTATCAAATAACCACAATGTGCACCTTAAACTTGCATATCTTATATGTCAATAATATCTCAATAAAGCTGGAAAAAATTATTTGAAGAGAATTCTAGCATAATACTGCTGTGATGCTCCATTATATTGCTAGAAGAACTTTCAGTACCATGGACAGATGTAGGATAAATCTGTTTCCTACCTATTTTCTAACCAAGACTGCAGAGAAAATCACAGTTATATTGAGTAAAACAATGAACTGAATTTATCTAATTTCATTGAATTATCTGACTTTTCTAGATTATTTATACAATTCTATATTTAATACAATTCATTGATTAGGAAATTTTACATATTTTGTTAAAATATGTTAATTAAACATTCTATTTCACAAACGAAATGATAATGCTAAAAGTACACCCTTCAGATAACCATTACTACAGGTGACTAAACAGCAAGGCTACAAAGATATTTCTTTGGTACCATTAATAACCTAGGAGTCATTTCTTCAACTTATAGACCCAGTAACTTGGAGGAAATATCCTGTAATGTAGGAGCCTTTCAAACTCCTGGGTATAGAGTGATGGTAAACATTTTGGTTAGTCTCACACCTGTGGGACTTTCTTTTTTCAGGTTAATTTTAGCGTCTCAGAGTGTGGTGGAGAAAGTATTGGTTTTGAGGAGACATAGTTTTTACGTTTGAGTTTAGGGCTGGACTAGTCCTTTTATTCTCTTTAATACTCTGGATCTCAGTCTCCTCTGAGACTGTACAGCTAGGTGATCTGAGAGGCATAACTAGATAATCTCAAAGTTCCTGTAAATATACGATTCAATCATAGAGAAGCCACATTTGGCTATCAGTGCTTTCCTGTCACTATGCTGTTCAGCATCTCTTCTAAAAGCAAGCCCAGGTGCTCTGCCAAATAAAGGCTTTTTTTTTTTTTTTTTTCCAGTTCTTGAAATCATAGCAGCCACCCCTTGTGGGAGGCAGTGGTGAGCTATGGACTCATTTCCTCCATGACAACAATATCATAAAAAGCCTTCTTGCAGCTTGGCATGCCTGTTATAAGCTGTGGTAAGCATTTTAACCATGTTACTAGATGTTTTCATTACCTTAAGTGATACTCTGCATCACTAGTGCCAACATAGCTTGTCACCAAGTACCACAGACCAATATCTGCCTCCCCCCAGATCTATCCTAGTTACTCAGGCAATTTTGCTTTCTGATGAGGATTATTTCAGGCTGCAGAAAACCGCAGTGTCTTACTCCATGGTTCCACAAATCACCTCCTCAATCAAAGCAGACAGATTCAGGTAGCAGCATACACTGACTCCTGATAGAGAGAAAGCTTTGAATCTGATGAGCTGGAAACGCTGGAGTAGCATTAAAAAAAAAAGATGTGCTAAAAATGTCTGTAAATGCCTTGCACAGAGATTGATGTATTACTTCTCATAAATGCCCTTGTCCAAACAAACATTCTCAGGTCAAGGGCAAATAGTCATAATATTTTAATAATCTTGTTTTGAATTTGTGTTGGACATATCAAGGGTAACATAAAATGAAGTGCATTGGCTAAAGGAAGGTAAAAGATAATGTGTGCTGTAGTATATTTGAAAGATTGTTGTACTTCCAGTCAGAAGTACAACAACTTCCTGGTTGTGACCCTCCGTATTCCTCTCACTGTCTGTGTGACCACAAAAGCCACTTAACCCAATATAGCCCCCTATTCCATGGCCCATAATATTGGGTTGACTATACACCCTTTTAAGGTGCCTTTTCATCTAATAGTTCTTGATCTGAGTGCTCAGAGTGAGACAGCATCTGTTTTTTTTCAGAGCTTCAAGGCTTTCCCCTGATGCCACTTTACTTCTTTTGTACTTCACTATCTCTAAAACACTCCAGCTCTTATAGGTTACCAAATTAAGATGCACACATTTGCAATATCTTCCCATAATTTATATGTATAAGAAAAATATGTGCTGTCAAAGAACCTGAATTGCTATCTGCAGAATTTAGGCAAACACTGAAATAAAAATAATTCCTTTGTGTTTTAGTCCAAATTACCATGACCACCCAACTTTATATAGTGATGAATAAAGGCACCTTAAGTGGAGAATATAAATTTTATGTTATATTCATGTAATTGGATACTAGCAGTCATTAAAATTATTATATAAATTTATATTTATTAATATGAAAAGATGTTTATGACATATGAATGTCAAAAAGCAGCTACAAAAAGAGTTTAGTATAACCCCATTATACTTATTTATATATTCACATATATTACAAATAATTATATATACATATATAAATGTTTGGAAAAGTATTATGTGATTACCTATTAAAGGATTATAACTACTTTTTCACTTTTCACTATTACTTGAATTTTATGTAACACATATGCACTACTTTGATACAAAAGAAAAACCACATTGATATTGAAAAAAAGTAAATCTTTCAAATCAAAGTCCAAGTTGATTTCAAATATGCTTTTTTCTAAACCTTAGTAATTATTATATTAAGGCTTACAAACATGTAATTAGATTGCAATTATTATTTCTTATATTTGTGGTACAAACTGGTTATTTTCATTTTAGGCAAGAATATACACAAACTGAGGTGTATCTGTATAAATAATGTGTTTTCATTTTCAAATTCGAGCAGTTATGGAAATTATTCTCAAAAAACCAAACTGAGTAGTTTACTTTGGCATTGTCTGTCAGCCTTTCTCCTGCCAGTGTTTGCGAGCAGATGCCCAATAAATGTTTTTGAATGAATAATACCTTTTAACATTATTTAATTACAATAGATAGATAAAGATAAGGCATCTTTAACCTTTAGGAAACATGGAAAGTTAAATGTTAGCCCCTCTTTTATAAATGAGAAAACTGAGACAGTTTTAAATTGCTAAAAGTCTCTGATGGAATGTACATGGGTTTTCTTTTACATTTCGGAGAAATTTGGTGATGTGTCTTGGAGTGAAGAGTGACCTGTATTCACAGACTTAAGCTACATGACCACTGCAAACAGTCTGAAATGGTTTTACTATATTTTATTTTAAAAAATAAGTTCACATGTTGCAAAGTGTTTACTATAAAATATATTTAAATGCATATAAATTTGAAAAAAAAGTAAAATAATTCTGTAATCCTACCCTCTAGAGAAAATCATTGATAACATTTTGGTTTATATAATTTACATTTTTTTTAGCCTTTTTGTGTATGTGTGTGTGTGTGTGTGTGTGTGTGTGTGTGTGTGTGTGCATGTATTTTTTAAACCAAGGAATTATACTGTACTATCTACTGTACTTTATAATGTGTCTATGTTACTAAAAATGTATGAGCACCTTTGAATCATGTTAAATATTTTTCTTCTATTCTGCTTCCTATTTTATTCTATAGATATGCTTTCATTAATTTAAACTGCTATAAATGTTCCTCCAAATTTTGGAATGCTGATTTTTTTTTTTTGGATCTATAATTGAAGCTTCTCAGAATGGCTTATCAACTAAAGTCTTTGCTAAATTACAGAATGCTTCTAGATCCCATGTGTCTTAGTTTGTTCAGGCTGCTCTAACAAAATACTGTAGACTAGATGGCTTATAACAACAAAAGTTTGTTTCTCACAGATCTGGAGGCTGGGAGGTCTCGGATCAAAGTGCTGGCCAATTCAGTGTTTGCTGAGGGTTTCCTGGTTCATTGATAGCTCTCTCTTCTCTGTGTCCTCCCACAGCAGAACAGAGAATAGATCTCTCTGAAGCCTCTTTTGTAAGGATACTAATCCCATTCATGAGGTCTCTGCCTTCATGACCTAAGCACCTCCCTAAAGTCCCATCTCCTAATCCCATCATTTTAGAGGTTAAGGTTTCAACATATGAATTTTAGGAAGACATAAACATTTATATCATAGCACCATTTATTACAAATATTCTAAATCCAGAGAAAAACAACAACAAAAATAGTGCAGCTATCAATGATTGTGATGTTTTAACAGAAGTGAAGAAAGCTATACCTCTAAATACTTTGCCATCATATCTCTATCAAGATTGGACTGCTGTCACATTACTAAGCTGATCTCTCATTAGTACCCAAAGATGCTCCAGCCAAAATGGTAGATTCAACTGTACTCTTTTCTACAGATTCAGTTATGCAGGAGGCCATTATTTGGAAAGGACGGTATAGGCAGAAAGAGGGAGCCAGTTGCAGCTGACTTTGATGTGCATTTAATTATTTACACTTTAAAGTAGCTAAGAAGAATAAGATATCTGCCATTTTTTCTTTCCCTCTTATAAACCTCAAGGAACTGAGTCAGGAACTTGGGCAATGTAAATTGTCAGGTCTAACTATCTACCTTGACCTCTTTGCTTTAATAGCAGCACCTTTTTAAGCCAACTGAGTGTGGCTTAAAAGAGTTGAAAGAAAAATGCCTTAAATGGGCAAGGTTCCCCCAGTCAAAGCAGAGCAGAGAATTGAACCAATTATCTAGACAGTTTAGGGCAAGACAAGGAAGGGTTTCTGGACATATCAGCCAAATAGAAAATTAACACAAAAAAAATTGAAAGCATCAATTCTCATCACAGTTCAGCTCTTGCTTTGCAAAAAGCTGTACAAATGATGTCCCTGAGTATAAATGGCAAAGAGATGGAAAGTAACGAAATGCCACTCATTTATCCTGCTTGATTCAAACCTACCAGTCTCAAACTTTTTGCCCCAGTCAATCACCACCCTCTGCTTTGCCTCTAAGAAAACCTAGATCCACAAAACTCTCAACCATTGTCTAATCATGTGTTTTAGGGACCTGTTCTTACAGGGATTGGCAGCTGGTTTTCAGTAACAACATCCCACTCTCATTTTAATTGCCATCCTCTCTGTCATTCCTCCAGGTTCCTCTCCTTCCCTCCCCTTTCTCACCTGCTTCCAAGCACCCCATGATATATGCCCTTCCTTGGCCTCCCAAAACTTCATGTTTTGCCTGGACATTTAGGTCTGTGAATTATGATATATACTTGCTTTGTCATGGTGCACCATTCACTGCCATATTTTAAAAAGCAGATGTATATTTTATAGCTTGCATTAAATGTGATGTGTTAATATGTTAATGGGTTAACTTACCATCCTACAGGTTAGAGTTTTAGATTTTAATAGGGATTAGGTGCAACTGGGACTGGTAACTTCTAAAACATTAAACCACTGGAGTTAACAACAGCATGGTAATTTCAGGCACTGTGGATGGATAATGAGGGACAATTGTGGAGCAGGTGGACCTCTTATTGCCTATAAAACACACCCCCTGTGATGTCAGGCATAAAGCGGGATGCCTGTTAAATCCAACTAGTGTTTTATGTTTTTCTGCTTTATTCGGTTGAAATATACTATCATTACTATTATGTCAGGCACCTTCCTTACACCTTCCTCACCTCTTTCTCCTTTATTAACCACTTCAATATTGCTTCCTGTAAAAGTCTAGCAAGGAAGACATTCCTTTTGCTTCTGCTATTCTTACATTTCTAAAATTTCTATCCATTCTTCTGCCTGTCCAAACAAAAGTGATCAAAGAAAATCCTGTCAATTCTCCTACTCATAGGGAATGGGAAAAACAAAATGACACCACCAATGGCCTACCCTAGTGACATTTATTTGTTTCAACAAATGTCATGAGAGGCAGATTTGGAGGAAAAAAAAAATCTGAAACAAAGCCTGAGCTTTGCTTTAAAATAGACCTAGGTTTGTTTTAGTTCTGTCCTTTACTAAGCATGAGAACTTTACCAAGATGCCTGATCTATCCAGACTTCAGTTTCATAATCTCTATATTGGAGGTAACATTATTTACTTCAAAACGTTATTGCTGGGATTGGATGACATGTTTATGAATTGCTAATGGTGTAAATACACTATGTTCAGTGAACGATAGCTGATTAGTATTATTTGCAGGACACTATACCGAATGTTGCAGGAGTTACAGACATGAATTGGATAGACTTGCTTTCTCCAGGATACTCACAGGCTAGTAGTGAGTTAAACTGATGTTGAAATAGCTATAATTCTGAATATCAAGTAAAATCTGATGTTATTGACTAAATTGTATCTCTACAAAAGTCATACATTTGCAGCCCTAACCCCCACTGTGACTGTATTTGGAGACAGGCCCTTTCAGGAGGTAATTACGTTAAATGAGGTCATAAGGGTGGGGACCTAATCCAATAGGACTGGGGTTCTTAGAAGAAGAAGAGATACCAGGAGTACACACACACAGAAGAAAGGCCATATGAGAACACATTGAGAAGATGGCCTTCTGACAGAGGCCTCGGGAGAAACCAATCCTGCCGGCACCTGATCTGGTACTTCCAGCATCCATAACTGCTTGAAAATAAATTTCTGTTGTTTAAGCCACCCAGTTTGTGGTATACTGTTATGGAACACTCACTGCCTAAAATACCTGGTATCAGAGAAGAACAGTGGGAATTCAGAGAAGGGAGAGAAGTTTTCTGTTTGTTTCTAGTTGAAAGAAGTGTTACTGAGTCCAAGCTCCTACCTCTTGCTGCACAACAGGCCAATAAATCTGGAGGTGAGGTGTTGGGGCAAATAGTGACTTTATTCAGAAAGCCAGCCGGCCGAGAAGACGGAGGACTACTGTTGCAAAGAACAATGTTACCCGAGGTAGAATTCAGACTTCTTTTATACTAAAAGGGAGGGGGTGTGGCTGGTTGTTGGACACTTCTTGGGGCAGAAATCCTTTGTTCTTGCAGCTGTACATGGCAGGTCTGATCACAATGTTACTATAAACCTCCAACAAGACATTGTTATTTTCTGTTCTGCAACTTTTAATCTCTAACTGAATGGGAAAGTGTTATACTTTTAAAGGTCAGAGCCTTGAGAATGAGCTATCATGTATATTTCATGCTCTAGGCAACATTGTTTTACAAACATGCAGAGCCAGCATGACTAAGCACAAGCAACAAAGCACAAGGGTTAGAGCTAAAGGAATAGACCCAATATGGCATCAGGTTTGTTCTTCTCTGTTGCAGAAGCAGAGAAAGTCTACATGGAGGTTAGCCTAGGAGTATAGGTGGGTGTTGCATAAAAGGAGGTGGGAGGGGATACATGTAAATACAGGGAAGAGTCTGCAAGCCTGGTTGGGGGAGATTGGAGACCCAGGGGCAGAGCACAAGGGACAGAACAGGGTAGCTCAGGGGGTTCCTTCAGACATAGTATTATTTCTTCACCTTGGGAAGTTAAGCACATAAAAAATAAATGTGACTACATGTACACATGACTTTTTTGGCATTAAAATTATCAAATGTACAGCTTGATAGAAATTGCATCTTGGCCCAGAAAGGTCTGAGGCAAGTGTCCTCCATAGTTGTATAATCCATTTTATCCATTGTGTTAGTATTTTATATGTAAAAGACATGTTTTGAGTAATAGAATTAGGTATCTTTTGAAAACACTTTCTCTCTCAACCAAGGAAATAACAGAAACAATGCCTATTTTACACATAAGAGCTTTTGAATCAAACAATTTGGATTAGATTCTTGGCTCCCCAATTTGTTAGCTGTTTGCCTTTGACAAAATCCTTAGTTGCTGTAAACCTCAGTTTCCTTATCTATAGACATAATAATAACCACTACCTCCTATTTCAGGGGGCTAAGTTGTGAGAATGAAATAAAGTTGTGCACATAAGCAGTTAGTACAGTGCTGGGAACACAATAAATATTAACTATCATTTTAATTATTATGCTCTAGTACTTACCGGGAAACAGGATCACACATGTTGCTGTCTTTATATAGCAGCCATCAAATCAAAGGGGGTGGTGTGATCTGATGGAAACCACTTATTCACCTTCACTTTTATTTTACCCTGCACTGAAGTTAATTCCTTTGTTCCTAGAATAAACATTAGACACATCCTTTGGGCAAAAACAATGATGGTTCTAGGAGTATTTGGGGAAAATATAAATACTTTTGTACTAACTTGTTGGCAGTCTTTACCTTAAAAACAGATCAGGTTTTTCCACAGCCAGCTAAAACAGGACTCTAAGGAAAAATATACTTTGATGAGGTTTAAGATGAAGAGATACATTTGTCATACACTCAGGAAAGTAGATTCAGGTTAGGATTTGAGTGTAGTGTTGGGCATCCCTGGGTCACTGTCAGCCTCATAGCCCCAGGAAGATGGGGTTATCGAAGGAAAGAGATGGATGCAGATTTCGGTAGTCCATGCATCCTGAAAACAAAATGTACATAGCTTATCATTTTCCTAGAGCAGTTATGCTCTGGTAATTTATTAGATATAAGTTTATAACAACAGGCTGTTTGTGGTACAGTATAACACATCTGCCCAAATTCTCATCTTTCTTTGTAGAAAACAGACCAACCTCCCTATAGCTTTGCATATGAAGTTCTAGGGATCCATGCATTACCCTTTCATCAGTTCTAGAAGAGAAAATGCCCCTGATTAAACCCCTAATCTCCTAAGAAATGTTGCCAATGTTCTTTATACTTTTAAATACCAGTGAAGGGCTGGATTTTTTTTTTTTTTTTTTTTGGAAACATATATTACCTATTATGTGTCATGGATGTTTTAAGAGTTTATAGATACTAACTAGTTTAAACTTTGTAACAACTTTATGATGTAGAAACTATTATTTCCATCTCTCAGAAAAAGAAGCTGAGACACAGATAAATTAAGTACATAGAAGTCCACAAAGTGGATAAGTGGTGAAGTCAGGATAGCAAGGAAGTTTACTGTCTTAATCATTAAACTTCTATCAGTAACTACTACCAGACAGAGAAGTACAACACTTGGCCTTCCCCCATCCATTTTCTAATCTCTTTGGATCCCAATGACAAAGTTCATGGTACCATGTTGGTAAAATACAGTACCTACCTCCACATAAGCTATTCTATTTTGGTCCTGGATATTGCTTAAGTTACACTCGCCTAGCACAGCAAATAGAAGCTGGATGCTGATATTAATCCAGAATTGATACTATTCTTAAATGGATAATCTTCCAATTATCTCAAATAATAGCGTATTTTCCAGGTTTCTCAAGCTATCATCATTTTTCTACAAACAAATTATGAGTAGGAGTATAATTTATTACCCAAATCCTAAGAATGTAATATATTTTTTTAAAATCCCAGACCTTTTCTTTTTAAGAAGAAAATAATATAAATTTTTTCCAAAAAATCAAATTGTGTAATAAGAATGGATATACATATACTCATTACATACACAGTATGTATATATACTCTATAGATATATGTATACTCTTATTTTTAAAAATCATAGATATCTGTATACTCTTATTTTTAAAAATCATTTGTATACTCCAAAATGCATACATAGCCTCGAAAATCAGATCAGTGATCTAAGGTTGTATGGCAGTTCTCTTCATCCAGAGGGCACTACTGCTTGTTTTTATTGTTCCCTGTCTCATTGATCTTGGATGAGCCTTGATTACATTATCAGTCACATGAGCTTTTTTTCTGTCAACATTATGTCTTAGTTTTTTTGGCTGCTATAACAAAATACTACAGACTGGGTGGCTTATAAACAACAGAAATTTATTTTTCACACTTCTGGATGCTGTGAGTCCAAGATCATGACACCATCATAGCTGTGTTCTGGTGAGAACCTGTTTCCTGGTTCACAGACCAAGCTTTCTCACTGTGTCCTCACATGGTGGAAGGGGCTAAGGAGTTACCTGGGGGTCTGTCTTATAAGGGCACAAATCCTATTCAGTTGGCCTCCACCCTCATGATCTAAGCACCTCCCAAAGGTACCACCATCACATTGGGCATTAGGATTTCAACTTCGTGAGGACACAAACATTCAGACTGTATTATCTTATAGCTGATTTTCTTACCTAAATACTCTGTCCCGGCCCTCGGCACCAATTGAGGAAAACGAGGACAAGGGTTTGAGAAAGAAGGAAAAGGAGTTTATTAATCTGCCAGCAAATGAGGAGCGTAGCAGACTAATATCCAAAGGCTACTGTCCTACCTCCTTAAGATGGCAGGACAGTTTTATAGGCGAGCTGTTTAAACAGGGGTCGTGAGCTACCTGACTGGGACTGCACCAGCTCATAGTGTTGTGATAGTCTTTTATCTTGATATATGTTTTCTATAATGTGAGTCCTGGCCCTTGAGGTTGTCTGCCTCTGGTCATGATGTCCCTGATAACAATACCACGTTTCTGCAGTTCTGTGAACAAAAGGGGAACAAAGATAGGAAAACAAGATAGAATGCTTACTCACATTAATTAGTAACATAATTCTTAGAACTAGGAGTACAGTTTTGAGAAGAGGGAAAGAAGAAAGCAGGAGGAAAAAAATCCCCATCTTTCCCTGGTCTGCATCAGTTTCTTCATAAAAATGTGGAGAAGGGAGTGAGAACAGGTGTCAAAACTTGAGACAACAAATGGCCTTGGTTTAAAGATCTCTCACAAAACATTGCCGCCTTAGACTCATTCTCATTCTGTTTTTGCATCCTTATCACTAGCATAGGTAGTAGAGCATTGTGGGTAAGAGTACAGCACTGGACCCCACTGGCCCCGGCCCTGGGAGAAGACCTTGGGCCAACTTGGCCAAGTGATTCAATCTTTCAGTGCTTCAGTAGTTTTCATCTGCAACATGCAATTAATAATAATAATAATAATACTCCTGCCTCATAAGGTGATTGTAAGAATCAAGTGAATATATTACATAATATATAATATATATTATATTATATATATTATATATGTATATATACACACATACATATGTATATGTAAATTATATATGTAAAATATATTCATTGTATACACTTATTATAGTAACATATACATGCAGATGTGTGTGTATATTACATGTATGTAATATATATATATTCCTTAAGATACACACATACACACATACGTGAGTGTCTGCTATTATTATGTGTTTACTATCCTTCGCTATCAATGAGTTCATGATACATATAGAAAGAGATAAGGAGCATATTGTATAGTGATTAAAGGTGTAGCTTCTGAAGTAAGATTGCCTTTGGCAATTTATTCAACCTTTAAAAGAATCTGCTTCCTCATTTGTAAAATTGAGATGATAATACTATTTACAGGGTCATTACAAAGATTAAATGATTTTGTACCTATAAACTATCTGGCCTAATACCTAGCATATACTAAGAGCTTAGCAACTATAAGCTTCTTTTATTATTATCATTTTTAATGTTATTATTATTAGATCAATTACAATAAATATTTGACCTGCTATTATTAGTATTAGTCTTAATTTTAGTATTAAATCAAGCACTCATGGAACTTTTCCTAATACAGAATATGTGTTCCTATATTGCCTATTGTATGTGGTATAAAGCTGACTATTGCAATTTGAAGTATGACCACAGAATATTCATTAAATATCCTAAAAATTAGAATTTAGTCATTGCCCTTTAAAATTCCTCTTTGTTTATTTTCTGCAATGTTTTTTCTTTCCCTTTGGAAATCCTAGGCTTCTGCCTTGCACTGTGTCTCTTATGGAGTTGAGCATACATTATTAGCACAATCAAGTTTCTGTGTAGTAACAGAAGATAGCAGTTCTCTAGAAGAGGACTTCAAATTAACTTTTAAGCAGCAAGGCTGCTGTTGCACTGTCCATCATTGTCAGACACTCCATTCTTCCTACGTGACCAGGAATAACAATAAATGCTTCTAGCAAGAAAACCCCCTGCCAAAACCCACATCTTTAAAAATGGACTCTAAACAGACACCTCATAATAAGCCTGCCATCATCTCTGATCTCATGAAATAATCTATTAGCTAACTATCAGGTTGTTCATTAACTGTCCCTTCTTCACACCTTAGTTAGATATAATATGAAATTTGCTTTCTTTAATTCACTGTTAAAAATAAAACAATTACATTGCTCTGATGTATCCTTTTAAAGGACTATGGTCTTTATCTCTATCAACTTTTGTCCAGTCCAATGATACGGTGTTGTAGCAATCCTAAACCTTTCTATGTCCTTGCATTTAACTACAGTAGGACACACTGACCAGTCTCTACACGTTAACTTCAATGAAGTAGGCATATTTTGAATGTAGCTCATCTTTCCAAATAGTGACCCTTCACAGACCATTTGGTCTGTAGATTTTTGCCATTTTGTAATGGAAAAAAAAAATTGTATGAATTTGATCAGAAAACAATGTGTGGCTTTACCTCCCAGACTCAATGTGGTCCGAATCTCACTATGTTGTCATAGATTCCATAATTTTTACCATTATGAATATGTGAGATCTAAAAACCAGTTCTCAAAGGTGTGAGACTGTCTATATTCACAACTCACTTAAAATTCAGCTTTTTCATTCTGCATGACCTGTACCTGGCACACTAACCTCCCAAAGCCTTAATTTTCTCATCGGTAAAATAGGGATAATAATATTACCTATCCCAGAGGGTTTCTATGAGGATGAAATGAACAATCCTTGTTAAGTGGGTGACCAAGTTCCACACATATGAGAAGGGCCCAGAACACGTTTTCTGTCATTTTTGTTGTTAATACCTTAGAAATGTGAAGTGAGATCTCTTCACAAAGGATATGATGGTTCTTCAGAGATTGAGAGCCAGATAAATAAGCACAACACTGGTTTCCCAAGAAACATATTTAAAGTAGGGTTATATGTTAATAAACACACACAGGATTTTGAACTTGCTACCCAGGCCTGGGTTGTGCTGACTATAATAGGAATGATAAATATCAGACATCCTTAGTGGGAAAATCACAGTTGAAATTCATATACATTGACAAGAGTTAGGAGCCTGAGAAAAGAGATCTATGGATGGCATGTGCTGATTGCCAGAAGGAAAAGAATGACCCTTGACTTACTGTGCTTGACTCCAAATATTCTACATAGTAAATGATGAACAATCTTAGAAATAAATAATCTCAACCTTTTCTTTCAAATGTCTAAATAGTAAGGAGTGACTATAGAATGCAAATGTCTACATCTACAGATAAACAAATACAAAATACTAGATGAAGGCATATATCATCAGATACACAGTTTTCTTTAGCTGAATTGTAATGTATACCAGATGACAAACAGACAGGTCTAGGCTGATTTCAGGCAACAGACCTGTTTTTCTAGGCTTGCACAGTGTTGGATGAGATAGTGTCTTAAACATTTTGAATTATTTTTGAACATTGGGAAAATAGGAAATTTTATGTAAAATCCAGATACACATATAAATGGCTCATTTAAAAATATGTGGCAAATAAAGGAGTAGCGCAAGGGAGCCCCATGGTAACGGAACCGTTTTTCATCTTGAATGTGATGCTGGTTACACAAAGCTACACCTATGATAAAAATCATATAAAACTATACATACCCTGAAATAAGTGCTTTAAAACTGGTGAAATTTGAATAAGCCCTGTGCATTATACCAATGTTGAGTTCCTGGTTTTGATAGTGAGCCAGAGTAATGCACCAGGTTACGATTAGGGGAGGCTGAGTAAACAGAGCCCAAGACCTCTCTGCACATTTTTACAGTTTCCCTGGAGTCTATAATTATTTCAAAATAAGGAAGTTAAGAAAATATGTACAAGGCAAGTGAATCTGGCAACAGATTTCCATATGGCGATAATTTGGAATTATATAGCAGGTGCCCCTTTATACAAGCTTGGAAGGAAAAGAAGGAAGGAAGGGATACAAGAAGGAAGGAAAGAGGGAGAGAGGGGGGAAGAATGAGGGGGCTAAGAAAGGGAAGAAAGAAGACAACGTATAAATTCTAAAGACATAGAAAAAATTATATATGTAAATAAAATGAAAAACAACTGATTACTTCAAAAGAAGACAGGAAAGACAAGCAAAATAGAATTGACCAGTAGAATAAAAGGAATAACAAAATATGATGTTAAAATGAATCAGAATAATCAGAATGTGAGATAAATGGCTGATATCAGAATTAATATACAAATATAGATTTAAGCCACTGATAAGACACATATCTAAAATACAAGAAGATAAAATATTGAAAGTTAAATTATGGAAAAATTATTCTAAGCAAATATTAACCAAAAGAAAGGTGCTGGACCCATATTAATAAAGATTTTACAGTAACTACATAAAAATTATTGTTTTAGTTCACCAGATGTTATGTTATGTTAGTTTTTATGTACCTAAGTTGCTTTAGCATATTTAGAGCAAATTTGACAAAAAATCCCAAGAAGAAATTTACAAATCCCCTATCAGAGGGAAATATTTTAGCATACCTGTTTTTGTATAAGTGATAAATCAAGTAGATGAAAATGAGAAAATAAAAGGAATATTTGAACAACCTAATGAATATGCCTAGTTTAATAGATATATATAAAAACTATATCTAGTAGTTAGAAGAATCACATTTTTAAATGTACACATGGAACATTTGAGAAAACTAATGACCTATTAGACTATAAATGTTAAACAATTGATGTCATTAGACCAAACAGTTGGCAAATGGATACATATAATATGATACCACGTATATAAATTTTAAAATATGAAAAACAATTATATTTATTATATAAAGGTACATAATTATGCAATAAGTACTTACAGAAATGCAAGGAACTAATAAGAACCAAAATGAATATAATGAACATGTCTGGGTGTAGGAAGGTGAGGGAAGGATAGGGGTATAAAAGGGAAGTTTGGGTACCCAAGAGTCTCTAAAAGCATTTGCAATGTTTTACTTCCAAAATTAAATAATGGGTACATAAGTTTTACTTTAGTATCTTTGTTCCTTCCAGTATATCTGCAATATTTCACAGTGCATTTGAAAACAACCAAATATACCAGGCTTCTATTCTCTGATTCACCACTGCTCCCCAGTCTGACACTGAGTTTGAGCAAACTTAGACTGTTGCTTTTCTCTAAAGTAGTACTAAAGAGAGAATAAAATGCTTACTTTTAAAAATTAGTTTATTTTTTAATAGTAACCCCCAAACACTCACTTATTTTACCCTCTAGCACCCTGTAGGTATTTGAATTTATGGACTCTAATCAGTACTAGTAAGAGGAGACATCCTATGGACATTTATTATTATTATTATGAACACCAGACAATTCTCTGCATCTCAGGCTTAGAAAGTTATCTCATAATTATACAAGATCAGTGTAAAAAAAGAACAATTAATGAAGAGATCTCTAAAACCAAAGATCAGACATCCAGTTTGTAATGGTTCTAAACTGCTTTGAACCCCTTTGTAATGAGTAGAATTGCTGCTTCTCAAGAAATTTTAATTATTTTTGCTTATAATTAACATTACCTTATTAATAAGTGCTATACTTCCAGTTAGAACCAATGTTGAATAAATTAAGATAATACTAAAAGAAACCATGTTTAAAGCAAGCAAAAACTTTGGTGGACAGATATTATTGTACTCATTATAGAGTGTGTCCATTATGGAGGGGCTTCATCTCTTATGTGACACCATAAAATACGTTTTGATCACCAAATAGCTTTTTCAGCCTGAGAAGTATGTGCAATGACTAGCTACTTGAACAAACATTGAGGAACAGTTACTATCAAATCAAATACTAAGATGTGATACATATATCTATGAATTCAACTCAAGTGCAATGAGATATACACATGAATATTTACTTAGATAGGAGTTATCAGTGCCACAACTTATGTGTATTGCTGACAAAATGGTGAGTGGATTTCAGGTAGGAAATTAGAAAATTTATTATTCATACATAATGGTAGTACCTACCCTTACCTATTGCAACTTAGGCAAATGGATATTGTTAAGGCAGTGTGTTGGTTGTGCTACAGTTCAAGGTGGCTAAGTATGCGCATGTATCCCACTTCTCACCTCAAATTTTATGAAATGACAGTGAAGAAGCACATTAAACATTGACCAGCTTAAACTGGTTTTGCCTCCTTAAATAGGTTGTTGATTAATCAAACATCAGGTTATTTTATATAGACAGCACTGCATATGTGCAAGATGGGACCCATGTCTCTAAGATGACCCTGGAACCAAGAGTCTTCAGTCTACAGAACTCAAAGAATAAGAAATGTTGCCAGCGGAGCCTGTTACAAAATGGGAAGTCCCTCAAGAAGGAAAATCTGGCTTCTCGCAGCATGAGTAGCTTATATGGATTAATTCAAGATCAGCTTCCAAGTTTGAAATTCCCCTAACCCTTTAAATTTTACCCTGAACCCTGGATCAAGGAGACTGATTTAAGAGCCTTGCCTCCTGTCTCCTGGCCAGCTGACCTCTCAATAAAGCTCTTTCTTTTCTCAAAAACCAGTGCCATAGTGTTGGCTTCTGTGCACATTGGGCAGTGAGCCCTTGCACAGTAAAAACAGTGAGGTTGTATAAAAGGAAATGAATTTGTAACTGTTCTTATAATACAAGCGTTTCATCAATGGATTAGAGACTTTGAAACATGTATGAAAAGTTGGAGTATAAATAATAGTGGAGGAGTCTAGTAGCATTTTAGAAACACAGATAGAAGGACACTGCAGCAGAAAGAGAAAACACATATTTCAGCAGAGCCCTAGGGGGTCTTCAGGCTTAGAGAACAGGTGTAGGTTACAAACTGCTCCTGGAAAGAAAAATCATTTTAAAAAAGTTAGAAAATAAAATCAAGAGTATGAATCAAAAGATAGAGCAAAAAGTCAAAAAAGCAGGAAATTATGAGAGAGACATCAGAGATATGGAGGCTCAAATTCCTTCATGCAGCTAGTAAGTATTTTAGAAAGAATAAACAGAAAAAATGGAGGTGAGACAATAGTTGAAGAACTAATTGAGATTATTTCACAGCATTTAAGACCAAATATCAGATTGAGAAGATCCAAGGACTGCCTGGAACAGTACATGGACAAAGTCCTATTGCTAAAACACATTCTTATGAAATTTCAGAACATCAAAGGTGAAGAGATGGTCTTAAAAGTGGTTGTGGAAAAATGCCAGTTTATAGACAAATGAACACAAATCAGATTTTCATTAGAAAACTGGATTAGAAAACTAAGACAGAGAGAAAATTGTATGTTCTTGCCAAACTATCAATTTCAATAATGTGTGAGGGAAAAAAAATTTTTTTTCAGGTTTGTAAGGTACACTCTGAAGTAAAAATAAAATAAAAATCAAGAAGAAAAATGCACAGGATTTAAAAAATGCACTTAATTTAGAATGACAGAATAAGAGCTTTGCTGCATAATTAAGAGAAACTAGTCCTAATTGAAACAAGAAGTCAGAGCCTTCATTTTAACAAATGCTATGGTTAAGAACTTGGATGACCTTAGAGTCAGGCTAAAGGCATATTCTTCTTCTATAGGTGAGCAAAAGGAAAGGCAATTCAAATCTCCAGGAAGACAAGAAGAAAAAGTTCTTTAAATCATAACCTAAATTTAAAACAAACAACTGATTCATGATTTTGACTAATTGGTGTAAGACATTTGACTCTGACATTGTTGTTCAAGGAGATGGAGAGAGAAGATATTATATCCCTGTGCTATTTGAGTTTTTGTACTATGTATATAATTTAATTAGTAGGGGCAGTACAATAATAACTATAATGAAGTTATTCACAGGCATTTTGTGAGCACAGTGTCAGGGTAGGTAGGCCAGACTAGAAGTACTCAACCACATCTTTCAAGAGGAGATACATGAGTGGTACATTTTGAGTTCAGAAGTAATTCAGCAGCAATTGAAAGGATGGTGGAAAGAAGAGTATGAACAAAGAAACAGAGGTATGAATCAATATCCATCTATTTACTTATGTTAGATCTTTGTGTATACTAGTCTTTGGAGATACGAAGTTAAATAGGAAATGACCAAATCCTAAATAATTTACAATTAATTGGTGGAGACGGATCAGCAAGGCAGACCTGCAATACAGTGCCACAAGTGCCACTATGTGGTATTTTGGATGGTGAAATTAGCTATTGAAAATGAGGAGAGCAGGAGCTGGATTGTGTGAAAACATGAGGAAAACTGTTAATATTTGGACAGTCACTGAGGGGCATAAGAGAAAGGCCACCAAAGAACATTGAGTGATGGTCTAGCAGTGTGAGGTCCTTTCTAGCACTGAACTGTCACCCAGTCAGAAGATAGTACTCATCTACAGAGACACTTAGCTGAAAATATGTATTATCAGACTAGTTTGGGGGTTGATCCAATTTGTGTGGCAGAAATACAGAGGTTTACTTGGGATTGAGGGGACGAATAATGGAGTAGATCAATTAATTAATATGGCATCCAGGACCAAAAGATAAGTGAAGATGAAGAAGTATGATATAAAGACTAAGGGGTGAGATGTGATAGGGTAAGAGAGTGTCATGGACATATATACACTACCAAATGTAAAATAGATAGCTAGTGGGAAGCAGCCTCATAGCACAGGGAGATCAGCTCGGTGCTTTGTGACCACCTAGAGGGGTGGGATGGGGAGGGTGGGAGGGAGGGAGATGCAAGAGGGAAGAGAAATGGGAACATATTGTATATGTATAACTGATTCACTTGGTTATAAAGCAGAAGCTAACACACCATTGTAAGGCAATTATACTTCAATAAAGATGTTTAAAAATAAAAAAAAATTAAAAAAAAGACTAAGGAAAATGGAGGGACTGGGGTCCTTTATATTTCTTTAAGGATTAAAGGATCAATAAGTAGGACATAGCAGAGGATGTTAAAGGTTGAGTGTCATTAGAATAAGAACCATGTGCTTTCCTATTTGCATATAATGTGCCTTTCAGCCATCACTGGCTGAAGTAAACATTCTGATAACCTAAAGCCCTTGAAATTATTGAGCACATCATTTAAGTGTGACATGATGGAAGTACATGACAGGGGGAATACCATTTACCACAGCTAGGATTTGGCTGAAAGCACTGAAATGAGAGTCCAGGAGATCTAATGTAGAAATCTGAAAATCACACTTGACGTTTCTGAGACTCATTTGCTTCTCTCTGTATAATATTCGAATTATCTGTTGTATCATCTATTCCTCGAATTATTGTACATAGATTATAATTCAAAACGGGGGACTGTAAAAATGGGCTTTTAACAAATCATTCCATCTATCAATATAGAATACTGTCTCACATGTATTAGGATTATTTTTCATTACTCTTCTCTTTTGTTGTTGCAGTTATTACAGAAAAAGAACTAATCCCAAACACATAATTTGCTCAGTTAGGCAAATGCTCAACAAATGCTCTAGTTTGTCTGATGTCTATAATCAATAGGCTTCAATAATATAAAGATATTTATTTTGTTAGTTTCCCTATATTTAATCACTAGGATAAAATTCTGGTGCAGTGAGACATTTCAAATAATATAAAACAGATCAAACTTTTAATGGTCTACAACAGATGGACTTGGTCATCATGCAAATGTCTGTTTCTTCTCCAATATTTTCCTGAAAAAAGTGTACTCATATTCTTTACAGAAACAAACTGGATGGTGTCCTCTGTGCACTTTCTATTTTCCCAAAGGTTCAAGAAAATTATTTAAATAAAAAATTTGAGCTTGGATTTTTAGTCTAATAATGCTGAACATTCTAACTCCAGGGTGTTCATTAAATCTCTTTATTCTGTATGACTAAAGCCTTTCTCTCTTTTCTTCTCCTCCTCCTTCTTCTTCTTCCCCTCTCTCTCTCTCTCTCTCTCCTCTCCTCTATCTCTAATTCTCTTTCTATCTCTGTCATCTCTTTATTTCTTTGATTTTCTCTTAACACTATTGGAAAAAGTCACCTTTCTTCTATTTTAGCTTTAGTTAAAAATCTGGAGATCTACCTTTATGATTGGATGCTAAACACTGACTTCTGGCTTTATCTGATATCAGCTTTATCTGTTTATATATTCATACATTGCTATTTGGATATTCTGACAGATTAATCCAAAGACCTAGGATCAGCATGAGGTTGATAAAGCTTGGAAGTGAACTGTGGATGAAAATGTTCTAGACCATGTACATCTTACATGGACCCAGAAGATATTGTTACATGTTTCTGTATACAATATTACATTCAGTATGACATATTATGATATTCTGGTATTCAGTCATGCTCACTCTGTGACAGCATCAAAGAAGAGAAAGATGTGGAATAAAAAAATATGTATTTTTAGGATGATATGAAAAACTCACGTTTTATCTACTACTCAAGCCAAAAAGAATTGTTACTTATGTTACTAAGGATTTATTTCCATCACTTCATTAGTTAGCAATTTGCATTGTATCAAGTGGGTTTAACTCCTTTAATAGATTCCAAATGGGTCATTAGGCTAATCAATTCTGGTTAGTTTTATACTTATTCATGAGAAGAAAATGCACTAGAAGGATTTCCTGAAAGAAGTCTCGTTTGGAATTCAGCGTTTAAACAAAAAAAAAAAAAAAGAAAAAGATCAACATTGCTAACTGTGCGAGATGTATGAGTGGTTTTCCCTGAAGATCTAGATCCTTAACAGATCGGTTCTTGTCACTCTGTTTTCTTACAAAATTGGTTCACAGAGAGCAGAGATGAAGCTGATTGGCCTGCTTATTATACCACTGTTAAAAATCAGGATCTGAGTAAGTGCTTGTGGAGGTGGTGATTATGAATAAAGAGAAAAGTACTGTATCCTTGTTACTGAATGCAAGTTTGTGTGCCCAACATACAGTGAGGCCAAACAAACCTAAACATCGGAGTTTAGAGCAGAGAAAGGTTTAGTTCAGGACCAAGCAAGGAGAATGGGTGGCTTGTGTTCAAAAACCCCCAAACTCCCCGAAAGTTTTCCAGTAAAAGTTTTTATGGGCAAGATTTGGGGTGAGGGCTGCAGCGTGTATGGCTTTCTTCTGATTGTTTGGTGGTGAGGTAACAGGATGGTGTTCCAGGATTGTTCTCAGCTTGAAGTTACCAGCTTCCACCCGAGTGGGGCCTTAATTCCTGTAGAAGAACTCAAAAATATTGTTATGTATATGCCTTGAGGAGGAACCAACTCAGGTTTAATGCTGCACTCTTTTTTCTTGATTGCTCCTCCTTTGTTTCTGCATTCCCTTACTTCCCTGATTAGCAATTGTTTGGATCTACACTTTGGAACTCGGAAAAGGTCTTAGGAGGCTGAATGAAGACTATTTCCTACAAACAAGAAACAGGGGACATGGAAAGGATTTGTACCTGGGAGGCCCCCACAGGTTCCTGCTCTGTTTCATTCCTCATGTATGCCTTTGCACAAGTTGTTCCTTTTGCTTTTTGAATAACCCTTCCCTACTTCATCTCCCAGTCTCCATGTCAAATTTTCCAGGCCAAACCCAAATTTCTCCCCACCCATTATCTGTAGGGATGACTTTCTCCTTCTCTGCAGTAAGCTTGAGTATTGAGAACCAAAACTGTCTACCCCTACACAATGCTTAGAGGCTGAAACTGAAACTACCTCCCCACCCACCCAACTTACAGTCTGCATTAGGGGTTGGCAAACTTTTTCTCCGAAGGACCAAATAGATAATGTAGGATTTGCAGGCAGCATAAGATCTGTGCTGCACATTCTTTTTCTTTTTCCTTTCTTATAATCCTTTAAAAGTGTAAAGAACTTTCTCGGCTTTGCCCACAGGACTGGATTTGGCATCCAAATCCAGGCACAGTTTGCAGATCACTGGTCAACATTAACATAACTTTACTATTCCATTATCTTCATTAGCATGACTTTACTATTCCAGAAGAGATTCTTCAATGAAAAGTATCCACAGACAGTTTTTGCCTTAAGATTCTATGCATTTCTTGACTCAAAATTCCTCACCTTGCTTTTTGTATCAATGCTACACTGTTATATTATGATCTTTATCCAGTCATAATCAAGCTTTCATCCCCTCTTCCCCACTCTCTCACTCTCATTGAAAGCTGTCCTTTAAACCAAACTTTCAATTCTCAGTTTCAGTTCTAAATTTCAATCTTGCCTTCCCCACTTTGAGACAGGACCAAAGCTCTGTGGAGGAAGTATTTGCTCTCACCTGTGCTAAACTAAGCCTTCTCTTTTCAATAGGTTATTTTGACGAATTTTGTTTTGGTAGATACTTGGGGATCCAGAATTCAATATTCAATAGAATGGTGTTGATTCTATTATAGTGTCTTTCATAATTGGCTTTTTATCATAGTTATATAAGTATGTGCCTGCCTTGACTTTAAAATTTAGGTTATCAGGAATAGCTGCAGGAAGGGGTACCCCTTCCAGGGCCTGAGAGTGGGCTCTTATCTAACACTCACAAATGAATTGTCCGAGGAGACACATGTGGTGACAAAGCAAGAGGTTTTGTTGGGAAGGGGCGCCTGGGCAGAGAGCAGCAGGGTAAGGGAACCCAGGAGTACTGCTCTGCCATGTGGCTCACAGTCTCTGGGCTTATGGTAATGGGGTTAGTTTCTGGGTTGTATCTGGCCAATCATTCTGACTCAGGCTCCTTCCTGGTGGCATGCGCATCACTCAGCCAAGATGGATTCCAGCAAGAAGGATTCTGGGAAGTTGGTAGGACATATGGACTGGCATTTCCTCTCTCCTTTTGACCTTTCCCAAATTCTTCTGGTTGGTGGTAGCTTGTTAGTTCCGCCTTCCTTACCAGGACGTCTTGTTGTAAGATAACTCATGCAACTGGTTACTATTGGCCTGGCCAGGGTGGACGGTTTCCATCAGTTGTTCCCCTAACAGAATCATATATTGATTATATTTTGTTATGGATTTTGTACATAGTAAGTGATTAATAAGTATCCTTTGCTATATGGCAATTTAGTGGATCTTTACTGAACAACATTTATTCAATTTAGCCCTTTCTCTTTCTCATGTAGGGTTTGCTGTGTGAAAGCATCTTTCCCTTCTATTCATGTAAAACACAAAATGAAAAGGGAAAATGTTCCAAGAGCCACAATTACGCCTCCTTAAAACGTCCCCAGGAATAATCAGTGCTGTTTCTCCGCAGGATATTTTCTGTGAAAGTAGCGGCATTTTGTGCCTGGATTTCCTTATATATTCAACAATTCCCGTGACTGCGGATCAGGACATCCCCACAGCGCAAGTCCAATCAGGGGAGCACTGTGCTTCTTCAGTTTGACAAGATACAGAGCAAGGAGAGAAAGAGAGAGCAGGTCTCACTAAAAAGTAAAGAAGTCTTCCTGATGCGTGTTGATGGAGGCGAGGGCAGGTCAGGCTGTTCTGGGATTAATGCCTAATTACACAGGTGTGTGCTTCCACAGCACACACAGATGGCTAAGCACACAATCAGAATTTCTTCAGTAAAATGGAAAAGATGGGCTTCTTTTTAAGCAGAAAAAGTTGTCAGAAATCAGCCTTTGAACTGTTGATCTCTTGGGGAACATCGTATGGGTGTGCTGTTATATGTCTCTCAATATTCTCTTATATTTTTTCTTAAGTTGTAGGCAGGTAACCGTGCTGTGTAAGTTATTGACTCTGAAGATAAAACTAAATGCACATAATCAGAGAAAAGGTTGGAAGTTAAATACGACAAAAAAGAGAAAGGTGTGCTGATACGTGTTAAATCAATATGCATACTTATTAGTTAAAAAGGCGTGTCATTCATACGAGCAAAAGTAATTAGTCTATGCTTATCCATAGCACCATTTCTGGAACGACCTAAGGGAAAGTTGTTACTGGAAAATAAGGAAGAGTAGGTTTCAGAGGCCCTTCTAGGTTTGGGAAGAATAGCCCTTTTCTGCTATCAAGCCAGATTTTAGAGATGAGCATGGCTCTGGGATACAGCTCACTAGAGCATAATCTGTACATTACCCTACAGCTCTTAATACACACAGTTTGTTAGTTTCTCCTATGCAATTCTTGTGAAGAAGAAAACAAATAAAGCACACACAGCTGCCTTAGAGAGAACACTGTTTGATTCCATGGGAGGTGGAGGTGACAGTTACACTTCTGATAAGTAGGCGCATCTGCTGCAATTCCTCCAGGCTCAGAGTCAAGAGAATTGCCATTTCCTTGCCAGAGTCTTTGCCCTGACCTTTGCCTTGCTGGACCTGGCACATCTAGGTAGGGAAGAAGGAGGGACAGAAAAGGAGGAAGCAGGATACATCAGACTCAGACTACGGTCAGTATGGGATCTTTTGTGCCCTGCCTAGCCATCGTCATATAGGGCTTTGCTCTGCTAAGAAAATTGTCTCCAAATGAAACAAAGTATGCTGTTTAAATAAACACTGGGTTCCTACAGTGACCGTCTTTGGAGTAATAATACCTAACAGGACTTAAAAAGGGAGGCCATCCTCCCTGTTGAAACTACTGTGATACATCTGTCTTTGCTAGATTACACACCTCTTTTTTCCAGAACATCACCTGAGACACCCACCCGTACCCTATTATGTTTTAAAGAAATCAGTTACACAGACAGCAGTCTTATATGATTTGTTAATTTCATGAAATATATAGGTTTAACTGAAACAGTATTGATAGATGTCTTCTATATTTGAAGTATGAAATTCTGATGGACCAATTTTTTTTTCTCTGCGCAGTTTTGCAAAGCTTATGTTTAGACAATATGACAAGGGTAATCTTTTACCTGACAGAGACAATTTAAAGCAGTTTTTGCAGCTGAAATAATGACTTGTACCTCACAGCAAATCAATGAATATTGCTGAATTTTGAAATAATATGGAGAAAAAACCTCCAAATTTCCATTGACAGATGAATGAATACATAGATTATGGTATTCTAGTATAATGGAATATCACTTGGCAATAAAAAAAGAATGAACTATTTTAGATCCATACAAAAGCCTGGATGAATCTCAAAATAACTTTACTGAGAGGAAGAAGCCAGACTTTCACCCCCAAAAGGAGTACATACTATATGATTCCATTTTATAACTTTCTAGACAAAAAAAAACAAATCTCTAAGTACAGAAAATCATATCAGTGGTTGACTGGGAGCAGAGAGTAGGATAGACAAAAAGGAGGGAATGAAAAAGCACAAGAAAAATTGGGGCAGTAATGAATATGTCAGTATGTTGATTGTGGTGATAATTTCACAGGTGTATATAAAGATCAAACCTTATTAAATTATACATTAAATATGTGCTGAGCCATTCCTTATATGTCAAGTGTACTTTAATAAGTCTATCTTATGAATATCTTAAATATCATCAACAAATTCTAAATAGGAGTAAATAAAGCAAGTGAGGTAGAGTCTCTCTTTGCAAGCTGTGTAATTTTTGAACTTTTAATATATACAAGATAAGAAGAATCCTGTGGGTGGAGTCTTGACACAATGCTTATGGGTAAGAAGTAGGAATGGAGGCCTTTTCCTTATCAAAGCAAGCAAATAAGGGCCACATAGGTAAAAAGCAACTTATGTTTAACAGACATAAAATGGTTCAAAACATGATATTTGCAATTAGAATGAGAAAGATAAGATTCTCTTCAATAAATAAAACATGATTCTTATTTATATTATTTCACAATACATAGATAAAGACACAAGAAAAAAGGGGAAGCTAAGAAAAAAATAGAGATGGAAAAAGAAATTTAAAAAATGAATATTGTCCATTCATCTCATGGATATTGTCAGGTAGATACACAAAGATAAATAAACATGGAGCAAATTGATAAAGACTTTCATAAAATAGTTCCCTCTTGTAAACATTCAGAAAACATTCCTTAAAAGACATACAGGGCCCTCCTTCAGTAGAGTCATATGTGCAGTTGGGTAGAATCAGGGAAAAATTAGATCAGGCTCAAAGGTCCTACTTTCCCCAGGTCCTCTGAGGTCAAAAGAAGAATGGAAAAGAATTTAAAATGTTGTCAATTAGGAGACCATGTAAATTCAATTTAAACTGTCATTTAATTGCATGATATTTGAAGACTCTTTTATTTTTCAATAAAATGAGCTGAGAAAGGGCAATGAACTAATAGCAAGGTAAAGAAATTACTAATTGAGCAATTTTGGGTAACAGCAAGTGAAGTATTTTTAGGCTGAGTTTTCTTGGTCTCTTATAAATCACATAGGCTAGGCCTATGTGTGCAGCCAACTGTGTCGTGAGAATATCTAGCAAATTGAACATTACTTCAATGCAATACTGATTTAAAAGCAAAAGAACCCCACCATTAAATGTATAACCAAGGAGGAAGTGTTTAGGAATAGCTAATTTGTTTACCATCTCATTTTTTCTTACCAAGGATATTTAAGAAGAAATCAGGGGCATCCAATTTGCTTTTATAACTGTCATGGGCAGTGTTTTTCAGCAATCAAGCATTGGTTTAAAATATACCTGGTCTTGGTACTTAGTCTCTATTGAATACAGAGATACAAAAAGCTGTCGTGTCTATTTTTCTTTAGTGAATTGTTAAGGCATCCTGCAGGTTTATGCTTTAGCAGAACACTTTTGCTAATCAAGCCATATATACATATTAAAAAGATCCACAATGATTTCTCAGTTATCAAGGCGATTATTCTCCCCATTATGTTCATCTCAATTTCCAATAGCATGTAGATTGTTTAGACCCACCTTTTGGAAGTCAGCATGTAAAGGTTCATTAGATAAAACTCAGAGCAGTCACCTTGGAATTTTTTGGTAGAATTTGGTGGGAGAAAACACAGGTGAAGTTTGGTGAAATCTTCAGTATGTATCAGTTGTCCTTGTAATATGCCATGGAACTTATATTTAAGAATGGGTATGTAGAGACCTGTGAAGGAGAAATGAGATGGTGAGCTTTTGAAGCAGTGATAAAACATTATAAGAATCTCTATATTCCTAATTTTTATGTGGAAGCTGCTCAACAAATATTTAAGTCAAAACAAAAGAATGTGGTATTTCATTGCAAGAAATTGTATCCCAGTATCTGCTGAGATGAGGAATTCTTCCCTAATGGGCCACTGGCAGGCCAACTTCTCTGTGTCTCAGGTGACTCTGAGCTGGATGGCAGCAACCCTCATCCCTGCAAGGATTTTTGACTCACTGTGTAAGGGGCATAAGGAAGCCCAGTAGCAATGGCCTCAGCATAATATGATTGTCTCTTTTGTATAGACAGGAAAAAAGGAAATTTGTCCAAAACACCCACAGCAAGATGCACTGCAGATAAGAAACTGTCATTAGCAGAATGAGACATTAAATGAGAAAAATCCTTTGCTAACATTTGCTGATAAGTACAGACAGGATGAGTCAAGTGCTCACTTTAGCTTCTTCTGCTGCAGGGGCGCTTCAGGCACCAGTGCTTTCTCCTCATGCCTGGCACACGACTTGCCTTGGCAGCCACAGCTAGCCTGGTCCTTCAGAAAATACAAACCTACCTTCTTAAAGTAATAATAGAAATTTCATCCAGATGCATTTTTATCAAGGAGGCAAAGAATAGAGTAAAAATATGAAAATTTAAAATATTTTTATGAAATTTAGGGAAAATTTTTTAAAAATTACATTGTGAAAAGAGGAAATTTGTTTCTAAGGTGAAGGAAAATTCAAGAGAGAAAAAGAAATATCTCCTAACAAAATCTATTCTAGGTAGACTAAAACATTGAATGGAAAAACGTTAGTGAGATGGCTGAGGAAGCCAGAATATCTACTATATATGTCATATATATATATGTATAAAGTTTTAGTATGTTTGAAGAAGTTTTTCTTTCTTGTGTTTAGAATAGGATTTTTTCAAAATGATACTGTAGAACAAGAAGAAAATTGTCTTTTGCTGTTCTCTACCTTTAGTTGAGGTAGTTTTCAAAGCTGCTCTTCTCAAATGCCTCCATTGGTCCTACCATGGTGCCCCATACCGTATCACTTTTTTAGAAGCTTCATTTACAGCGTAAATATCATATAGAAAGTGTCTTAGTCTGTACAGGCTGCTATAACAAAATACTAGTGGCTTAAATGACCAGTACTTATTTGTCATAGTTCTGGAGGCTGGGAATCAGAGATCAAGGTGTCAGCATGGTTGGGTTCTGATGAGAGCATGCTTCCTGTCTTGTAAACAGCTACTTTCTCTCTGTGTGTTCACAGAGTGAGAAAGAGATCTCAAATTTTTTTTTATAAAGGCACTGATTTTTTATAAAGGCACTGATTCCATCATGAGGGCCCTACCCTCATGACCTAATCTAACCCTAATTACCTTCCAAAGGCCCACCTTCAGATACCATAATATCGGGGATTCGGGCTTCAACATATGGATTTTGGGGGGAACTCAAATTCAGTCAGTAGCAGAAGAGATAGGGTCTAAGCTTAAAATGATTCATTTGGTTATTTATGGAAGCGAATAGCTGGGTTCTAAGGGAAGGGATGTTGTACAGGTACTGTTGAGTGTGTAGCAGGCAAGGAGAGATAAGTAGATAGCCAGATAAAGGGAACTGCAAAGAGGTTGGGGAGGTGCTAGGAATATCAAGAACCTCGGAGGTTGCTGAAAGAGGGAAAATTGGATGGGAAAGGGAGCAGTCACTGGTGATAAAACATTTTGTTTACTTACTAGCCTTGCTTAGGGGAAGTCCCATCATACGCATATTTTTAGATTTTTCAAAGCTATTTCTTTCTCTGAACCTGGGCTGCCTGAGGTATTATTTAGAATCTTGGTGTTAGTCCTAATCACGACAGATAGACAGATACTAAATATTCTTGTTGTAGATAATGAAGCCAGACTAGTCTCTTCTGTGAACTCATATTCTGAATTTTCAAATCTCTAAAGAGCTGGGTATCAACAAAGCCCAGAATGAATAAATGAATGTGTGCATATGTTAATTGATTTTTTAAACATACAAACAATAAATACAACTTCCAAAATATTTTGAAACACAGACTGTAAAGACAGTTTGAAATTGGTTAGCAGAAATTAGTTTAGCTTAAAAGTCTTATGTTTTATTTGAGAAATGAAAGTGAGAAGGTTCAGAGACAATAGCTGTCACTTTCGAACATAAAGTATTAGAAGGGAAGTAGAAAGTTATCTAAAGTTCACAAATGTCTCCAGTCATCTACAGTAGATGTTATTAATCATTTCTTAATGTTTGAAAATGTGCAACTCATCTGAATTTTATGGGGGAAAACTGACCTGTAAACAAACAAATAAATAAACCTGTATTGTAACTAGAAGAGAATAATCGTGTGTCCTAAAAGTTAAAGAATTATTACTACGAAGCTCTGTTTACTTTGTTAAAATTTATCTAATGTATTTCTTATGCACATTAAATATTTTGTCAGGCATCAGTTAATTTTGATGTTTCAAAATATTTGTTAGACTTTCAGCCCATTTGAATATGCTAGAAATTATGATATTAGGATACAGCAAATTTTGTTTGCTTTAAAGGAAGGGAAGAAGGCTTATCTTTACATAAAAGCTCTCGTTTAGTATTTATTTTAATATTAAAACTTCTTACCACATTTTCCAGCACATGGCATTTTCTCAATAAACGTTGAATGAATGAGGTTAGGTCACATGTCACATATTATTTTCAGAGAATAGCAGCACCATGGCTTAACGACAATGTTTTTCTAGTTTTTAAATAAGATGTGGCACTTCTATAGGCACTTGTTCTGAAAATTGTGTCATTTTGAAACTTACAACATCAAAGTTATTTGAAATCATTTTCCAAATAAACCAATGACAGAGGCAATGACACTAAGATGGTACCCAACTCTTTAACAAAATAATAATATTATAATCATTCAGTCTGTGCTCAAGCAATCTCCCTTTAAAGGAAGATGTGTGTTGTGTGTGAGTACACTATAATGTCTCTTAAATTAGCATTGAGGTATGGCTAAAGCTACCATTGGAAGGGATTAATATATAATATATGATATTGATTCCAATTTCTAATATATACTATGAATATAGAACAATAATTGTAATATAGAAATCATTTAAAAAAAATTTTAACTCTTTTCCTCACCATTAAAATCTGAATGTTTACTCAAGAAAATGTTTTGAAGATGGCCTAAAAACCTGCAATTCACCAGAACAGGCATCTTTCTTGTCTTCTATAAGTTTGTGTTTGAATTATGCCATAGGTATTTATTGTTATTGAAGAAGGAAGGAGAGGAACGATTAGATCAGTGAATATTGTTATTATAAAATATGAGAAAATCAAGGCCTTGTTTGAGAATTCCTGCCCCTTGAGAAGTTATAAAACACCAAAGTCAGTTCTGTTCATCAAACTGAAATTACTGTGATGTAAAACTCTTCTTGAAAATTCCTAGCTTGTAGTTGAGATGGAGTCAGCATGACAAAATCAAAAATTAATTTCACAGATTCACCTGATAGAAAGTAAAGAATGTAGCCCACATACTGAAGTCCTCCCCAACAGATTTCTTCTTCTTTGATTTCTTCTTCGTCTCCTCCTTCTCATTTCTTTTTCTTTTCTTTTTTTTTTTTTTTTTTTTGCCATTAAGAAATTGCTAACAGTTGTGTTTTTTTAGAAGATACAGGGAAGCCTGAGGGGAGGGCTACAGGGCTCTCTCACTCATTTCCACACAATAGGAATGAAAACAGAAGGAACAACCACTCCAGTTTCTCCCTCAGAATCTTGGAGGACAACAGCTACCTGGAGTGTCCTCTGTTGGTGGCACCTATGCGCGAGTGAACGCAGCCTCCCACATCCTAGGGAGCCACTCTCCTGAGACACAGCATGAAAGAGGTGGCCCTTATAAATGTGCTGTGGCACCCAGGGGAGGAATGGTGAAGCCAGACGAGGAAACCAACTACTGTTGGCAAAATGGCAGCTCTGGGGACAGCAGGTCAGCCTAAGAGAAACAAGAGGATCAAATGAGGCAGTCCCGGTGCAAGTGGATCCAGCATGGACTTTGGAGTCAGGTGGACACACATTTATGACCCTGTTGTGTATCTTCTGAGTGGCAACTTACATGAGTTTCCTAAGTTCTCTAAACCTTAGTTTCTTCATTTGTAACACTGAGATTACCATACCTATCACTCAGTGTTATTAGTTGATAACGTGTATTTTTTATGTATCAATGCATGGCAAATCAGCTCAAAATTTAGCGGCGTAAAATAGCAGCTGCTGTTTATTAGCTTTTGTGATGTTGTGGGCCAGGCATATGAAAGTGGCTGAGCTGGGCTATTCTCACCTGGGGTCTCTCACTTGGTTGCAATCAGTTGGTGGCTACAGCTGGGGTCATTTTGAAGGCTTTCTCATTCACATCTCTGGTGCCGGGGCTGGGAGACAAACAGCAGGGACTGGAGCAGCTGGGGCTCCCCAGGCATCTCCCCAACCCCCAGGGCGTCTCCCCACCTCGCCCCCCTGCATGGCCCTTGCAGGGTCACTGGATTTCCTACATAGTGGATCAGGGCGCCGAAGGAACACGTTCTGAGACAAAGAAACAGGTGCAACTGTATCACCTTGACTACTCTGGCCCGAAAGTCACACAACATCACTTCCACTGCCTTCTATTCACTAGAAGTGAGTTGCTACTACCAACCCATAATCAATGGGAGAAGAATTAGACCCCTCCTCTTTTTGAAAGAGTATCAAAAATTTGTGGATGTGCTTCAAAAGTACTGCACTATGTGAAATGCATGGTATTCAATAAGTGGTGGCAATTTTTTTTTGTTTTGGTTGAGGTGTAGTTGATTTGCAATATTGCATTAGTGTTGGGTGTGCAGCATAGTAATTCAGTTTTTCTTTTTTTTGTAGATTATATTCCATTGTGGGTTGTTGCAAGTTGTTGGATGTGGTTCCCCATGCTATGCAGTGGGTCCTTGTTGCTTTTCTAAAAAAAAAAAAAGAAAAGAAAAAAAAAAAGAAATGACTAACAGGGTCTCTATCAGTCTATTATACAAAAAATAATAACTTGTATTAACAGAGGGATATTTTGCTTCAAAATCATTCACAAACATTTACCAATATGCTGCTGCAAGATGACCATTTCCACTGAGGTGGAACCACCTCTGGTGAAACACAAGAGTGTATTTACTAGCAACTCTCCCTTTCTGGTGTGAACACAGTAAGTTGTCTACAACAGGAAGGGAAAATGCAGATATTCAAGTTTTCCTTCAAAGAGTTAAAGCAGAATTTCTCTTGGCTATAACTGTATTTTGAATTGTGTCTGAAGTTTTTGAAAGACTGGCTCTTCAGAAATTTCTCTTTGCATTACTTCAAATAATACTTTACATAAGGAAAAGTACTTTACATAGCTGGTAAAAATGTTCAGTTACTTTTTACCGTGGTTTCCAATGATTTCACCTTCACTACTGCATTGGCATGTGGCAGGGCTGGCTTCATGGGTATGCAACCTGTGTAGTAGCACAGGGCCCAGTGCTCAGAAGGGCCCTGTGCTTGGTTTAACGTTTCATTGTCACAATTTTGAGATTCTTAATAGTTGTTTAACCAGGGATCCTGTGTTTTCATTTTGCGCTAGACCCTGTAAATGATGTGGCCAGTCCTGGCACCTGATCGGAAGTACAGTGAGTCAAGGGCCTGGATGACCTTCAAAGACACCAGAGCAAAGTTCCCAGCACTTGGGTGTGTTTGTCTATTTTGACAAGGCAATTAAGGATGGTATACGCAGCCAGGCTTCTTCAGAGCAATGTGCCGCCAATTTTCCTCACTGAATGCAAAGTAGGGTGGCTAGAGTAACCTGCAATAGGATGTGCAATTTTATGTTATACCAGAAGTAAGGACCTTTGGAGACTGTGCACCAAACGGTACTGAACTTCTGTCTTGTACTGTGCTGGGAGAGGGAAATGACTTATATGCTGATGAAGCTAGAGAAGCTGGGTATTACATGTAGCCGCTATATCTTAACATATGCCTGTCCACAGAGAAAGCCCATCAGTCCACACATACTGAGGGCAATGATGGTAGAACAATCCTGAAAATTATACTATTAATACTGCTTAATATTTGTATGACTTCTATAGATTATCTCACAGTAATGATCCTAATTGAGGTTTACTATAATTCAATATTAAATTCATAGAAGTTGAGTTGCCAAAAGTCATATAGTGAGTAAGTTGAGGTAAACTTTAAGTATGGGTATTCTAAATCCATGCCCAGTGCTATGTTCATCTGTCTGCTTCACTGGTTATAAATCTTTGAGGCTCTAGCTAGAAGGCTGCCCACATAATGGGATTTTATCGAAGCAGATGAAGTAATCTTTTGGCTGCCAGTGAGGGCCTCATCTCTAAAGAATCCCAAGATAGAACATCATGTAGGTAGTGGGAAGGGAAACAGAGCACCAAAAATATGGCAGGAAAAGAAGGGCAGAGGGAAAGACATGGTAAGGAAGGCATTGAAAAGTGGAGTTGAAGGAAAAACTTACGGTCATCTTGTCAATCTCATACTTCTCTCTCTATCTGACCTGATGAAAAATCCCCCTCAACAGATGCTGAAAAGATGAATTTTCACTTCAGAAACATTTACAAATGAGCACTTTATCTCAAAATACCAGATTCCATTTCATTCTTAAAGACCTCTATTTGTTTGAAAGTTCTGGCTTAAGTTAAGCTGAAATTTGATTTGATGTGAATTTGAATTAAATATGGTCTCTGCTCTCAACTCTTCAGTCATAAACACGTAATTTCAATACACATGATAAAAATCATAGCAGTGAAATCCACAAAAACATTTTAAAAAAGCATATTGCTGGAAATGCTTGACAGAGTTTCACAGAGCACTTTCTCTTTGTCATAGGCTGTGAATAATGGCAAATTATAAAACTGGAGAACACAGAAGTTTTCTACTAACCCTAATGACTTTTTCCCCTAATCCACATATATTTTTTTAATGTTTAAAAACTCTAGCATATCTCTTGTTGGTCTTCTCCTTTTTAGATTAAATAATCAACTCAAAAAATTCCTTAAATACTGTGTGTGGCATGCACATCTGCTCCCCAAAATATATGATTCTCTATCCTTTTATCCTATGATTATTCTCTAGTTCTTTACTGTCCCTGTTAAAGTGAACTCCCAAGGTCTAAACTCACTTCATCATATATATTCTGCTCTTTGCTGCAACAAGACCTCATTCCCTGTGATGGGAGCATTTTCTCACATACTGAGCGTGCAGTAGAGTTTGTGTCAGCAGCATCATTATTTTCTTGGCTTATGCTGAGCCTATATTTTGATCAATGCCACATAGAGCGGGTGTCCCACACAAGCGTATACTTGGAAATTTAAGAGAAAACTTTCATTTTCTCTCTTTACTTTTGACCTAAATAAAAGAATGTTGACCTTGTTGCTTAGTAAATTAACTTTTCCCCCATCTTGTTGCACTTAAAAATTTGATAACTCTGCGTTCAATGTTTTTTTTTTAATGTTTATTTATTATTTTCTTATTAGTCATCCATTTTATACACATCAGTGTATACATGTCAATCCCAATCTCCCAATAGAGCAAACCACCACCGCCACCCCCCTCCACTTTCCCCCCTTGGTGTCCATACATTTGTTCTCTACATCTGTGTCTCAATTTCTGCTCTGCAAGCCGGTTCATCTGTACCATTTTCTAGGTTCCACATATATGCGTTAATATATGATATTTGTTTTTCTCTTTCTGACTTACTTCACTCTGTATGACAGTCTCTAAATGCATCCATATCTCTACAAATGACCCAATTTTGTTCCTTTTTATGGCTGAGTAATATTCCATTGTATATATGTTCCATATCTTCTTTATCCATTCGTCTGTCGATGGGCATTTAGATTGCTTCCATGACCTGGCTATCATAAATAGTGCTGCAATGAACATTGGGGTGCATGAGTCTTTTTGAATTATGGTTCTCTCTGGGTATATGCCCAGTAGTGGGATTGCTGGGTCATATGGTAATTCTACTTTTAGTTCTTTAAGGAACCTCCATACTGTTCTCCATAGTGGCTGTATCAATTTACATTCCCACCAACAATGCAAGAGGGTTCCCTTTTCTCCACACCCTCTCCAGCATTTGTTGTTTGTAGATTTTCTGATGATGCCCTTTCTAACTGGTGTGAGGTGATACCTCATTGTAGTTTTGATTTGCATTTCTCTAATAATTAGTGATGTTGAGCAGCTTTTCATGTGCTTCTTGGCCATCTGTATGTCTTCTTCGGAGAAATGTCTATTTAGGTCTTCTGCCCATTTTTGGATTGGGTTGTTTGTTTTTTTAATATGGACCTGCATGAGCTGTTTATATATTTTGGAGATTAATCCTTTGTCTGATGATTCATTTGCAAATATTTTCTCCCATTCTGAGGGTTGTCTTTTCATCTTGTTTATGGTTTCCTTTGCTGTGCAAAAGCTTTTAAGTTTCATTAGGTCCCATTTGTTT
Source organism: Balaenoptera physalus (assembly GCF_965194825.1). Lineage (NCBI taxonomy): Eukaryota > Metazoa > Chordata > Mammalia > Artiodactyla > Balaenopteridae > Balaenoptera > Balaenoptera physalus. The sequence continues at coordinate 70,232,163 of NC_138894.1, read as the reverse complement.
ATTTTTGTTTTTATTTCCATTACTCTAGGAGGTGGACCAAAAAAGATCTTGCTGTGATTTATGTCAAAGAGTGTTCTTCCTATGTTTTCCTCTAAGAGTTTTATAGTGTCCGGTCTTACATCTAGGTCTCTAATTCATTTTGAGTTTATTTTTGTGTATGGTGTTAGGGAGTGTTCTAATTTCATTCTTTTACATGCAGCTGTCCAGTTTTCCCAGCACCACTTATTGAAAAGACTGTCTTTTCTCCATTGTATATCCTTGCCTCTGTCATAGATTAGGTGACCATAGGTGCGTGAGTTTATCTCTGGGCTTTCTATCTTGTTCCATTGATCTATATTTCTGTTTTTGTGCCAGTACCATATTGTCTTGATTACTGTAGCTTTGTAGTATAGCCTGAAGTCAGGGAGTCTGATTCCTCCAGCTCCATTTTTTTTCATCAAGACTGCTTTGGCTATTCGGAGTCTTTTGTGTCTCCATACAAATTTTGAGATTTTTTGTTCTAGTTCTGTAAAAAATGCCATTGGCAATTTGATAGGGATTTCATTGAATCTGTAGATTGCTTTGGGTAGTATAGTCATTTTCACAATATTGATTCTTCCAGTCCAAGAACATGGTTTATCTCTCCATCTGTTGGTATCATATTTAATTTCTTTCATCAGTGTCTTATAGTTTTCTGCATACAGGTCTTCTGTCTCCCTAGGTAGTTTTATTTGTAGGTATTTTATTCTTTTGTTGCAATGGCAAATGGGAGTGTTTCCTTAATTTCTCTTTCAGATTTTTCATCATTATTGTATAGGCATGCAAGAGACTTCTGTGCATTAATTTTGTATCCTGCAACTTTACCAAATTAATTGATTAGCTCTAGTAGTTTTCTGGTGTCTGTGTTACTGTCAGTTTCCTCTTTTAGAGCTGTTAGCAGTTGCCTTATGTATTGAGGTGCTCCTATGTTGGGTGCATATATATTTATAATTGTTATATCTTCTTCTTGGATTGATCCCTTTATCATTACATAGTGTCCTTCCTTGTCTCTTGTAACATTCTTTATTTTAAAATCTATTTTATCTGATATGAGTATTGCTACTCCAGCTTTCTTTTGATTTCCATTTGCATGGAATATCTTTTTCCTTCCCCTCACTTTCAGTCTGTATGTGTCCCTAGGTCTGAAGTGGGTCTCTTGTAGACAGCATATATATGGGTCTTGTTTTTGTATCCATTCAGCAAACCTGTGTCTTTTGTTTGGAGCATTTAATCAATTCACATTTAAGGTAATTATCGATATGTATGTTCCTATGACCATATTCTTAATTTTGGGGGATTTGTTTTTGTAGGTCCTTTTCTTCTCTTGTGTTTCGCACTTAGAGAAGTTCCTTTAGCATTTGTTGTAGAGCTGGTTTGGTGGTGCTGAATTCTCTTAGCTTTTGCTTGTCTGTAAAGCTTCTGATTTCTCCATCGAATCTGAATGATATCTTTGCTGGGTAGAGTAATCTTGGTTGTAGCTTCTTCCTCTTCATCACTTTAAGTATATCATGCCACTCCCTTCTGGCTTGTAGAGTTTCTGCTGAGAAATCAGCTGTTAACCTTATGGGAGTTCCCTTGTATGTTATTTGTCATTTTTCCCTTGCTGCTTTCAATAATTTTTCTTTGTCTCTAATTTTTGCCAATTTGATTACTATGTGTCTTGGCATGTTTCTCCTTGGGTTTATCCTGCCTGGGACTTTCTGTGCTTCCTGAACTTGGGTGGCTATTTCCTTTCCCATGTTAGGGAAATTTTCGACTATAATCTCTTCAAATATTTTCTCGGGTCCTTTCTCTCTCTCTTCTCCTTCTTGGACCCCTATAATGCGAATGTCGTTGCATTTAATTATGTCCCAGAGGTCTCTTATGCTGTCTTCATTTCTTTTCTTTCTTTTTTCTTTATTTTGTTCCACAGCAGTGAATTCCACCATTCTGTCTTACAGGTCACTTATCCGTTCTTCTACGTCAGTTATTCTGCTATTGATTCCTTCTAGTGTATTGTTCATTTCAGTTATTGTATTGTTCATCTCTGTTTGTTTGCTCTTTAATTCTTCTAGATCTTTGTTAAACATTTATTGCATCTTCTCGATCTTTGCCTCCATTCTTTTTCCGAGGTCCTGGATCATCTTCACCATCATTATTCTGAATTCTTTTTCTATAAGATTGCCTATCTCCATTTCATTTAGTTGTTTTTCTGGGGTTTTATCTTGTTCCTTCATCTGGAACATAGCCCTCTGCCTTTTCATCTTGTCTTATCTTTCTGTGAATGTGATTTTTGTTCCACAGGCTGCAGGATTGTAGTTCTGCTTGCTTCTGCTGTCTGCCCTCTCTTCAATGTTTTTAAATTCAAAAAAAAATCAAAAAGCAAAAATTTGTATTTCTCTTTCCATCTTACAAAGATTTTGAAAATCTGAGATTCTGTCTACTCTAATGGACACTTTCTATAGTTCTGTATTTGCTAGCATTGGTCACATATTTAGAATTTTCTTTTTTGAAGCTTCAATCTTCAAGTCATACCCAGGGGAAGTTCCAGGTTTTATGGGACTTGAAACTTGTACAGTTGGGGAGGGGGGTCTTCTTTAAGAAAAGTAACATAAAATACCTTACTTTAAAAAAGTTTTTAGGACTGTGAAAGTAGCCCATTCAGGGGCATCTGAAACTTGAGATTAATTAGCTTCATGGTGATTACACTTCTGGCTATGCACCTTTCAGACTCTCTAGCCAAAGAACCATAGCTGAGTTTTGGCTGACCATTTTGAAAGTGCCCAGATTGTCTAGCATATATTATCTGTTCAGTATGGCAGTCTGAGCTGATTCAAAAGCCAACTTCAACTCATGGACGTGGTAGAAAAAAACAGAATTAAAGTGTTTTAGAATGCATCAGCCATCTTGAAACTAACAAAAGAAAATTGTCTTATGGTTGAGATGAAAATGGAAATCAATTCACAAACATGTATCAAGAGTCACAAAGGCTACCCCTTGAAAGAAAGTTAGGCTAAAAACAGCACCAATCAGTTCTGGGAAGCAGCATGGAAGATTGTCCCCCACTCAGAACTCAGGGTGTCACAGAACTACTCCTCTGGCTCATACTAACCTTGAGACTAGAATCTGAATTCATACCAACCGTGTGTTTCAGGTATTTTTAAGACCAAAAACAAAACAACAAACAACAAACAAACAAAAACAAGCAAACAAAAAAACAAACAAAAACAACAAAACTTGTCCTGTACCAGTGATATCTGTGATGTTAGGCAAAAGCATCATGGGTTGGCTCTATTGAGATGCTTCCACAAACCTAGACCTATGAAATCCCCAGAAAAATCATTGCAGTGAGATAGAGTCAAAACTTACAAATCAACCAAGGAAAGAAACCACCACAGTGGGGCTCAGTACATAAAACACATGAGAAAATTTGAAGCCCATGCATGACCTTGAGACACTAGAATAATCTGAGTGAAAGGTAAAATATCCAAATGATTAAAAAGATGAATATAGATCAAAGGACAAGAGTAGTATGAATAAAGAGAAATAGGAATAATTGAGAAAAGGACCCAATATATAGTGTACAAATAATATAGTTCCAGGAAAAATAATCTCAATAGATGGGTTGAACAATAGACTGAAAAAATAATTGTGTCTGAAGATAGACCTGAGCACTTCTGCAGTATAAACAAAAAATTAAAGAGAAGGAAAACATGAAAAAAAGAGGCCAAAAAATCTGAGCATATAATACAAAATTTTAGCCTGCATCTAGTAGGAGTTTCAAAAGGAAAGAGGAGGAAAAATTAGAGAAGTAGCATTTAAAGTCACAATGATAATGGTAAGAGCAGATATACTTGCTTTACTCCTCATGTTGATGAAAAAGCTTCTAAATGTTCATCATTAAGTATGTTGTTGGCTGTAGAGTTTTGACAAATAACGTTAAGAAGTTTGTTTCCTGTTACTGTTTGCTGCCTTTTTTATTTTAATGATGATTGCAAGCAAAATTTATTTTAAGATTTTTCTGTCTCTTTTGAGATGATCATATGCATTCTTTACTCTCTTAATGAGCTGTGAGAATAGACTGTTTTGCAATCCTGATAAGTAAATTTTTAAACATTGTTAGAATCAATTTACTAATACAATTTAATGTATCTCAGGTTTTGACTCTGTGAGTGAGATTACCCTAGAATTTTTTTGTACTGCTCTTGTCTAATTTTAGCATTTTAGTTACATGAATCTCATAAAATGAATTGGATAACTTTCCCTCCATTATATCCTCTGGAAAATGTTGTAAAGGTCAGAGATAAACTGTTTGGGAAGATTTGCTAAAACTTGCCTGTAATAGCACCTAGGCTTAGTGCTGCTGGAGAGTGGAGAAAGGGGAGAGAATTTGACTGCGTATTCCATTTATTTAGTGCCTGCCTGTTGATCCACAGTTCCAATTGCTTCTTTCAATAATTTGGTTATATGTTTATTTATTAATTTTTAGAAAATATCTACCATATATACATTTTATAATTTATTGGCATTAAATCATTCATTGTTTAAAAATAATTACTATTTTATTATCTATATATAGACATACAGTCACATACACACACACATGCACTATAGTACATATGCATGTGTATAGGTATAGTCCATATACAATGTGTGTGTGTATAGAGGTGTGGGGGGTCTATGTTTCTCTCCTTGAACAGTTTTGCTTGAATTTTGTTTATTTCATTTCATTTGTAAACAAAATTTGATGTCAGACCTCAAAATCAATTTTCCACTTGCTCTAGAAAATCATCATCCATGTCCTTTCTCTGCCCATATGGTTAGAAATGTACTTGCATAATAATACTACTCGTGAATTTCTATTCACTGCTTCTCAACACCCCACCGCTCACTATGCTTCTACTCTACTCCTCTGGTAAGCCCTCCAGACTCTTCCTTGCCCAACTCTGGGAGCTCCATCCACTATGCTGTCATTACCTCCTGTCCTGGACTCCATTCCTGCAAACAATGTATTTAACTGTCTTGCTTTATCTAAATGCAAGTCTCCTTAGTACATTGTAATGTTCTTGGGACAAGTGCAGTAACTTTTGTTTGTGGCCTTTAAATCCCCACAATGTGTTTAGTATAGAGTAGGCACTGAATAAATTAGTTTGAATTCTTAACACTAACATGTTAATTCTTTTCACAAGAAGCAGGAGAAAAATTAGTGTTTTGAATATTTTTTGACAAGTCAGAAGAGGTTGACTTATTCTTCTAAGAAGATAGAACACTTGCCAATTTGACATATCAGGCGCTTTTACTGATTTATAATTTATCATTTTCTAGAAGAAATTTCAGCAGCTGTATCACACCTGGATATGTCTACTTCCAAAGCCTTTAGAAGAGATTCCTCAAATAGTATTATAAATTTCCTTCTATGGTGGTGAAGGCACCATACTTCTAAAGGCAGTATTCCTGCCTTTCCCTGTGAATACAGAGATCATACTATATTCTCTGAAGCATGAAATAGGGCTTCATTGTTCATTGTTTAGACTCATCATCTTTAAGAAGAGACTTAATGCTTTTTAGAAGCCATCAAAGTCTCTTATTCATTGTCTTATTAAATCATGTTCTCCTGCTTATACAATTTTTATATCACTCTTTTTCCCCTGATGAGTATTGATTTAGTTAACAGAAAATGTACAATTGGAAAAGTCTTTTCTTTTAGGCATTTTCTCCAACTATGGGAATTTGCAAATTCTCTATGGGCTTCCCTGAAATTAAAGTAACAAGACCAATTTCAGTTACTTTAACGAATAGATATTTTAAATGCTTAATTAAATTCACTTATTTAAACAAGAACATATGATATGATTCTGAAAAAAAAATTAATCGCGTGATGTGGTGGTCTGAGCAGATTTTCAGTCCATCTTCCTCTTGCTGCCTTTGCTGAAGAATTGCCAAACTGACCTTGATCTCCAGACTCAGTCCAACAAGCAGACCGGAGATGTGGTTGGCATTCTGTGATGTGGTGGTGTGCAGTCTGCCATCTCGAACCCATGACTTCCACGTGGTCTGTGTCTGAGGCAGTTGTACAGGTTTTAGAGGCTGATACTTAAGATGTTCCTCTAGGCCAATGACTCATTGGTTCAAGCTCTAACAATTAATAAACAAGAGATGAAGCAAGCTATCGCCTCAACTCTAAACAAAGAAAGCGTGGGATTTGCAACTACCACTTGTAAAATTGGGTGCCTTTCCAAGTGGGCCTAGAGAGCAGAAGATTAAGAATAAGAGAAAATATGTCATATAGAGAGACCAAAAATACTCACTTTTATATTTTTTTCTTCCATAAAAATATTTTATATATTTTTCATCATTTTATTTTTATACTGACACTTTTGCTGCTCCCTAGGTCCAGAACAACAGATTTAAATGGGATGTGTGTGTGTGTGTGTGTGTGTGTGTGTGTGTGTCTACGTGTGAGTGTGTATATACTTACATGTACAAAGAGTCTGAAGCAGACCTTGCTGACTACTATATTACCCCTCCATTTTTGCTCAAGCAGGGAAACCAGTTTCAGAAACTATGAATAATTATCACATCAGACAGGAGCACAGACATAAAACATGCCCTTCAGTTCCTTCTATATCTACAATTCTTTGCTCCTTCATGCATTCAGGAACATTTCCTGGAAACTACCATAGAATATCTTTTTTTCCAGACAGCTGCTGGTAGCTCTCAAGAGCTCCTAAAATGCATGAGTTTAACATTCCAAGCACTACCTTTGTGCACCTAAAGCAGCATTCCAAGAATTATTCTGTTGCTGACCACTTTCTCTTACAACTTATAAACAAAGAGAATCTAACACAATTCAGCTGTCCTTTCTCAACTGTTTTATCAGACAGAGCAAGCCAAAAAAAATTAGATATGTAATCTTTTCACATATTGCTATGCTTACGTCTAAATTACAGTGTTACTTGGGAAAATGGGGACAAAGCACAAAAAGAGGAAAAGGAGAACCAAGGAAGTAAAAAGTGAGAGGAATCATGAAGGATACTTGAATAACATCAGATTGGAAGTAGGTTTAATAAGAGCCAAAATCATGAGAGTCTAATGTGAGGATATAATTTATTCAATTTAGAATATTTCTTTCAAATACATGTGAAAAAAAGGGTATGATCAAAATTTGATACATTTATGAAAGTTACAATGGGGATACAGACTGACTTAGTCATTACAGCCCAAGATACTAGAATGAGGGAATAAGGTTTGACATTTCCAAGAAGAATATTTGGGAAAGATAAGAGGATGTTCAAAATCTACTGGTATTTAATAAATGTATTGAGTGATTAAAAACTAAAATAAATAAGAATAGACATTAGAACTATTTCAAAAAAGTAATGATCTATATTGTTATGGTTTGGTTGTGTCCCCCCTCAAAATATGTTGAAATTCCAGCATCTGTGAATGTGACCATATTTGGGAACTGGGTCTTTACAGATGTAATCAAGTTAAGATGAGTTCATCCTAGGCTAAGGTGGGCCCTAATCCAATAACTGGTATCTTTATAAGATGAGGAAATTTGGATACACACACAGAGAGGAGTAAGTATGTCATGTGAAGAAACAGAGATACACATGCCCAGGGGGAAGATGATATAAAGACATACAGAAAGAAGGCCATGTGATGATAGAGGTAGATATTGGAGTGATGCATCTATTGATACAAACCAAGGAATGCCAAGGATTGCCAGCAACCATGAGAAGCTAGGAAGAGGCAAGGGAGAATCATCCCCTACAGCCTTCAGAGAAAATATTGACACTGCTGGCGTCTTGATTTTGGACTTCTAGCTTCCAGAGCTGTGATGCATTTCTGTTATTTCAAGTCACTCAGTTTGTGGTAATTTGTTACAGCAGCCCTAGGAAACTAATACATATAGATTATATTTAGAAAATTTAGGTACACCTATGATTTAAATGCAATCTCAAAATTGAAATTATAAAAAAATGACATATTTCTATGCTAAAGAACAGGTGCCTTTTTCAAAGACCAAGTGATAGATTATTGAATGATCTGAGTCATTGCATATGTTTGTGTTTTTGCACTTTGATATACAACAAAAATGGGATAAATGGAGAAAAATGATAGGATCTATAATTTTAAAAAGAGGGCAGAAGGAGGAGATGGCTTGAGAAGTAGGAAGAGGGAAAGGAGAGAGAGACAGAGCTTGGGGAAGGAGAAGATGCATGTGAGAAATCAGATGTTGATTGAGGGTTTGCTGAGAAAGCTCAGGCAGGTTGATGGATAAATAAACAGGATGGGTAGAAAATATGTTTCCACAGAGCAAACAATAGACCCTAATCTGACTCCTTATGCAGCCAAACAGAATGAATTATTATTTCCCTTTTATTTCATTAGTGTTCATTTTGCTTGTTTTTCTGTATTTTTAAATCATCCATTTTTACCTTAGGGAGGGAGATACTATCTCTTTATCAAGCTTCAATTTCATGCAGACCCACCATGCCCACTTGAAGGAGATAACCAGGGCCAACTCTCTATTCTACCCAAGGAAGGCTCTGGTTCAGGGAGAATGACAAAGGAATATAATTTAACTAATTAGATTAGAATCTTATCACTTTTTGGAAGATTTTCCTCCAGGTACAGCAGATAACTTTGCTTATCCAGAAATTTAAGACCAATTAAAAACAAGTTGCTTGAATTACCACTTTAGTTATTTATTCCCTTGTTCCTCACAAGTTGCCAGGAATGTATTTAGGAACTCAACCATTGGACTATTTATTGCAAGTTACTATCTCTGGCAGCTGATCTGTGGCAAGTAGAAAGAGGAAAATCATTGGATGTTAAAAAAAAGTTTGATTCAAGGCAAAATTGTGAATATTTTTATTTTTGAATATTCCTTAGAAGTTAGGAAGTAGACTAGGCAGGGAGATTCTTCTTTATGCAGTTAGTCTCCAGTTTTTATTGAGAAGGCCATGGGGGAATTTTAGGCCCACTCCCTGCTCCACAGATGCCAAAAGGCTTCTGGTCACTTTACATGAGGAGTGAGACCTCTGCCAGGAATCACCAACAGGAGCACAAAGTGAATCAAAATGACCAGTGGTCACTTAAAGCCCATTCCCTTTGCACCATAAGAATTCTCTTGATGTCGTCATGTGTGTCCTCAGAGGCGAGTGGTCATTACTTCTTGATTTCTTTCTCTCTTGGCACATAGTTTCAAAGATCGCTGAGCCCTCTCCTAGTCTATACCATAATTATAGTGAGGCTTTTCAGTAAAAACTTAGAGGTGAATTTTTTGGGGGCCCCAATAAATGGGTATTTTTTTAGATAATTTCTTAGACCTATCTAGCCATGCTTCTTAATACATTTCTCTTCTTTGACTGTACATCACATGGCCTTTCTTCTTTGAAGTCATGAAAACTCATCTGTCTCAGGGTCTCATACACGCTGACCTTCTGTTCAACACACTCCCATCTGATCTTCTACTCACCTTTCAGGTATCATTCTCAGCCCTGTCCCTATCCCCAGCCCAGCAAAGTTATAACTCTTATGTGCATTGGACCATTTCAAAATGCTATTTTAAAAATGAATAAATACTTATTTGTGTAATTGTGTGTTGAATAGATGTCTTCTCCACAACATATAAGTCCACAACACAAGGACTGAGGGTCTTTTCTAATTTGGGCACCCCTGTCTGATGGCAGAACTGTCATAGGCAATCAATAATGCTGGGGATGGCATGATCTCACCTTAGAGAGACCCCCCACAGAGATCTCTAGTTTAAAGATGCTTCATTGCAGTTTAGGGCTTCAAATTCCTAGGTCCTCGTGCTGTCAGTGGGTGCAGGGATGATGGGTGGGTGCATTACAATGCTACCTACAAGTTCTGGACCCAACACAACAAACGTTTTCTGAAAAAGGCCAGGTAGTAAATATTTTAGGTTTTGCAGTCTCTGCTGCAACTACTCAACTCTGCCTTTGTAGTGTGAAAGCAGCCGCAGATAGAACCTAACATGAACAAGTGTGGCTGTGCTCTAATGAAGCAGTTTATAAAACAAAAAGGCCAGGGACAGTGATCTGTGAGCCACAGTTGTCCAAATCCTGTTCTAGATGGTAATTTCTTCACTAAAGATTTTAATACCTGAAAGACACTATAGATAGCTGTACCTGTTCTGGTCTATTCCTGTTCTCTAGTATAACTACATCTCACTATATTATAGAAAAAACAATACAGACATTTGTTTATGTGGGAGGAATTCACTGATGCTCCTTCTATCAATTTTGTTCATAATAACTTAACAATTTGTTTCAGAGAGTCACATAACTCCAAAATACTTTTGCACGTGTCACTGCAAAACAGCTTTGATAAGTTTTCATTAAACCTTCTTTTTTATTCTATTACTTTTTATATTAGATCCTATGCTATTTATTGCTTTCCTATAAAGATCATCTGTTGTTGCTTATTCCAAGTGTTAGGTAGAATTTATAGGACTGATAGGAAATAATTTTTGACAGATATGGGATCAAACAGAGTCATTCAAGACCATTTACCTTCCCTATAAATTACAGCTGGGTGGCTACTGTTAAAGAATTGCTCCCATCTCCAGTAACGACCTCCATCTCCTACTCAGTCAGCTGTGTACATTGTGGATGTTTTGCGCCAAGCTTCAACATCACTTACAAGGCTGATACGTCAGACTAATATGAACGCTGACCATTTGCACTCACAACATGCCCACAACACATGCATTATCAAGGGGAATTAATTGTTAGCAATGAATTCAACATTCAGCCTTTAACATTTTTATTCTGCCAGGGAGGCCAGAGGATAAATCTATTCTTTCAAGCAGGCTATTATTAATCTCTGGCTTTCACAAACAGCAGTCACCGAATCCAGCTGACAGCACATATTCATTTAAAGACTAATAAGGAGAATTACCCATATTAGTTAAAGTGTGTTCTTCATCATGTGTAAATCTTTCCAGAGCTATTGCAGGAATTGGATTGGAGTACGTGGAACAAATTGACTTGTTCTAATTGTTATCTAAATGTGAGGCATTGAGAAAAATTTCCAAAATACATTCTGACAGTCATTTCAGCTTCGTTTTGGGAAGAACATAATCTTGCAATAGATGTTATTTAACTTTTTTTTTTTTTTTGTAAAGAAATACATTAAAAAACCCTTCAGTCTTTTGTGTGGTCAGATTCAGAGATGTCTCTTTACTTACTATGTGTTTATATTAGGATTTTAACTGTAATGGGTTCAAATGCATGAAGGAGGACTAGAAATAGGAAGCAGGCTTCAAAGAACAGAACCTCAGAACATATGATGGAGAAGTAATTCTAGGGGGCTTGTCCTCTACACTCCAATTTCATCACCCAGGGAAAATGGGTCCCTTGCTCTGTCCCTTTTTAATCGTACCAAGCTGGTTGTCAGCATTCCTCAAATTATGCAAACTTAGAAGAATCCATTATTATAGTGTACTTCTGAGTGTCTTAAAAGAGAAAAGGGATATTAAACCAAAGACATACTATATCAAATTTCGTAGCTGCTGAATATCTACAAAGCCATCTTAGGAATCCCATCATACTTTTGAAGTTTTTATTGGTAGATACTTTGTTATGTTTCTCTGGTTGATTGGAGAAATGATCATTGCTTCATGGTTGTGACATCTGATTTACCTCATGTCTAGCCTAGCATCTTCCCCGAGTTCTAACCTTCCTTTCACAGTATTTTGTGGAAATTATTGAAGAGTTGATGCTTCAGGGGCAATTCTGAAATTGGCTCCACTCTTCAATGACTGTGACGTGGAAGCTACAATTGACGTACACCTGCAGTTTGCGACCAGCAGGCATATTTTGCCATTTCTAAGATGCAAATTGCTAATTGCATTCACAGGTGGTAATATCTGAGTGAAGTTCAATTATTTCTGAATTTCTGTGCCCCTATTGGATGCAGGAACTGTCAAATGATACAAAAAGACTCATCTTGCTCAAAATGAGGGATGTAACAACAGCACAAAGGGCTATGAAATGAAATTCTCCATCTGACATTGTTTTTCACAGATTCACCTTTAATAGTTTGGTATAGTTTTATTAAATATTATTTTACGCTCCTGAGCATTAACCTTCTGCATTTCTCTGAGATTTTATTGCTAGTTTACATAAACTCAACTAATACTTACTGGAGCTTTCTTATATTTGTTTGTTTAAATGTATACAAATAGAAAATGCAATACTCTAGAATAAAGAAAAGTCATAGATTATATTAGGAAACAAGGTAAAAGACTATACTTAAGTAACTTTAGAATATTCAATTATTATTCAGTCAAAGCTTCATTATTGCTACTTATTTGAATTTGCACTTTTGTCTGTGAAGAGATGAAACAGCTAAAATGTTTAGTATGTCAGAGTGGACCAGCCTTGGATATTATATGGTCTTGACTCTTCCACATGTTTCCATGGTTATAATGCTTTATGTGGTCCCAAACTCCTCAGCTCATCCAAATTAACTTTCTCAAAGTTTTCCCCAAGCACTTCATTTTATCTCATAACTTCATGAATGTGGAGGGGCTGATTTCTTACAATAATGTGTTTTTCTCCTCCTCTCTTTCTCCTATTCATCCTTTAAAATTCATATTTAATGTCACGTCTTATGAGCAGTGATTTCTGCCTGCTCTAGCTGAGTTAGAGATCCCCTCTTTGTTCTCATTATGTCCTATGCTTATGCTTTTCACAGCACCTATTTTGCCATATTTAAACACTTTTTCTTGGCTTTCTCTATACCTGAATATGATTTCCTTGAGGGTAGATATTGTGTTGTTTTTATTTCCAGATACCCAGTGAGTAATATGTAGAAACATTTATTGTATACATGGCTTATGGAGTTCACCACAAGGCTGTTTCATTGCAGGGAAAGAATCGCCTAGGGAAATAATGCTTTTTCTTGACTATGAAAACCTAGTGCCACATTTTTGTCCTAGAGTGATAATAAATCTTTCTTCTGGCTTATGTTTGAGACCTCAGGCTCTCCTAGAAGTGTGGGTCTTTTACATGAGACTCAGATCTGTCCCATGGCTTCCCATCCAGGGATCCTATGCAGTAAAAGATTAACTCAGCAAGCCTGGATTGTTCTCACTCTGCACATTCCAAAGAAAGAGCCTTTGCTCTGCTTCTGGAAGGTAACCTCTAAGCCCTTAGAATATCCTCTCTGACGAGAGTGTCACTGTCCACATGGGGGCGTTGGGCCACACCAGACAGTCTATGCTAATGTTGTGATTTATGGTGGGGGCCCTGGGCAACTGAGAATCAGCTTGGGATTTTGGGGGGGCTGGAGACTAAGGTAAGCCATGTTTTTGTGATGGTCCACACCAGGGCTCAGGTGAACTGTCCTGGCTGGCAATGTTCTGTGCATATAGTCACATACTGTTGCTGGGAGAAATAAGTATTATACACATGACTCTCCTGTGAGAGAAAAATTGGAAGCTTGTGCCTAGTGTCTCCTGGAACTGCCCTATGAGTCTTTTCCATTTTTGCTGTAATAAACTGTAACTGTGCCTAATAGATTTCCTGAGCTCTGTGAGTACCTCTAGCAAATCACTGAACCTGAGTGAGGTCTTTTGTACCATCAAACACATAACCTGAAGGATCAAGAACAGTATAGAGAAGCTTCTGAACATCTGTGTTTATCTTACCTTAAAATGCCTTATTACCTTTGCACGAATAGGTCAAGGTTTGGAAATTGTATTATATGACTTCAATTTAACATTTCCTTACCCCTAACATCCTGTGGAATTTTCTGGACATTTGATAATAATGTATGTGAGCTTGACACTGAACTCCACTTTTAGGATAAATAGTGAAACTTAATGTATATTAAGTCAAACTAAAATCTGTTGTCTTCTTTGGGACAGATTAGACTAGAAACTAATTAGTTTCTGAGAGTTCATTACATTCTTTGTGGTGGCCTTAGAGGTCAAAATATTTTGTGAAATCCACTTTACTGTAAATAATTACTTATTTAGATTTTGTTTAGGGATGGGCTTATAATGTATAAAGATACAATTTGTACTGAGATAACACATGGAAGGGAGAAAGTTATAGAGCTAACAGAAGAAAAATTTGTATGCTATTAAAATTAAGTTGGTTTTAATACAAACAAGATTGTTGTAAGTTAAGATGCAAAATGTAATTCCCAATATAACCACTAGGAAATAATCCAAAAATAAAAAGTAAAGAAAACAAGGGAATAAGAATGGGGTACTAGAAAATATCTATTTAAAACAAGAGAAGGAAGTAATAGAGAAATAGAGACATTCCTATTAATAGGGAATGGAGACAAAAAAGACATTAAATATATTAAAAAAACACATAGCAACTTGGCATACATAAAGTGAATGAATTAAACACTTCAATCAAAAGACAGAGATTGGAAGAATAGATAAAAAGCAATGTGAGAAAAAGTTTAGTCTCGAAGATGCAAATAGATTCGAAGTAAAAGGATGAAAAAAGATATACCATTCATAAAGTACCCAAAAGAGATTTGGACTGGCTATACTAACATCACACAAAAATAGAATTTAAGACAGATTGTCACTAGAGTAAAAAAGGAAAAAGGATTAATTCATCTTGGAAACATAACAATTATAAAATTATATGCACCTAACAAAAGAACTGCAAAATATATGAAGCAGAAAGGGACAGAATTGAAGAGAGAAATAGATAATACTGTCATATATTTGGAGACTTTAATACTCCACTTTTAAGAATGTATAGAGCAACAAAGTATAAGATTAATAAGGTCGTATGGTAGTTTTATAAGGAACTTCCATGTGGGTTAGAGAGGGTCGGGGGGAGGGAGAAGCAAGAGGGAAGAGATATGGGGATATATGTATATGTATAACTGATTCACTTTTGTTATAAAGCAGAAATTAACACACCATTGTAAAGCAATTATACTCCAATAAAGATGTTAAAAAAAAGATTAATAAGGAAATAGAGGACATAAATAAACCAAATAGACTTAGTAGATATCTATAGAACATTTCATCCAAAAAGAGCATGATACACATTCTTCTTAATTGTATATGGTCCATTATGCATTATTGACCAGATGTTAGGTTAAAAAACAAACCTTAATAACTTTTAAAATAATAGAAATCATACATAGTACATTTTCCTACCATAATGGAATAAAATTAAAAATCAATAAAAATGAAATCTTATTTTTTTTTAAATTATGGAAGTTAAAAACACTCTTCTAAATATCCAGTGGGGAAAGAAAAAAAAAATCAAAAGGGAAGTTGGAAAATACTTTGAGATAAATGAAAACAGTGACAAAACATACCAAAACTTATCAAATGCAGCCAAAGCAGTGTTCAGAGAGAGGTTTATAGCTGTAAACTCGTATTTTTAAAAAGAAGAAAGATCTCAAATCAATAATAAAATGTTAAATTTTATGAAAATAAAAAAAAAGAAGAACATACTAAACCTAAAGCAGGCATAAGGGAGGAAATAATAAAGACTAGAATAGAAATAAATGAAATGAAGAATTTCTAAAAAAATGGAGAAAATCAGTCAAGTCAAAAGTTCAAAATCCTTCCTTTCCAGTTTCTACAGGAAAGGGAGCCCTTGGAGGAGCAAGGTAAATAAAATTGGAAGATATTTATTGGGTTGGCCAAAAGGTTCCTTCAGTTTTTTCTGTAAGATGGCTCTAGTAGCACTTAGTTGTCTTTAACTTCATTCAAAACAGTTTTGTTAGATTGTATGTGACAGCTGTCATATCAGCGATCAGCATGCATTTAAAAAAGACTTATGAAAATTGGCGAATTTTTGTGTAGCCATTTTAATATTGAAGATGGACGAAAAACAGCAACATTTTTGTCATATTATGCTTTGTTATTTCAAGAAAGGTAAAAATGCAACCGAAACGCAAAAAAAGATTTGTGCAGTGTATGGAGAAGGTGCTGTGACTGATGGAACGTGTCAAAAGTGGTTTGCAAAGTTTCATGCTGGAGATTTCTCACTGGACGATTCTCCATGGTCGGGTAGACCAGTTGAAGTTGATAGCGATCAAACCAAGGCATTAATTGAGAATAACCAACATTATAACACGCGGGAGATAGCTGACATACTCAAACTATCCAAATCAAGCATTGAAAACCATTTGCACCAGCTTGGTGATGTTAATCGTGTTGATGTTTGAGTTCCACATAAGTTAAGTGAAAAAAACCTCCTTGACAGTATTTCTGCATGCAATTCTCTACTTAAATATAATGAAAACGTTCCGTTTTTAAAACAAATTGTGGGGGCTTCCCTGGTGGCGCAGTGGTTGAGAATCTGCCTGCCAATGCAGGGGACATGGGTTCAAGCCCTGGTCTGGGAAGATCCCACATGCCACGGAGCAACTAGGCCCGTGAGCCACAATTACTGAGCCTGCGCGTCTGGAGCCTGTGCTCCGCAACAAGAGAGGCCGCGATAATGAGAGGCCTGCGCACCGCGATGAAGAGTGGCCCCCACTTGCCACAACTAGAGAAAGCCCTCACACAGAAACGAAGACCCAACACAGCCATAAATAAATAAATAAATAAATAAAAATTAAAAAAAAAAAAAAAAAAAAAAAAAAAAAATTGTGACGGGCGATGAAAAGTGGGTACTGTACAATAAGGTGGGACGGAAGAGATCGTGGGGCAAGTGAAATGAACCACCACCAACCACACCAAAGGCCAGTCTTCATCCGAAGAAGGTGATGTTGTGTATATGGTGGGATGGGAAGGGAGTCCTCTATCATGAGTTCCTTCTGGAAAACGAAACAATTAATTCCAACAACTACTGCTCCCAATTAGACCAAATGAAAGCAGCACTCGATGAAAAGCGTCCAGAATTAGTCAACAGAAAACTCATAATCTTCCATCAGGATAATGCAAGACAACATGTTTTTTGATGACCAAGCAAAAGCTGTTACAGTTTGGCTGGGAAGTTCTGATTCATCCGCCATATTCACCAGACATTGCACCTTTGTATTTCCATTTATTTCGGTCTTTACAAAATTCTCTTAATGGAAAATATTTCAATTCACTGGAAGACTGTTAAAGGCACCTGGAAGAGTTCTTTACTCAAAAAGATAAAAAGTTTTGGGAAGATGGAATTATGAAGTTGCCTGATAAATGGCAGAATATAGTGGAACAAAAGGGTGAATGCGTTGTTCAATAAAGTTTTTGGTGAAAATGAAAACTGTGTCTTTTACTTTTACTTAAAAACCAAAGACACTTTTTAGCCAACCCAATAAAATATACAACATGATGATTTGATATACATGTGCATTGTGAAAGGATTCTCCCTCATTGAATTAATTAACACATCCATCACTTCACTTATTTACCTTTTTTTGGGAGGGGGGCGGTGAGAACATTTAAGTTTTGCTCTCCTAGCAAATTTCAATAACTCCATTTTTATATCATCACAATCTACATAGCCGCAATGTTAAAAAGTTATATACTAACTCTGTAAGATCAAGTACTTTGATTTTTGGCAGGGAGAAGACCGAGAAGGTACACATTCTAGATAAGTTACCAGAAGCAGAGAAAATGGTGTCTTTTAAATGTTCCATATATTTCTTTTTACGTCTTAGACTTCTTTTAGTGAGATGGCTTCATTGTTGCAGTCAAAGAAATGTGAATGAAAGTGAGTGTGCCATTTTAGGACCAAATTTTTAAAAAGCCTATATACCTTTCGTAGCTCTCACTTCTTTTCCTTGGTGTCCCTGAAAGGTAGTTTTTAGATGTTTGGAACTTGAAGCTCTGAACCACAGGCTGGTAGGGGAATGGACTGACTCTCACTAGACTTTTCATAAGCAAGAGATAAACCTTTGTTGCACTAAAATACCGCAACCTATTTTAACCTAATCTCAGAAGAAATAGGTCAACAAATGATGTTAACAATTTAATCTACACAAAATACAGCCTTAACTAACACAGGCAGTGTATTATAAAATGGATTTTTGAGCAGACAAAGGAAGAGTCCCTTTTATCAATATTGTATCATTTGATTTCTATAAGACTTAAAAATATATGTATGAATATTACTAAAATATTGGTCTTAGAACACAATTGAGATCTTCCCTCCAATTCTGACAGAGTCCTCTGGTTATGTCACTGATTAGCAGACTCTTCATTTATAAACTTGTTGGAAGTACAGTTTTTAGAAGATAAAGGATCATTTATTGTCAACCAGTTGAGCTCCCAAATATGAGACAGACAAAGAGGAAAAAAAGGAGAAGAAAAAAGAGCATTCTTCCAGTTGCTCATGTAAAAACCTTGGAGTCATCTTTGACCCCTTTTTGACTCTCACACTCCGTATCCAATCCCTCAGAGAGTCCTGGCTGTGCAGCCTTCAAGTTAGATACAAAATTTAAATACTACTTATCCTCAATTACTACCACTCTAGGCCAACTGACCCTCATCTTTGACCAGAATTAATAAGAAGCTTTTAAACTTGTCTACCTACTTCTCTAATTGTCTCTATCTATTCTCAAAACAGCAGCCTGAGTGATCCTATTAAAAAGTAAGTCAGGTCATGTCACTTTTCTGCTCAATATCCTTCAGGCATGTCATCTCCATCAGAGTAAAAGTAAAGTCCTGACAAAGACCTACAAGGCTGTACATGATATTTCTGACCCCCATTTCCCACTTCCACCCTCGCTCCCTCTGCTTAAGTCAAGGTTTCCTTGCTGTTCTAGGAATAGGTCAGGCATGATGTTGCCTTAATGTTTTTGTATTTGCTCTTTCTTCTCTTTAGAATGCTTGTCTTCAAGCATCCGCACAGCTAGATACCTCTCTTTAGTGCAGTGTCACCTTTTCATGAGATTGTCCTGTTCTTCGGTCCATCCTGTTATTCCAAATGTAACCCTTTCTATCCCTCTTCTATAGTTTTCTCTTTCCTTTTCACAATCTCCTATTCTTTTCACTCTCTAATGTACTACACATCTCATGTATTTATCTTTTTTATCCTCAGTTTCTCTCACTAGAGAGTATGTCCCATGGGGCAAGGATTTTTGTCTGTGTGCCTAGAACAGTGCTTGGCACATAAGAGTGTTCAATAAATATTAGTACTTCTGAGTGACAGATGCAGTGTTGGACTGTTTACATGTATTTTTCACTTAGTCTTCATAATGATCCTATTATATATATACTTTTGTCTCCTTTTTTTTTTTTTTCTCTTAGATGAAGACACTGAAACTGAGAGAGGTTAAAATATGTGAATGTAGGTCTTTCTGACTTCAAAGCCATTGTTCTTTATTATATCTTAGTTACTTTTACTCAGGAAAATAGGTGTTATGTGACAGGTCCTTAGTTCTTTATTTCCTTTTTATCTGGGACTCTCTTCAATCTTCCTTTCGCTCTCTGACTTTTCGTGTTAACACAGCAAAGACAACCCATTGTGAAGCCTGGCTTAGCCACGCTGTCACCCTCTCCTCTAAAATCTCACCAGTTGGAGTACAGCTGTCAGCCTTTTGTGAACATGGTAAGCCTCTCAGTGAAATAAAAGACCAATATTACAGTGTACCTTGTAAAAGCTATCATAGTAGGAAAGAACATGCAGAAATGTTCACATGATGAAGAGAAATGTCACCAGATACATATAATCTTGAAATTCTTACCTATATTTTTATATACACTACTTGAGTTAAAGTTCTGAGACAATAAAAGAAAGACACAATCATTTTGTTCAGTTCAAGTGCTTGACATAAAAAAAAAGGGCTTTTTATAAAAGTGAATATCAGCTGAGTAATCGCTGAAAAAATTGCCTATTGATCTAATCAAAAGAGAGCATTCAAAATGAATATAGTCCAGGTTTATGTAAAATTTAGGATAGGTCAAATGGTTAGTACTTCTGAGGTAGAAATTTTATGATACCTGAATACTAGTGGCAGAAAACTCAAGGGCAGAAAAGATAAAATTGGAATAAAAAGTGTAGCTAAGTGGAACTGCTACAAGTTGATTCATTAGGAATAAAGGAAAAGCAGAGTAGAGAGGACAAAACAGTGTAATGATTAAACAGGAAGCTTTGCTTCCTATGTCGGTCCAAGATTTATGTGAATAAGAGTATTCAAGAATTCAGAGTAAAAGGAGAGCAACAAGATGAAAAGGTCTTTTAATTCTTACCTTGAATTTAAATTTGTTAATCATCTTACAGTGGACAATAATAAATGCCATTAAAAAGAATATTTGTTGAAGAAAGTTAGCAAAACATATATATGTATATATATGTTTCAATATATGTGTGTGCACACACATGCACACATGTCCCAAGCCGCTTATTTCTGTGATTCCATATATCAGAGAAAACTTACTTGGGGTTTTTACTTCTAAAGGTGCTAATGTAACACTGGATGTGTTTACAAATAAAAGCAGATAAACCCTCATGTTTCAGGACTTGCATTCTGAAGTTTCATTTCTCTATCATGTAATAGACCAAAGTAGGTGCTCTTAGCCAGCTAGTTCTTCCTCAGGGAGAAATTCAAGGATCCGTGTCACCCTGGAATCATCTCCATTCCAGGCAACTAGGAGGGAAACAAACCAGGCAGATCATTCCTGGGGAGGTTTTCATTGGCCAGGCTGGGAAATATACATTTCTCTTTCGCTCACATTCCATTAGCTAGACCTCCATTACATGGCCACACTCACCTGTCCAGCCATGTGCCCAGGAAGAAGAGGAATATGGCTTTGAGAACAGATAGCAATCTGCCCCATCAGAATAGCACACTATGTTGAGCTGCTATTATGAGTAATGGCATTGTTCTAGACACTGGCACATTTGAATATTGGTTTTATGCAGACCCTAAATTAGAATACTACTTGTACAATTTCTGATGAAATAAATTGTTTCATTTGGACTAAAAATACATAATACTATATATTTAGGTTTATGTCACATGTCTTATTAACATGTACTTTTCTTGGTTTCTATCAAATGACAGAAAACTTAGGATTCTAGAGTTTCAGAATAGTTTGAACTTAGAAAGCTATTCACTACCGATTATTTGTGGCATTAATGGAGTCCTGTAATTGAAATGCTGAAAATGTAAATTAATTGGCTTGTAAATGAGACAGGTATAACAAGTAGATGAGGTCCCCGGGTCTGTTTTCATTCAGCTACCAAGTTGCAGGAGAAAGTGAAAATGTTTACAGAGCTTAATGGAATAATTATGTGGGATTTATCAATTCTGTTTAAATTGCATTTAAAACATAAAGCCATATTGTGCACCTGAAATTATAAAACGGGCTTTCTCAGAATTCAAAATGTTTAGAACTAAAAAAGAGCCATTTTGTATTATTGTGAAAAGGTAACTGTCTTTTTAAAAGTAGGAATTTATTTATAATTTTCTCTTCCATTCCATTTTCTAGGCTTTTATACAAAAGACACATCTGTCTTCAAAGTTAGTTCATTTAAGTCATAGAGAGAGAAGCAAGTGCAGAATAAAAAGAAAATCACTGCCATAATGCAGAGTTCTGCAATACCGTCACTTAGAAAGAGATATCGCCAGACAGAGACTATTTTAAATATTAACATTTGTAAGCTTCTTATTTCACTCCCTTTCCTTCCCTCCCTCCTCCCTTCCTTCCTTTCTTCTCTCTCTCTCTCTCTCTCTTTTTTTTTTTTTCATTTTTATCAAGTTTTTAGATTGCTTCTTCAGGAAGATTCTTAATTTGCTGGCTGAAATGAGGGAAGGGGAAGCCAGGTACATGATTTCACCTAAGCAAGAATCTCTACCTCTAAGGAATAGTGATAACTAGTTTATGCAGCTAAGATCATCACCTTCATTCCTCCTTATTTGGGTAGGTTCCCCTATACACTCAAGAGGAGTTAAGCTCAAACCACTTTACAAAGCATATCAAATTAATCTTTCCAATATCCCATCAGTTAGTTTTATGCCTGGATACTCATTTAAGAAAGCTTCAGACATAAATAGCACTCATCTCTATTCACCTAAATTACTGATTTTTTCAAATTCTTTTCTTGAACTTCAGTGGGTCAATAATTTTATTTTTGTTTTAAGAAACATCTTTATTCACATCATTAATTTAATCATTTTTTTTTTTTTTTTTTTCAAAATCCTCTTCGGATTTTTTTTTTTTTTTTTTTATCAGTCTAACAGGAGTGAGTGATATCTCATTGTTGTTTTAATTTGTATTTCTCTGATTATTAATGAGGCTGAACATCTTTTTTTTTTTTTAATTTATTTATTTATGGCTGTGTTGGGTCTTCGTTTCTGTGCGAGGGCTTTCTCCAGTTGTGGCAAGTGGGGGCCACTCTTCATCACGGTGCGCGGGCCTCTCAGCATCGCGGCCTCTCTTGTTGCGGAGCACAGGCTCCAGACGCGCAGGCTCAGTAATTGTGGCCCACGGGCCCAGTTGCTCCGTGGCATGTGGGATCTTCCCAGACCAGGGCTCGAACCCGTGTGCCCTGCATTGGCAGGCAGACTCTCAACCACTGCGCCACCAGGGAAGCCCCTAATTTAATCATTTTTAAATAAAAATTAAAATATTATATCTAAAACTGAAAAGTATGAAGAGTAAATGTATTAACTCTTACTTGGATGTTTACAAACTAAATGAAAAAAAAAGGTATTTTCAACAACAGGTATATAGTATATAGCAGAGTTTTTATTTTTCTTTTTATAATTGAAGTATAGTACAATATTGGTTTCAGGTGTACAACATAGTGGTCTGACATTTATATACATTATGAAATGACCTCCATGATAAGTTTAATAACTATCTGTCACCATACAAAGTTGTTATTACCATACTGTTGACTATATTCTCTATGCCATACATTATACCCCCACGACCTATTTATTGTATGAATAGAAATTTGTACCTCTTAATCCCCTTCACCTATTTCATTTGTTTTTGTATCCCTTTCCTCTCTGGTGACCACCAGTTTGTCCTCTGTATTTTTGAATCAGTTTCTGTTTTGTTTCATTTCTTTGTTTTGTTTTTTTAGATTCCACACATAAGTGAAATCATACAGTATTTGTCTTCCTCTGTCTGACTCATTTCCCTTAGCATAATACTACCTAGATTCATCCATGTTGTTGCAAATGGCAAGATTTCATTCTTTATTATGACTGAGTAATATTCCATTGCACATATATATACCACATTTTCTTTATCCATTCATCTATCAATGGGCACTTAGGTTGCTTTCATATCTTAGCTATTGTAAATAATGCTGTGATGAACAAAGATGTGAATATCTCTTCAAATTAGTGTTTTTGTTTTCTTCAGATAAATACCCAGGAATGGAATTTGCTGGATCTTATGGTAGTTCTATTTTTAATTTTTTGAGGAACTTTCATACTGTTTTCCATTGTGGCTGCACCAATTTACATTCCAACCAACAGTGCACAGTATTCTTTTTTCTCCATTACCTCACCACTTGTTATTTGTTGTCCTTTTAATTACAGACATTCTGACAGGTATGAGGTGGTATCTCATTAAAATTTTGATTTGCATTTCCCTGATAATCAGTGTTGAACAACTTTCCATGTGTCTGTGGCCATCTGTATGTGTCCTTTGGAAAAATATCTATTTACTTCCTCTGCCCAGTTTTTAATCAAATTGCTTATTTTTTGATATTGAGTTGTATGAGTTCTTTGTATATTTTTGATAATAACCCCTTATCGGATATATAATTTGCAAATATCTTTTGCCATTCAGTAGGTTGTTAGCAGAGTCTTCTGACCTTGGCATTATTGACATTTTGGACCAGATAATTATTTACTGTGGGACTATCCTTATATTGTAGGATATTAGCAGGATTCCTGACTACCTACCAAATGCCATCCAGCTGGCACAACATAAATGTCTCCAGATTTTGCCAAATGTACCCGTGGGAGAAGCACAATGCTTCAGTTGAGAACCATTGGGCATTATAATTAATTTTTTATTATTTTATCACGAATATGGAAAATATTCACATGTATGCTCTTAATTTTTGATGAACTACAACATTCTTCCTTGCAGTAACTCACCATTCAGAGGGCAAAATTGTTTACAGTATTTTACTACAGCTGTTAATCAATGTGGGGCTTTAGGCAAGTCTATACTGAATGAGACTCTGGGCTAATTCATCGGTTTTAGCTTTCATAATGAAGGAGAAACTAATATGTTTTTAGTGTGATTGAGCCAAAGTGCTAAAGTGTCAATAAATCATCATGATAGAACAAATTGAGTTAATGGATTTCTTGGTGTTTTGCCTTTAGAATGTGAGGCAGAGGACGAAGTCACTGAACGAGAAACCTAGCAGTCATATAGCTTAGTTATACCTGTGTATTAGCGTATTTAAGATTATTGACTAGCTAGTTCAATTCTGTTTTTATTCAGTGTTGAAAAATGAACAATTATCTGATGAATTTCAATCTTGCAAAAAGTTCTTTAAGATAAGTTTGGCCTAAAAGACATTATACAGTCTGTATAGATCTCGGGTTTGGGATTGGGTTTATTTTGAGAAGTACCTAAATTCTGAAGCTCTTACAGTTTGTGTTCTGACCTAGCCTTAAGGCCACTTCACTACTTGAAGAATTCTAGATGTGAATTAAAACATCTTAGTAATGTGAGGCTATTCAAGATAATGACTCTGTTTGGATAGTGAGAAGGTAATTCTGGGATATTCACATTGGGATATTCACTAGCAGGTGAGAAGCACTTAACTGGAGCGTTGAAAAGAGAAGAATAAAATCTTTCTATTTCTAATTCTCAGCAGTTTTGAGATCTACCCTTCCTTAACTACTCA
Organism: Balaenoptera physalus; assembly: GCF_965194825.1. Lineage (NCBI taxonomy): Eukaryota > Metazoa > Chordata > Mammalia > Artiodactyla > Balaenopteridae > Balaenoptera > Balaenoptera physalus. The sequence continues at coordinate 70,207,372 of NC_138894.1, read as the reverse complement.
GATTACAAATCGCTCTGATAGAGGATATTTTGTACATGTGGGTTAAATCCTCAAGTATACCTTACATCTTTCAGGTACCCCAAGTATCTCCTAGGCCCTGGTGAAAGATATGAAGCAAATATATCTTATTTATCCCTTTGCATACTCTGCAAATTTTACTATAGAACCCATATGGAGGGACTCTCATCCCACACTTATCTTTAGACAGAGTATTGACTGAAAATGGGAACATTTTTTTAAAACTACTTTTGTCAGACCTATACGGTCATCCTAAATAAATCATCTTCAAAGTACAAATTTTGTATAAGAATAAAAACACATAATTTTTCTGGAAATAAGTGATACAAAGCACATCTCAAAAGCTACCTCTTCCATGAACTAGTTCGTGACTCCAAAATTGGGACATGTCTGTCTCAACCTAACAACCTTCATGACCATTATGACGTTATGATAACTCATTTTAAAAACATATTCTTCTATGTACTGTAGAGACTTATGTGCTCATCTTATGCTGCTTTACTAATCTGGGAGCTCTTTCAAGAGATATTTCATAGTTTCATTTCAGAATTACTTTGCCTCACACAGTTGTATTGATCTTTCTAGTCATTATGTCCAGATTAAAAAATCAGCCCCTAAATTAGTGGCTTAACACAACAAAAATATTTTTTATACTTATCCATCTGCAGTTTGGGCAGGGCTCCAGGGCTCAGTGGAGATAGCTCATCCTTGTTCTACTAGGTGACTAGCTTCTGGGACAACTAAAAGTCTGGGTTCTGAAATCATCTTGAAGACTTGATTGCTCACGTATCTGGTGGTGATACTGGCTGTTAGCTGAGATCTTAGTTGAAACTGTTGACCAGAATATCTATCAATCACTGGTCTCTCCATGTGGTCTGTGCTTCCTAATAACATGGTGACTGGGTTCCCAGGGTGACAAATTGATTTAACGGGATGTAAAGGATTTCAGGCAGCCTCTGATGCAAAGCATAGTCCATCCCTTTGGGCATAAAGGGTCAAGTGGCATATAAAGCTCACACTACACATCTTTATATTACATTGACTATTCCCAGGGAGGGCATTACTACCTGGAGAGGAAGTCCTGTTCCAACAAGTTTATCACTTCAGTGAAAATTTCCCAGATCTCTTTCCCTAACTCTACCATCCCCTCTACTCTGCCATCCAGCATTTATTCGTCCCTTCAAGAACTCATTTTTAGCTCTTATCACTTTGTTTGGAAAGTGTTTTCTTGTTTGTTTTGCCTTGATCTTTGTCCAGTGCCTGGCATGTCATTTAAGACCACAGAGAGGTCATCTTTGTTAAACTGATGGAGGAAATAAATTTTGGATCTTGTGTTGGCAGATTTATTAGGTAAAGAAAGTGGCATAAATTTACCTGTGGCCTTATGCAAATGGAATGCTTTAGGAGCTGACCTTGGATGGAGAAGAAAACCTGGAGCTAAAGAAATGAATGAATGAGTAGATGAATGAATGAATGGCAGTGTAGAAAATAACTTTTAACTGCTAATTTGGCTAAACTATCAAAATAAAGTACTGTATGATAAAATAACTATCACTTACTAACCCAGAAAGCTTCACTAGTGCTAGTCTAGAAACTCTTCAAGCCTCTAGTTAGCACCTGTAGTAAGACAACTGAAACATAGTATAATTTTTGCTTTATATCAGTCCCATGAGACAAGAAACTGTTTGAGTTCAGGGTCCAGTTATTGCTTGTAATAACGTGGTTTCTCTATAAATGTTGAGTCAGAGATCAGTTAATCAAAATAGATTTTATAAACATAAATGTATTTTACATTTTTGGTAAAGATAAGGTAAACTTTGGTAAACCAAATTTCATAATATCTACATGACCTTGATATTAACATGGAAAGAGTCATTTTTCATTGTCTACTATTGGCACCTCTCCCCATCATTACAGTCATTCAAATCTCTAACAAGTCAGAATAGTAAATAAAATAAAGTTTATCATCTGATGTTAAGGTATGAAGATAAGAAATTTTTGTCCTGAACTATAAGAAAAACAGTCAAAAGAACAAAGAAGGAGATAAGAGGATAATAATGAGAATGTAAGTATCCAAGAAATATTGTCTGTCTGTTATGATTTATGTAATGAAATTTAAAAGTTGAAAGCCAATTTTAAAGCATTTCAAAGTAATATCAAGAAAATTAGTTTGAAGGATACATTTAATGTTTTGAATCTGAATCTGTCAAGCCTGTCATGAACTTTAACTGAGTTTAAAAAGTATTCTGATGCATATTATATGTTGGAGTTTCAAATACCACAGAACTACCCAAGAAATGATGATACAGTAGGAATCAATTACTGGCAGTAATAAAGTATTTCAGCTGAAATCATGATGAATGTCAAAGGAAATATTTTGATATATTTAAATAATGAACTCTACTGTTTGTAAAACCTTGTTGTGCCACATAACTTCTAGAACAGTATTCTGATTTTTAACCTCATCTAGTTTTTCTTAACTTCTTATTAACACACACATACACACACGCAAGTACACATATTATAACTGTGAAACTTATTAAATTTTCACAAACTGAACACCTCTGTGTAACCAATACCCAGATCAAAAAACAGAATATTGTCAGCACACCAAGAGCCCTCCTTATATCCTCTTTCTATCTATCTCTACCTGTCTCCCAAACTAATTACTATCCTGACTGTAGCATAGATTATTTTGCCTATTTTTGTATTTTATGTTAATAGAACAAAAAGTAGAGCATGTAATTTTTTTGTGTGTGACTGGCTTCTTTCACTCAAGGTTATATTTGTGGGAATAATCCATATTGTTGCTAATAGTTGTACATTGTTAATGTTTATTGCTGCATAGTATTCCATCAGATAACTATTCTACAATTTATATATCCATTCTATTAGTCATGAAACTTTGGGTGGTTTAAGTCTGGTGTTATTATAAATAACACTGCCAGGAGGAACATTTAATATATTTAATTGAATATATCCTAATGCCAACTACTTTTTTGCATGTGCTGTGTAAATTATCATATAAAACTATACAATTAATGTTAATTCTATCTATTATTCAGGTATAAGTATAAAATACCTTTATTTTAGGCTGCTGTTCATTAAAGAAATATATGTAACGTTAAAGAAATGCAGATTATTTAAAGAGAGAGTCCAGTATATGCCAGCTATAGAACTGAACCAGATATTTTATTACTGATAAATGTTCTGTAAAATAAATATTACTATACCATTTTACAGATGAGGAAACTGAAGTTATTAGAGGCTAAGTGACAAATTAAAAATTCTCTAGCTAATGTTTTGAAGAACTTATCACTATGACATTGCAGAAATGAATTATGTTCTAACATAGTTTGGTTTGCAAAATGAAGGAGGGAGAAAAGAAGAAGAAGGAAGAGAAAAGGGGAAAAGGTATTACAAAGAGATGTTTCCAAACTAAATTTAGAAGCCCAGCCAGTTTAATCTCAAAATCTGTCTGTTTTAATTTAGATTTTCCCAGGGGCAGACTTTGAGACAAGGATTCAACCAAGCAAGTTGCTATCATAGGCAACTGGAAGTCTGGGAAACATTGTAGATTATAGGATTCAGAGATGTTTCTTTTAGGATCATGGGAGCTGGGATATTTTAAAATGAACTCTCAGAGCCAATGGTTAAATTCTAATCCTGAAAGTATTATTTTTCTGTCACATCCTGCCTGCTGTGTGCAAGGGCAGAAAAGGTCCCAGATAAGCCCTTGGGCAATGAGATACTAATGATGGCAGTTGGAAATCAATTAGTAGGCACTTGAATGATAAGGCTTGAAGGGATTTGGGTGGGCCACCCAGAGCATCTGCAACAGCCCTGGCCAGATCCTCCCTGTGCCATGTTAAATTCATTCAATATTTCAATATTATCACTGCTTTTCATGTGATGGCGAGTCACAGTTTTATTTTAAAAATATAATAGAAGAAGTGGGACAAACTCCTCCCCTCTGCCTCCTCAACACTTATTCTACATCCTCTTTGCTCTCAGCCAGGCTTTTCACTGGTCTGTTTCTTGCTCAGTAGGTAAACATAGACCTTCATCCCTCAGGGTTCTGTGCCTCTGAATAACACGCCTTTGTAAGGCCATACTTGCTGTAATTAACCATTAATGAATATCTCTCAGCATGGAAGCAAAGCCCCAGGAGACTCCCAGGCGAATATCTTGAATTCTGGATATAACTCTCCCTACCTCCATCATGTGGCAGCAATCTTATCTCTTCATAATAATCAGATTCTGTTATTCCTGCTAGCATAGTAACATTTGGCTTGTTTTGCTTTCTTGTTTGTTTTTTCTGTTATGTTTGGAAGTCCAAAATGATCAGGCCGCAATCCTGCATTTAGGTTTTCTGGAACATTTACTGTGTTACTTGTTATAAGAGTGCTCTCTGGGAACCAGGACCTCTGGTCCAGCAGAGCTTAAAGTTACAAGCACAGGAGGTACAAATTCCCTATGTGAGCACCTGGAAGTGTAGTGAGAAGGACCACTGTTTTATCACCTGTTTCTTAGATTCATTTATTCTATTAGGGCTATAACGTCATATAAATTGGTTCAACTATATTTCATGCCTCGAAGGATAGTACTCAACCATGAATAGCATCATCCCCAAGCTAGTATCTCAGCTATGTATTTAAGAGGTCATATTAACATTATATTAGACTGGTGTCTTCTAGCGATGAGGTATATTTGGGACTGGAGGATCCCATACTCATATGTTCATTGTTCACCTCGTTTTTTGTTTTTTGATCCAGGGTCATATTATATGGGATCTACTGACAACAAATCAGGCACTCTGAGCTCTACCAAGAGAGCCTTAACATTGATCTCAGATTGAATAAACTTTGGACAAGTTTCTTTCTAACTATAACCCCCAACCTCCCTTTTCTTAGAACACTTACTTTAGAAAACTTGTCATTTTAGGTACTTTGCTTCTTTGAGATATAAATTTTCTCTAGCCTCTTGCCTGTTTTACAACCCAAGACTGTCTGTCTCAAGGTCCTGGGAGCCATCCTTTGGAAATGTAATCATCAAGGAAGATAGTGCCTCTCTCTTCCAGTCTCTGTGGGACAGTAGGAGCCTAACTTCCATAAGCTAAACATTGAGCAGCCTCCCCTATAAGACCCTCTGGTGTTTTCCCACTAGCTCATCCCAGCACTTAAAAACTCTCCTGCTTTTTGTTTCAGTGGAGTTGAGTTCATACTCTTTCACCTATTGCAATAGTCTTCAGTTAAGTCTTCCTTGTTTAACTTGTTCTGTGAAATTTTTCATTAGCGTTATGGTCCAAGGCAAGGAAAAGAGGAAACACAAAACTTAACCTGGAAAATGTAAGAGTCCCAATAAGGATGAATCATTGTTCTTCCATCATGAAAGGGAAATAACATAGTCAACTAGCCAAAAAGTATTCCGTTAGTTTCTCTGAGGGATGGCATGTGTATTAATCAGGATCCAGTCAGGACACAGAAACCATACTAGTAATTTAAATGAGGAAAATTTAATGTAAAGCATTATTAACTACTAAAAAGAGTAAAAGAGGACTTGCTACTATAGTAGGGCTGGGAGAGTGAACAAAGAGGGAACTAGGAACTTAGGAGAGATAGTATCCCCCAGGCTAAGACTCAAACTTCATTAGAGAAAGTGTGGCTACCATATACATATGCTGAAGTTCAGTGAAGAAGAAATTTGCCAGAGGGTATGGTCTTGGACTGTTGGGTAGGAAAGGCCTGTGAGGTTGCCAAGAAACTACTGGAGAGTGTTTACCACCAGGCTTCTGGCACACTGACTTCTTGGCAGCTGCATCATAAGAAAATAAAAGTACACCAGTACCAAGGAGAGAAGTTCCTCCCTTGTTATGGTATTGCAGTGATTCCAGCACCTCCTATTGACAAAGCTAAACATTGTATTAGCTGGCAAAGGAGAAACAATAAGATTAAGTTCCAGTTTGACAGAGCAGGTTAAAGAAGGGTGAATTAGGAGCTTCGAGATAATAAATTGATAACTAATATGATATCCAGGGGTCAGCACCAGTCTAAGCTGCTGATAGGTCAAACATTCTGTAGCAGCAGTAGCTAGGTTTGTCTTAGTGGGGAAGGAGCCCAGGGTGAAACTCAGATACATAGCCTCCCTCTCTCTCATTCTGGGAACTCCATTCATGGGATTATTATGCAAACACTGTGGTGACTGAGTCTGAGGGTAGCTAACCACCATTGTATGTTTTTCTATCTGGCTAGTTGTCTGTTTACTTTCTCTGTGATAAATATTCTTAGTGGGCAGTGCCATGAGACACAAAGATCCCTGTATTTTGTTTACTTTCTCATCGAACAATTTACATGCTTTTCCTCAAATCTCTGTCTTGCTCTTTCTAGGTTCTTGACCAACAAACAAGGTCATTTGCCTCTGCCTGGGAATTTATTAATCTGCTTATTTCAGGCATCTTCTTTTACATCAGATTGATGACCTAGGGCATGTCTTCTGCCCGCTAGAAAGATTTCCTTTCATACTGTCTTTGGAGGTCATTCCTGTGATAGTCTGTTTTTGACTAACATAAATGTATTGGCGTACAGCAACTTACCTTTCCATGAATTTGGACCATGTTATAGCCACAACTGGGAATAGGGAATTCCCTACCATGTTATAAATGTGAGCTGAGGTAGATTTGTTGGAATAAAAGAATTAGGTAACTTGGAGTCTGGTCCAGCTCTTTTGTAAATTATTTGTTGTCTTTGATCTGCTCCAAGCCTAATCTTAAATGTATCCTTTTCATTATATGATGGAATTCTGTTGTGTCTGTACAACTTTATTACTTGATAGGTTGTTAATTCCCAGCTCATGATGAGTAGCACCAGTTGTAGTCCTGGCCCTTATAGACACTAGCATCTCAGTCTCTATTAGGGTCCAGTAAATGCCAGAAGCTGCTTTTCTAATGGCTAATAGTTCTGTGCTTCAAACATCTCCTATGCTAGAGATTCCATATGATACCCTTTTCTAAGATGGGTACCTCCAGCATCATGGAATCCACCTGACCATATAGACAGAGTTGCAGGGATGCTTGTATGGCAGCCTGAAAGTAATGCAGAATCCTCTGGGCCCAATCAAAACTGGCAGATTTCTGAGTCACCCAACAAATGAATGTGACCAGTGTTACTAAGTCTTTATGTGCTGTCCTCAAAATCTACATGGGGCTACCAAGTAAAGTGACTATTTAATAATCATAAGAGGTTCAAGGTACAATAACCTGTCCTTTAATTTGGTGGGAACGTCCTGATATGCATCAGTTACTAGATTTCTTAAAAATTTCCCTCATTTTTAAGGTCCATAAGTCTAGGTTATACAGTATGGGTTTTTCTCCCACTGTTCTCGAGCATGTGACATGCAAAGTACTTGGTACTTCCTACTTATTAGGCTCAATTAATATGATGACATTATTATAAAGAACCAGCTATGCATTTTATATAATAGTCAAATGATACTTTTTTTTTCCTCACTATATTTGGCTAAGATCATTAGGGTTAATGTTTTATGGAAAGACTGTGAGCGTATAGTACCATCAATTCCAGGTAAGTGTACATTGCTTCTAATCCTCTTTCCTGGTTAGTACTGTGGGGAAAAGCACATTTGCTAGATCAATAACTGTATATCATATGCTCAAGGCTGTATGGATCTGTTCTAGTAAAGTTACACATCTGGAAAAGCAGCTGCAATTGGAAATAACACCTGGTTAAGTGGATGCTACTTTCTGTTATTTGCCATGCTCGATTTTTCTTCGTTTTTTGAGTGGGTAGGAGTACAGACTGGTCAATTAAATAGTGTTAAAATAGGGTTAAAATAAATAACACCACCCCTATATCCTTTTGGCCTCTGCCAGTTTGCTCTTCTATCTGGGATGCAATATTGCTTTTAATTTACTAACTTGCCTGGAAGGAGGAAGTTTCAGGTGCTTTTACTTGAACTTTCCTCCCATTATTGCACTCCTCCACAGGTCAGGTTGCAAGAACAAGAGCTCTGCCAATTCAAAATGTATATTCATCCCGATTATGCATTCATGGACTGACAAATGCCCCTAGGGCCAGAGGTGAGGGCTCTGTGGAATCACTGAATCTACAGTTAGATGACTGAAGGCCAGTATTCCATATATCACCTGGCCTCCATGTGCTTGCATTCTGACTGAGGGTCTATGATGGCAGTTTGGTTTCCCCAGGATATTGTTAGTCCAGACTCTGAGTCTAACAGGTTTCCATGTTAGAATTAGGTCCTGGTAAATTTCTATAGATCTTTTGAGGAAAGATCATCGTATTGTTTATACTCGCTTTGTTTTATGGAGTATTCCTCCAGAGGAGATAGCGTCTTCTGGAAGAGTCTCCCTGGAAATTGGTGCATGGTTATGATTTTGCCTTGGGTAGCTGACATCAGCATCTTGATTATCTGTTTCTAAAGTTTCTGTAATTGTGTGTGTGTGTGTTGTTATTTTATAAGTCAGGCACTATCCTTAGGAAACTATGGTTCAACAGCCTACAGGATCTGAATGCTTCCCAAAACTACATGAGCTTGGAAGAAATTTCTGCACCAGTTAAGCCTCAGTTGAGACTGATGCCCTAGCTCACACTTTGATAGCAGCTGTGTGAGAAACTAAAGATGATACAGCTAATCTATGTCTAGACTGACTCAAAGAAGCTATGATATATGTCTGTTGTTTAAAGCTGCTAAGATTGTAGTAATTTGTTATGCAGCCATAGATAACTGATATGATAGGAATAGTACTTCCCCAGTTGGGCCGTGCTGCGTCGTAATCATAATTACTGGTGTGAAAGCAATGAAGGAAATTAGGAGCAACTCTGGAGGAGAAAACAACCAAACAAACAAACATGATTGTGTAAGACATCTGCCTCAGGTGAAGTCTTTTCATGGTGTCCAGAAAAAGGAATACAGTGTTTGTCTGATAAGAAGAGTGTGCCACTTCTGCTAACCTAGAACATTCTGGGAAATCTCAGGTCTCAAAGTTCTCAAACATTTTACCTAGATATCTTACCTAAGGTCTTAAAGTCCCACTCTTTCCTTATCAGGGCTCTGACTTGAGTATAGAAGACTTGCCAAGATGTGAATTTAGCCTCCTTTATAAATTGCAAGAGATGAGAATCTCTTTAATGCTGCTATAGCCTAGTGGCTTGCCTAGTCATATCTTGTGTTGATAATGTCATGAGTTAACTTGTCAGGTTTTGTTTGTTTGTTTGTTTGCTTTTTAATTACTTAATGACTAATAAGCTCCAAGGTTCTTATAACAATTATGGCCCCATACCTCTAGAGATATTGCACAAGCCAGTGCATTTCATTCCATTTTTATCCTAATTCACCACAGGTAAGAGTCTTGGTTATTGTAATGCTGTAGCATTTGGGGTGTTATAATGACCCTACTCACTACTAGTAATGGGGTCCTAGAGGCCTCTGGCCAGTGAGTGATCCAATTTCAGAATTTTATCCTGAGGATCTGCTTTCTAAAACCACTTCTAGTGACAATTGTCTTAATTTGGGTTCCCCCAGAAGGTGACTCCTAGAAAATCAAGTGTCAGTAGTTTATTTGTGAGTTATTTCATGAAATACAAGTAATGAAGTAGTCATCGAGACAGGGAGGGGGATGAGACAATAAAGGATACATCATCAAAAAAATTATCTTTTTGGGCAAAGGGAGCTTAAACTACCTGGGAAATCTCAAAGTCATTGCCCCTGATGGATGAGGAAGCCGGGGTATTTATATACGAAGTCAAATCAATTTGGTAGAAGTCTGTTTTGGTGAGCCATTACTTCTCTGTGACACCAAATATGCGGTAAACAAAGCAATTTAAGCTTCAACAGTCAGAGACTTACCTTTAGGTAAAGCGATTCAGATGCTAGTCATTGGAATTCTACAGAAATGCACCAAAATCCTGAGATAGAGAGGACACAGGCTGGACAACAGCAACATCTGCTACACGGTACTGTTGCCTCTTCCCACAAATCATATTTTACCAAGATAATCTTTTCAGGAAAATTAAAAATATACCCTCAACTGTACACCAGATTACATGGTGATATTTCTGGGAGTTTCCTATTAGCCTCCTTGAAAACTATGAGTTAATAACTAAAATCTTACCAAAGCTTTTTTTTTTTTAAACTAAGAACACTTCTAAAAATCATTCCTTATGACCACATAAGAGTATTTTCTATAATAATCTTCAAAATTATACTTATAATCATTTAATGGAATGTTAAATCTCATTGGGATTGTGTCTTCTTATTTATCTTGTAACTATTGACAGGTTACTGAACTTTCATATAAAAAATGAAAATTAAGGTCATGTTTTGATATTTTACAGTTATTAAACAGAACGCACAGTGCTCTGCTGAGAGACAAAAAAAAGTAGATCTAATCCTGGCTTTCATGACGATTTATGTATCGTAAATTTATTCTTAAATACAGATACCTTATGCTCTAACTATTCATTTCCAACACTCAAAGATTTTATGTTAAAATGATAGCTGTATTACACATCAGCCTGAAACCCCCAATCAATTTCCTAAAATATAACTGAAACATAGTAAAATGCCTAATATAAGTAATAAACTATTATATTAAGATGTTAAATGCTTTAATAAATCACATCATACTCAACAAACAAAGTATGGTAAAGTTATTAGAACTTGATAAGTCAAAATTTATAATATAATTTCTAGGATAACCGTAGAATAACAGTAAAAGCAAATGAATAACTATCAAGCAAAGAAAGGAAAAATGGAGTAATGAAATTTAATCAATATAAAAGAAGGCAAGAAAAGAGATAAAAAGAAACTTTGCTCAGGCAAGACAGCAAATTATAGAATAGTAGATTTAAACCCAATACAATGATAGTTGCACCAAATGCAAATAGGCTAGTCAATTAAAGATAAGAAGAGGTTGGTTTAAGTTTAAATAAAATCCAACTATATAATGCATATAAGAGACATAGTTAAAATAGAAGGATACAGAAAAGTTACGCAACACAAAAAGATTTAATGTGCACCACTAACCAAAAGAAAACTAGTTTAGTTATATTAATATTTTTATATCAGGATAAGTAGACCTTATTTAAAAGATGTTAGTATTAATTACGAAGGATGTTTTATAATAATAAATATTAAATTCACTAGGAGATTATAATTCTAAATTTGTATAGATCTGATAGCAAATTAAATACATTTTTAATAAGAATCACACAAAAAATTCACAATTGGAATAGGGGAGTTAATATGCCTCTCTCAGTAACTGATCAGACAAGTAGAAAAAAAACCAATAAAAGATATAGAAAATATGAAAAAACATTAATAAACTTGACCTAATAGAAATATATAAAGCACCCCTCAATACAATTGCATAATAAACATCCTTTTCAAGTACACATGGAATATTTACCAAAGTTGACCATGTTCTGGGTAAATCTCATCAATCCTCAAGACATTAAAATCAGAGGGGGTAGATCTTCTGACTACAATGAAATTAAGCTAGAAATCAATAACAAAAAATGACTAGAAAATTCACGTATATTTAGAAATTTGGAAATACACTCTGAAATAACACATAGGTCAAAGAAGAAGTTGTATGGATATTAGTCAATAAACTGAATGATTATGAAATAAGTTCCATAAAGAGAAAGGCTAGGTCTGTCTCATACACTGAAGCCTGGTTATCTAGTACATAGTGTTTGGCATATAGCAGGTGCTCAGTAAATACTTGTTAAGTAAATTAATCTTAGAGTAACTGCATGCAGTTCCTTTGATGATGGCACTTACTGGGTATGGGAGATTTAAATCAGTGCAGACAAATCAATCAATAACAAGGAAAGATTCTTCAAAAAGACAGTATAAGCTGAGCTCAGAATTCAGGTTATCTTGTTTTGCAGCAGCAACAGCAGAAGGAGAGGAGGAGGAGACTGGGGGAAAGTTGAAAAAACAGATATTATCTTTCATAGTTAAAACTGAGACTCCTACCTGCGTTGTTCACAGAATGATGTGAAACACAATAATTATGGGTAAAGAATGGGTTAGCTTATTTTATCTAAGCTGTCAGTACCATCTTTTTATGAATCAACTTGTTACTTATTAGAATATAGAATAGTTCCTTTGTCTTAAATTTATATTGCTGGTCCAGAGGTTCTTGAGAATTATAAAATGACTATTACTAATTGTATAATCATTTTCAGATTGTGATTTTTCAGCTTCTCATCCCAGAAAAGGAATTCTATTAAACACTACTAATTAAAAAAAAAAAAAACAAAAAAACACTACTAATTAAAGATTCAATTGTCATTATTGACCTAAATTCATCAGTTATAAGGATATTAGCATGAAGGTCTACAATATTTTTATGAAACATTAATAATCTTTGACAGTGTAAAGGTGGGGCTGGGAGATAAAAGCCAATATCCTTTCCATTTCACTTGTGAAACTGCTTTACAATGTTTCAATTAGATCCTTCTTTTACCCCTGAGAGAAGCTAACGGATGTATTGCATTAATTATGGTTCCCAGAGACAGGTTCAGGGAATCCAAAATCATAAAATTACAATCATTGCAGTTTTGCAGGCTCTACTTTTTCTTTCATTTCATGTGCTTGCAGAGTTGAGATGTGAGTTTACAACCAATGGCTTCAGAGGAAGTGCCAGTGTCAGACTAGCAGCAAAGATTCTGTAGAACAGGAGAAAGGGAAGAGATGAAGCCATAGAACAATGTCTACTTAACCAAATATATGATTGAGTGTAGTTTATGATAGTGAAAATGCAAGATTTTTAACCTATTGAATATCATTTAATGTATATTTATGGTTCTATTAAATTTAATTTTAATTGTTTACATATGTGCATATTGCTTATACACACATATACACACATGCATACATAGAGTGGGAAAGAGCTATCACTGAATATATATATGTATATATATAAGTATTCTTATGTGTTCTCATGTGTGTCATGTATGTGTGTGTGTGTGTGTGTGTGTGTATGGCATGTGGGAGTAGACAGAGAGAAAAGAATGGAAACTTTTTACCATCAGCACACAGAACTGTCCCAAATCACAATGCAGCTATTTGAAAATATAACGGATTGGAATGGTCATTAATAATTTCCTTTAATATTTTTTAAACTAAAAATTAATTGAATAGCTCCCCTGAAAAATATATCGTGCCAATAATACACCTTTTGACTAAGGCAATGACTGGTGTAAACTTTCACATTATTTTAAAAGCTACAGTCTGTAGAAGAGAAAAGCCAGGGATAAGAATTTTATCTCCCTTTATAGGGGTAGCATTTTGAAGAGAGTTGTCACAACATTTTCTAAATTTGAAGAATAAAATTTGTTTGAAATGTCTATATTTCAGAATATTGTCTAAAAGCATGATTAAATTTTAAAAATGGAATTTATTAAGTGATCCAAATCCATTTAGGTAACTAAGGTCATAAAATCAAAAGTACTTGCATGCAGAGGTAACAGGTACTGGGTTGATTTTATATGTTCAAAAGGAAAGATTTTATTTTTGCTGAAATAAAAAAAAAGAATAGACAGTCAATTAAGAGTCATAAAAAGTTAAGAGACCAATTAAATAGTATTAAATTTAATTTAATAATGCAAGGCAATGCTTTCTAAAATATCAAACTTGTAGAATAACTCATATTTATAGCCTGAATAAATAAATAAGTGGCTGAAATAGTAGGTTAATTAAAATTAGTGCATTTTTTTAAACTAGCAAACAAGATAGCTTGGTGGGCTAATATATCAAAGGTTGGCAGTTATTTCAGATAAAATATTCTGAGCAGATGGGCATCTAGACATGGCCTCAATAGACTTTAGGTTTTATAGTCTTATACTAGGTCATAGAACTTACCACATTATATATATATATTTTGAAGCATTATTATCACATGATGAATATGTCTATAGCCTAAATGTTAATTGTATCACTTTCTAACTATGAGAATTTGTCAATTTCTCTTTCACCCCATTTTCTGCACTTATGAAATAGGGATAATAAAAGAATCTATCACCTAGGATTTTTCAAAGGTTAAATTAATATAGAAAATAGGACATTGACACACGCTGAGCTTTCAAGAAATGAAAGTTAGTGCATTTAAAAATTTTTCCTTTATTTTGACATTCATGGTATAACCCACACTGAAGACATTTCTAGATGCAGAGCTCAGTTTAAATCACAGAATTGTGCATATTCTAGTTTCATTTTGTGGTGTTTGGGTTTATATCAGCTCTGCAAGCAGTTAAATAGATTACAACTAAGTAGACCATGCCAGTTTAGTCAAAAGGCAACTGAACTAGGCTTCTATTTTTCTTTCCTTTAGCCATTTTATCTATATGAAAATTATCCTCTTCAGGATCTCTCAGAAATGCTTTTCCACCATTGGACACTTTTAATAAATGGGATTCAGGCTAACGGAAAAAAATTAACAAGAGATCTCAAAGAAAATTCACTTCAAAAAGAATATAGCCTTTTAAATGACATAGTGCCTTACAGAGAATTTGGAGATGGAGGAGAATCGTTCAGGAAATAAAAAGGGAGGTTTTTATAATTCAGGGACTAAAAATGAGATCTGTAATTGGATAAAGTCTACAAGATCATGATGCCTTTTGAATTGCAAACACCAGGTTAAGAACTTATGAGAGATATTTTGAAAAGTGTGCTTAGAGAGCAAATGATCTAATGCCTTCCATTTGTTCCCATCTATCAGAGGTCCCATTGCACACTACTTGTCTAATCAGACCGAAGATTCTCAATTCATTGGCCTTACTGCTGACCTTTTGTTCTCTCATAACCAAAGAATCCCACATACTGGTGTAGCAAAATGGAAAACTCCCTTTAGAATTAGGTTTGATTTCAATTATTCCATGTGGCACTTTGTGTTTTAATTTTTTTGATAGGGGGTGTAGGAAGTGGGAGGAGGACGGTGTAAAATTACACAAAGATCAAGGATGTCAAGTCATAGACAACCTGTTTCAATTCCTCCCAGCTATACATGCTGTGTGACTTGGGGGCCATACCCCTTAATGGAAAGGACCATTTCTTAGTTGTCATTTAACCCCTAGCACCCACCATATAGTGTATGTAAAACAAGTACTCAAAAAATGTTTATTGAAAATGTGCTTTGTAAAGCAAGTATTTTTTTAACTTCATATTTTCCTTCTTATTCTGTAAAATGAGTATAACTACTTTCTAAGCTTGTGGGGATTAAACAATGTACATAAAATGAAATAGAGAAAGCACCTGACACATAGTGAACTTTCCTCAACCAATGGCAGTTCTGGTATTTGTATTAAAAAATATTCAACTCATAACAAGATTTTTTTCTTTTTGGTACATTGGGAATTATTATTACTTTAAATGTTAAGCCTACCAAGAATTCATATCTTTTACTATTATTTTCTTCACATGCAAATTTGAGTCATTTATTTTGATATATATCCATTGAAAATAAACTTTTTCATTAACTAGATAACTAGACAGAGATTTAGGTGAACATTTTTAAAGTTAAATAGTTAGATTTGGAACAGTTTTTATCTGTATTAATTATGAATACCTAAATTAAGAAAGAAAGAAATTTAATGTCAGAAAATACCTTTTTTTCTGACATTTTCTTTCTCAAATGGGATTTTAGAAAGACATGCTAAACACAGTCCCATATGTGGTGGTGGAACTGCCTGAAAAGATGTTGATTTTCTTCCTATCAATAATTTTTCCCCAGATTTCCATCCATGAAAAGTCATCCCAATTGTTCATTCTTTATAATACTGTTGTACTAATTTAACTGAAATATAAACTAGATTTAATAGAATTTATTATGAAACTACTATCAAGCATTGGGTTCCTCCTATTCCTTTTCCTTCAATTGTCCATATAACCTCTAAGTGCCTTTAAGTATTAAATTAGGAAAAGCCAGGCAACTTTCAACCTTCCTTGTAAGGATTTTCTGTATCTACATATTATATAAAGTGCAATTTGTAACTAAGTTGTCCTGTATTTCTTTCACCTATAGCACTTTTTCAGCCAGTAAAACACTGTAGGACCATAACTTGACCTAATACCCACTGATTACCCAGTATGGGATGATGCTTTTAACCCCAAATCATCACTAGCTCCCTGCTGACTCTAATTTCAATTATAGCAATATTGCTTTAAAGAAAGATGAAGGACCACCTGAGACCTTCTACACTTATTCTTATATATTAAATCATCCTGGATTTGTTTACCTGTTTTTCTTGATGGAGAAAAAGCAAGAGATAGAGCTTTTATTTTTATTAAACTAGAAGTACATTCAGATGTCCCCTTGCTGGCTAATGGAAGGGGAGGGATGATTCATTAAGACTTACTTTCACTGGTAATTTTGGATACCAGTAGAAGAATGGGTGTGGCTTCTATTCTCTGGGAGCAGAAGTTTATATTCTCCCTTGGACAAGAGAACTGCTCGCAGGAAGTAACGCCTTTTCCACCATGCATATTTGCATTATTCCTTTTGCTCTCAACACAGACCTACTTTTTTCACATGGCCTCTGAAAGCTGTGGACTTACAGATCTTATATCTTTCCAGCTTCCGATACCTAAGAGACTGCCTTGAATCTTTTAAAATTCTGAGTCTACAAATCTTTGAGCAAAGAATTATTATTCTAAGAGAAAGATTGGGTCAGATACCCTCCATTGGGTCCATCAGTTTTGGGTGAAGTAACCTGATTATATAGCAACATGACACCTCCCATAGAAAGGGAAATGGAGGAAGAAGATACTGGAAAAATGGAGGAGAAGGAGAGCAAATGTCTTTTTGCAGTTTGTCATGTCTCATATATTGTCTCACTTGCATACCCACTCCAAACTAGAATTTTCCATATCCACATAAAACGGTAAACTAGTATACTTTGGACTTCCAGAAAAGTACCGTCCCTTCCTATCACACCTTAGTGTGACCCTGTTTGTTCAAGTCCTGAGTTGTGTCAAGGAAGTGATATCTGAGTCCTTAATCATTCAGATTTCTCTGCTGTATATTAAACTGCAAATCCTAAAAGGCATTCCAACCAGTTTTCAAATACTGATGTAATGACTTTCTGGTATTAATTCTCTGTACTTTGTTTCTCTGGATCTCATTTTACAATTGATCTTTAATTGACAAAGTGATATATTGTAGTTCTTTGTTTATAAGTCTTCATATAATCTTCATTTATCTAACTTTTCCCATTCTTTTGTAACCATGGTAAAAGAAATCATTGCCTACCAGCAAACTATAAAGAAATATATATATGGGAAAGGTTAAAGACAAAATATACCAGAAACCTTTTATTAAAATATAGGCAGATGAGCTTTGTACCAAGATTGCCGTAGAAAACCAGCATGTACATTAAAACTCTAAATTTAAGCTGTTCACTTATTTTAAGTTACTGGAATTTATTTCTAATTAGATTTAAGATCTCTACACAATTCAGTATAGATTTTAAATAATATCTCCAATGGAACTTGCTTAAAGTATCTGGACAATTAAAACAGAAATTGATTAGATTATTTTTTTCAAGTTTAGTACATTCTTTTTGTTCCATATATAGGTACCATAAATGTCACATGCTAGCAGTTATTCAGTTAATTCAACCAATAGAGTCAGTCTTGCTTTTTGAGGTTCAAAACTACATAGAAACCAAACAATACCCAAAACAAAATTTTTTCATCAGTAGCAGCATATTTTTTCCTTCACTTGTTATAAAAATACCAACGGTTATAAACCACATTAGTTAGTTTGAAATCACAATTTCTGATGACTCATTTCTTTTTTCTCTTTTTAAAATTTTGGTCTCATTCCCCATGCTTCCAAGCCTCAAACTTAAACTTAGCAAGAAAAGTTTAATTCAATGATAAAAAGATAAAAATATATTTCATGTCCTCTGTTCTTACTCATCAGGGAATGTTATATAAAGCTTATTTAAAAGAACAAAGTATTACCCCTCTAACTAGGTGATAAGATACAGTCTCAGACATGAATAATCTGGAAGTTTATCACTCATAAAAAATACTTTAATACAGGTTTTGTTACCAGTTGAACCAGTGTACAGCAAAGCTATATTAACAAAAAGATCCATTAATGCTTTCTGGCTCACTGAACCGTATGAAATTTAAATTAGCAAATCTATAGAAAAATTGATTCCTTCATTTGTAACTTTTCAGAAAATCAGCTTCTTCCTCAGAATCATACAGTGACACTAAATCAAGCTATGGTCAGAAAATACAGAGTGAATGTTCAAAAAAAAAAAAAAACTGAATTATAATAGATTCTGTAACTGAATATTGCTTTATTTTTAAGTTAGTAGGTACCCAATAATCAATCTAAGTTTGTCAAGTGGATTCTTTACCTATTGTTCTATCACGTGTGTTTAACTATTTCATTGTATGTCAGTTTATTAGAATAATAGTTAATTAAAAAAAAAAATCTCCCTGAAGCTTGTAGATATAAATACAAAAATGCAGAGTTTCCAGAAGTATTTAATTTAAACAAACTTTTTTAAAAAGTGTATTTTTTTCATTTTTTTCCCACCGCTTTATTTAAGTATGACAAATAAAAATTCTACAGATCTTCCTCAACTTACAATGGGGTTACATCCTGAGAAACTCATCATAAGTTGAAAAATTATAAGTTGAAATGCATTTAATACGCCTAACCTATCAAACATTACATTTTAGCCTAGCCTATCTTAAACGTGCTCAGACACATTAGCCTACAGTTGGGCAAAAGCATCCAACACCAAGTTTATTTTATAACAAAGTGTTGAATATCTCATGTAATTGATTGAATACTGTACTAAAAGTGAAAAACAGAATGGTTGTCGATTGTTTACCCTTGTGATCACATGGCTGACTGGGAGCTGCTGCTTGCTGCCGCTGCCCAGCATTATGAGAGCATTGTAGGGCATATCGCTAGCCAGGGAAAAGGTCAAAATAAAATCCAAAGTATGGTTTCTACTGAATGTGTATCACTTTTGCACCATCATAAAGTCGAAAAATCTTAAGTCAAATCACTGTAAGTTGGGACTGTCTGTATATATTTAGGTTGTACATATTGTATATTGTAGATATATATTTAGGTTGTCCAACGTGATTTTTTTAAAAAGATGTATGATATGATGACTTAATATATGCATATATTATGATGTGATTGCCACAATCAAGTTAATTAACACATTCATCACCTCATATAATTACCTGTGTGTGTGTGTGTGTGTGTGTGTGTGTGTGTGGTGAGAACACTTAAGATTACTCCATTAGCAAATTTCCAGTATGCAATACAGCATTATTGTCTATAATCACCATGCTGTACTCTAGATCTCCAGAACTTATTCATCTTATAACTGAAAATTTGTACCTTTTGACCAATATCTCCTCATTATGTACAGGTTCTAGAGATAAGGTTAATTATCAAAAGATCCACTGTGACAAAAGCCCCGTGAGGACTGGGATTTTAGTTTGTTGGATTCGATGTTGTGTGCCTATGATCCCAAACAGAACCTTGGGCATCATTGCTCAACACTCATTTTAAAAAGAGAATGCTTTACAATATATCCTTGTTGCCTATCTAACGTTCAGTGGAGGGAAAAAGAAGGGAATGCTTCTAACATTTCACGGTAAACATTATGTTTGCTGTGGGTTTGGGGAAGCTTCTCTTTGCTTACCTTTATATTAACATACATGTCTTTTTAAATATATATTAAACCTTTCTTTCTTTTACACACCTTCTCCCATTCTGTCATCCATCTATTTATTTTGGCTCTTGCGTCTTTCACTGAAGAGTAATCCTTATTTTGATGTGATCACACTCATCAATTTTTTTGTCTTATGATTTTTGACTTTGAAGTTTTATTGTTAAAGTATTTTTCCACCTAGAGATTATAAAGATACTCAGTTTTGTCTTCTTCAACTATCTAACAGTTTATCCTTCACATTTAGATCTTTAATCCATTTAGGCACTTTTGAATGTGCTGTTAAGTAGACATCCACTTTCATTTTTCTCCTTGAAGTAGTTTGTTTAACTTCTACTAAATAATTTGTCCTTTTGCCACTACTTTTGATATGCCCATTGTCATATATGTTTCCATATACACTAACAAATTTGAAAACCTAGAGAAAAATGTATAAATTCTGGAAAAATATATAATGTCAAAATGTCCTGAGTAACAATAAGTTTTGAACAAAATTAAAATAGTAGCTAAGATTTCCCCATTAGAAACAAACAAACAAGCAAACAAACAAAACAAAACAAAACAAAAGCTAGGGCCAAAAGTTTTTGAAGTGAGTTCATACAAACTTTCAATTACCATTTGTCTCTGAACCAAGAATCATGTCTCCTGCCAGCATCCATGCAACTGCAGTAGGCTAACTTGTTAGCTTGCAAATCAGGTAAAAATCTTAGACCATTCACAGTTCTTGACATGAACTAGAATATATAATACAAAATAGGACACCATCACACCAGCAACAAAAACTTTAATTCATATAGTAATTTATCTGGAGTGCAATATGGAAAAAAACTGTAGAAATAAGAGTGTAAAAGAAGATTTTAATTTTTCAAGAGACATCTCATGTTTTTAGGAGAAATGGGTTAATATTACAAATGAGTCAGTTGTTCTTAAATTAATCTATAACTGTGATGCAATCCAATGACATTTCCAATTTGATATTTTGATAAACTTAACAAACTTTATCTACAACCTATATGGAACAATAATTTATGAATAGCTAAGCCAGCCTTACATAAGTAAGAGTAAAGCAGAGGTATTTGTCCTAACAGAATTAAGAAATATTACAAAACAAAGTTATACATGTGATGTGATATTTGCTCAATAACATTGGCTCAAATGCATGTACTTATAATTTAAAAATTGTCAATGAATTTTTAAATTAATTTCATGTATTATTTTGACAATGTAAACTGTACTATTCAGTAGCCTTTAGACTTATTTGGTATGCAAAAATATGTGTTATCTCATGCAACTTTAACCAGGGAAAAAATTGCCCATGTTGTCCTGATATTATTTCAGGAACATGGGTCTGCTTCATGAAACACGTTGATTTGAACTTGCATGTAGAATTCCTCCATCAAGTGAACCTGAATATCCAAGGCTGCATTGACATATATATATACTGTATATATGTATGTGTGTATACACACACATATATCTATATACATGTATTTATATATGTATATATGCACACATATATATACATATATATTTTACATAAAATAAAATTCAGAATAAGCACATGTGACCTCAATATATATATTTCAAATTCATCAGTAATGCCAATGCCAGGTTATCTTAATAATGTAATATGAATAGAAATAACAAAATTTTCTTTTAAAAAGTGATGGTTTGTGAGTAAAGGAATGTGCAAATTATAAAACACTGGCTCTATTTTAAAAGCAGATTTTCCCATGGGTCTGCATTTAAATTGAATTCACTGTTCTGAAGGACAAACAGCTGATTTACTCCAAAGAGTGTCCTTTAAATCTCCGAGGTTAACATAAAACTTGGTAAATTGATAGTGTAGAACTTAGTGAAAGATTAGAATATAAATAGAGAAACTCAAACTTTACTGCTGACTTTGAAATTTGGAAATAATATTTGTCACATTATTATAGAGCTATTGCTTTTTCAATGACAATTTGTCATGAGGGATTGTAGTCATTAGACCACATTTTGAATTGTATTGATTGTTTGCTCAAACATGAGATCTGGCCACAATCCTACTATAAATTTCCCACCCTAACATCCCTGCTAGCTCATACAGTGCTTTAAATATCTTTAATAGTGGACAACAGCAAGAGGAAAAAAAGAAGAAAAAAAAAAGTAGCATAGTAGCATAAGAGAGTTGATTTGTTATAACGTACAAAGTGTAACTTTGTAAATTAAATCACCATGGTTCTTTGAATCTATTTAATGACTCATAAGACTTGATGACAAACGTGTTACTTACTATATAGTTCATCCACGATAAAAAGAAAATTAGCCTCTAAAAATCCAGAACTTGCTGCACTCTTAAGCTCGCTCTTGGTGTTAGAACCTGCCTGGCACCCACAGCTTGGCCATAGGGTTCTCCTGTTGGACATAGTGATTTCACAGAATCTCAATTTCAGAAAAGGTCACTGTGTGACTGCGGTGAAGTGAGATAACAAACAAGAACAATTCATGATGTTGACTAAGTAAAAAGAAAGACAATATCATTTTGTAAACCCTAAAATATCAAACATCCCCCATCCCAGCTAGTATGAATGATGACTACTACTTCTTTAACAATTAACAGCTCTAGCCTTGCTCTAGCCTTCTCTCTTGCCAAATAAGATTTATTTTTTACTTAATCACAGAATTATCCACACTTCCTGAGAGTATCCAATTCAGACCAAAGACTTGCTTGTTTGAACCCTCCCTCAAATCACCTAAGCAAAGCCTGAATCCTGCAATAAGTCTTTTCTAACACACTCTTACTGAGATGCCCCATGGTTCCTCATGGTGTGCATTCTCCTTCCCGGTAATGCATAATCAACCCAACTCATTCTACTAGTTTGTTTCTGGTTATCTTTTTTAGGAGGACATTGTGACCTATTCATTGTAACCTTGGTTTATATCTTTGGAAAAAACAAAACAAAACAAAACCAAAAACAAAACCCAAAACAAAGCCAGTGAAACAACAATCAGATAACAGCATCAACTAAAACTTACCAAGGTATATAATTAACTTCAGAATTTGTGCCTAGTTATGATCTTGAGGACCAATCAGTGCTGAGCAAATTGTTTCTGGAATACGTCACCATTCCGTCTCTGTAGGCACCAGGAAATTGCAATTGAAAAGAAAAGTATAATTCTAGCTATTGTCTGCCAAACAACTTTTCTAAAACTGTTGAAGAAAATAAAAAGGAATCCCAAGATAAAAAAAATAAGATTGTTGGTATTTTATCCAATTTGTTTGCAAATGGCATGATACTATACATAGAGAATCCTAAAGATGCTACCAGAAAACTACTAGAGCTAATCAATGAATTTGGTAAAGTAGCAGGATACAAAATTAATGCACAGAAATCTCTTGCATTCCTATACACTAATGATGAAAAATCTGAAAGAGAAATTAAGAAAACACTCCCATTTACCATTGCAACAAAAGGAATAAAATACCTAGGAATAAACCTACTTAAGGAGACAAAAGACCTGTATGCAGAAAATTATAAGACATTGATGAAAGAAATTAAACATAATACAAATAGATGGAGAAATATACCATGTTCTTGGATTGGAAGAATCAACATTGTGAAAATGACTATACTACCCAAAGCAATCTACAGATTCAATGCAATCCCTATCAAACTACCAATGGCATTTTTCACAGAACTAGAACAAAAAATTTCACAATTTGTATGGAAACACAAAAGACCCTGAATAGCCAAAGCAATCTTGAGAAAGAAAAACAGAGCTGGAGGAATCAGACTCCCCAACTTCAGACTATACTACAAAGCTACAGTAATCAAGACAGTATGGTACTGGCACAAAAACAGAAATATAGATCAGTGGAACAGGATAGAAAGTCCAGAGATAAACCCACGCACATATGGTCACCTTATCTTTGATAAAGGAGGCAAGAATATACAATGGAGAAAAGACAGCCTCTTCAATAAGTGTTGCTGGGAAAACTGGATAGCTACATGTAAAAGAATGAAATTAGAACACTCCCTAACACCATACACAAAAATAAACTCAAAATGGATTAAAGACCTAAATGTAAGGAGAGACACTATCAAACTCTTAGAGGAAAACACAGGCAGAACACTCTATGACATAAATCACAGCAAGATCCTTTTTGACCCACCTCCTAGAGAAATGGAAATAAAGAGAAAAATAAACAAATGGGACCTAATGAAACTTAAAAGCTTTTGCACAGCAAAGGAAACCAAAAACAAGACGAAAAGACAACCCCCCAGAATGGGTGAAAATATTTGCAAATGAAGCAACTGACAAAGGATTAATCTCCAAAATTTACAAGCAGCTCATGCAGCTCAATATCAAAAAAACAAACAACCCAATCCAAAAATGGGCCAAAGACCTAAATAGACATTTCTCCAAAGAAGATATACAGATTGCCAACACATGAAAGAATGCTCAACATCATTAATCATTAGAGAAATGTAAATCAAAACTACAACATGATATCATCTCACACCAATCACGATGGCCACCATCAAAAAATCTACAAACAATAAATGTTGGAGAGGGTGTGGTGAAAAGGGAACCCTCTTGCACTGTTGGTGGGAATGTAAATTTATACAGCCACTATGCAGAACAGTGTGGAGGTTCCTTAAAAAACTAAAAATAGAACTACCATACAACCCAGCAATCCCACTACTGGGCATATACCCTGAGAAAACCATAATTCAAAAAGAGTCATGTACCACAATGTTCATTGCAGCTCTAATTACAATCGCCAGGACATGGAAGCAATCTAAGTGTCCATCGACAGATGAATGGTTAAAGAAGATGTGGCACATATATAAAATGGAATATTACTCAGCCTTAAAAAGGAACAAAATTGAGTTATTTGTAGTGAGGTGGATGGACCTGGAGTCTGTCATACAGAGTGAAGTAAGTCAGAAAGAGAAAAACAAATATCGTATGCTAACACATATATATGGAATCTAAAAAAAAAAAAAAATGGTCATGAAGAACCTAGGGGCAAGATGGGAAGAAAGATGCAGACCTACTAGAGAATGGACTTGAGGACGCAGGGAGAGGGAAGGGTAAGCTGGGTCAACGTGAGAGAATGGTAGTGTATATATGGACATATATACACTACCAAATGTAAAATAGATAGCTAGTGGGAAGCAGTCGCATAGCACAGGGAGATCAGCTCGATGCTTTGTGACCAGCTAGAAGGGTGATATCAGGAGGGTGGGAGGGAGGGAGATGCAAGAGGGAAGAGATATAGGGATATATTTGTATGTATAACTGATTCACTTTATTATAAAGCAGAAACTAACCCACCATTGTAAAGCAATTATACTCCAATAAAAACGTTTAAAAGAATTTTAAAAAAGAAAGAAAGTTAAAAGACATTCCACAGGAAAATATTTGTAGGTTCTGATAAGGAACCTGTATCTAGAATATGTAAAGAACACTTACAACTCAACAACAAAAAGACAAGCCAATTTAAAATGAGGAAATTATCTAAATAGTCATTTATCCAAGGAATTTATGAATTTATGTTTACCTAATGAATAATGTAAATATCATCATATAAATGTAAATTTGGACAACAGAAGCCACAGAAAAATGCATATGGTATTATTCCATTTTTATAACACAAAAACAGACCATCTTGTACTATGGCGATAGAAGTCAGGACAGTGGGTAACCTTAGTGGGGCAGAAAATGGAAGGCAGGACAGTAGGGCTTCTCAGGGTGCTGGTATTTTCTTTTTTCTTGATGTTGGTGCTGTTAGAGAGATGTTTATGTCATGAAAATTCATTGAGATGTGCATTTATAATATGTGCACTTATCTGCATATATACTTGCTTCAATAAGAGCATTATAAATGGATGATGATTTAAGATTTTTAAAGTATTTTATGAGTTAAATTAAGCTTGAGAGAGACTTCCCTGGCAGTCCAGTGTTAAGACTTCGCCTTCCAATGCAGGGGGTGTGAGTTCGATCCCTGGTTGGGGAGCTAAGATCCCACATGCTTCGTGGCCAAAAAACCCAAAAGATAAAACAAGCAATATTGTAACAAATTCAATAAAGACTTTAAAAACGGTCCACATCAAAAAAATCTTTAAAAAAAAAAAAGCTTGAGAAACCGCAGTACATATATCAGTGTGATTTTCAATATGGTTGTCTTTTGATTATGTGTTTTTTTCTTATTTTAAATTTGTATTATGCCATATTCTAGAAAAAACTGAAGTTGGGTTTAAGAGGATTAACCAAAGTATAGCAAGACATAGGTGAAAAAGAAGGAAAGAAAAGTAGAGGTAGAAAATAGAAGCATATGATCATAATTATTCCCTATATTTATAAGCGATTTGCATTTCTTTCATCAGCCTTTGTCTTTTTTTGCATGCCTCATTAACTATCCTTATCTTTCCTGATACTTAATCAGGAAAGTAAAGGGGGCATCCTTCATCTGTTCACTGTTAGAATTTTACTTATTTTATATTTGTCCAAGTAAACTACAAATTATCTCCTCTGAGAGGTTCCAAGGGGGACAGTGCAAGTCTTTGGTGAGGGGAGAGGTGCTGGGAGAGGGTGTCATGCTTTATCCCCCAACACACTGCAGTCCTTGCCACCCCCTATTCCTCTGAGCCCTCACAGCCCTTGCCTGTGTCATCAACGTTGATATTTATTATATACGGTCTGAGTACGATAAAAAATTGTCTAGATTTCCTCCATTTGCCAATTTTTTGTTACTATCATGAGTCTCAAATAATATGCTATTAAAGAAAACTTCATCAAAACCGTGTTGGTATCTTAGACTGCTAAATTGTGATTTCTTTCTTTCCAAGCTAAAAGTTCACAGTTTTTAGAGTTTACTTACAAACAGTTGTGACATATAGACAAGACTGAAAGGGTATTCCTGTAACTGTAGACTCTTCTTTAAACAGAGAAGAAGTAAAAATATTTCAATAGTGAACTTTTTTAATTGAAAAAAAAGTATGTGAGATAAAATCCTTTATTTACTCCCTTGTGGTTCAAAGGACCACAAACAGATTTGAAAGGTGTGGCTTCTACTCGTGATTTGGCCACTGACAACATGATATAAAATTGGCCATTAACCCCTTTGGGCTTCAGCTTCTTCACTTTTTTTTTAAATTAAGGGCTTGGAGTAGATTATTTTTAAAGTATGATTTCTGCTCTTCCTCTACAATTATCATTTATTCATTACCTAATGTGCAATGAAGTAGGCTTAACTCACTTGAAACTGCTAATGATCCTAGAAAAAGGGCTTTACTAGCATCTCCATTTTACAGGTAAATAAACTGTGGCAGAGATGGGGTAAACCTTTTGTTCAGAATAACACAGCTGGGCAGTGACAGAGCCAGAAATCCAACTGATTCTGTTTGACTCCAGAGTCCCTTGTGGTTCTTCTCCATTATGTAATCCTACTTTTATGAGAGGCGGTATACTTTCTTCTTCAAATGCATTCATTCTGGAGGTAGGCTGCAGAGGCAAAACCCAACTCTGCTACTTACCCACTATGCAACCTTTAACAAGTTACTTATTCCCAGGGTCTCAGTTTCATAGTCTAAAAAGGGGGATAATAATTGTTCCTTCTGTTTTGAGGTTGGAAAAGTTGTATACATAAAGGCTGTTATGAGGTTGGAAAAGTTGTATACATAAAGGCTGTTATGAGGTTGGAAAAGTTGTATACATAAAGGCTGTTATGAGGTTGGAAACGTTGTATACATAAAGTACTTAGGACAGTGTCTGATACAATAAGCATTCCTTCAGTGTTACCCACTGTTATCAGAGGGTAACGCTTATCCTTACTTATCCTTACTCTTACATCAAAGGTAGAGCCATGGGATTAAAATCAACCCATGCATAGATATGGTTTGATTGCACCAATTTTTCTATGCATACTACTGTTCACTTTGCATGACAAAATATTCAGTTATTTTAAATTGAAACTCTGCAAGTCAAATGGAATTTCATTTGTCCCATAATAGCCTTGCCAATTTGATTTAAAAATTAAAATGAAAAATCTCTTCATGCTATGCATGACTTTACCAGGGCTTCTAACTCCTATCCGTTACGCAGCAACGTCCATTTTCATGGTGAATCATTTATGAGTAGACATTCAATTGGATGGCAACACTCGATGAGACCCATTTCAAGGCAGACTGCACAGTATGCCCAGATGTGTGCAGGCACATGTACACCCAACTGGAATTAGATTCAGAATACCCGTGTTCCAGTCCTAACTGCCCATCCTTGCTAATAAAGTAGGAAAAAATCTTTTCATTTCTATGGGGTTAAATTTCTTCATCTGTAAAATAAACATAATACCTATTCCTTTATTTGGGTCTATTTTGAGGATCAAATGAGATAAAAGCTGTATATAGTGCTCTGCAAAATTCAAATTTCTCTTCAAAACTAAATACATTGTTATTGAAACTTAACTTTTTATTTTTTAAAACTTTGCTTTATTTATTTTTTTTACATCTTTATTGGAGTATAATTGCTTTACAATGTTGTATTAGTTTCTGCTGTAAAACGAAGTGAATCAACTATATGTATACATATGTCCCCATATCCCCTCCCTTTTGCGCCTCCCTCCCAACCTCCCTATCCCACCCCTCTAGGGGGTCACAAAGCACCGAGCTGATCTCCCTGTGCTATGCGGCTGCTTCCCACTAGCTATCTATTTTACATTTGGTAGTATATATATGTCATTTCTACTCTCTCACTTCGAAACTTTGCTATAAATTCAGCCTGATTTGGCAATGGCCTGTCACACTACAACAGTTTCTAAATCTGGGTGCTCATATTTCTGTGCTTGTCTCTCATAAGAGATCAAATACTTTGATGTTTCTAGGGTTACACAGATTATCTTCTCCAAGGGAGGTTTACTGCAAGGACCCACAAGAATAAGGGCAAAGGGGAGTCATCTCACAAATTACATCCTTCTTTCCTAGTTATTCCAGAATGTGTAATGCACTTAGAATAATACAATGAGGCCCAGGGGTCTATCTTTTCCTTGCTCACTGAGCATTCCAAAAGAGAGTATTAACAGGCTGTTTGCTCTGTTCATAGCTCCTCTATCAGGCAAGAATTTGCTCTTTAGCAATTTGTGTCCAACTTGCAGATTGTGATTCCCAGCTTATACACCTGCCCACAACCTAGCTCGGTATAGCTAGGATCACAGGATTGGTAGACCATGCTGTACCAGCTTTAGGAGCTTATGCCAAATAGCAACTGTTGGCCACTTTCTTTTGAGTGTGTATCCAAGACTTGAAGACCATGGATTACTTCTTCAGTTTAGCTGGTATTCTCCTTTTGAGGTTTACTTTTCTGAATCGTATTTCTTAATCTTAACTCTTCATTCTACTGTTTTTTCAGCATTGTACATTAAAACAAGCCAGCATGCCACACTTGATTGAGCAATTAAAAACAATTCGGCCACACTTTCTTTTAATGCTGAATGAGCAAGATATCTAAAAGGACTTTGGGAGTTATTAAGCTTCATACCTACTAGCCAATACCAAACTTAGGGAACCAAAGAGATCCCAGGATAACCTGGACACGGGTTTTTTTGTTCCACCAAGTTCAACTGGAAGATTTTATGAAAAGAGAGAAGATAACTACTGGCCATAGGCCTGCCCATCACTCTTCATAGCTGCAGATATTTTTCCTCTTCTTTTCACTACATTTTAGCATATAATGCATAACAATCACTGAGCCTGAAGCTCATACTAGGGGAATTTTTCTCTTAAATATGTGTAGACCGTTTTTACATAGCATTCAAAGTCATTCAAGGTGGAGGCTTATTTATTTATGTATGGCAACATCTCTCTCTCTCTCTCTCTCTCTCTAGATATATCTAGCCTTGTTTCAGTTTTATTTGGTTGCCTTTTTTCTGACTTTCCCTGATTTTGCCATTTTAATATTAGTGTTTGTTTTTTTTTAATGCTGTCCTTGGTGAAATTGTAAAAGCAGGACATACTGAGAAACATAAAATCATCAAATGCTTATGCTATGGACCAAGTATAATTACTCAGTTTGGGATACAGCCATAGACATTTGCTGTTGGAGTTTTAATGTCAAGTGGCAAGAGATCTCCATCTACTTTCATTCAAAAAGTTCATGGGCATGTGTCAATCATCATATTTGTTTTTAGAAATAACATTACAGTGTTTCAACTTGGTTTTCCAATTAATTCTTCTCCACCATTATATTCTCACCATAATTCTACAGTAAATATCTAGATATGACCTCTATTCAAGAGCTATTTCTTATTTCTCTGAAAATTTCTGAAAGAAGGAATGTAGCTTTGTGATTTAATTGGATTTTATTCCAATACAATAATAGCATGCTGCTAATTGTCAGATATTTCAAGAGAAAGTTAAATAAACACATTTTATGAGCTGAAAACAAGTTTTATTGACCATTAACTTTTATAAGCTAATTTCAAGGTAGCACCTTGTACATTCAAATATGTTGCATCACTTTTTATTTACGGGTAATTATATCACTACATGATTTTGGAAAATAGTGAAAACTTTTGGAGGGATCATATACTTAAAGTCACATAGGAAATTTATTAATGCAATTAATGTTTATATGGTTGTAATGCATATTCTATTGACTTTATAAAATTCATTTACATACTAGCCATTGAGAAGTCAGTAAGTAATGAGAACTTGGTTTTGGAAATGTACTTTTAATCTGGTAAATATTAAAATGAACTATTATTGTTTTGACTGTTGTGGTTGAGTGACTAATATGTAAATACTAAATAATGTTTTCTTTTTACTAACATTCAACCTTGCAATGGGGGAAAAATTCTAGATTATATGATTGAGTTTGTCATAATCACATCTCTTATATAATCCAGATTTGCTACCTCCAAGCTGAGGCTGGAAAGCTTCATCCAGTGCTGTTCTCTGCTACTCAGCCTGGAACCGTGGATGCTTTCCAACCAGCCCACTTACCTCCAATGGCACTGTTCCCCTGGAACTTATTTCAGAGTCTACCTTGCATGCATTTTTGCTGCTAACCCTGAATACATTCTCCTAATACCTTTCTGTAGACATTTTTTCTCTTATGGCCACACCTATAATTGTCTCAGGTGGCTTGAAAGAATTATAGGGGGAAAGTTATAGAAATTGATTAGGGGAAGGCCTGACTCATCAGTTTTCCAGACATACCAGATGTATGTGAATTATAGTTTAGGCTTGAGTAGAAAGAGATACCTGCTACTGTTTCCAAAGAATTATTAACCAATCTAAGGGCAGGCAGTGCTTTATTATGTACCACACAAATAGATAATGGTCCTTACCAGGCCTATTTGAAATTATTCCCCATGCCTAGTACAGTTTACTGTCCAAATGTGATAAATAAACCTTTGCTGGATGGTTCAGTGAAAATATTTTTGAAACTGTAAAGGTCAACACTACAGTGTACATCACTCATTTACACATTCAATAGACACTTAATCAGGACAAATTTTATGTCAGCTGTTATATACAAATCATGTTATTGAATCATCACTATAACGCTTAAAGAGGGTAAGACACTTAAAGTCACACAGCTAATAAGTTTTAAGTCAGATTACTAACACAGATCTGTTTAATTTCAAATCCCATGACTATTTCACTGTATCTCAGTTTATTTTACATCTCCTAGAGATGTTCAAAAACAGCAGAATAATAAAATTATTGAGAATGAGAATGGTTAACACCTATTCAATTCTTTCAAAGTGTTAGGCATTTAACAAAGTGTCTTACATTATTTATGTTATTTACTATTCACACAATACTCTGTAACAAATATTGTTGTTCCTATAATGCCGATGCAAAAACTGAATTTCAGAGAATCAAGTCACACACTCAGAACTAAATTTTATACTCTAGCTGTTCTACTCTAAACTCATGTGTTTTACTATGTGGGGCAGGGGGCTGATAAATGTGAATAGGATAAAGGACTATCAAAATAAAGTCTGGAATAAGTTATTTACAAAGGGAGGTTTTAGGCTGGATAAGTGCATAAATGAGAGCGCTCATAGAGTTTAGCTGCAAGAGTGATGTATCTAAACAGGGTTAGAAGAAAGAAGTACTCAAGTATACATTGATAAATCTGAACAAGGTTTTGGGGGGAGGTTAAACTGTGGAACCATTTATGGAAGATCAACTCATGGGAATATGAAAAGAGGAAAGTTGGGTAACCTGGGCATGCAGTACTATGGAAAATCCACTAAGGCAGAAGGGAAATGAATGGATAAAGGCATTTTTGATTACTTTCTGTCAGGAAGTTGGCTAGAACCACAGTGAAGGAATAGGGAGTTTGAATGAAGTAATTCAGACATAGATAATGATTTTTGAGGGGTTTTAATGTCAATAGGAGTCTATCACACACTTTTAAGAAAAAGGCATATGCTTTAACTCATACAGTCACTTTTATTGGCATAACAAAATGGCATTATTGTAATCAATAAGAGTTTCAAACATTTCCTACATTTTTCCAATATGTAACGTAAAGGCAAATGTAGAAAGGACAAAAGAAAACAGCTGTGTATGGCTCGATTTCAATTTATTTATTTGATTAGTATCTCTAACTTAAGTTCACATTAAAATAGAGGAGAAAATTCTTCTCTGTGCATAGAAATATATCTCACTGTAAAGGTTAATAACTTAGAAAATATGGCAGCAATTTTCTTCAGTACTGGCTTGATGTTAAATGGAAGAATATTCCACTACTGTTAACTTTGAATTTTATCACTATAGCCAATTGAATGCTATTGAGCTAAATAAAAGGGCCCTGGCAAATTTCTGTAATGAGAATTTTCTTATTCATATTACTTACACTTGGATGAAGTAATTTTCCTCTTTTTACCCATAAAAAAGGTAACATTTGTGGAAGTTTCTTTTGAGAGGTCATTTGCAGATATAAACACTTTTTTGAAAGATAAGAAAGAATGGCTTTTCTGTTTCTAGAGATTCTCATGTTTCAATTAGACATTAAAACCTTCACAGAAATTATACCAGCAATGTCAACTTTGAAATACCTCCAACATTGTCAACTATGTTAAGATATGGGGATCTAATAGAATAAATAACATTGTTCTGAAAGAGTCTGGAGTAGGACTAGAATAAACTTTTTAAATGAATATGCTTGGTTTCAATTTCAACTTTTTTTTAAGCTTGAGCAACACTTTTTTTTCAACAAACACATGGTTCTTTAAAATCCCCAGAGATCCAACCTGCACTATTTTAAAACATTTGCCCACTTCTTTGCCCACTGTTTCACTTTTTAAAAAAATCATAATTACATTGGAGTATTGATTACAAAAAGTATTGATTAACAGCATTGCAAGATATTTCAAAAGACTATCAGATCTAATATTCACCTTCTAGGGAAGACTTCATCTAAATGGGTTGTTATACTTGGAATGGACAGGTATAATACCCAGAACTGATCATCATGCCATCCTCATTAAAGCCCGCCCAAAGTTACCAACAGAGAACTCAAGGGATGACCTACATGTGATTCCACAGATCTAACGTGATATCAAGATCTGGGCAGTCAAGTAGCTTAAGTCCATCACCGCAATTTTCATCAGCCAACCCTCCACACAGTCACCCCTAATGAAACACAATCTCCAAGCAAATACCAAGTGCTCATGGAAATACAACCTCAAGAAATGTTCCTTAGCCTTGTGTTTCAACTGGAATGCTACCTATAAGCTTCCTCTATATAGAAATTCTGAAGTTTCTGGAGATTATATGTACATGTATATATATATATAGTTTTATATATAGTATGTTATTATGTATAACACATACATATATATAATCTTAAACACTTTTCTTATAATATATAATACATTCACTTCTGGTTATCATCTCTAAAGACTGAAAACACTGTCCAGGTAGATTATACATGTTTACAAGTAACATGTGACCCTTATAAGCAACCCCAATTCATGCCCACTTCCTCAGGCAGGTTAGGTCATCATACTTCTGTCAATTTACACATAGAGGTCTTATTAACTAAATCTTTAATCCATTCAGTTTCTCTTTTCTAGACCTTATTTTATTTTCCCCCTCCATCAGATTTTGTGGCACCATTTTCCTTACTTTCTTAACTTTTCTAGTTATTGTTTAGTTTCTGGGTTATTTTTTTTTTAACTTTTGTCCTTAGCCCTGTGCTCTTTGGCATCCACAACTTCCCAAACAACCCTGTCCGCTCTTCGACTACTACGTGTTTGCTAATGAATAGTAGTCCTATCTCTTTTGTAATCCAGATCTATATCTCCAACAGCCTACCAGATATCTCCACTTTCATGTCTCATATATGCAAAATGGAAATAATTAAATCAACCAATCAAACAGAATATAATAACAAATCTAGCCCCTTCAATGTGTTTAGTTTTTAAAGTGACATGATGACTAGATTTAGTCACCGAAGGCAAATTTGTATTTGTTTCCTTAACAGCACTATCCTCTACTTTGCCCCTTCTAATAGGTCATCAAATCTTGTCAATCTCTACAGCTTTGGTCTCTTTAATCATGTGTGTTTTATACATTTCCTCTGCCCCTTATTTAGTCTAGACTCCTATAATTTCTCATATGACATAAGGAAAATAACCTCCTATATTGCTTGGTTGTAATCATAGTCTCACATCCTTACCATACAGATACACACATTGCTTAGATAGTGAATCATGTTAGTAACAGATGTGGTGGTAAAAAATGTGCTCTCTGTGCTAAAATAACCTATGTAATTTTTAATAAACTATTTGTTTTTAAGTGGCTCAGATATCTACATTCCAGGAAATATTTAATGTAAGGTTAAGATGAAAGGAAAAATGTATGGTAAATTTCAATAGATTAACAGCTGCTAGATGGTCTGGGAGATCATAGGCATCAGGGGTAAGAGTGGTTATCAGTTCTGCTATATGCATTATCCAAAGTCACAAACACAAGAGAATCATTTCCTCTTTTAAAAATAATCTTGGGCTTCCATCTTTGACAAACTTGTCACATATAAAGCTTGAATTGGAGTAATAAAAATCCTGTACCTTTTTGAGTTTAAATAACTCAGTTGGACCAACACTTCATGTCTAGAATGACAGACTAAATTAAATTCAGTTCTAAGGGGAATGAAAAAAGATTGCAAAGGTAATGGAAATAGACTACCCCATCAATACAAGCACAGGAAAGTCAAGAAGGTGAAATGGTGGAGAAAAGTCCTCTTGAAGGAAATGAAATTAGAAAAGAGATTCCTTTAGACTAATTGCCTATCTACTGTATGGTAAGTAATGTAAGCCATTTGAAATAAAATGCACTTAAAAAAAGAAAGCTTTGGTGCCGCTGGGGAGGGGAGAAGCTGCTGCCGCCGCCGCCGTTGCCGGGAGCCGCGGAGACAGGTCACTACCTTTCCATTTCTCACAATTGGGCTGAGCACGACTGAACCATGGGGGAACACAGTCCAGACGACAGCATCAGCTACTTTGAGGTAGAGGAAGATGAGCTGACCCCCGATGACGAGATGCTCAGGTTTGTGGATAAGAACGGACTGGTGCCTTCCTCATCTGGAACTGTTTATGATAGGACAACTGTTCTTATCGAGCAGGATCCTGGCACTTTGGAAGACGAAGATGACGATGGACAGTGCAGAGAACACTTGCCTTTTCTAGTAGCGGGTGAAGAGGGCTTTCATCTAATAGATCAGGAAGCAATGTCCCAGGGTTATGTGCAACACATTATCTCACCAGCTCAGATTCATTTAACAATAAACCCTGGTTGCATGCCCATGCCAAGAAATATCGAAGGTGCAACCCTCACACTGCAGTCAGAATGTCCAGAAACGAAACGTAAAGAAGTAAAGCGGTACCAGTGCACCTTTGAGGGCTGTCCCCGCACCTACAGCACAGCAGGCAACCTGCGCACCCACCAGAAGACCCACCGGGGCGAGTACACCTTTGTCTGTAATCAGGAGGGCTGCGGCAAGGCCTTCCTCACCTCCTACAGCCTCAGGATCCACGTGCGGTGCACACGAAGGAGAAGCCGTTTGAGTGCGAAGTGCAGGGCTGTGAGAAGGCGTTCAACACGCTGTACAGGCTGAAAGCACATCAGAGGCTTCACACAGGGAAGACGTTTAACTGTGAATCTGAAGGCTGTGGCAAGTGCTTCACCACGCTCAGTGATCTGAGGAAGCGCATTCGAACCCATACAGGAGAAAAGCCATTTCGGTGTGATCATGATGGCTGTGGAAAAGCATTTGCAGCAAGCCACCACCTTAAAACTCACGTCCGTACACATACTGGTGAAAGACCCTTTTTCTGCCCCAGTAATGGCTGTGAGAAAACATTTAGCACTCAGTACAGTCTCAAAAGTCACACGAAAGGTCACGATAACAAAGGAAATTCATGCAGTGCACTTCTAAATCACAAGGGATCCGAGGATACAAATCACTCACTTTGAGGAATTTAAGCCTTCGGTCCACAGATTCCGAATTTCAAGAAAATTCCAGTACAGGCCAGAACACTTTCAGCACACTTTCACCAGCCATCATTTTTGAACCAGCGTTCCAGAAGTCAGATGATCCAGCAGTTCAGGAAGATCCTCAACAGACAGCCTGGCATCTCTGAGCCACCCCAGCGTCTGCTACCAGCCTCAGCACCGTCTGCTCCTCTGCCTGCTCCCTCCCTAGGAACTGGTTCCCAGTAAGCTGCATTTCGCAACCCCCCTGCTCTCTTACAACCTCCGGAAGTGCCTGTCCCCCCACAGCACACAGTTTGCTGCTAATCATCAAGAGTTTCTTCCGCACCCCCAGGCACCGCAGCCCATCGTACCGGGACTTTCTGTTGTCGCTGGGGCTTTGGCGTCGGCAGCGGCAGTGGCGTCAGCCATGGCAGCACCGCCTCAACCACAGGGTACTACTGAGCCCCTGCCGGCCATGGTCCAGACTCCGCCCCTGGATGCCAACTCCGTCCTAACTAGTAATCCCACTATAACCATCACCCCGACTCCCAGCACGGCTCTCCTGCAGCCCAGCCTCGTCATGGGAGAACAGAACTTACAGTGGATACTAAATGGTGCCACCAGCTCACCACACACCCAAGAACAAATTCAGCAAGCATCTCAAGTTGAGAAGGTGTTTTTTACCCCTGCAGTACCAGTAGCCAGTAGCACAGGGAGCGCTGTACAGCAGATTGGCCTCAGCGTCCCTGTGATCATCATCAAACAAAAGGAGGCCTGTCAGTGTCAGTGTGCGTGCCGGGACTCCGCCAAGGAGAGGGCGGCCAGCAGGAGGAAGGGCTGTCCGTCCCCTCCCGCTCCAGCGCTGAGCGCCCAGCCTCCCGATGAGCCCAGCCTGAAGCTACCACCGCAGATTTTTCCCCGCCCCTGATCCCCCTGTCGTCCTCCTCCACCGCATCCTCTTCCTGTGAGCAAAGCAGACAAGCAGTGACTCCTTAAGACCCTCAGACAGAAACGTTACGTGCCATGGATACGTCAGAGTTTCTGTCCCTCCAGAACCTGGGCGCGCCGTCCAATCTGATTCCCACTGAAGCACTAGTGCAGGAGGAGGAGGAGATGGGCCTGACCAGCAGCTTCTCCAAGTGAAAGACCTGGATGTGCTCACCTCCAGGAACAGAGGCCGAACAGGAGGCAGAAGGTGTGATGCCTACCATCGTGGGGTCAGCAGTTTGAAGGAGGAAGAAATCTACTGTTTGAAATCCTCACCTTTCAGACATATTTTCTTTATTCATATCCCAGGAGCATCCATTTTTAAGGAACTGATCTTTGGAGAAAAACAAACAAACAAAAACAAAACAAAACAACAAAAAAAGCTAAGTTATAAATGAACTGTTCGGCTTCACTGTATGTCACTTTTGCTTATTGTCATGTGAACTTGGAAATTAAGGTTACTCGTATGCATAAAAATTCTAAATGAAAAAAAAAAGAAAGCTTCAGCAATGCTTTCACAGTGGACTTCAACAAATCTCAACATTTCTCCATTTTTAATTTTTAGGCTGTTTAATCTGGTATTGATTATCATTGCTACCAACAAAATTTATCTTGGTTGCATTTTAAAATATCAAGCCAAACGTTGGTAAATCAAAGTGGCATAGGAAAAGTAGGAAAATGATAGTAGAAAAGACAATGGTGATTCATATTTTGACATTTTTTAGTGAGTTTGATAGACTGTATTGATACTGGGTTTAATAGAATTAAGCATGGGCAAACCACATTTTAGAGGTAACACAAATTTGTATCTCCTCAGGCCAGAGGCCATAGACTCACTTTAGGTCAAAGGATAATGATTGCTAGCAGCATTCATTCTTGTTCAAATACAATAGGTAAAAGCAGTTTTTCCATCTTGTTGGCTTATTTGCTCAACAATATATCAACTGGAAAAATAAGTGTAGAATAATTAACTGAATGTAACACAGGGGTACACTTAGCCTATGAGGAGCCAAACTATGCTAAAGGAAACATCATTGGTCAGAATAGTGCTCTTAAGTGAGGGTAGGTTGACAGATAAATTGACATATCACTAAATATACTACCTAAAGCAATTTACAGATTCAATACAATCCCTATCAAATTACAAATGGCATTTTTCACAGAACTAGAACAAAAAATTTTAGAATGTGTATGGAAACACAAAAGACTGCAAATAGCCAAAGCAATCTTGAGAAAGAAAAACGGAGCTGGAGGAATCAGACTCCCCAACTTCAGACTATACTACAAAGCTACAGTAATCAAGACAGTATGGTACTGGCACAAAAAACAGAAATATAAATCAATGGAACAGCATAGAAAGCCCAGAGACAAACCCACGCAGCTATGGTCACCTAATCTATGACAAAGGAGGCAAGAATATACAATGGAGAAAAGACAGTCTCTTCAATAAGTGGTGCTGGGAAAACTGGACAGCTACATGTAGAAGGTTGAAATAAGAACACTCCCTAACACCATACACAAAAATAAGCTCAAAATGGATTAAAGACCTAAATGTAAGGCCACACACTATAAAACTCTTAGAGGAAAACATAGGCAGAACACTCTTTGACATAAATCACAGCAAGATCTTTTTCGACCCACCTCCTAGAGTAATGATAATTAAAACAAAAATAAACAAATGGGATCTAATTAAACTTAAAAACTTTTGCACAGCAAAGGAAACTATAAACAAGATGACAACCCTCAGAATGGGAGAAAATATTTGAAACAAAGCAACTGACAAAGGATTAATCTTCAAAATATACAAATAGCTCATGCTGCTCAATATCAAAAAAACAAACAACCCAATCCAAAAAAGGGTGGAAGCCCTAAATAGACATTTCTCCAAAGAAGACATACAAGTGGCCAACAAACACATGAAAAGATGCTCAATATCAGTAATTATTAGAGAAATGCAAATCAAAACTACAATGAGGTATCACCTCACACCAGTCAGAATGGCCATCATCAAAAAAACCTACAAACAATAAATGCTGGGAAGGGTGTGGAGAAAAGGGAACCCTCATGCATTGTTGGTGGGAATGTAAATTGATACAGCCACTATGGAGAACAGTATAGAGGTTCCTTACAAAACTAATAATAGAACAATCCCATTACTGGGCATATACCCAGAGAAAAGCATAATTCAAAAAGACACATACACCCCAATGTTCACTGCAACAATATTTACAATAGCCAGGACATGGAAGCAACCTAAATGTCCATCAACAGAGGAATGGATAAAGAAGATGCAGTACATATATACAATGGAATACTACTCAGCCATAAAAAGGAACAAAACTGTCATACAGAGTGAAGTAAGTCAGAAAGAGAAAAACAAATATCGTATATTAACGCATATATGTAGAATCTAGACAAATGGTATAGATGATCTTATTTGCAAAGCAGAAATAGACACAGACATAGAAAACAAATGTATGCATACCAAGGGGGAAAGGGGAGGGGTGGGAGGAATTGAGAGATCAGGATTGACATATATACACTATTGATACTATGTATAAAATATAACAGGTAACTAATGAGAACCTACTGTATAGCACAGGGAATTCTATTCAATGCTCTTTGGTGACCTAAATGGGAAGGAAATCCAAAAAAGAGGGGATATGTATATGTATAACTGATTCATTTTGCTGTACAGTAGAAACTAACACAACATTGTAAAGCAACTATACTCCAATAAAAACTAATTTAAAAATTAGGAAGATATATGAAGTGATTTATTTATATCAAAGTTAGTGGAACAGAGAAAAACACAATTTAAAATGAAATAATCAGGGACTTCCCTGGCAGTCCAGTAGTTAAGACTTTGCCTTCCAATGCAGCAGGTGCGGGCTCGATCCCTGGTCGGGGAGCTAAGATCCCACATGCCTCGGGGCCAAAACACCAAAACATAAAACAGAAGCAATACTGTAACAAATTCAATAAAGACTTTAAAAATGGTCCACATCAAAAAAATCTTAAAAAAAAAAAAATGAAATAATCAATTTTCCAGCAAAGATATTTGATCATGGAATTGCCAGTTATATAGCATATTTAATGTTTAAGAATAATACATGTAAAGTCTGAATTATAAACTGTGAGTAATATTACTGCCCAACTCAATCCAAAAAAAATAACAATATAACAGCATCCACAGATTCTTAAGTTTGTTACACACACACACACACACACAGAGCAAACCATATACTTCCTTATGTACATAGGTAATTATATTTCATAACCATGAAACATAGATACATTAATTCAAATTTTCCTTCTTTCTTATTTTGTCTGTGACAACAACAAAACAAACAAGGCCAGGTAGAAAACAAGAATGACCATGAACTTTGAGAACAAGGGTATAATTCAACCAAATTCAAATATCTCTAACTCTGTAATAATAGAAATAGCACCTAGGTATAAAACATATGAGCAACAGTCAATTTCATACCCTTCTACCTTGTTAAGTGGTATCAGATGTAGTCAACATTGGTGCTTCCAAAGGAGACAGAATATTTTTATTCATATTGGAAAAAATAAGAAACACTCCCCAAAAGAGGCTATAATCCCTTATATGTTTACTGAGAATTTCATGTACTCTCTTGATATTTACTCATGCTGTAATCACTACTAGGTCACAGATGACTGTGGTAAACTCAATCAGGCACTGAGAAACAATACTCTTCCTTCAACTAAATGAGTGCAATAGTTTGTTTGTTCTTCCACTAGTAGAGAGATTGTTCTGGTCTCTTTCAAGTCGTGGCTAAGGAAAAACCTGATGCCTTTAAGATTTCCCAAGTTTAGTGAGCATGTAGACACCCCATCTCAGCACACACCCTTTTTTTTTTAAAATTAGGATCCCAAGTTCAATAAGCATAAATAGTAAGTTACAAGATGTAAGGGCAGGATCACAAAAGAATAGTGTTCTCAGTCACATTGTCACCTGTTTAAAGAAACCAATTAAGCAACTGCCCTGATATTTCATTCTATCACTCTCTTTCTTTTTATATGTGTAACACGTATTCCATGTGCCAAGAGCTGTGATCAATGTTTCAGAAGTTTTATCTTCTTTTAATAATGACCCAATTCTTAAAATTTTATCAATGAAAAAACTGAGGCGGAGTGACATTAAGTAATTTGTCCAAGGTCACCCAACTCGCAAGGGGTAGAGGTGGGATTTGAACTCCGACCATAGGACTTTAGAGCCCATACTCTTAACCACTACAATGTACAGCCCCTTATATTAGTTTGGAAGAAATCTTTTAAAATAACTAATGATGTTTGATGCAAATGAGATTCCATATCCAAAATTCATCATTCATGGAGTTGAAAAGGAGATCTCCAAATTTATACTAATCCCCCATACACACACGTGCTAAAGCCTATTATATCTGGCAAATATTTGGTACTCATTATATATTTGCTGAATCAACAAATGAAAGAATACAGTATGAATATCCAAATCAACTCAGACAGGAAGATGTCATTATCTAAGGCTTATTATTTTTTGGATTAGTGGCTTTGACTATTTCAAGGTGATAACACTATTTTTGACACTGCAATAGCTCAATCATTACAAATACTATAGGCACTGGGATCATTATAATTGGTCAGTTCAATGATATCCATTAGATTGGGAGTTGATCAGAAAGAGATAATATATAAACTTGGATAAAGCATTATATTTTTAAAAATTTTCTTCCCAGCTTTATTGAGATATTATTTACATAAAGCATATGTAAATTTAAGGCGTACACTGTGATGATTACATACATGTATGTATTACAAAATGATTACCACAATAAGGTTAGTTAGTATCTCTATCCCATCACATAGTCATAATTGTTTTCGTGTGTGGTGATAACATTTAACATCTACTTTCAAGTATATAATACAGTATTAATAATTATAGATACTATTATATTGATGATTTTAAGTGTTGATCCGGTCTTTTTTTTCATTTTTTTATTAGTTATCTATTTTATACATATTAGTGTATATATGTCAATCCCATTCTCCCAATTCATCCTACCACCACCACCCCCACCAAAGCATTATATATTTTTAAAGGAGAAAAAGAATGTTGACTGCAGGAAACATAAAATATAAATGCACATAAGTTGGACTTATGTTCTACATAAGTAGGACTAAAAGTAGGTTCTGTAGGAGTACTTGTTGATTGATGTCTTGGATCAGTGAATTATAGCAAATTTAGATTTCTTTATATAACTGACACTTTTTAAATCATACGTAAGTAAACCAAATCCACTCTTGGAATGGTCTTCATTGTGCCTTGTTTCATGACCAAATGTTCTTCTTAATTTCAGAAGGCAATATAATAAGCAATTATTTAAATACAAACTATGTGGTCAAAAGCTATTGACTGATGAGAGATCAGACTCAGGCAACATTAGGAGAATTAATGAAATTATAGTGAGAAAAGAGACAAATGCCAATGGGGGAGTAATCTATAATATCTGTACCTTCGGTAATGCCTGTGGAAAACTTCCAAGAGGGCTCCTCTAAGGAAAAGGCTAATTATTTCAGATGGCTCCTCTGTAAAGTCACAGGTCTGTAATCTCTTGTCAAAATGTATAACTTTTAGAAAAGAGTAGAAAACAGCTATGGATGAGTGGGAAAGTGCTGGCTCCCAAGGAGAAAATGATTGGGCTCTAGATGACAACCTGTCCTGGAGGATGACAGAGGAACCCCATTGAGACAGAACAAACCATAGCAATTTCATCTTTAATATATTGGATAAAAAGTCCAGGGGCGAAAGCAATTGTTCATGATTTTCTCATTAATATACTATTTAAGAATGTCAGAAGCATCCTGACTACTCATGGAAAGATTTTTCAAAATGAAAATCTTAATTATTACCCATAATATTATCTATTTAAATAATAATCAACACTTAAGCCCTGAAAAGTTGACCAATACCAGGAATATGAATAGTTGTATTTCTATTTCTGTCAGAAAACAGAACAAAATAAAATACCAGTGAATCAATTTTTCCCTCCCCAATTTTTCATTTGCTATATTTGTCAAAAAAAATTTTTAAGATAGCAGTTTAGAAAATAGAACAAAAGTAAATCATTGAGTTTTTGTCTGTAAAGTATTTTAGGTAAACAATATTTTCAAAAGGTTCTATCATCTAATTTCCACCTGAAGGTTTTGAATCATACAAAGTCCAGGAAGTCTGGCAGTAGAGGATAGCAGAACCATAGGAATTTGAGATATATTAGATTTAGCAGTAGCCAGGAGGCTACTCATTTCAAAGTAAAATTTTCCAAATTTTTAAAGCAGTTCTCTTCTCTGAGCATACTTGAATGCCATTCTTCTTTCCAATGGCTATTACAACATTCTCAAATCTATATCTACCCCAAATTTCATCTTTGTTTCCATACTTCGACTATATTTTAATTTTGCTGTCTCCCTTTTCATTGCTTTTTTTCTGTGCTTAATTCCCTGAACATAGAAACCACAAAAAATTGAGACTAAATAGAAAAATGTAATTAAGAAATCCATCAAAAAAAAAAAAAAGAGAGAGAAAATGTACATTAGAGTTTATGCAAAGAGAAGGAAAATTCTAGACAGAGGAATGTGTCTCAGCCTCTTTAACGCACATGCCCCTTAAGTATACAAAAGAAAAAAATGAAGCCTTTATTTAATGTTATTTAACATTTCAGAGTACATTTTAGGTGGTGTAATG
This sequence comes from Balaenoptera physalus, assembly GCF_965194825.1. Lineage (NCBI taxonomy): Eukaryota > Metazoa > Chordata > Mammalia > Artiodactyla > Balaenopteridae > Balaenoptera > Balaenoptera physalus. The sequence continues at coordinate 70,163,381 of NC_138894.1, read as the reverse complement.
AAAACAAGTCATACTATAAGACATAATTTTTATGTTGAATATTTTTTCTTTTTATTTTAAACATCTTTATTGGAGTATAATTGCTTTACAATGGTGTGTTAATTTCTGCTTTATAACAAAGTGAATCAGCTATACATATACATATATCCCCATATCTCTTCCCTCTTGCATCTCCCTCCCTTCTACCCTCCTTATCCCACCCCTCTAGGTGGTCACAAAGCACCAAGCTGTTCTCCCTGTGCTATGCGGCTGCTCCCCACTAGCTATCTATTTTACATTTGGCAGTATATATAAGTCCACGCCACTCTCTCACTTCTTCCCAGCTTACCCTTCCCCCTCCCCATGTCCTCAAGTCCATTCTCTATGCCTGCATCTTTATTCCTGTCCTGCCCCTATGTTCTTCAGAACCTTTTTTTTTTTTTAGATTCCATATATATGTGTTAGCATATGGTATTTGTTTTTCTCTTTCTGACTTACTTCACTCTGTAGGACAGACTCTAGGTCCATCCACCTCAGTACAAATAACTCAATTTTGCTTCTTTATATGGCTGAGTAATATTCCATTGTATATATGTGCCACATCTTCTTTATCCATTCATCTGTTGATGGACACTTAGGTTGCTTCCGTGTCCAGGCTATTGTAAATAGAGTTGCAATGAACATTGTGGTACATGACTCTTTTTGAATTTTAGTTTTCTCAGGGTATATGCCCAGTAGTGTGATTGCTGGGTCGTATGGTAGTTCTATTTTTAGTTTTTTAAGGAACCTCCATACTGTTCTCCATAGTGGCTGTATCAATTAACATTCCCACCAACAGTGTAAGAGGGTTCCCTCTTCTCCACACCCTCTCCAGCATTTATTGTTTGTAGATTTTTAATGATGGCCATTCTGACTGGTGTGAGGTGAAACCTAATTGTAGTTTTGGTTTGCATTTCTCTAATGATTAATGAAGTCGAGCATTCTTTCATGTGTTTGTTGGCAATCTGTATATCTTCTTTGGAGAAATGTCTATTTAGGTCTTTGGCCCATTTTTGGATTGGGTTGTTTGTTTTTTTTGATATTGAGCTGCATGAAATGCTTGTAAATTTTGGAGATTAATCCTTTATCAGTTGCTTCATTTGCAAATATTTTCTCCCATTCTGAGGGTTGTCTTTTCGTCTTGTTTATGGTTTCCTTTGCTGTGCAAAAGCTTTTAAGTTTCATTAGGTCCCATTTGTTTATTTTTGTTTTTATTTCCATTTCTCTAGGAGGTGGGTCAAAAAGGATCTTGTTGTGATTTATGTCATAGAGTGTTCTGCCTGTGTTTTCCTCTAAGAGTTTGATAGTGTCTGGCCTTACATCTAGGTCTTTAATCCATTTTGAGTTTATTTTTGTATATGGTGTTAGGGAATGTTCTAATTTCATTCTTTTACGTGTAGTTGTCCAGTTTTCCCAGCAACACTTACTGAAGAGGCTGTCTTTTCTCCATTGTATATTCTTGCCTCCTTTATCAAAGATATGCTGACCATATGTGCGTGGATTTATCTCTAGGCTTTCTATCCTGTTCCTTTGATCTATGTTTCTGTTTTTGTGCCAGTACCATACTGTCCTGATTACTGTAGCTTTGTAGTATAGTCTGAAGTTGGGGAGTCTGATTCCTCCAGCTCCGTTTTTCTTTCTCAAGATTGCTTTGGCTATTCGGGGTCTTTTGTGTTTCCATACAAATTGTGAAATTTTTTGTTCTAGTTCTGTGAAAAATGCCAGTGGTAGTTTGATAGGGATTGCATTGAATCTGTAGATTGCTTTGGGTAGTAGAGTCATTTTCACAATGTTGATTCTTCCAATCCAAGAACATGGTATATCTCTCCATCTGTTTGTATCATCTTTAATTTCTTTCATCAGTGTCTTACAGTTTTCTGCATACAGGTCTTTTGTCTCCTTAGGTAGCTTTATTCCTAGGTATTTTGAATATCTTTTTTCTAACTACCCAAGACTCTCTTCTAACCTTTCCCTCAATATGATGTGTCACTCCAAGGGGTCATGATGCCCTTTCTCAAGGAAGAAACACTTCACCAAGTTTTACAAACAATTGAACAAAAAATTCCTCTTCCATATGTGTGTCCATGAATTACAGTTTAGAAATCCCCTTGTGGACATTTGGAACAAATATTTTGTGTTGTAAATCAGAACATCAGATCTGTAGGGAGATTTTACAAAACTGTGGCAAACTGAAGCCACATCCATGGCCAAGCAGTCAGCTTAATAATCACAAGCTCATATGAAATTGTATCACATGTACAGGGACAAATAGCAAACAAAATATTTACAGGCACTTCTGTATTTGCCAGGTAATTGCTCTGGTGCCTGTGAACCTGTTGTACTATAGGCATAGACACAGAATAGGTAAGGATAAAAATGTGAGAAGGACTAAACAAAACACTCACTTCAAATAAAGCAGAGGGTTTGTTTGTTTGTTTGTTTGCTTGTTTTGGGTTTTTTTTCCCCCCTTCTGTCACTTTTTGGTAGTCTGATTGGTTTACATTGCATGATTGGTTTACATTGCAACAAAAGCATCTGAGAAATTCAGCTTGTCCAAGATGCCAACTCAAAGTGTCTCAGACAGGCTTTCAGCCATGGGCCAGGTCCAGGCTGCAAATGCTGGGACCAGGAATACAACATACATGGGCCCTAGGGTTAGACTTAGTTATAATTATAGGGCAGGAATATGTTCTTTCCATAAGAATGTGGAGGATTGCAAATGAGGAGAGTGGGGAAGGACCATGGGCTCAGAATGCATGAGTCGATGAAGACTTTCTACATTTCACTATGAGAAAGATGCTTGGTTGTAAGTAGACCAGTTGGCTCTAAAGCTCGAAGTTCAACACAGGAAAGAAGGAAATGTTTCCAGCCAAAGGATTGGGTTTAAGGACCCCAATTTAAACAATGCAAGTGGAGAGGACCCAAACTGTTAAACCAAATTGAAGTGCAGAAAACATGAGAGATCAAGTGCAAGAAATGCAGGTATAAGAGCTACCTGAAATAGCAAGTTCTCAGACATGGGCTAGGATATATCAAATGACAGGATCTAATAGGTTCCTAGGTGTGGAAGGCTGAAAAATTGTTCCCAAAGATGTCCATGTCCTAATCCCCAGAATCTGTCAGTATGTTACTTTAACTGGCAAAGGGCTCGTTAAAGAAGGGACTAAATTAAGCATTTTGAGATGTGGAGATTATCTTGGATTATCCTGGGCTCAGTGTAATCACAATGTCCTAATAATAAGGAATCAGAAGGGTCAGAGTTAGAGAAGATGATGTGACTATGGAAGCAGAGGGAGAGAAGGGTATTTGATGGTAGAAATAGGGGTCAGAATGACGCAGGATCATAAGCCAATGAATATGGGGAGCCTCTTGAAGCTGGAAAAGGCAAGTGAACAGATTCTTCCTTAGCACCTACAGGAGGAATAACGCCCTGCAAAGTCATTTTAGAATTCTGATCTCAAGAACAGAAAGATCATACATTGGTATTCCTTTAAGACTCTTTATTTGTGGTAATTTATTACAGTGGCAATTGGAAGCTAATACAATAGGAATGATGTGACACGAGTGAGAGACCTAGGAAGGGAGATATTACACAATAAAGGTTAGAAATCACATATTTACAGAGAGGTAATAAGAAGGTAAGAACCTAGGAACAATAGGGTCTGTACAGAAGGTCCAAGAAAAACCAATAAAAAATGAGCTATCCTTACATTTGTTGCAAGAGCTGCCTATATTTTCCCATTCCATGGACAAGACAAGGCTAAGTCGATAGACACACCTCAATGGAGGTAAGGTTTATGGGTATAGAAGACAAGCAAAACAATACCATGGTCCAATAAAACACTAGCAGGGAGAATATCAGTGCCCTCCATGATGCCATCTTTAAAAGTTCAGGGTGCAGTAAGTTCAAATATGGCTGCTTTGTGTGTCATCTGCTATGGATATATCCATCATCCACTAATTTATGAGAAAGATTGCTTTACTTTCCCATAGGGATAGAATGACTCATTACCCTACTTTCTCACTTTTCTTTCCCTACCTTGAACAGCTTTTTTTTCAGGTAAGTTTCCACTAAAATGCCCTTCATTATTCATTTTATAGCTTAACAGTTGAGCAAGAACACTGTCTTACATAGCTTCACTGCAGGTTGCTGACATGTATAACTTTCAATAAGGACTCACTAACCACACACTAATAACCCTCATATAAATAATTAAACATACCCAGAGCACTGACACCTTGTTATTCTAACTCTAGAGAGAAAGGAAATAGGATTTTCTCACACACAAGTGCTGCTTTTTATGTAATCTTAGCATACCCTAGGACTAGCTTCTAACTCACCCCACACAGTGTTTCTGAAGTCCTCCACTTATAGCTAAGGTACTTGTGATGCCCCACTGGAAAAGAAAGGCAGAGGGAATAATTGTCAGAGTAAGATTCTGAATAAGATTAATTATAGAAGCTTGTCTGACTTTTGCCTCTAACTCACTGACCTTGAGCTTAGTTAAGCCTTCCCTTTAATCCTGCTACAGGGTTAGTCCAGAATTGGGAAATGTACACATGCTGTGAGTCATGCTTCTTATGTCTGTGATGGATATTACCAATGAATCAGAGTGCAATTTCTTTCTAAACTATCACAGTTCAATTTTCCACTAAAGTAGGTGCAACCTCACAATTTTCATTATAATAAACTAGACAGCTATTGCCTTGGTCATAACACCTATTCCACATGTAGCCTATTTTCATTGGTGGATTTCTCTCCGTATTCCAATCTAAAACTAATGGACAACTTTAGGAAGCGGGAAACTATGTGTCAGTTATTCTCAAGCACAACCCATTTTTGTGTCTGGGTCTGGGGTGACTTTTTTGCTCTTTTCAATTCTCGGGTATTTTTTAATTGCATTCTTTGAGGATTGTCTCTGAACCCTATTGCTGGATATTACCAGTGCTAACCCTATCTTCTATTTTGAATCCACTATTGGTAAAGGATCACTATTAACTAATTTGTTGAAACCAACATTTGTCTTCTCCACTAGACCATCTTTATTGACCTTAGAAGCTCTATCATCTTTAGCCTCAGACTTTGTAAGCATTAAGCTTATAGTAGCAACGTTCTTCTACCATTCTCTCTTACGCTGACTTCCCAGGAGAATCTGGGTAGTTCTAAGACCTATGTATAACCTTTTAATTCCTCCCAAAATCCTAGCTCAGTCTCACCTTCCTAGAGTGTCCAATGCTACCACTATCTAACACGGATGATCTTTTCTTCAGCACGTATGGTTGACATAGTTCAGCTAACAATCCCTCTGTGATTCAGAATTACCTTAGTGAGATTAAAGGGAAGAGGATAAGAACGAAAGGAAGATGAACAAGTGTCAGCACTTTTTCTGTGCTGTTGAAAAATCGTGCATCCATGAGCTGCAGGTCCTCTTACATCTGAGTAAAAGTTTTCTCAGAGCCTACCTCTGAGTTTTCTCCAGTATTCTGTAGTTTCTCTGATGATTAATTAGAAAGATCTGTGAAGGCACTGCTGAATAGCAAGCAATCATCTTGTATTTTGCTGTCCTAAGAACATAAAGTTCAACTCTATATAGTAGCATTTAATTATTTTAATGCTAGTTGTGGTATGTGCATTGATGGTCATCAACTTCATTTTTGTGTGAAGTAAATTTAGCAAGTCAAATGGAATTTTGCAGAGTTAAAGGTTGCTGACACCTATTTATTTACAGGAGAAAAGATACCTTTGCCCTAGCTTAGGCAGAACATCTTTATTTGATATTGATAGTAGCCAAGGAGCAGTTGGCTTGGAAAGATGGTTCCTGTCATACGCTTTGAAGTTCCAGATTGCTGTCTCACCACACCTGTTATGAAAATTTTCAAGGAAGAATGAATGGATAAGGAATCTTAATGATCAAACTAATATTTAGGACCATCTGCCTTAAATTATTTTTAATGTTTTGTCATATTTAAAGAAATCTTACATGCATACATACATGCATAGTTATATATAAAAATATAATAAGAACCTGATATATAAAAAAAATAAAATTCAAAAAATATATATAGGGAGTCCTTGCTTTGCATGTGTTAATATCCATGAATTTCAGTTACCACAGTTTAGTGAAATATACCAGTTTCTCAACAGTACAGTTTAAATTTCAGTTACCAAGGTGTATTAACTCTCAGTAATTACATAAAGTTGAAAATTCATTGCTAGCTTTTCAGTCCACAAATCATTATGTGAATAACAGACGCCCATCATGATTAGTGGCTAATCACATCATTTCTTTCAAGATCCTGAAATAATTATTTACTGCACATTTGTTTGTTATTCAGTTCACACACAGCAAAATGTGTGTTTGTGTTGCCTCCTTGTCTTCCAGTGGTTTAAAGTCACATAAAATTTTACAAAAATGAGTGAAGAGGGAATTGGCCCAAAAAGATGAAAGTGCAAGAAATGAAAAGTAATGCTGAAAGTGAAATTCAAATAGAACATTAAGGATTTGGAGAAGAAATGCTGAGTATGGAAATGTTCATATATCACTACTATTCTAGAGGAAGTTTGTGAATGCAGACTTATCAACACAACTGAGAAACATAGTTGTGATGGGAAGGGTGAAGCTATCCTAGAGGAATTTACACTGGCAAAAAAACTTCACAGTAAAAGAACTCTGAGAGATATCTCGCAATGTTAAATACACAAAGAATAAATGTTAGAAATTGATCCCAACTTAGAAAGGAGTATGATAATTTACCAAGTCAGAGAAATGATGCTTGTTCTGTACTGTAATTATGTAATGAGAAGAAGGCACACGTTACTCAAACTATCTTTGATAGTTCATTTCTTTTCAAAAAGAAATGATATAAATTCTCAGTTACTGTTAAAATTACGATGTACTAAATAAATATTAGTTTTACTTTTTAAAAAATTTCTTATACATTTATAACCAATAGTAAGAGAGTTTTCATGTTTGGGGGGAAACTCTGTAAAGGTCATGGGACTTTTGAAATTTTTCTATTGATTTTTGAGATCATTTTGTACAGTTTCAGCTTGCATGAGCATTTATAGTCCTGCATTACTGGGCTAAAAAACAAGGACTGCTTCTATTTACACCATAATGTATGTACTCACTTGGAGATCAGATCATTTAAATAGGCTTGCTTAAAGGATGCTCAAATCTTGAGTTGATGGTAAGATTATAAATTCATTCAAAAATAAATAAATACCAAAATTTTGTGTTCTGAAGGGCAGAAACCATGTAACCTACCATGAATTATGAGATAGGAATTGTGAAAAAGCCTCTGCCCTATAAACTAGAGAACTGAGATCTGTAAACTTGATTGGATAGTGAAGAAGCTGGAATCTAATGAAACTATACTTTTGTGGAAGTTTGTGGAGTAAAGGAGAGACTCATACAATTATCCTGGGGCCCTCATTCTTCCCTTTGCTTGATATAATCTGAGGAAAGAATATATGAAACTTTTCCTTCTCTCTCTCTCTCTCTCACACACACACACACACATACACACATGCATGCAGTCACACACACATACACACATACACATTCACAAACACACTTACGTGTTATCTACCTAACTTCATGCTTTATATATTGAATGAGTTTTATCTACCTGTGTACCTTAAAATCAATTCATTGATTTTGTGTTCTTATTTATTTAATGGAAAATTAGTTTTGAATTTGGAAATATAGAGTCAGTAAGAAAGACATTGTAAACATTTTAGGATGAATGAAGTTCTGAAAAATTGCTGTAATCACACCCACAGTGAGTGAATTACTATCTCCTAATCTTTTGTTAGGTTCCATTTGTTTGTCCTCCCTTTACTACACAGTAAAAAATGAGACAAGATCTACCTTTGTTTTGTGAGTCACATTATGTTGAGTATTGTTGAGGGTTTTTTAAAAAACTAATTTATGATATACGCTGAATAACTTTCTATGCACATCCAAGGGAGTAATAAATGTACCTTCCTTTTAAATTGAAAGCTGTGTTCAGCAACTCTCACAGTTCTATTTATCTCTGAATTCAAATAAGAAGCAAAATCTTATAAGTGGACACAATGTGCAGAATAATAAATGACCTGCTAAAAAATGTTGTTTGTGATGAGTATTCTGTTTCTCATGGTTTGAAGGTGAAGCAGCCTATGGTAATCATTCCCACCTGCCCTTTCAGAATCAACTACCTGATTTGTTCTCCAAAGTGAGTGATGTGATGTGATAACTTGTGGGTATAGTCACTCTTTTGTTAAGACAGCCACCAGCAGGTAATGTAAGGGAGAGTAACTTCATCTAGAACTTTAGCACAATAAAGACACTGTAATTAATACTCACTCCAATAGGATTCATGCTAGCTTTCTCCCAGTTCATTCCAAGCCTGTCAGTGTTGGGAAGAAGAAGGTATTGCTTCTGATCTCATCTGTGATCTTGGAGTCAGACAGTTGTCTGACTCTGAGTCTCTGTTACATCAATAGTGAAATAAATGATTGTTGTATTTTACCTGTGAGGTGAACCATTCTCTGATTCTGGATTTCATTCAGGTCATATATATATACAGATATGTGGGTATGTATGCATATACATAAATATACATTGTTTTTTGAAGTTTGCTTTTTTACTTAGTATTTTTTAGACACACTCTATATCAGTTCACAGAGGCCCGCATTATTTTTCTAACTGCAGAATGCTTTACTGTGTCTATGTACCATTGTTGATTCAACTAATTTCCCATTTTGAACAGTTAGGAAGGTATCAGTATTTTATAAGTTAAAATAGTACTGTAGTAAAAATATCCATTCCCCTTACCAAATACACACATAAAGACCAAGAATGTAATAGGTACTCAATAAATGCTTGAGGGAAAAAATCATTAAAAGTTGATGATTAGCTTCTTTAATAAGAATGAATTAAAATATATTTAATAATGACATCATTACTCAAGTTTTCAAGATAACAGCTCAGATTATTTTCTTTCTTAGTAAACTTTAGCTACTCTGGAAATATTTTACTCACTGTAATAGTTAATTTTTTGTGTCAACTTGACTGGACCATGGGATGCCTAGATATTTGATCACACATTGTTCTGTGTATCTCAGTAAAGGTGTTTTTGGATGAGATCAACATTTGGATAGATAGACTGCGTAAAGCACATGCCCTCCCTCATGTGAGTGGACCTCATCCAAGCAAGCAAAGACCTAAATAGAACAAAAAGTTTGAGTAAGAGGAAGCTCCTCTTGCCTGACTGTTGAGCTGGGACATTGATCTTCTCCTGCACTTAGACTGGAACTTACACCGTTGGCTCTCCTGATTCTCAGAACTTTAGGTGAGGACTAAAACTGCACCATTGGGTCTCCCCCCTCTCATCTTGCTGCGTGCAGATCTTGGGACTTCTCTGCCTCTGTAACTACATGAGTCAACTCCTTATAATAAATCTCTTTCTCTCTCTCTCGATTTTATATATATATATATGTATGAATATAAAATCATATATGTAAATACAATATATAATGCAGTTGTATATAAATGTAATATATATTTGATATAATCAATATATAATATTCCCTCTCTCTCTCTCTCTCTTTCTCTCTCTCTCTCTCTCTCTCTATATATATATATATATATACACATACATATTCCTATTGGCTTTGAAGAACCCCTGACTAATATACCCACCTGGACCATTTTAATGGAGACTGTGTTTAAAACAACAACAACCCAAAACAGCAATAATAAACCAAATCTTCTTTGCTTTAAATTATTTTTATTTCTGATGTTGTTTGTTTCTTTTCTTTCTTTAAAGCTTCATACATCTTTTTAAAATAGAAATAGGTATACCAGAGATTAAATCATGTGTGCCTCAAAAAAAAATAATTGCCTAGTATCTCATTTGGGCTTTGCATACAAAAATCTCATTGAACTTTTATTTTCAATTTCCAAGACAGTTACTGTAACATATATTATATATACAATATATACTATGTATACAGTTATTTATATATATCTAAAATAATAAATATGTTTGTGGATAGATAAATAGGTAGATGGTGTATTTTTCAGGGTTCTCCAGAGAAACAGAACCAATAGGATGTATGTAGATAGATAGATAGATAAATAGATAGATATAAAAGAGGAGATTTATTGTAGAAATTGGCTCATAAGCTTATTGAAGCCAAGAAGTCCCACAGTAGGCCTTTTGGAAGCTGGAGATTGAGGAAAGCCAGTGATATAATTCATTCCAAATCTGAAGGCCTGAGAACCAGGGGGCCACTGGTGTAAGGGGGTTACTGGTGCTAATTTCTTCCAGAATCAACCTCACAGACACACCCAGAAATAATGTTTTACCAGCTGTCTGGGTTTCCCTTAGCCCAGGGAAGCTGACACATAACATTAACCATCACAGATATATGACTGATGATAGATGGTAGATAGATAAATAGATAGGTAGGTAGATAGATTTCTTTCATGTTCTACATATATACTATCAATACTACTCAGAGTAAGAGAAACATACAAAAACTTTTATGTGAGACTAACCTTTAAACTCACTGATGTATCTAGTTATGAAAATTTGAGGGTAAAATGGATAGCACCTATCTTTAGATCAACAGAGGAGAAACCCATTAATACCACTTTTTAGGAAAAAACCCCAACATTTTTGTCTGAAAATATCAAGGAAGTAGAGAGGAAAATGAAGAGCAGGGAATACAATAAATTAACTCGATGCAACCAAATGTTGGTAGATACAGGGAATTGTAAGGCAAGACTGACAAAAATGTGAAGGCAAGAAAAGAAAGATGTTAACTTAGAAATGAAAGAAAATCAACCTCTGCTGGTGCTTTTGCAGAGTGAACAACCCATAAAAGAATCTCATGCAGTGTTTTTTTTATTACTGGCTCTGTTTTCAGAGTGGCACATCAGTCCGTGTGCTTCAGACCGTGCTCATCCAGGCAAAGTAGAAAAGATATGATTGAATGATTAGCCAATAAATGAGATTCATGTAAATGGCCTCTTGGAAAATTCTCAAGTCAAAACAAATAAGTATTTTATATGCTGGGTGAATTTTGTCTAGCTAAATAATGCCTACATTTTGCTTCATCTATCTGCACATACACACATAAACATGGCTAAGCCAAGGCAAAGTGGACAAGTGCATTTCTGATGTTCCCCTTCTTTCTGGTACTCACGTGCATTTTTTCATCCCTCTCCCACCCTAAACCTTAGCAAGTACTGATCTTTTTACTGTCTCCATAGTTCTGCCTTTTCCAGAATATCATATAGTTGGAATCATACAGTATGAAGCCTTTGCAGATTGGCTTCATACATTTATGTTTTCTCCATGTCTTTTCATGACAGCTCATTTCTTTTTAGAGCTGAATACTATTCAATAGTCTGGATATACCACAGTTTATTTATCCATTCACCTATAGAAGGACTTGTTGGTTGCTTCCTAGTTTTGGCAATTACAGAAAAAATCTGCTATAAACATCCACGTGCATGTTCTTGTGTGGACATAAGTTTTCAGATCCTTTGGGTGAATAGATTGGAGTGGGATTTCTGGATGGTATGGTAAGAGTATGCTTAGTTTTGTAAGAAACCACCAACTGTCTTCCAAAGTGGCTATACCATGTTGAATTCCCACTATCAATAAGTAAAAATTCCTGTTGCTGTATGTTCTCACCAGCGTTTGCTCTCTTGTTAGTGTTCTGGATTTGTCTATCCCAACAGGTGTGTAGTGGTTGAACCTCACATGCACTTTTAATGTCCTTTTGCTGGTTCCATTTCATGGAGACCAACTTTCAGCTTGCTGTCAATTGCAATATTCTGTTCCTCCACAACCTTAAGTGTTACTAGTTAAGATTTTTCATGTTCTAAGGTAATTCACATTAAAATCAGAGGCTTTTGAGAATCAAAATCCAAGAAAAAAAAAGAGAGAGAGAAAGAGCATGCTAGGGGAGTGGGATTTCAGGCAGGCATATTGATTTTTATTTTTCAGGCAGACATATCATCCCATGCAGAGTCTGCCTACTCCATCGACATTTCAGTACAGTTATGCACCAGGATGCGTTGAGGAAGAAAGTACAGATGATGATATCAGACAGGCCTGAGTTTGAATACTGACAGTTCTTTCCATCAATGGCTGTATGACCTCAGACAAACTACTTAATCTTTCTGAGCCTCTGTGTTCTATAAAATAGGAATAAATATCTACCTTTGTGATATTGTTTGAGATTACGTTTTAAATGAGATAAAGCACTTCAAACACATAGTAAGTGCCTGAAATGAGTATTTGAGTGACAGGTAGTAAAATGGTTGTTATTATTATTATTATTAGCTATTGGGAGGCTGAGTGTTAAATTAGGAGTGATATTTTCATTTATATGGGTTATTTGAGGATTAAATTAATTCATATTTGCAAAAATTCCTGTCACAGTACATGGCAGATGCACCCACTGAAATGCACTTTTCACTTATAAGAAGTACAGGATGAGATTGCTTTTATTTTTTTGAGTTGGATACTTTATAAACCAGTTTCTGAGAGCTGAACTGCAAACCAAAATAGCCCTTTTACTACAGGGTTGCATATTATTATGACAAGCTTTTAGATTTACCCCGTCTTGTTCTTACAGTTCCTCAAATCTTTCAGTTCTATATATTAAAAAAAATTCAGGTATTGAATTTTTGAACGGTAATGACTTCCTCTCAGCTTCTGTTGAGATCAAAGATGCTGCTTGAGTCTAAATCAAAATGGACTTATTCTTGAGTCCTTTAAAGAAAACAAATTTGGGATCTCTTTGTATTAAAACCTTAGTTTATAAGGAAATGCCTATTAATTACATTTAAATGAAAAAACGGAAGCAACCTAAGTGTCCATCGACAGATGAATGGATGAACAAGATGTGGCACATATATACAATGGAATATTACTCAGCCATAAAAAGAAATGAAATTGAATTATTTGTAGTGAGGTAGATGGACCTAGAGGCTTTCATACAGAGTGAAGTAAGTCAGAAAGAGAAAAACAAATGCAGTATGCTAACACATATATATGGAATCTAAAAAAAAAAAAGGTTCTGAAGAACATAGGGGCAGGACAGGAATAAAGACACAGACGTAGAGAATGGACTTGAGGACACCGGGAGGGAGAAGGGTAAGCTGGGAAGAAGTGAGAGAGTGGCATGGACATATATGCACTACCAAATGTAAAATAGATAGCTAGTGGGAAGCAGCCGCATAGCACAGGGAGAACAGCTCGGTGCTTTGTGACCACCTAGAGGGGTGAGATTAGGAGGTTGGGAGGGAGATATAAGAGGGAGGGGATATGGGGATATATGTATACATATAGCTGATTCACTTTGTTATACAGCAGAAACTAACACACCATAGTAAAGCAATTATACTCCAATAAAGATGTTAAAATATATATATATATAAATGTATTGTATTATTTTAACTGCATTCAAAGACCTTAAAGTATAAAAGTAAACTATTAATAGTGGCTGTCTTTAGTTGAAGAAAATGCATAATTTATTATATCTATATATAAATGTTCCAAAATGGATCTTATTGCTCTTATAATTAAGGAAAAAGTTGTGACATCATACATTTTCAGGAGATGCTCTGTTTTTGCTGTAGACTTCTGAGTGATTTCTGAAGCAAAAGGAGTCCTAAACACTTCCCAGGATGTAAACCCTTCTGAAACCTCACTAGATGAAATGCTAAATTTTAATATTTAAAGGCTATGCTTGTGGTGCAGATATTCATGTTTCTGAATGTTTTATTAAAGTGATTCAAAAAATATTTACCCTGATACTTGTTAATAATTGCAGTTCAACTATATCTAAGTACAATACTTGAGAATTAGTCTTAATTTAGTCTATTATGTGTATTTCTAATTTTCCCAAAATCTTAACAGCAATATTATATGCTCCTTTTCTATACAGTATATTCCCTGTCCCAGTATCTTCAAATTGTTTCCCAAATTGCTAGCTTTCAAAAGTGGACAAGTAAACATTTGTCTTTTTCATTTTCTTATTTTGTGTTCAGAAGATTATCAGACATTATAATCTTAGACATTAATGTCTAAGGGAGGATTCAGGGAAAAACCATTTATTTAGATATTCTTATAAAGTTTTTTAAGATGGAGATGATAGTAGTTTATTTTATTTTTATTTTATTTATTTATTTTTTTTTAGACGGGGAGAATGGAATGGCTTTCTGCTCTTCCTCCTCCCTTTTTTTTTAAATTAATTAATTAATTTATTTATTTAGGCTGTGTTGGGTCTTCGTTTCTGTGCGAGGGCTTTCTCCAGTTGCGGCAAGCGGGGGCCATTCTTCATCGCGGTGCGCGGGCCTCTCACTATCGTGGCCTCTCTTGTTGCGGAGCACAGGCTCCAGACGCGCAGGCTCAGTAGTTGTGGCTCACGGGCCTAGTTGCTCCACGGCATGTGGGATCTTCCCAGACCAGGGCTCGAACCCGTGTCCCCTGCATTGGCAGGCAGACTCTCAACCACTGCACCACCAGGGAAGCCCCAGTTTATTTTAAATAGTTGAATTGGTCTCTATTTTTTTTTTCTTTTTCTTTTCATATTTATGTGTGATCATGATAACATTACCAGTGATTAAACAAATCTGGTTGATCTTCATATATCTGTATTCCAGAAAGGTTATTGAATTGTCATTGCACAATTAAGCATTCAGGAAACATGACCTTGGGAGTCCCTTTTTCCTTTCTTTGTGTGGAGATGAACAATTTGGTTCATACTGTAAAGGGCAAATTTGCATATACTCAATATTTTGGTTTTGGGTTAAGATATTAGGCTTCCCCTCACCCACTGCTCCTTAAAGAAAAAGCAAGGCATTTTCCTCTTCAATTGCTCTAGTTTAATAAAAGCAAAAATTGTAACTGCTGTGAATCACTGAAAAGGCTCTTAACACTGCATGTATTCTACACACATCTTCAAGTCTGCTGGCAACATTGTTCCATAACCCAAATCCTGCATACTAATAATGTGAAAACTCTGACATTATTGAGGCCACATAAGGACTGCTTTTCTCCTAAAATATCACAAAGATACCAAACACAGTAAGTTGTATGTAAAAGGTGAAAATTAAAAATAATGCCAGTGCGTCACATAGGAAGTGGGTCAGTTGTCTGGATCAAAATTTAGTTGATTGCAGGTGAGAATGACATATCAGAGTTAGCCATATACATAGATAAAAATAAGTGGATGTCACTTGAGGGATGCTATGTTGTTAACTATCTATACCAAACCTCTATAAGCAACGTGTTAGAGTTCCTGAAATTCCTTCTTTTGGAGTTATTCATCTGAGTTATTATTTTCTCCAGAGAATTCTTATTAAAAAGCAATTGTTAGCTTGCAAAGAGGGTTGAACATTACAATAAATTATTTATGAGATTGGTTAGGTTTTACTTTGGGGAGAAGACATAAAGATGTGAATGATATGAAACAGAATCCCCAGGAAATTAGTGGTTGTGTACAAGACAACTCTTCCACTAGACTGTAACTCTTGAAAGCAAAGCCCTAATCTTCCTTATTTTTGTATCCTCCATTTTGCTCAGTAGAGTGCAGTATACCCACTCAATATAGAATTTTAAAAAGTGATTTCAATTGATGGAGTATTAACAGGAATGGAAATTTCTCCAAGGAAGAACTACTTAGGAACATCTTGAAAGTGGAGATGCCTAAGCGCAAGTGTAGGCAAGAAAGAGGCCATCAACCATACAATCAGTTGATCTTAATTTGGTTTTTTTCAGGATCCCACCCAGATCCTCGAATAATCAACATCCAGTTAAGAAAGAATCCAATTCAAGGGGAAACCAAATTAGCCTCTTGCTCCACTTGCAGTCATACTGCAATAGAAGAAATGTGCCTAATCCCCTTGCAAATGCTCAGGAAAATGTACTTTTGGAAGTAAGCGAATCAGTGTTGAATGCGTTGACAAGAGCTGGATAGAGATGAGAACAGTGCCTCACAATGGAGTGTTAGTGGGGTAGCAGGAGAAGCATAGGCTCTGGAATCCCAAGATCTGGTGTTAATATTTTGTTATTTTTATTAATGTAATAAACTAAAATTTTATAAGTCAAAAAAGTTATTTACTTTGTTTAATTCAGGTTCTAAGGAAACCAGAGTAAAGAAAATTCTTCTGTTCCTGTCCTGATTATTCCCTGTAGAGAAACAGAGGACTATTTCATAAGTATTTTAATTACATGCAGCACCTTCCTAAAATAGAGAGTGAACTTTAGCAGGGGATTTATCATGACTTTCCCATTTATTTAACCATACTGATTTGTTGAAAAACATGGCAGTGTGAGCTCTCCCCATCTCTTCATCTCAAATCCACCACCTAGTCTTCACATTTAATTAAGTTTGTATTTATGAAGCCCTCCTGACCTCTGAGCAATTCAAAGGAGACATAACTAATACAAAAATGCTAAATGTCAGCCTCCGGAGAAGTGAGATTTCTTCTAAAGAACCAGGCTCTCTGCCCACGTTCCCCAACCCACACTGATACACCAAAGGACACCAGTCATATTGCTGATCTTATGAAATATGTCTTAAAATAAATGCATACAAGACCTTACTTCTATTTCTTTTCATCTATAAAGAAACAAAATTGCCAATTTTCAATTGTGCATTTGAAAAAAAATGTTCCCATCAATCCATATACAGATTTATGTTGAAAAATAAGATTAGGCACCTCTCCCTTTTCATTTGAATATATCAAGAGTTCAGGAAGAAGCAACTTTTAAGGCTAGTTTGGCTAGCCATAGAATACCCCTCTTCCTGTGACTCTAACTCTTTATTCTATTTCCCATTATTTGCATTCTCTGACTTTTCTTCCCCTTTTGCCCTCATTTGCTCACTTTCTTTTATTTACCTATTGTTTTAATCATTTCCTGCTCACCCATTTGGTGAGGGAGAGATTCCCATTCCCACCCTATGGCTATGGCGATGGCCATGGTCACACACACACACAACACCAGACACTAGACAGATGAGATAGACAGCAATTTATTAATCACATAGACTCACGACATGGGGAAGAGGACAGCACATGCCATGCATGGCCACATGGGGTTGCACTAGGGAACAGAGTGAACAGGTAGGCAATGTGGGAGGCAGCATTTGTAGAACCAAGAGGATGAGGTGACCCCTTATTCCCACAGGGGATGTAATCAGCTTGCTTGATACTTCAGAGGGCTGGCAAGGAACTGAAACCTGCTACTCAGAGATAAGCAGGAACTGTACCTTGTCCCCATGATAAGGGGAATTGTTGGGCTAGAGGACCTTATCCACAGAGCAGAGTGGGGAAGACAACTTGCCATTAGGCCATTTGAAGCCCTCCCATATTTACCAGATGTCAGGACAGCACATAACATAGGGCCTTAAATTTAGGCTTTATACCATATGCATCTTCCCTTTTAAGTTAGCAAATATTTACTGTATACTCACTATGTCTAAAACAACAAGTTATACCATCTCAACCGTGGCTACAATCTTGGACTATATGTTACCCAATTTTAAATAATATTTGTCCTCAGCTGAGTAATACCAATAAGGCAAGTATTATTTCCCCCATTTTACAGATGAGGAAATTGTATTTTGAGAAACCATGCTTTGTCTAAGATTCCACAGTTAATAACTACGTGTACTTCGGTTTGAAACTAGGTCTTTATTCATTAGATTACTATACTTCTTTTTTTCCTCTATTTGGGCTTTGAGTACCCCTGTGATATTCAGTGGACTTAATAAGCTTGTTGAACTCTGGGCTGAGAACATTCTCATGTAATCACCCAAACATGGAGAAGGACTGACCAAGCTACCTTTCAGGGGACGCTGCTCAGGGTGCCCTGATCTCTTTTTTTCCAACAAACAAAAGTTCTTTGTTATACTAAACAATTAGACTGGAACGGGTGGGGAAGCATACACTCTCAGAGTTGAACGTGCCATCATGTATTCAAAAACTTTGCTGGCCCACCCAGGGATTCTGGTAGAAGCAGAACTCCAAGCGACATTAGACAAACATATTTTGTTTCAGCTTTAAAAATGGATTGGTGGCCTTATGCCAAAACTAAGGACAACATGCAGACATAATTCTGGCTGTCTGTGCAGAAACCTACATGAACCTTGGATGCCTGGGCAAGATGTAAGTTCTCCCAGCACTGCAGCTGCCCATGTTCCTTGGAGCAGTGATTTGATATAAAGATAAAGATGAACCAACATAACACTTATAAAGCATAAGACTTAAGATCATCTGAAAGTTTCAGTGTCTCTGGCATCTCTTGAGAAATTCCAGAATTTATAGGCCAGCAAACGTTGACCCCTTCACTTATATAATCTGGAAAGATGGCTTTCTGTGTCTTTCAGTGGACAAATCAGATACATTAAAAGGGAATATACCATGAAAGTGTAAATTTTCAGGTTTACCCAACACTGGTGAACATGACTATCTCTAGGGGAAAGGCTCCTTTCTCTTGTATACTTTGTGTGTGTGTGTGTATGTGTCTATGTCTGTGTGCTTATGTTTTCCTTCTGAGGTAAATAGAATTTTCTGGATTTATTGCTATGACTTCTCCCCAAGCAGCAATTTTTGTGGCTTCTTGTACTAAAATCAAATGGAGAAGACGGTGGAAAGCTTTTCCAAAACTGCTGATGGGGGAGAGTAAATAGGAAAGATTTGCAGCAGATTTATTATTTTTTGCTGGTTTGTGGACTTCCTTTTGAATGCGATGAGAAGAAGCACATTCTTAACCAATTGTTTTTCCAGTTTTGAATGTGAATAAGAATACAGGAATTGACAGATATATTTTATCCTGAGCATTTTAATAAGTCCCAGAAGAAAAACAAAAGCCCAAATAAATATAATATGTAATTCTGATTCAAATACAAATAACTGAGTTCAGTTTCCTTTAGGATTGTTAATCACTTTGTTAAAAATAACTTTTGGAAATGAGTTGTCCTCTTGTATGTACCATTTTCATGTAACATGTATGAATACTAATACATAATATATTCAGATATTTCCCAATACACAACAAATCCATATGAGCTTTTTAAATTAACACAACTTCCAATTTTCAATTTTAAATAGTATACTTAATGAAGTATAAGAAGTAGGATGGAGGATGTGCTCAAATCATCCTCAGAGATCCAAGCTTCATTAGTCCTCACCTTTCTATCATCTCTAGGTGTAGTCATTGCCCTCATGGTCCAGGTGGCATTATGTTCCAGGGGGCAGGACTGAAGAAGACAAGAATAGACTAGGACAGGGCAATGGGTATACTCCAGATGTCTTTTAAGGAAAGTTCCAGAAAGCTACCTAGTGACATGCTTATAACCAGTGGCTGTAATTGGCTGGATAACCAAACTACTGACTGAGCAGATTCTCACCAAGTAGACTTGTACCTCATGTAACATCATGAGAAACAACCCTTGTCAAAATGACATTCTCTAGGAATGCTACTTCGCTGGATTTCCCACTGTGGACATCAGAATCTTAACTAGAGGAAGCTATATGTTTCTATAATAATATTTGGAGTTGTTCCTTATTCAGCCTTTTATGAAGACAGCAGAAGAGCCACTTGAGAGAGAACGCTTGTTGCCCAGTGGTGCTCAGTAAGTGTTTACCAAATGAATGTCTGAATGCATTCATGAAATGAGAACTGTATGAATTTATTTACAGTCAAATTAAACCAAATAAATACAAATGGAAAAGAATGAGAAGAAACATTCAGATATAAACCGCTAGTTTATCCACACTAAGTAGGGAGTGAAAGCCCCTTCATATATTCATTTATCTATTCATTCATCAAATTTTATATATGTATAATATATATAATATATATGTATGTATAATATATAGATGTATATATATACATGTAGTTGTCTTAGACCAATTGGAGGATGGGGCATAGGAGCTAGAGATCCAATTCTGCCCTCGCTGTCTCCCCCACTACAAGCTCTAATCAGAATGGGATTCTCCCTAATCCCAAACTTCTCATTGTCACCTTCCTTTCCTCCCTCTGCTTCTCAGGCTTTCAGTACCCTCGTGATGCCCCTTGGCTCCTCAGGGACAAATACAAACATCCGCTATTATATGGTCCAGAAGCTATGCCAAGTGTTTTCCTTTGCAAAACCCTTTTGACCATTATACCTACCTGCATATGCTAAATACTACTGTTTCCACCTTGTAGAAAAGGGTACAGAGTATGACAAATGTAAGGAAGATTCATATCCTGGTTCCATAACTTCTTAGCTGTGTAATTTCTGCCTCAACACTTACTCTGCCTGACCTTAGTTTTTCCTCACCTATACAGTTAGAATAATAATGCCTCCTCTTCTCTGGATAATTGACTCAGTGTAAAATTCTAGAAGAGTGCCTGCTCATAGTAAGTGTACAATATATTAATATTGTCATTTTTATTCTATAACATTATACTCCCAGTAATTTTCTTACATTTCCAACCTTCTTTATTCTGTTTATTTTCTAACATACTCAATGGTGGGTGTTACTTAAGTCAAGAGTTTCTTGACTAAGAAAGTTCTTAGTGTCATGATTTTTTTTTTCTTCTGTGTTTGCTCCTCCATTTGGAGAACTCATTTGTTATCATATTTTTAAACATCATCTCTAAAAGAAGTTTTTTCCTCCCTCCTTCTCACTTTGATTTAACCAGATGCAAATTGATATAAGTGGATACTTTTTCTCCCCTCTTTGGTTTATTGAATACCTCAAGTCTTTGACACTGCCCTATAGCAAGGAAAATAAAAAAGGACAAGGAGCAAACTGTCCTGGGATCAGATTAGCCCTTTTAACTTGGGAGCATCTGTCTTGCTCACTGTGAAAGTCTGGTGTCCAAACCTGCCTGCTCTGAATGATGTGACTTTCTTTGAGGTAAAACCTTTTACTCACCTGGGTTTACTATCCCTCAGTCCTATTGACCCCTCTAAAACGAAGATTTGCTAGTACCATTTCTTGTACTCGTCTCTGCCTGTGTGTTGCTCCAATGTCCCTCCTCCCTTCCCATGGTAAAATTTGTCCTAGTGTCACCCACAACCCATCTTCTGATAATTACCCAATTTGTAGCACAGGTCTTATCCTCTCACAGGAGCTCCAATCATATGACTTCAGAATGATGGAGGGATGTCTGGACATGCAAGTTTGCATTCAGTGAACTCAGACTTCACACCTTCCCTGTCTTCCTTTCTTCTGAGGGGATCCCATGATTCCAGTCAGCCAGATGCAAAATCTCTTGGCATTATTTTTGGTGCAGCCTCATTTATGATGGCCTAATTAGTATCTGTCACCACGTCACACTGCTGATTTTGCTTCCATAATTTCTACTCAGTTCTACTGCTGGCACACCCATCTCAGAGTGAGAACCCTGCAAAGGCGTCTGCTCTGGCCTCCATCCTGCTTTGGCCTCCACACATCCAGCTTCCTTAAGCCCTGCTCTAAAAACATCAATTCTCATCTCAGAACCTTTTAGCAGCATTCAGTTTTCAACCATTCAACATCCCTGCCTTACTTTCAATGTCTTCTTCAAGCTGTTTCTACCTATACAGCATTAATTTTCACTATTACTCAGCATATTTCTTCTACTTCTGCCTATTCAATGTTATTTTGCGTACTATTTGATGCTATTTCATAAACTCACACTACTTCTGTATCTATTTTAATTCTCCTTTCATCTTAAATGTTCTGTTCTCTGCCTCCCCAGTTTGAGCCAACTTTCAAATCTCAATGCAACACTCACTCATCCCTGGATGACAGATAGTCTCCTGTTCCTCAAAGTTTTATTTATCCCTATCCACTCTGAACTAGCATTTACTATTGGTAAAAATGCTTTAGCATTTAAATACTGGCACCTGAATATACTCAAAATGTATGCATTTTAAGTTGCTGATCTCTTAATTTCAAATGCATTTTAACAACCCTGCATACTTAACTCTCCTCCCCTCATGATTACTGTTTTTGATATCATATTTTATATCTGATTGTTTTGTGTATCCCTTAACTGTTTATTGTGGATACATATGATTTTACTACTTTTGTCTTTAGCCTTCCTACTAGCTTTGTACATGAATGGTTTACTACCTTTACTGTATATTTGCCTTTACCAATGAGAGTTTTTCCTTTCATAATTTTCACATTTCTAGTTTTGGCCTTTCCTTTTTCACTTAGAGAAGTTCCTTTAATGTTTCTTGTAAGGCTGGTTTGCTGGTGCTGAACTTTTTTAGCTTTTGCTTCTCTGTAAGACTTTTGATCTTGTCATCAAATCTAAATGAAAGCCTTGCCTGGTAGAGTATTCTTGGTTGTAGGTTTTTCCTTTTTATCACTTTAAATGTACCATGCCACTCCCTTCTGGCCTGCAGAGTTTCTGCTGAAAAGTCAGCTGATAACCTTATGGGAGTTCCCTTGTAAATAACTTGTTGCTTTTCCCTCTCTGCTTTCAATATTCGCTTTTTATCTTTATTTTTTGCCATTTTAATTGTAATGTGTCTTGATGTGGACCTCTTTGGTTTCATCTTGTTTGGGATTCTGTGCTTCCTGGACTTGGATGTCCTTTCCCAGGTTAGGGAAGTTTTCAGATATTTCTTCAAATAAGTCCTCTGTGCCTTTTTCTCTCTTTTCTCCTTCTGTGACTCCTATAATGCAATTGTTAGTAGGCTTGTTGTTGTCTCAGAGGTTTTCAAAAGTATCCTCATTTTTTCAAATTCTTTTTTCTTTTTTCTGTTCAGCTTGGATGATTTCTACCACTCTGTTTTTCAGTTCACTGATCTGTTCCTCTATATCATCTAATCTACTGTTGATTCCTTTCTAGTGTATATTTTTATTCCAGTTATTGTATTCTTCAGCTCTGTTTGTTTCCACTTTGTGCTTTTAAATTCTTTGTTAAACTTCTCACTGTGTTCATCCATTCTTGTCCTGAGTTCAGTGAGCGTCTTTATGTTCATTACCTTGAACTCTTTGTCAGGTTGATTGCCTATCTCCACTTAGCTTAGTTATTTTTCTGAGGTTTTGTCTTATTCTTTCATTTGGGACATTACTCTGCCTCCTCATTTTGCCTAATCCTCTGTGTTTATTTCTATGTATTAGATAGGTTGATTATGTTTCCCGATCTTGGAGTAGTGGCCTTATGTTGGAGACATCCTATGGAGCCCAGAAGCACACTCCCCTGTTGGCTGCCAGGACCTGCCTTGTGTGGTGGCTGTCAGTCCTCTGGTGGGTAGGGCTTTGTCCTGTTATAGCTGGCTGCGTGACCCAGGGGATCCTGGGCTGGTGCCGGCTTGCTGGTGGGAGGAGCCAAGTCCCAGGGTGGCTGGTTGTTGTGGCTGGGGTTCTCAGAGCTGGTGCCCGCCAACTCTGGGTGAGGCTGGGTCCCTGCATGGCTGGCTGCTTGGCCCAGGTGGTCATAAGACTGGTGCCAATCCACTGACGGGGTTTAAGCTCCTGGTGCTAATACACTAGAAGAAGGACTTCAAAATGGTGCTTGCCAGCACCAGTGTCCTCATGGTAGAAAACGCTCCCCAAAATGGCTGCCACCAGCATCTATATCCCCAGGGGGAGTCCCCATTGCCTCCTGTCTCTTGGGAAGGCTCTCTGAGATCAGCAAGTGATTCTGACCCAGTCTCCTTTCAAATTACAGCCTCTGTGCTGGGTTTCAGGACGTGTGAGATCATGCACACCACCCATTAAGAGCAAAGTCTCTGTTTCTTGTAACTCTCTGGCTTTCTTACACACAAGCCCTGCTGGCTTTCAAAGCCAGATATTCAGGGGACTCATCTTCCCAGTGCAGGACCCCTGGGCTGGGAAGCCCAGTGTGGGGCCTCAAACTTCTTGCTCTTTGAGGAGAACTTCTGCAATTGTAATTATCTTCCTCCTTGTGGGTCACCTCTCCAGGGGTGTGGGTCTTGACTATGCAAAGTCTCTGTCCCTCATACCCATCTCATTGTTATTCCTTCTTTACACCTTTAGTTGTGGAAAATCTTTTCTGCTAATCTTCAAGTCATTCATGTTGATAGTTGCTCTGTAAATAGTTGTAATGTTCGTGTGTCTGTGGGAGTTGGTGAGCTCAGGGTGTTCTTACTCCACCATCTTGGACATTTCCCTTGTCTATGCTATTTTTTGTATACCTTTCTGAATAAATGATAGATAAATTCACATGTCAAAAAAAATTGCAGATTACATCTAAAAAAGTGCCAAGTATAGGTGCTTGATGGATGGTTTTATTGATTAACATATGTGGCACACACAATTTTTCATCAGGGAATATGATGCACATAAATACATCTAATTTTTTTTTTTTTTTTATAGCTACTTTATTTATTTATTTATTTATTTTTGGCTGTGTTGGGTCTTCGGTTCGTGCGAGGGCTTTCTCTAGTTGCGGTAAGCGGGGGCCACTCTTCATCGCGGTGCGGGGACCGCTCTTCATCACGGTGCGCGGGCCTTTCACTATCGCGGCCCCTCCCGTTGCGGGGCACAGGCTCCAGA
This sequence comes from Balaenoptera physalus, assembly GCF_965194825.1. Taxonomy (NCBI): domain Eukaryota; kingdom Metazoa; phylum Chordata; class Mammalia; order Artiodactyla; family Balaenopteridae; genus Balaenoptera; species Balaenoptera physalus. Next base: position 70,138,830 of record NC_138894.1, on the reverse strand, counting down.
CGCGCAGGCTCAGTAGTTGTGGCTCACGGGCCCAGCTGCTCCGTGGCATGTGGGATCCTCCCAGACCAGGGCTCGAACCCGTGTCCCCTGCATTAGCAGGCAGATTCTCAACCACTGCGCCACCAGGGAAGCCCCGATATATCTAATTTTTAATCATAAATAAATTTGATATTTAAAAACATATTATCTTTCATTAACTAGATTAAATAGTTTGTATCTTTGAGACTACTGGTTGGGTGGGGGCAGAAAGGACCCTTCTGTCCCCTCAGTTCTAAATCTTGATCTGCATGGTTATTACATAGGTGAATATATATGGAAAATCTGATTTACTTAAAATTTGCACTCTTCATTGTGAGAAATACCTCAATAAATACATTTAAAAATATTTAAACCATGTGAGTAATTCACCTTAACACCCACCAGGGAAAACCCATAAATTTGTGGTAGAGAATGTGATACTGTGGAAATAATGACACTCTATAAAATATTTTATTGTTTAAGTTAGAATTGCCATTTCTATGACTTTTGAAGCACCCTATAATCACTAAATAAAGATTTAAATAAAAACTCAAAAGACTAAATGTAAATGTATACATAGCTTCTGGTAAGAAATATTCAAAAAGGTAATGGTATAAAATATGGAATGCACTTCTGGCAAAAAGTGAATAAGAAGGTAATGATGCTATCTTACTTTATACAGTGCTCTAAGGCATAGGCAACACTTTGATATTTCTAATTTGGTGCGTATAACCGTTCTCTGAACTAGTCAGAGCAAATAGTTTCATCCTTATTTCAAGGAGAATACTGAAGTCTAAAGAGGATAGGTTATTAGCACAAAGTCCTATAATATGTTAATGGTTAACTCAGATTATAAATTTATAAATACACTTCTCCAGATTATCCTTTATTAGATCTTACATACAATTTTATAACCATTTAAACGTGTGTAAACATATGTAAACTCATGTGAGGAAGTAGGAATAGGATCTAAGCAGAATGGTGTTTATTTTAAATTGTCTTATGCCCCCTTTCCATTTTTCTACCCCTCCCCCTTGTTGCCCCAGTGCTACCTAGAGATCTGTTCTGACAGTTTTCCCTGGGTGACCATAATTTCACCAGAATATCTCCAATTTCTCATATTTCTGACTCTACTAGTCTCTATCACAATTTGACTTCTTGTATTTGTGTTTGAGGCCAAGATTGTTTAAAAACCATTTTGATAAGAAACTTGTTATGAAACACCAGAAGTTAATAACAGCATATTGTGCTATGTTTTCCATTAGGGTATCTTGTTCTCCTGCACTTAAAACCATATGCTGAGGTTTCTGAGAATCAGAACATAAGAGATCTCTATCTTCAGGCTATGCATCATTCCTAGAAAGAGTTCCTTTCCAGAGCTCCTGATCCCTGTATTATCTTGGAATCAGAGTTAAAGAACCAATCCAAAGAAATGCTAAATATCTTTGCAACCACTTGGATACCATTAGCTTTCTGGAATCTAAGATGAACCCCAAGTAAGCAATACTCTTACGCTGAATGAAATGAGGGGGAGAGAAGAGGGCAGGGAAGACAGGAAAGAGTGGAAGTGCAAACTTTTGCATTTAATCTGTTGCAACATCACACATGATGTAGCTTCTGGAAAACTCCATTGTAAACTTGTGAGAGAATAAGAGTGAAAATAATGTTTTAATATTATTATGAAAGTACTTTTAGCTTTGTGAACCATTGAAAGGGACCACACCTTGAGAACCAGTTGTCCATAACAAGTATTTTATGTGTGACCAACAATTCTCATAATATATTTTCATATAACCATAGAAACCTTAATCAAAAAAAGAGTAAGACTTTAATGCATTTTGATATTCCATGAGTATTCATTTTATGATGTGGAGGAGTCCTCATCTACCACCACCCTTCCAAAAAACTCACAGTAGTCGTTGACACACAGAGCCAAGTCTGCTGAGCATAGAAATAAAGTGCTACAGAAATTTTTTTAAACCTAACATGTAAAAATAATGTATATATGTCTAGAGGAAGAATTTAGGTGATAGGAGGTCTTGAGTGTGAATGATTAGATAGCAATTTATTTTTAATTTTATAGGATCAATGAATTTTCTAACTTCTTTGTGTACATACATAATCACAAAATGAGGGCATTCTTATAACAAATGAAGTCCAGGAGAGAGAAAGGCAGAGGGTGCTCAGGAAAAAGAAAATTACTTGGACTCTCCTTAAGGATAACTTAATTCCAAAGGCTAGAAATACTTTTTGCATAATGCTGAAAAGTTGTCAAGATATTTATTTTTTTTCTGCTAAGACACGTTCACTGTTATTTCAGACTATGATCTGTGAGTGCCAAGTGTCTGCATTCCTCAGTTGCACACCAACAAATGTCTGTTCTTAACGGATGTTTTACCCAGCAGGAGCCATTATAGCCCTTAGCTCCAGATTGCAGACCAAATCCGCAGAGCATATGGCATGTGGGTAAATGAATGCAAACTGTTCTTCATTTTTTCTCTATGGGAAGCTTATTTCCCTTTCCTCTGCATTTTTTACTTTGATGTGAAGATTTCAGAAACCAAGAATTGAATTTGAGTTAAAAAGTCATTCTTTGTCAAAATTAATCAATGAAATCATTTAGAAAAATCATTGTGCTGCTGTTGTACCAGAACAGGGTTGACTGAGAAATTGATAATGTATATACACCAACACATAGAAAATCGGAGTGTAGAAAGTGTAATCAGACGCTGAGCTTAGCCAAGGCAATATCATCTTATTGACTAATCAGTCATCAATATATTTGTCCTTTCATCATTGGTCTAGCCAACCTAGAGCAAACAAGATTTCTTTATTTGTATATTATCCAGATAATCTTATACTTGTGAAATCCACTTTCCTTAAGACATAAATTATAAAATCTACACTGCTTAAACACGGCACATGTCACTTCCTTTCATACTATGGATGAAAGTCTTTGATCATATTTTTGAGTGAAGGAAAGAGAAAACTTTACTTCTTACCAGCATAAGAACAGGGTTTTAGTTTTCTACAGTCTGTGCTGGTACTAGATGAATGTCTTTTATTTTATTTTATTGTGGTAAAACATTTAACAAGAACTAACCTCCTAAAACTCTTTAAGTGTACAATGCAGTATTTTTGACTATAGGTAGTATATTGTACAGCAGATCTCTAGGACTTACTCATCTTGCTTAACTGAAACTTGATGCCCATTGATTAGTAATTCCTCATTTCCCCTTCCCCAACCCCTGGCAACATTCATTCTACTCTTCGATTCCATGAATTTGACTATTTTAGAAACCTCATTTAAGTGAAATCTTGTAGTACTTGTCTTCATATGACTAGAAAATTACTTAGCATAATGTCCTCAAAGTTCATTCAGGTTGTCACATATTGCAGAATTTCCATGTTTTTTAGGGCTCAATACTATTCTACTCTAGGTATTATCACATTTTATTTATTCATTTTTCTGTTGTGGACACTTGATCCACTAGGTTAAAACAAGAGATGATTAACTGAGACTTCTGAGCTTATCTTGTAGAAAAACAGGAAAACTACAGATAAGGAAATGACTTGCTGACAGCCCCTCTTTGACTGAACATTGCCCAGGCACATTGAGAGACTAGAATAACTGATCAGTGAACTTGGGATGTCACAGGCCAAAAATCCACCACATGTAGCACACCGAACCCTTCTGAATTTGCACATACTACTCATGAAGAGACAAGAAAGACAGTTGAGTCTGTGCAGAGGACTCTTGAAACTTCCCTTTACCCTTTCACCAGTCATTTATTAGTCCAGACACCCTCCTACTCCTTACTCCCACAATAAATATTGTAACCAAGCCCAAGCTCATTTCACTTGCCTCATGACAGGCCAATAAGTCAAGAAACAAGATGATGGGGCAAGGGAAAGTGACTTTATTCATAAAGCCAGCAAACCAAGAAGATGGTGGACTAATGTCCTAAAGAATAGTCTTAATTTGGGGCAACAGCTCATGGACATTCCTCTGATTGGTTGGAGATGAAGTAACCAGGTGGTATTTCAGGAGTCAACATCATCAACCTTCTGGTTTCGTATGGTCAGGGGGCTATGTGCTGGTGGTCAGCATGCAGTTAACTTCTTCCACCTTGTGGGGGAGGTTTCAGTATCTGCAAAACAGCTCAGTGATATGCTTCAGAACATTATCTATAGCCCTTGAAGAGGAACTAAACGTGCTTGACTTTGTTTTATGTATAAACTATTATTATTTAATACTCAGAACAGGGATTGATTGCTGGATCACAGAACAGTTCTATTTTAAATTTTTTGAAGACTCTCCATATTGTTTATTGTAGCAACTGTACGATTTTGCATTCCCACCAATGGTATACAAAGGTTTTAGGAGATTGGTTCAAGACAGCAGAGTAAAAGGAGGTGCGCTCATTCCCTCTTGCGAGAGCACTGGAATCACAACTAACTGCTGAACAATCATTGACAGGAAGACACTGAAACTCACCAAAAAAGATACCCCACATCCAAAGACAAAGGAGAAGCTGCAATGAGACGGCAGAAGGGGTGCAATCACAATAAAATCAAATCCCATAACCGCTGGGTGGGTGACTCACAAACTGGAGAACAATTATACCACAGAAGTCCACCCACTGGAGTGAAGGTTCTGAGCCCAACATCAGGCTTCCCAACCTGGGGGTCTGGCAACGGGAGAAGAAATTCCTAGAGAATCAGACTTTGAAGGCTACTGGGATTTGACTGCAGGACTTTGACAGGACTGGGGGAAACAGAGACTCCACTCTTGGAAGGGACACACAAAGTAGTGTGTGCATTGGGACACAGGGGAAAGAGCAGTGACCCCATAGGAGACTGAACCAGACCTACCTGCTAGTATTGGAGGGTCTCCTGTGGAGATGGGGTGGCTGTGGCTCACTATGGGGACAAGGTCACTGGCAGCAGAACTTCTGGGAAGTGCTCCTTGGTGTGAGCCCCCCCAGAGTCTGCCATTAACCACACCAAACAGCCTGGAAGGCTCCAGTGCTGGGTTGCCTTAGGCCAGAAAACCAACATGGGGGAACCCAGCCCCACCCATCAGCAGACAAGCAGATTGAAGTTTTAATGAGCTCTGACCACCAGAGCAACACCCAGCTCTACCCACCACCAGTCCCTCCCATCAGGAAGCTTGCATAAGCCTCTTGGATAGCCTCATCCACCAGAAGGCAGACAGCAGAAGCAAGAAGAACTACAATTCTGCAGACTGTGGAAGGAAAACCACATTCACAGAAAGATAGACAAAATGAAAAGGCAGAGGACTTTGTACCAGATGAAGGAACAAGATAAAACCCCAGAAAAACAACTGAATGAAGTGGAGATAGGCAACGTTCCAGAAAAAGAATTCAGAATAATGATAGTGAAGATGATCCAGGACCTCAGGAAAAGAATGGAGGCAAAGATCGAGAAGATTCAAGAAATGTTTAACAAAGACCTCAAAGAATTAAAGAACAAACACCTAGAACAATTAAAGAACAAACTAACAGAGATGAACAATACAATAACTGAAATGAAAAATACACTAGAAGGAATCAGTAGCAGAATAACTGAAGCAGAGGAACGGATAAGTGACCTGGAAGACAGAAAGGTGGAATTCACTGCCACAGAACAGAATAAAGAAAAAAGAATGAAAAGAAATGAAGGCAGCTTAACAGACCTCTGGGATAGCATTAAATGCAACAACATTTGCGTTATAGGGGTGCCAGAAGGAGAAGGGAAAGAGAAAGGACCCAAGAAAATATTTGAAGAGATTATAGTCAAAAACTTCCCTAACATGGAAAAGGAAATAGCCACCCAAGTCCAGGAAGCACAGAGAGTCCTAGGCAGGATAAACCCAAGGAGAAACATGCCGAGACACATAGTAATCAAACTGACAAAAATTAAAGACAAAGAAAAATATACAAAACAACAAGGGAAAAATGACAACGAATATACAAGGGAACTCCCATAAAGTTAACAGGTGATTTCTCAGCAGAAACTCTACAAGCCAGAAGGGAGTGGCACGATATATTTAAAGTGATGAAAGGGAAGAACCTACAACCAAGATTACTCTACTCAGCAAGGATCTCATTGAGATTCCATGGAGAAATCAAAAGCTTTACAGAAAAGCAAAAGCTAAGAGAAATCAGCACCACCAAACCAGCTCTACAACAAATCCTAAAGGGACTCCTCTAAGTGGGGAACACAAGAGGATAAAAGAACCTACAAAAACAAACCCATAACAATTAAGAAAATGGTAATAGGAACAAACATATCAATAATTACCTAAAACGTGAATGCTCCAACCAAAAGACACAGGCTCACTGAATGGATACAAAAGCAAGACCCATATATATGATGTCTACAAGAGACCCACTTCAGACCTAGGGACACATACAGACCGAAAGTGAGGGGATGGAAAAAGATATTCCATGCAAAAGGAAATCAAAAGAAAGGTGAAGTAGCAATACTCATATGAGATAAAATAGACTTTAAAATAAAGAATGTTACAAGAGACAAGGAAGGACACTACATAATGATCAAGGGATCAATCCAAGAAGAAGAAATAATAATTATAAATATATATGCACCCAACATAGGAGCACCTCAATACATAAGACAAATGCTAACAGCTATAAAAGAGGAAATCAACAGTAACACAATAACAGTAGGGCACTTTAACACCTCACTTACACCAATGGACAGATCATCCAGACAGAAAATTAATAAGGAAACACAAGCTTTAAATGACACAATAGACCAGATAGATTTAATTGATATTTATAGGACGTTCCATCCAAAAACAGCAGATTACACTTTCTTCTCAAGTGCACATGGAACATTCTCCAGGATAGATCACATCTAGGGTCACAAATCAAGCCTTGGTAAATTTAAGAAAATTAAAATCATATCAAGCATCTTTTCCGACCACAACATTATGAGATTAGAAATCAATTACAGGGAAAAAACCGTAAAAAACACAAACACATGGAGGCTAAACAATACGTTACTAAATAACCAAGAGATCACTGAAGAAATCAAAGAGGAAATCAAAAAATACCTAGAAACTACAATGAAAAAACGACGATCCAAAACCTATGGGATGCAGCAAAAGCAATTCTAAGAGGGAAGTTTATAGCAATACAAGCCTACCTCAAGAAACAAGAAAAATCTCAAATAAAAAATCTAAGCATACACCTAAAGAACTAGAGAAAGAAGGACAAACAAAACCAAATTTAGTAGAAGGAAAGAAATCATAAAGATCAGAGCAATAAAAAATGAAATAGAAACAAAGAAAACAGTAGCACAGATCAATAAAACTAAAAGCTGGTTCTTTGAGAAGATAAGCAAAATTGATAAAATTTTAGCCAGACTCATCAAAAAGAGGGAGAGGACTCAAATCAGTAAACTTAGAAATGAAAAAGGAGAAGTTAAAATGGACACCACATAGATACAAAGCATCATAAGAGAATACTACAAGCAACTCTATGCCAATAAAATGGACAACCTGGAAGAAATGGACAAATTCTTACAAAGGTATAAACTTCCAAGACAGAACCATGAGGAAATGGAAAATATGAACAGACCAATCACAAGTAATGAAATTGAAACTGTGATTAAAAATCTTCCAATAAACAAAAGTCCAAGACCAGATGGCTTCACAGGTGAATTCTCTCAAACATTTAGAGAAGGTCTAACACCCATCCTTCTCAAACTCTTCCAGAAAACTGCAGAGGAATGAACACTCCCAAACTCATTCTATGATGCCACCATCACTCTGATACCAAAACCAGACAAAACAGTACAAAAAAAGAAAATTACAGACCAATATCACTGATGAATATAGAGGCAAAAATCCTCAACAAAATACTAGCAAACAGAATCCAACAACACATTAAAAGGATCATACAGCATGATCAAGTGGAATTTATCACATGGATGCAAGGATTCTTCAATATACGCAAATCAATCAATGTGATACACCATATTAACAAACAGAAGAATAAAAACCATATGATTATGGGCTTCCCTGGTGGGACAGTGGTTGGGAATCTGCCTGCCAATGCAGGGGACACGGGTTCGAGCCCTGGTCCGGGAGGATCCCACATGCCGCGGAGCAACAAAGCCCGTTCAGAACTACTATGCCATGGCTGCTGAAGCCCATGCACCTGGAGCGCGTGCTCCACAGGAGAGACCACTGCCATGAGAGGCCCGTGCACCACGGCAAGGAGTGGCCCCCACTCACTGCAACTAGAGAGAGCCCGCGTGCAGCAATGAAGGCCCAAAGCAGCCAAAAATAAAATAAATTTATAAAAAAACCAAACATATGATCATCTCAATAGTTGCAGACAAAGCTTTCGACAAAATTCAACACCCATTTATGATAAATACTCTCCAGAAAGTGGGCATAGAGGGAACCTACCTCAACATAATAAAGGCCACATACGACAAACCCACAGCAAACCTCATTCTCAATACTGAAAAGCTGAAAGCATTTCCTCTAAGATCAGGAACAAGACCAGGATGTCCACTCTCGCCACTATTATTCAACATAGTTTTGGAAGTCCTAGCCATGGCAATCAGAGAAGAAAAAGAAATACAAATTGGAAGAGAGGAAGTAAAACTGTCATGGTTTAACATATGGATGCCAAGGGGGGAAAACTGCGGTGGGGTGGGGATGGTGGTGTGCTGAATTGGGCGATTGGGATTGACATGTATACAGTGATGTGTATAAAATTGATGACTGATTAAAAAAAAAAAAAAGACAAGCAATAACAAGTGTTGGCAAGGATGTGGAGAAAAGGGAATCCTTGTGCACTATTGGTGGGAATGTAAATAAGTGCAGCGACTATGGAAAGCAGTGTGGAGATTCCTCAAAAAATTAAAAATAGAGCTACCATATGATACAGCAATCCACCTCTACGTATTTATCTGAAGAAACAAAAACACTAATTTGGAAAGATACATGCACCCCTATGTTCACTGCAGCATTATTTACAATAGCCAAGATATGGAAACAACCTACATCTCCATTGGTGGATAACTGGAAAAAGAAAATGTGGTATATATATACAATGGAGTACTATTCAGCCATAAAAAAGAATGAAATCTTGCCATCTGCAACAACATGGATGGACCTAGAAGGCATTATGCTAAGTGAAATAAGTCAGACAGAGAAAGACAAATGCAGTATTATCTCACTTATATGTAGAATTTTAAAAACAAAACAGAAAAACCAAGTTCATAAATATAGAGAACCGATTGGTCATTACCAGAGTTGTGTGTGTGTGTGGGTGCATGGTGGGCAAAATGGGTGAAGAGGGTCAAAAGGTACAACTTCCGGTTATAAAATAAATGTCATGGGCATGGTGACTATAGTTAATAATACTATATTGCATATTTGAAAGTTGCTAAGAGAGTAGTTTTTAAAAGCACTCATCACAGGAAAAAAAATTTTTTTATAACTATATAGGAACAGACTTATTGTGGTGATCATTTCACAATATATACAAATATTGATCATTATGTTGTACACCTGAAATTAATATATGTTAAATTATGCCTCAGTAAAATATATATAAGTATAAAAAAAAAAACCGTCATTGTTTGCAGATGACATGGTAGTATACATAGGGAATCCTTAAAATGCCACCAGAAAACTACTAGAGCTAATCAATGAATTTGGTAAAGTTGCAGGATACAAAATTAATGCACAGAAATCTCTTGCATTCCTATACACTAACAATGAAAGATCAGAAAGAGAAATTAAGGAAACAATCCCATTCACCGTTGCAACTAAAAGAATAAAATACCTAGGAATAAACCTACCTAAGGAGATAAAAGACCTGTACTCAGAAAACTGTAAGACAGTGATGAAAGAAATCAAAGATGACACAAACAGATGGAAAGATATACCATGTTCTTGGATTGGAAGAATCAATATTGTGAAAATGACTATACTACCCAAAGCAATATACAGATTTAATGCAATCACTATCAAATTATCAGTGGCATTTTTTTGCAAGTAGAAAAAAAAAAATCTTAAAATTTGTATGGAGACACAAAAAACCCCAAATAGCCAAAGCAGTCTTGAGGCAAAAAAACAAAGGTGGAGGAATCAGACTCCCTGACTTCAAACTATGCTACAAGGCTACAGTAATCAAGACAATATGGTACTGGCACAAAAACAGAAATATAGATCAATGAAACAGCATAGAAACCCCAGAGATAAACCCACCCCTATGGTCAACTAATCTATGACAAATGAGGCAAAGATATAAAATGGAGAAAAGACAGTCTCTTCAATAAGTGGTGCTGGGAAAACTGGACAGCTACATGTAAAACAATGAAATGAGAACAGTCCCTAACACCATACACAAAAATAAACCAAATGGACTAGAGACCTAAATGTAAGATCGACACTATAAAACTCTTAGAGGAAAACATAAGAACAGTCTTTGACATAAATAACAGCATGATCTTTTTTGATCCACCTCCTAGAGTAATGGAAAAAAAAAACAAAAATAAACAAATGGGACCTAATGAAACTTAAAAGCTTTTGCAAAGCAGAGGAAGCTACAATCAAGATGAAAAGACAACCCTCAGCATGGGAGAAAATATTTGCAAATGAATCAACAGACAAAGGATTAATCTCCAAAATATATAAACAGCTCATACAGCTCAATATCAAAAAAACAAATGGGCAGAAGACCCAAATAGGCATTTCTCCAAAGAAGACATACAGATGGCCAAGAAGCACATGAAAAGCTTCTCAACATCACTAATTATTAGAGAAATGCAAATCAAAACTACAATGAGGTATCACCTCACACCAGGTAGAATGGGCATCATCAGAAAATCTACAAACAAATGCTGGAGAGGGTGTGGAGAAAAGGGAACCCTCTTGCACTGTTGGTGGGAATGTAAATTGACACAGCCACTATGGAGAACAGTATGGAGGTTCCTTAAAAAACTAAAAATTGTCCCTTTTTGCAGATGACATGATCTTATATATAGAAAACCCAAAAGACTCCATTAAAACAAACACTGTTAGGACTAATAAATGTATTCAATAAACTTTCAGGATACCAATGAACATACAAAAATCAGTTACATTTCTGTACAAAGCAGTGAACTATCTAAACAGGAAATTAGAAAAATAATTCCATTTAAAATATCACCAAATAGAATAAAATACTTAGAAATAAACTTAAATAAGTAGGTGAAAGACCTGAATACTGAAAAGTACAAAATAGTGATAAAAAACAAAAATTAAAGAAGACACAAACAAATGAAAAGGCATCCTGTGTTCATGGATTGTAAGCCTTAACACTATTAAAATGTTCATGCTAACCACAGTGATCTACAGATTCAGCGCAATCCCTATCAGAAGCATCCCAATGGCAATTTTTACAGAAATTGAAAAAACAATTCTGAAATTCAAAAAAAATAAATAAAAAATAGACAAATCAATCTTGAGAAAGAATAACAAAGCCGGAGGCATCATATGTCCTGATTTTAAAGTATGTTACAAAACTATAGTAATCAAAACAGTATGGTCTGATGGAAAGACAGATATAGACCGATGGAACAGAATAGAGAGCTCAGAAATAAATCTTTCAACAGATGTTTATTGAGTACTTTCTGTAGGCCAGGCTCTGGTTTAGATGTTGAAGACAAGAAAACAAGACAAAAAAATTATTTGTCTTCATTAAACTGACTTTCAACTGAGGAAAAGTATATCTTTTACTGCTAGGAAATAAGTTTAGTGCTTTTAGCGCTGATATTCACCTATCAGGGATAAACACAATAGAACAAGCTGGTACAAGATGCAAATAATGAAGTGATCCTTATTTTGAATAGTGGTCAGGAGCAACGTTTGGTATTCTGATGCTGTGTATGTTATATCATTCTGTGAAACTGTTCTATTGTCTCTGTTGAATGATTATTTTGAGAAACATTCCTTCATCTCAGTTTGGAGCCTCTCATCATTTTCTGTCTCTCTCACATCTCAAATCCAACCTACATTGATTCCCATTAATTCTGTTTTCTAATTTCCTAACTATCTCTTGGCTTGACCGTTTCTAACTGTCTCTAGACTAGCTCATCTCTCCTTTCCAGTACTGCTATGCTCAAATATTACTGGTTTAATGCAATACCTCTTATAGTTCTATAACTCTATCTGTTTCTCTTCCAATCAATTTCCATCTCTACAACCCACCAGAATTGATTTTTTCTGAAACACAACTCCAGTCAAATGCTTCCCATATTTAAAATCTTTAATGATTTACCAGCATGCCAGGATAAAGGAGGTGGGGGGGAACTTAGTATATACTATAAATTCTTGTCTGAATTGTTATTGAGTTAATTCTTATTTTTACCTATGCTCCTCTGCCTCACCATTCTTCAGCTACTGTGACCTTCTGTCAACTTCATAAAACTGTGTTGAACACTTTTGCCACAGGACTGTTGCACATGTTCTCTCTGGCCAGATTATACTTCCCTCTCTTCTATGTCTAATTAACTTCTAGTCATCTTTAAATATCAGAGAGAGCTTTATTTTCCCAGAGAAACCTTCTTTTACTATTCTATGTCAACTCCTTTAGAAATATTATTTATTTAGTAATTATATGTTTATTAGTGTTATTTGAATTATGTTGGTTTCTCTATTAAGACTATGACCTCCTTGAGAAGAAGGAAGAAGTCAGGTTTTGTCCATCACTATTCTTAGCACAGAGCCTATTGCTGAAATAATAAATGAAAAAGAAATATTTGTCTTGACAATTCTTATGCTTTCATATATTTTTATATTCTCCCACCATGTGCCTTAATACAGATAGGCTACATCTTTGCAGAGTTCCAGGGAGAATACTCAGAACAGTAGAATCATGGCATGTGACATATACAGCCAACAAATAAAATAATGCCCATATATGTAATCTGTAAATTAAGAAGGGCTATTCAAATATTTCTTATAATTATGATTACTATAACTACTTACGGATGCTCAAGTGAGGATTAGCCAAGGAATAAAAATGGTTGTTACTTCTTTCAGAGTCTTATTAGTAATTCAGAGGACACCAGAGCCGCTGCTACCCTCAAAGTCTCATTCTACTGTAGGGCAGCTCCATGTCTAAATGTGGATGATTGGGAGGAATTCTGAGATGGCCTCAAGAATAGGCTCTCTAAATGTCCTGAGGTTTAGAGTGAATTGTATCTGTAAGTCAAGTTGAGGAATATTTTAATCTTAATAGCAATGAGTCTTCCAATAGATGAAAATGGGGCCTCATCCCATTTATTTGTTTTACTTAATTTCCTTTTGCAATGTTTTGTAGTTTTCAACTTCAGCTCTCAACTCCTGGTTATTTTGTACTAAATTTATTTCTTTTTTAATGTTACTATGAAACTTAATTCAAAATTTCTAATTGTACCTAGTACAAAGAAATAAAAATAGTTTTTTATGTTGGCATTACATTCCAAAACCTTGCTAAATTCATTTATTTGTTCTAATAGCTTTGGTTTGAATTTCTTAGAATTTTCTACACATTCATGGTTATTCATCTATAATAAGAGTTTTACTTGTTCTTTTCCATTTTGTATGCCTTTTATTTCTTTTTCTTATTGGATTTGTTAGAACCTTCAGTATGATGTTAAATAAAAGTGGTGAGAAGGTTTATCCTTGCTTGTTCCTTATCATAGGTTGAAAGCATAGAGGTTTTCAGGATTGAACATTCTGTAGGCTTGCAGATGCTTTTAATCAGGTTGTGAAAGCTCACTTCCAGTCCTAGTTAGTGGTAGTTTTTACCATGAAAGGGTGTTGAACTTTTCCAAATGTTTATTCTACATCAATTAAAATTATCTTAGATCTTTTCTCCTTTATTCTATTAATATGATTTATTACATCTACTGATTTTTGGATACTAAACCATTCTTGCATTCCTGGGTAAAATTCCATTTGGTTATGATGTATTATTTTTTTTAGATCATTGGATTTAATTTGCTAATAATTTCATAAGGATTTTAAAAATCTATTTTCATGAGGGATACTAATATAACTGCCTCAGGCTTCTTTTGTTTAATCTTTGCTTGGCATATTTTCTGTCCATTTATCTTCAGCTCACATGTGTTTGTGAACAACACAGAGATTGCTCTTTTTTTAAAGTGATCTATTCTGACACCTTTTTCTTTTAATTGGTGAGATTCATCCACTAACATTTAATGTATTATTAATATGTTTAGATTTATCTATGATTTATGTTTTCTACTCACCTCTCTATTTTCTGTTCCTTATACCCTGCCTCTTCTTCTTTTTAATATTTGCTTTTTTTTGAGAATTCTATTTTAATTTTTTTTTAGGTTTTAGCTATTGGGTTTTTCCCCATTAAAAAAAAGATTCCCTCAACAATTATAATATACATCCATATATCCTTAATTTTTCATAGTTCACTTATTAATAATAACATATTATTTCATGTAAAACATACCATGATCCCTGACTTTTATCATGACTGCAATCTTTACAGAACCACAGAAATTATGTTCAAGGAAGTTGCCATTTTAATTAGCTTATCCTAAAGGGAAGCAATAAATTATCTGAATTAAGTGAAGTCCATTTGTTCTTTAATAACAAAAGTGTAGTGCCAGATAAATTTAAAAAGCAATTTCAGAATAACACTTTAGCAGGACCTAACAAAGCATCTCATTTCTGTTGCATGTCATAGATAATTGAATGTTATACTTCATAATGAACTAATGGTATTTGTCAGACAAAATGATAGTATTTGGTACTTACATAGCATCTTTCTTCAAATGAGCTCAATAATGATTCAGTGGTCTATTTTTCCCTTGCAATAATTTGGAAGCATTTACATGAGTAGTATATTTTCATGCAAATTTCTCCCTACTGATGAGAAACTAGATAGTATCAAAGTAAGATGAAAAGTTTGTTTTGCAATTAGAGTAGCTAGCCAAGCTGGAAACAATTGTTGAAGTTAATAAGGGTACTTGTAGTACCGTCTATAAAAGACAGAACATAGCAACAAATCAACAAAATAGGTAAAGTATAAAAATGTTCCTTAGAGAAACAATATAAGTATTTTTGTTAGTGACACATAAAACCATAGAATAAAATATCTTATATAAAATATTGCAATATTTAATTATCTGTGTTAATTATTTAACTGTATTATTTGTTTTTTATGTAATTCTTTATTGAATTTTGATCAGGTATCTTCTCCCTATACATGATAATACATAATGTGATTTGTTAAATATTATTACTAAAGTTGTCTAGATACAGATTTATCAAGTAGGCTCCATAAATGATTTTTTTTAGAAAGAATATACTGATGTAATTTCAAATACTGAGTATTTCCACAGTATTTTTCTAATTACTCTTCCAATATTTCATCACTTCTCTAGTAACTAATAGGTCCATGGCAGAAAAACACAAAGAAAAGTCATTTCTATTTATGGATTGTTATTAATTATTCTCTAAAAGAATATACTAAATGAAAATATTTTGGCTACCAGTTCTGTGACCTTGTGTAAGTCACTTAAACACTGCTTGGCTCTGTTTCCTGGTTTATAAATGACAACAATACACTATCCTTATCTGCCTTAGAGCAGTATTAAATCAAATATGAAAATCATAAGAGAAATTTGAAAATATAAATAAGAAACATATAATCAAGATATTATCGGGAATACCCTGCATACAGGTCTTTTGCCTCCTTTCGTAGGTTTATTCCTAGGTATTTTATTCTTTTTGTTGCAATGGCAAATGGGAGTGTTTCCATAATTTCTCTTTCAGATTTCTCATCATTAGTGTATAGGAATGCAAGAGATTTCTGTGCATTAACTTTGTATCTTGCTACTTTACCGAATTCATTGATTAGCTCTAGTATTTCTCCGTCAAATTTGAATGAGATCCTTGCTGGGTAGAGTAATCTTGGTTGTAGCTTTTTCTCCTTCATCACTTAAAATATGTCCTACCATATGTCTTGCACAGTTTCTGCTGAAAGATCAGCTGTTAACCTTTTGGGGATTCTCTTATGTGTTATTTGTTGTTTTTCCCTTGGTGCTTTTAATATTTGTTCTTTGTATTTAATTTCTAATAGTTTGATTAATATGTGTCTTGGCATGTTTGTCCATGGATTTATCCTGTATGGGACTCTTTGCGCTTCCTGGACTTGATTAACTATCCTCTTTGCGCTTCCTGGACTTGATTAACTATCTCCTGTCCCATATTAGGGAAATTTTCAACTATAATCTCTTCAAATATTTTCTCAGTCCCTTTCTTTTTCTCTTATTCTTCTGGGACCCCTATAATTCGAATGTTGGTGCATTTAATGTTGTCCCTGAAGTCTCTGAGACTGTCCTCAATTCTTTTCATTCTTTTTTCTTTATTATGCTCTGCAGTAGTTATTTCCACTATTTTATCTTCCAGGTCACTTATCCGTTATTCTGCTATTGATCCCTTCTAGAGAATTTTTAATTTCATTTATTGTGTTGTTCATCACTGTTTTTTTGCCCTGTAGTTCTTCTAGGTCCTTGTTAAACGTTCCTTGTATTTTCTCCACTCTATTTCTAAGATTTTGGATCATCTTTATTATCATTATTCTGAATTCTTTTTCAGGTAGACTGCCTATTTCCTCTTCATTTGTTAGGTCTGGTGGTTTTTTGCCTTGCTCCTTCATCTGCTGTGTGTTTCTCTGTCTTCTCATTTTGCTTAATTTACTGTGTTTGGGGTCTCCTTTTCACAGGCTGCAGGTTCATAGTTTCTGTTGTTTTTGGTGTCTGTCCCCAGTGGCTAAGGTTTGTTCAGTGGGTTGTGTAGGCTTCCTGGTGGAGGGGACTAATGCCTGTGTTCTGGAGGATGAGGCTGGATCTTGTCTTTCTGGTGGGCAGATCTACGTCTGGTGGTGTGTTTTTGGGTGTCTGTGGCCTTATTATGATTTTAGGCAGCCTCTCTGCTAATGGGTGTGGTTGTGTTCCCATCTTGCTAGTTGTTTGGCATAGGGTGTCCAGCACTGTAGCTTGTTGATCGTTGAGTGGAGCTGGGTCTTGGCGTTGAGATGGAGATCTCTGGGAGATTTTCACTGTTTGATATTACATGGAGCTGGGAAGTCTCATGTGGACCAGTGTCCTGAACTTGGCTCTCCCACCTCAGTGGCACAGCCCTGACGGACGCCTGCCTGGAGCACCAAGAGCCTGTCCTCCACACGGCTCAGAATAAAAGGGAGGAAAAAAGAAAGAAGAAGATAAAATACAATAAAATAAAATAATTTTAAAAAATTATTTTAAAAAAATTTTTAAATAATAAAAAAAAAAAGAAAAAAGAAAAAACGGACAGACAGAACCCTAGGACAAATGGTAAAAGCAAAGCTATACAGACAAAATCACACACAGAAGCATACATATACACACTCACAAAAAGAGAAAAAGGGGAAAAAATATATATAGCGTTGCTCCCAAAGTCCACCTCCTCAATTTAGGATGATTTGTTGTCTACTCAGGTAATCCACAGGTGCACAGTACATCAAGTTGATTGTGGAGATTTAATCCGCTACTGCTGAGGCTGCTGGGAGAAATTTCCCTTTCTCTTCTTTGTTCGCTCAGCTTCCGGGGTTCAGCTTTGGATTTGGACCTGCCTCTGCGTGTAGGTCGCCTCAGGGCGTCTGTTCTTCACTCACACAGGACGGGGTTAAAGGAGCAGCTGCTTCAGGTGCTCTGGCTCACTCAGGCCAGGGGGAGGGAGGAGTACGGAGGCGGGGCAAGCCTGCTACGGCAGAGGCCGGCGTGACGTTACACCAGCCTGAGGCGCGCCGTGCGTTCTTCCGGGGAAGTTGTCCCTGGTTCACGGGACCCTGGCAGTGGCAGGCTGCACAGGCTCCCGGGAGGGGCGGTGTGGACAGTCACCTGTGCTCGCCCACAGGCTTCTTGGTGGTGGCAGCAGCAGCCTTAGCGTCTCACGCCCGTCTCTGGAGCTCCTTTAAGCGGCGCTCTGAATCCCCTCTCCTCACGCACCAGGAAACAAGAGGCAAGAAAAAGTCTCTTGCCTCTTCGGCAGCTGCAGACTTTTTCCCGGACTCCCTCCCGGCTAGCTGTGGTGCGCTAACCCCTTCAGGCTGTGTTCACGCCGCCAACGCCAGTCCTCTCCCTGGGATCCACCGACACCGGAGCCTCAGCTCCCATCCCCCGCCCGCCCCGGAGGGTGAGCAGACAAGCCTAGTGAGTGCTGCTCGGCGCCGATCCTCTGTGCGGGAATCTCTCCGCTTTGCCCTCCACACCCCTGTTGCTGCTCTCTCCTCCGTGGTTCCGAAGCTTTCCCCCTCCGCCACCCGCAGTCCCCGCCAGTGAAGGGGCTTCTAGTGTGTGGAAACCTTTCCTCCTTCACAGCTCCCTCCCACTGGTGCAGATCCCATCCCTATTCTTTTGTCTCTGTTTTTTCTTTTGCCCTACCCAGGTATGTGGGGAGTTTCTTGCCTTTTGGGAGGTCTGAGGTCTTCTGCCAGCGTTCAGCAGGAGTTCTGTAGGAGCAGTTTCACCTGTAGATGTATTTCTGATGTATTTGTGAGGAGGAAGGTGATCTCCGCGTCTTACTCTTCCGCCATCTTGAAGCTCCTCCCCAACTATTCTTCTTTATCACATCTATGACAGGTTAACTTCTTGTCAGCCACATGGACATTCATGAGGACCTTTCAAGTTAGTTCTCCTCTACTTCAGTAGTTTACTCACAGCTCATTCACACATGTAGGCAACAGCATTCCTTAATTCGACGGACTTTGCAGTGCTGGTTGTGATCAGTCTCATGAAAAGTAAAGGAAAGGAGGAAAAAGCCTCCACATTGGCTTGGTGGTCTTGGGATGAAATGGATGCAGAAGACAGCTTGATTGTCAAACTGGAAACTTTCCTTTTCCTTTTCCTTTTCTTTTTATCTTTCCTATCATGTCTTCTGTCCGCTTCTCACCCCTTTCGCGCCGCCCTAGTCTCGAAGCTCCCACCCCTGCTCCTCAGGCTGGGTCCCCATGCAAAAACAGTATGTATCTTAACTACTGGTTTTCTTTGTTGTTGTTGTTTTGGCACTCTCTTAGTTTTGTGCCCGCCCAAGGTGAGCACCGTGCTCTCCTCTCCCTAATTCTGATATACTGAATGGATGGTTCATCTTTCTATCATTTGATTCCGTTAGGCACTGTTAAGTTTGGTAAATTTAACAAGTGGCTGTCTTTAAAAGAGAACACATCTTCTTTCATATTTCTCCACAAGGAACCAAAGGAACTTAGTGAATAACAACTCCTTTAGTCTGGTATAGTTCATTTCAGGCAAAAGGATCTCACCTGAAATCTAAGATTTTTAATACTTGTCCTGTTATAATAAATAATGACTTATTTAAATAAACATTTAATACAGTAAACCAAAAATGCTTTCCACAACTTTGAAGAAAATATGTCTTGATTCTTAATCCTAAAATACCGGATTTCCTAGCTCACTTATTATGTGTATCTTTGGCAGTTCCAATGAGAGTGTGAGCTCCTAAGGTTAGGTCCCTGGACACTACTGTTTTGACTACTGCTATCCCTCAAGAAATACATTCAAAATTTCTGGGTCAAAGTTATATCTGAAATAAAGAACATTTAAAAACATCATTTAACTTTCTTCCTTCCTTCCTACCTACTTACCTTCTTTCCTTCCTTCTTTCCTTCCTTCTTCCCTTCTTTTCTTCCTTCCTTCATGTCCTGCTCTGTCTCCACATTTAAGAGGGTTTTTTTTTTTCCTCCTTGTTGATAAGACTGTCTGAGAGCAGAAAAAACACATCATATTAGATCAGATTTTCTTTGTTTAGGGAAAGGCACCAGAATGGCTAACTAGTCACTCAGAGGTGGTGGAAAAGTGAAATAATTTTTGTGGAAGCCCAGGCACTAATGAAGTAATTAATCCAAATTAGTAAATATATTTGACCAAACTTTCTGAGATATAATGTGTAGTTGTTGGGAAGAATCCTTCTGGTTCTAAAGACATCTTGAGGAGATTTTTAGTAAATATTGAGCTGCCTTTCATCTCTTGCATGAAAACAAATGTGAATGAGACAGAGACAGAGAAACAGAGGTAGAGATAGAGAGAGAGAGAGAGAGAGACAGAGGGAGAAAGAGAAGACGAAAGAGTTGGGAAGAATAGGACTAAGGAGTCAGAGGATGAGGGGAAGGGGAGAGGGGAAAAGAGAAGAGGGAAGAGAAGAAGACTGGAAGGCAGCAATCTGAAATGGCTAAGTGAAAAAGGGCAAAGTTCAGAATTGGGGAACCTTAGTATTCAGCATGAGGACAGCAGGTGTTGGCAAAAAAAAAAATATATATCTTCTAGGCTGAATTTATGGATTATGTTATTTCTCTTTTTTGATCTATAATTTTCTGGGGTACCTCTTGCAGGGTGGGTGCTAATGTATTGCTATGAAAATGAGTCTCTTAGCCAGTAGATATTGTGTCATTGTAAATGCATACCATTATATCACAGTGAATTGGTAAATCTAGATAAATTTTTTCACATAAACCATACACTAGGCACAAACAAGAGGTTTTGCCTGTAAGAGAAGTAAAACTGATGCACAAACACATACAAACACAAATGACATACATAAATGCATATAGTTTTTATTTTAAAAAAAGAATTGAGGCTTAAATTAGTGTATTACATTTAGAAAGACACATCTGTTTTCCAACCTAGTCAAATAAGTGAATATACTCTATGCCACATTTAAAATTTTCTTGAATATTTCCTACATTTTTTTCAAACAAGCACACATTCATTCAACAGATATTTATTGAGGACTACTGTGAGATCGACACATTTCTAGGAGCTGGAGCTTGAATGGTAAAGTAGGCAAGCCCCTAACTTGTGTGTTATTTATTCAAAAGGGAACTGGCTAGCAAAACTCAGATGTGATAAGTATATTATTTTAGCAGAAAATATTTTATTGTGTTCAACCAGATAGCAGAATTCTTTTCATGTATGTCTGAGAATATACATGTTTAATAAAATAAATTTCTTGATGCCTGCTAATATTCAGTTATTGGCTTAAGGGATAATAGCACAAAACCAAACAAGGCCCTCCATAATATTATTTGCATGCATTGTGGTAGATGGAACTGGAGAATGAAAATTCAGAAATGATGCAGGCCCTTTCCCCAGATGCCTACTGAGAAGTACCCATTAATGTTAAATCTCAGAAAAATATAAAGATTAGAACATAATACTAATAAGATATTTTCAAAAATTGGAATGGCAAATAATGATTTGAGTTCCAAAAAAGAAGGAAACCTAGAGCCCAGAGGGTGAACGTTTCATAGAAGAATAAAAACTTAGAACATTTTTAAAAGTTGAGAGGACTTAGATTGTAAGAGAGAAAGTCTAAAGGAAAGAGAGAAGACATTAAGGAGAGAAATGGAATGAGGAATGAGCAAAAGGTGTGTTTGTTTATTTACTTTAATATTATTTTTATTTTCTTAATTAATAGCCCATTTAAAAACTGGTAACAATTAAATTCCCAGTTGTTTGGGTATTGTTAAGTAAATATGGTATATCTCCTTGATGAACAGTTCTTTATATGTTAGAAGTGGTGGATATTAATATAGTATTGCAGGAAAGAAAGTTTATTATAGAATGGTTTTGTAAATGATTTTTCATTTTACGCATATGTTATTTTTAAATCTCTCTTTACATGTGTAATTATTTTTATTCTATATAAACATCGATAAGTTGACAATATCAACTAAGTTGATCATTCACTACGTATTCCATTAGACAATTCTGGTTTTCACCCCCAAACAAACACTTACTACTGTGTGATTTGAAGCAAGTTATTTTACAAGTCTGTGTCAGTTATAGGTCCATCAGCTATTAATTAAAGCAAATACCTCTCCTCACAGAGTGGTGACTGTTAAGTGGATTAGTGTATATATATATATATATATATATATATATATATATATATATATATATATATATATATATATAAGCACTTTTTCAGTATTGGTCACTTTTATAGAAAGGGAAGACTTATTCCTTCTCCACTCTCTCCAATCAGAGGACTGTAGAAAAGTAATAGAGTGGAATATGAGCATGAAATGGGGGGCGTGTGTGGCAGGCAAACTAATAGCCCCCCTCCAAAGATATCCATGTCCTAATCTCCAGAACCTGTGAATGTGTTAGGTTCCATGGCACAGGGGAATTAAGGTTATAGATAGAATTAAGGGAGATTATCCTGGATTATCCAGATGAGCCCAATATAATCACACAGATTTTAATAAGTAAACAAGAAGGGCAGAAGAAAGAGAACCAAAAAGATAGCAGAGTGAGAAGGACCTGTCCTCATGTTGCTGGCTTTGCAGGTAGAGGAATAGGGTCATGAATCAAGGAATGTGTGTGGTGTCTAGAATTTGGAAAAAGCAAGGAAACAGATTCTCCCCTAGGACCTCTAGAAGGGACATGGACCTGCCTACACCTTAATTGTAGCTCAATGAGAACCGTTTTGGACTTCTGACCTTCAGAACTGTAAGAGAATATATTTGTGTTGTTTTAAGCCATTAAATTTGTGGCAATTTGTTACAGGAAATTAATATAAAATCTTAGGGGAAAAAGCCCAAGTTCGGCAGAAGAGAAGGGGAGTGAAGAGAGGGCCCCTTAGTGACGCTCTGTATCCCATCCTCTCCTACCTGCCTCGTTAGAAACCTAGCTCCTGTCACTCTCTCTCTGTTATCTTCAACTTTCCATTCTGCTGGCACTTTCCCATTAGCATTCAAACAAGCTCAGACCTCTACAGTCTTAAAGGCTTCCCCCACAACTTGTGTCTGCCTTATGGTTACCACCAGTTTCTCTCAGTTATTTTACACATAAGATTCTGGAGTAACCTTCACTTAATTCCTGATTTTTCAACTCCACATTCATTCATTCATTCTTGAACCTTCCCCACCCTTTAACCTGACTTCTATCCCTACCATATCAGTGTAACTGCAAGGTAGTTGCTGAATCTGAAGAAAATGTTCACTCCTTATTCTGCTTTGCCTCTGCCCAGCATTCAACACAATTCACTAATTCCTTCCAGAAACACTGTCCACATTTTTCTCTGTTCTCTCTAACTGTGGTTTTTCCTTTTCTTCAAGGGTTCCTCTTCTACTTTTGTATTAAATGCCATTTTCATCTAAGGTTCTGCCATCATTCTTCTCTCTTCCTGGATGATACTGAAATTTAATGCACCAATAATATCAGAGTTCTTTAAATTGGGTCAAACACAAAACTTTTGTGTGTTATTTCTCTAGGAAGTGTTCAGAGCATTCAATAACTTTCATAATGGGTGAAATTCAGTGCTATACTGGTGCTCACTGGCTCTCCAGAAAATAAAATATAACAACAACAAAAAATGGATGGTGGCATTTGTTGACTATTATGGTATAAATAGTCTCACCTTGGCTGAATGTAAGCTAAAGATGGAAATTTCAGACAATTTCAAAAACTATCTTGTAGAAAGGAAGGAAATGTATTTACTGTGTGGTTTCCATTGTCACCATGGTATCAATGGGTAGTAGTAGGAATTATAAAATAGTTGTTATGAGAAGAAATTCTCTAATTATTAGATTCATCCAAAATTGGAATGACCATTCTTGTAAAGAGTTATACATTCTCTCACTGGAGGAGAGAGATTGGGATAAGTGACTTTAAGGATATTTATATAAGTGCTATTCAGCAAGAGGCTGAACTAGAAGAGATACTGGTAATTTTGCTTTGATTTTCACCAAAGTACATAGCAATATGTTTTATAGATTCATGTACTCAGCAACACGGTAGAAACCTTTTTATCTAAAGCATCACTGCTCTATGCAATTCAGAATTATGTTACTATTGGTGATAACACTAATAAGAGTTAGGGCAATTTAGTTGATTGGTTCAATATATTGCACTGTCATCAATTATGTGTGCTAAATTAGTGAAGCAGTCCCAAAGTATAAAGACATCTCATTCAGTTGTATTGATCTTTTACTTACATCATGTTTTGTTAATTATTGGATTGTCATATTTTCACTTAAACATGAAATTTGTATTTTAATTTGCTTATGTAATATTCAGAAATAGTGAAATCTGGCCCTAGTCTGTCTTTTTTGGTACAAATCCGTGTTTTTTTCTGCTATCAGCTTTCTTAAACTTTCTATGTTTTCACCTTCAGAACCATTGATTCCTCCAGGACTCTATTAATGGTGTAAGAATGAAAGTGTGTAAAGAATGAAAGATTCTCTTATAATTTATGCCCTTGGACATATATGAAATTTGTCAATAACCTTTCAGTGCATTAGCGAAGCCTCTCAGAACATCTGTTTTCAAGTACCTGATCAGTAAGAATAGTATTTGAAATTAAAATCTGAGTCAATAAAGCATAGGGCTTTTCTGCTAAGTACTCGAAAAACAGTTTCTCAGCAGGCTACAGCCAAGGGAGCAACAGAATTCAAGTGCAGTGAGGCTAATAGAGGCATCAGCTGCTGAAATAGAATTAAATTGAGGGTCAGGAATTAGACTTGACAGAAAGATTAATAATTCAACTGGGAACAGAGAATGCAACATGAATAGTTTCAGCGTTTGCTTGGTGATTGTGTCATGGGAAATAAATAAATAAATAAATAATATAATGTGAAATAAAATCAGTTACACTTTGGACCTTGATGCTTTTTGAAGTGGAATACTGACCATCTGACTGAGCCCCTGAAGTTGATATCATGGGTCCTTCAAATGATGGTTTCACCAGGCTTTCTCTTGACTCATCGACAGAGTGGCCATGGCTCGCAAGCATCTGAAGGAAAAAGGAACTTGGGGGCAAGTTTTTAATAGGGATGAAGCCAAAGAAAAACGTTACCATTTTCATGCTGGTGAGCACCAGTACAGCACTGAATTTCACCCATTTTGACAGTTATTGAATGCTCTGAACCCTTCCTAGAGAAATAACACACAAAAGTTTTGTGTTTGACCCAATTTAAAGAACGCTGATATTATATTTGTGCAATTCTGTTACTCCTTATCAAAATGGTGGTCAGATGTCTCTGCCTCGGATTATGTTAGACTTCATTTTCTCCCTGTTACAGTCTGTGGGAAAATTAGTTGCAAATGAGCACATCCAGTATCAGCTGATAAACTGTACCAGGCAAGTTTAAAATATGTAACCAAACCCAAAAAACAACTATATAAAGTGTGTAGCTACAAGTTGAATAACGTGTATTAAGGTTATAAGGATATAAGAAATTACTAATATATGCAAGCAAACCAGAACACTACAGGATTCTCTCCCCAACTCTCACCATTCACTAGTCAGTATTTTATAGTTATTGCTACTAGAGTGCATTATACATTGACTCACCTTGGAGAGAGTATGAGTTTGCTAAGGCTGCCATAACAAATTACCACAGCCTGTAATGGAGCAGGACCCTATGGCTCTTCCCCGCCGTGTCCTCAGCCTGCCTTTTGACTGTGGAAAAACTTTAGCCAACAATAAGTTTAATCAGAGAAGTGAGAAAATGCAGAAACAAAGGGAAACAGTCAAATGAGACCAAGTAATAATAATTTAGTCATTAAGCAAAGTCAAGGACCTTTAGTTCCTCCTCAAAGGCTATAGATAATATTCTGAGCCACGTCCTTTGAGCTGTCCTATAGATACTGAAACCCTCACCAGGTAGAAGAAGTTAACTACATGATGACCAGACTGTAGCCATGACATAAGATGGTCATCTACAACCCAAGCTGCCACAATTCTGAGAACTGGCCTCAAAGAAATGGGAACAAACTGACCCTGGAACTAAAGACTAACTGTACTTAAAACAATCAAGATGATGCTGATCAGATCACTGCATGACCGATTTCAAGATGACTGTGAGAGCTGACTGTGCTGTTTCTGCATGTAGCCCCCTCCCTCTGTCTATAAAAGCTGTTGCCCACTGATTGTCAGTGAAGAGCAGTAAGCCTTTGGACAGGAATCCACCCTCCTCCTCAGGTTGCCGGGCTCCAAAATAAAGCAAACTTTCCTTTCCACAAACCTTGCCTCTTTATTGGCTTTTGAGCAGCAGGCAGCTGGACCCCCAATTTTGATGATTACAAGACCACATAGCATAAACAATAGAAATTTATTTTCTCACATTTCTGAATGCTAGAAATTTAAGATCAAGGTATCAGCCAGGTCGATTCCTCTGAGTCCTTCTCTTTGGGTTGTAGATGACCATCTTCCTCTGTCTGTACACGGCCTTTTCTCTGTAACCATATATGTTCAAATTTCCTCTCCTTATAATGACACCAGTCATATTTGATTAGGCCTCACCCTAGTGACCTCATTTAAACTTAATTATCTCTTTAAAGACCTATCTCCAAATGCAGTCACATTCTGAGGTAAGTGGGGTTAAGATTTCAATATATGAGTTTGGGAGGGGGACACAATTCAGCCCATAACAGGGCATCTTGTGTTTGTTCAGGTAAAAAAGAGGGCTTCCAACATCTCAGTTGGAATCTAATTTCTCTTCCCACAAGACTTAGGCAGCTGAGTGTACTTAAGTGCTGTGAGAGCATTTCCCACACAGAATAATTGTAAGCGGATCGATCTTTTTTCTGGCATGAGCATCATTCACTCTTACTGGACCGTCATGAGTTTGGAGCTAGATGTTGATATGTTTACACTTTTATATGTCATTGAAGAGAGGAACAATTTGTGTATTCCCTGGGCTCATGGGCAGTTTATAGGCACACAATGACAACACTTTTACAAAGCTGTGGTGTTTATCTTTCTGTCATCTGACATTTACATCTCTAATAAGAATTCCTCTAGTGTTTAAAGTTTTAACATCGAAAGTGAGAGATAAGTTAACTTGAGACAATCTAAGGTAGAAAAAATGGGGAGGTTCTAAGGATATCATAATGTATACATAACTGTGGCAAAGCTGTATTTCAATAGTTTCCACTTTTACTACACACTTGGAAGAATGGGTTTCTGTGATCTACATATACCTGGGTCACAGTATATTCTCTTGAACCAGCTTAAAGAATCACTTTCTCTTTAATACAGTCTCCTGACTTTGTTGGTGTAGTAAAAGTTATTACTCATTACCTTTATCTTTTTCTAACTTAATACAAGACTTTCAAGAAGCTGTGGTTGTTAGGGAGGATAGTCCTAGAACTTAAAAATTATCAAGTTTTATCTAATTATCTGACATTTGAAAATATGATATAGTAGACTAAGAAAAATTTTGGGATATGCACAGGAGTAGAGAAGGCAACTAGAATTTTTGGGCATCTGTTATGACGATTAACATAACTAAGTCTTTGCACGTAGTATCTTCATCTTCACAACAACCTTACAGGTAAATGTTATCACCTGCATTTACAAATGTGGAAAGAGCTGTCAAAAGCAATTATTTTCATGACTCAAGAGTAGTAAGGAAAAAAAAGGGAACAACTCTACTGTTCTTTAAATCTATGCTCTTTTCATTACACATTCAGGCTGGCATTGCTAGTGAATCTATCTGCCAGTGCAATGTGTTATGGTTCTCCAACAATTATATCCATAGAAATAGGGTAACATTACATTGATTGCTTATTGTGTGTCAACTCCTTCTTTCCAGGTGTAGAGACAGAGTTAGGAGATTTTAGTTATCACCAAGGGGTAATGCCCACATGACTTATTTTTAATTTCATGTTAAATATTCTATCAAGAAAATAAATTTAAACTCAAAGATGATTTAAGATTGCCATCAGAACAATGACTTTTCCTTATACTTGGGTTCATGTATCATCCATTTTCAGGAGTTGGACAAAAAAAATTTTATACATCATCTCTTCACATGGGACAGAAATTCAAATCAATTTAATCCTAGCACTGAGAATATAATATGTTGTTTCATAGAGACCTATGGAAGCTTAAGGGATGTCTTAGATACCTGCCACAATCACAGGTATTTTCAAACCTCCCTCCTGGCAGAGCAATGTCTATACTTGAGATGCCTACTAGAAATCTAAGCAAATATGTCAGTTAAGTAGTTATATGAAAATGTGAAAAACGGGGGAAAAGTGATTAAATATCTGCATTTGAGTCATCAAGTGGAATATGGAAAAGATACTTTTAACATCACAATCTTAGATGAGATCACCAACGGAGGCAGTGTAGATACCAAATAGATGAAGTTTGAGGATTTAGCTCTGGGATTATCCAAGGACTCTAGGTTGGGATAAAAAAGAGATGTCAACAAAGGACACAGGGGAGGAATGACCAAGGCAATACATGGAAAACCATAAAAGTGCAGTGTCTCAGAAGCCAGTTAAAAAAAGTGATTCAAGGTAGAGAATATGTTCAACTACATCAGATATTACTGAGAAGGTAAGACAATGACTGAGACTGTGGCAATGTGGAGGCCTTTGGTAACATTTGCAATAACAATTCCAAAGGACAAATGGGGACACGACGCTGACTGGAGAGAGGTCAAGAGGTTATAGGAGGAGAGTAAAGAGAATAATGACTATAGACACCTCCTGTGAGGGGGGACAGAGAAATGGAGCAGTTCATGAAAGAAGATATGGGAATCAACATAATGTGTCTGTTGATTGGAAAGACATAGAAGAGAGGAAAATGTTGATTTGGGAGAAAGAGATAGTTTTATTATCCAAATCCTCACGTAGACAAAAGGGGATGGGATTCAGTGTACAAGGGTGGGGTTCCTTTGATAGGATCAAAGCGATGTTATCCATCACACCTGGAGAAAAAGATAGAGTTGTGGATTCACATATTGTGAAGATGTCAGTAGATTTAATCATGGGAACATGTTGCAGTTCTCTTCTGTTTGCTTTTCTGTTCCTAGAAAATGAGAACAAAGGTTATCAGCTGAAGTAAGAAATAGTTTCTGGGGACAGGAGGAGAATGGGTTGACAAGAGAAGTGTAACAGGAGTGTCAGGCAGCACTGAGTCTCCATTTGACATTTAAGACATTGATTTGTAGTGAGTCCAGTCAGGTCACTCTAGTTAAGTGAGACTGTTGGATTTGATTGCACAGTAGTAAAAAAAAAGTAGGCTATAACCAGAATTAGGCTTTGCCAGAAGAATATGATGGAGGAAGAAAGAAATCGAGAGTTGGATGTGTCTGAAAATACATTAGTATAGAGATGATTCATGAAATCGAAGTGGGTATAGGTGAAATAGAGGACATGAGGAGAACAATGGACAGTGAAAAGTTGGTAGGTTTAATGAATCTGGTAGCACTGGTAGAGTTGGTGACTATGATATTAGAGTGGTGAGTTAGAAAGATAGATTGTGCCATAAGATGAGATACTTGGAATGAATATTATGAGGTACAATAGAAACTGGAAAAGATACCATCTAGTCAGTGAACATGAGAATGATCAGTTGAGGTGGGATAGAGGATAAAATCATCGGCAGTAAGGACACAGGATGAGAGACACAGGGAGATGGATGAATTATTTAAAAGCACCAAGAATAATGAAGAAAGTCAGGGTGGAGAAAGAGCAGTAAGCCAGGTGCAAAAAAAAACCTTCAGTGAAAGAATACATGCCCAGGAAAAAGAGAGGTGACCTCAAAGGAGCACAGCTGATGTATCTGGTAGCATATAATTTAATGTTTTTTAATTCTGTTTTAGGGAAGAGACAATAAGAAGTGAGGAAGAAGCATCCCCCTTAAGTTTAGCTGTAGGTGGGTACTGGAAAAAACACACCAGAACTGTGAGACTGTATCTTCTTCAGTAGTACATTCAATAGAACATCTACAGTTCATTAGAGAAATATATATATATATACAGAGAGGCAGTTGATACGAGGTTTTGCTGATAATAGGCACTTGGTTCCAGAGAGCACAATGGAAAGAACAAGATCTTGAATCAAGTGATAGTGAGTATGCAGTCTAATGAATATGAGAGTCTTTGTGATAAGGGATGACCTAAAAAGCCCAGGCTTCTAGTGGTGACTTAGATATAGAGGGATCAGCTTTAATAGTCTCTAAAAGAGATGTAGGTACTCCAATCTAACAGTAGCTTTTTCTTGGGACTGCTGGGAGGTTGAGACTGCAGGAGGAGCAGATTTCTGTGGGCCTCCCTTGAACACCCACTGAAGGCATGATTGAGAGACATGGAGATACAGTTCAAAATCATAATTACTTGACCTTCGGACAGTGCTTGCCCACCCCATTCCATTCTGCCATCATAACCACACGGGAAAATCTGCCTCCTTTGCTCTTTCTTTTTGTGGCCATAGTGCCTGTGTCAGAAATGATTGAAGTATATAGCTCACACTTCATCCAGAGAATAGATTATCACCACTACAGGTACCTGATAGAGAATTCAATCATGAATTTACTGCAATTTAACACCTGCCAAATGCTTGCTTAAGACATATAATATCTGAGAAGAAGAATAGCTGGGTGGAGAGACTTCATGCCCATTAGGCTCTCTCTTAAATTACAATTCTTATATTAATTTAGATCAACAGAATGCAACAGAACTGAAGGCATAATTATCTCAGCCTCTCACTGAGCTACATTTATAATATGCCTTCTCCTTTATAAAGATTCAGTAGTAGATGCATGCATTTGAACAGCAGTTCTATCTTTTATTAAACCATAGATTATCCATTGTGTTAATCTGTGTCTCTTAAGCAGAGAAGTTTGCCATAAAGTCCTCCTTAACTTTATTTCAAGGAAATCACTTAACTCTGTCAGGGAATTTGCCTCACAGATTATGCCTGAGTGCAAAATTAACGAATTGTTATTCTCTTTTTTCCAGATCTTAGAATACCTGGGACCTAAAAAGCTTAGGATCATTTGCAAAGCCTGACTCTGTAACATGTGTCTGGAAATAAAGTATATACCATGTGTTTTTCTTAGATGTTCTCTTCTGAGCTTCAACTATACTATTAAGCCTTATAACGAAAGTTCAAGCTTTCTCCAATTTTTTAAGTAGGCTGAGTAAAAATAGTTAGATTATGCAAAGTGTCTCTATTCCATCAATTTTTCACTGAAAATTA
Organism: Balaenoptera physalus; assembly: GCF_965194825.1. Classification (NCBI taxonomy): domain Eukaryota; kingdom Metazoa; phylum Chordata; class Mammalia; order Artiodactyla; family Balaenopteridae; genus Balaenoptera; species Balaenoptera physalus. The sequence goes on along the minus strand of NC_138894.1, from coordinate 70,107,756 downwards.
AAAGAAAAATTGCTCTTTGTTATGTAAGCACAGATGATCTATGTTTCCAGGTAAATCCAAAAAGAAACATATGCATTAATGAGAGTACATAAAACTTAGAATAGCAGAGAAGGGGATTAATAATGTTAACAGTACTTTGAAAAGCAGATGCAATTAATCGAATTCTGTGTACTTGTTTGTATGTTCTTTAACCATCATGATGTTATGAGTTATGCATTATTATTATAATTATTATTGAAAATTGCAGCCTTGAGAAAGTAAGTAAGATTTCTACTCTCACATTGCCCATAGTTACAAGAATGGGGATAGGAACTCATGTATGTTTAACTTCAAATCCTGTGCTCTTAACCCCACACCTACTGCCTCCTAACAGTAGATTCATTACAGGGAATCTAGAATTTCCTGCATTCACATTTTTACTGCTTCAACTTCCAGTTAAAGTTCTGGTAAAGAGCTTGTTGCTCAGAGGCAGAGCAAGCCCATATTACACTGCAGGCTGTTGTGATTACAGAACAACCAACCAAAATGGCCAGGGGAAAATGTAAAACCTATAGCTAGTGGGAAGCAGCCGCATAGCACAGGGAGATCAGCTCGGTGCTTTGTGACCACATAGAGGGGTAGGATAGGGAGGGTGGGAGGGAGGGAGACGCAAGAAGGAAGAGATATGGGGATATGTGTATATGTATAGCTGATTCATTTTGTTATAAAGCAGAAACGAACACAGCATTGTAAAGCAATTATACTCCAATAAAGATGTTTAAAGCAAAACAAAACATAACAAAAAACCTTCTGCATTTGATCAGTCACTTGAAAAGCTATATCGATCAGTGGAAATTCCATGTGGTTTGGAGCTGTTACACTTGAGTTTTGAGTTCTGACTTGGGTAATGATTAGTTCTATCAACTTGGGTAAGCCATTCAATCAGTTAGCTTTGGGATTCGTGTGTAGAAGGATGATTATAAAATAATAACTATAATAGCTTGTACGGAAGATCAAATTAGATTATATTTGTAAAAACACTTTAGTAAGTGGTTTGTGGTCAATTTCTTTGCTGTTTTAATATACTATGTGAATAAAACTAACTTTTTTCTCCTTTAATGAATTTTTTACCATTGTGATTCCATAGATTTAAAAAATTAATAAAATGATACATTCTTTTTTTAAAAAACATTTTCAGTGGAGTATAATTGCTTTACAATGGTGTGTTAGTTTCTGCTTTATAACAAAGTGAATCAGTTACACATATACATATATCCCCATATCTCTTCCCTCTTGAGTCTGCCTCCCTCCCACCCCACTTATCCCACCCTTCTAGCTGGTCACAAAGTATCAAGCTGATCTCCCTGTGGTATACAACTGCTTCCCACTAGCTATCTATTTTACATTTGGTAGTGTATATATGTCCATATATACACTACCACTCTCTCATTTTGTCCCAGCTTACCCTTCCCCCTCCCCGTGTCCTCAAGTCCATTCTCTAGTAGGTCTGCGTCTTTATTCCTGTCTTGCCCCTAGGTTCTTCATGAAATTTTTTTTTTTTTTTTAGATTCTATATATATGTGTTAGCATACAGTATTTGTTTTTCTTTTCTGACTTATTTCACTCTGTATGACAGACTCTAGGTCCAGTCCATCCACCTCACTACAAACAACTCAATTTCGTTTCTTTTTATGGCTGAGTAATATTCCATTGTATATGTGTGCCACATCTTCTTTATCCATTCATCTATCGATGGACACTTAGGTTGCTTCCATGTCCTGGCTATTGTAAATAGAGTTGCAATGAACACTGTGGTACATGACTCTTTTTGAATTATGGTTTTCTCAGGGCATATGCCCAGTAGTGGGATTGCTGGGTGATATGGTAGTTCTATTTTTAGTTTTTTAAGGACCCTCCACACTGTTCTCTATAGTGGCTGTATCAATTTACATTCCCACCAACAGTGTATGAGGGTTCCCTTTTCTCCACACCCTCTCCAGCATGTATTGTTTGTAGATTTTTTGTTGATGGCCATTCTGAATGGTGTGAGATGATATCGCATTGTAGTTTTGATTTGCATTTCTCTAATCATTAATGATGTTGAGCATGCTTTCATGTGTTTGTTGACAATCTGTATATCTTCTTTGGAGAAATGTCTATTTAGGTCTTCTGCCCATTTTTGGATTGGGTTGTTTGTTTTTTTGATATTGAGCTGCATGAGCTGCTTGTAAATTTTGGAGATTAATCCTTTGTCAGTTGCTTCATTTGCAAATATTTTCTCCCATTCTGGGGGGTTGTCTTTTCGTCTTGTTTATGGTTTCCTTTGCTGTTCAAAAGCTTTTAAGTTTCATTAGGTCCCATTTGTTTATTTTTGTTTTTATTTCCATTTCTCTAGGAGGTGGATCAAAAAGGATCTTGCTATGATTTACGTCATACAGTGTTCTGCCTATGTTTTCCTCTAAGAGTTTGATAGTGTCTGGCCTTACATTTAGGTCTTTAATCCATTTTGAGTTTATTTTTGTGTATGGTGTTAGGGAGTGTCCTAATTTCATTCTTTTACATGTAGCTGTCCAGTTTTCCCAGCACCACTTATGGAAGAGGCTGTCTTTTTTCCATTGTATATTTTTGCCTCCGTTTATCAAAAATAAGGTGACCATATGTGTGTGAGTTTATCTCTGGGCTTTCTATCCTGTTCCATTGATCTGTATTTCTGTTTTCATGCCAGTACCATACTGTCTTGATTACTGTAGCTTTGTAGTATAGTCTGAAGTCAGGGAGCCTGATTCCTCCAGCCCCGTTTTTCTTTCTCAAGATTGCTTTGGCTATTCGGGGTCTTTTGTGTTTCCATACAAATTGTGAAATTTTTTCTTTTAGTTCTGTGAAAAATGCCAAGGGTAGTTTGATAGGGACTGCATTGAATCTGTAGATTGCTTTGCGTAGTATAGTCATTTTCACAATGTTAATTCTTCCAATCCAAGAACATGGTATATCTCTCCATCTATTTGTATCATCTTAAATTTCTTTCATCAGTGTCTTATAATTTTCTGCATACAGGTCCTTTGTCTCTTTAGGTAGGTTTATTCCTAGGTATTTTATTCTTTTAGTTGCAGTGGTAAATGGGAGTGTTTTCTTAATTTCACTTCCAGATTTTTCATCATTAGTATGTAGGAATGCAAGAGATTTCTGTGCATTACTTTTGTATCCTGCTACTTTACCAAATTCATTGATTAGCTCTAGTAGTTTTCTGGTAGCATCCTTAGGATTCTCTATGTATAGTATCATGTCATCTGCAAACAGTGACAGCTTTACTTCTTCTTTTCCGATTTGGATTCCTTTTATTTCTTTTTCTTCTCTGATTGCTGTGGCTAAAACTTCCAAAGCTATGTTGAATAGTAGTGGTGAGAGTGGGCAACCTTGTCTTGTTCCTGATCTTAGTGGAAATGGTTTCAGGTTTTCACCATTGAGGACGATGTTGGCTGTGGGTTTGTCATACATGGCCTTTATTATGTTGAGGTAAGTTCCCTCTATGCCTACTTTCTGGAGGGTTTTTATCATAAATGGGTGTTGAATTTTGTTGAAAGCTTTCTCTGCATCTATTGAGATGATCCTATGGCTTTTCTCCTTCAATTTTTTAATATGGTGTATCACATTGATTGATTGGCGTATATTGAAGAGTCCTCATTCCTGGGATAAGCCCCTGTTAATCATAGTGTATGATCCTTTCAGTGTGCTGTTGGATTCTGTTTGCTAGTATTTTGTCGAGGATTTTTGTATCTATGTCCATCAGTGATATTGGTCTGTAGTTTTCTTTTTTTGTGACATCTTTGTCTGGTTTTGGTATCAGGGTGATGGAGACCTTGTAGAATGAGTTTGAGAGTGTTCCTCCCTCTGCTATATTTTGGAAGAGTTTGAGAAGGATAGGTGTTAGCTCTTCTGTAAATGTTTGATAGAATTCACCTGTGAAGCCATCTGGTCCTGGGCTTTTGCTTGTTGGGAGATTTTTAATCACAGTTTCAATTTCAGTGCTTGTGATTGGTCCTTTCATATTTTCTATTTCTTCTTGGTTCAGTCTCGGAAGGTTGTGCATTTCTAAGAATTTGTCCATTTTATTGGCATATAGTTGCTTTTAGTAATCTCTCATGATCCTTTTATTTCTGCAGTGTCCGTTGTTACTTCTCCTTTTTCATTTCTACTTCTATTCATTTGAGTCTTCTCCCTTTTTTTCTTGATGAATCTGGCTAATGGTTTAACAATTTTATCTTGTCAAAAACCAGGTTTTAGTTTTATTGATCTTTGCCATCGTTTCCTTCATTTCTTTTTCATTTATTTGTGATCTGAACTTTATGATTTCTTTCCTTTGCTAACTTTGGGGTTTTTCTGTTCTTCTTTCTCTAATTGCTTTAGGTATAAGGTTAAGTTGTTTATTTGAGATGTTTCTTGTTTCTTAAGGTAGGATTGTATCCCTCTTAGAAGTGCTTTTGCTGCGTCCCATAGGTGTTGGGTCGTCGTGTTTTCATTGTCATTTGTTTCTACGTAATTTTTGATTTCCTCTTCGATTTCTTCAGTGATTTCTTGGTTATTAAATAGTGTATTTTTTAGCCTCCATGTGTATGTATTTTTTACAAATTTTTTCCTGTAATTGATATCTAGTCTCATAACGTTGTGTTCTGAAAAGATACTTGATATGATTTCAATTTTCTTAAATTTACTAAGGCTTGATTTGTGGCCCAAGATATGATCTGTCCTGGAGAATGTTCCATGAGCACTTGAGAAGAAAGTGTATTCTGTTGTTTTTGGATGGAATGTCCTATAAATATTGGTTATGTCCATCTTGTTTAATGTATCATTTAAAGCTTGTGTTTCCTTATTTATTTTCATTTTGGATGATCTGTCCATTGGTGAAAGTGGGGTGTTAAAGTCCCCTACTATTATTGTGGTACTGTTGATTTTCCCTTTTATGGCTGTTAGTATTTGCCTTATGTATTGAGGTGCTCCTATGTTGGGTGCATAAATATTTACAATTGTTATATCTTCTTCTTGGATTGATCCCTTGATCATTATGTAGTGTCTTTTTTTGTCTCTTGTAATAGTCTTTGTTTTAAAGTCTGTTTTGTCTGATATGAGAATTGCTACTCAGCTTTCTTTTGATTTCCGTTGCATGGAATATCTCTTTCCATCCCCTCACTTTCAGTCTGTATGTGTCCCTAGGTCTGAAGTGGGTCTCTTGTAGACAGCAGATATACGGGTCTTGTTTTTGTATCCATTCAGCCAGTGTATGTCTTTTGGTTGGAGCATTTAATCCATTTACATTTAAGGTAATTATCAATATGTATGTTCCTATTACCATTTTCTTAATTTTTTTGGGTTTGTTATTGTAGGTCTTTTCCTTTTCTTGTGTTTTGTTACATTCTTTTACATGGTTGTATTTGCATATATTTTAAACTTAATATTAGTAGAAAATGTGGTATATTTTGTCTCAAAAAGAAATTCTCTTACATGAATTGCCTATTTTTTATCCTTAAGGAACATGTGGGCTCAGAAATTCATACAGGGCTATTTCAATAGTTTTAATTTTTTTTTTTTTTTTTTTTTTGCCAAGCCACGTGGCTTGCAGGTTTTTGGTTTCCTAGTCAGGGACTGAACCCGGGCCACGGCAGTGACAGTTCTGAGTCCTAACCACTGGACCACCAGGGAACTCCCCACTAGTTTTCATTTTTCTTTTCTATCCATATCCTGGACACTTTAGGAAAGGGGAAGGCCATGATGCAACTCAGTAGCTTCTGAGAGCATGTGGCTTATTTACTAAGAAACCCTGGGAGAGCCAAGCCTTGGGGAGCTAGTTTCTCCTGGCACATCTTACAGACACTTCTTAGTTCCACTCTACAACTTTCTCCTTCTTCACATTTCTCCTGCACCTATGTAAGGCCTTCCTTATCTTTGTCCTGAAAGCAGATACTGAAAAATTTTAGACATCCAAACACAATATTTGAAAATGTAATCAGTTTTTTTCTGCAAAAAAAATAACTGTTAGTCTTAATAGTTAACAGACTAACTCTCTGTTAGTCTTAAATTTTTAATATTCATATGTAGCTGTACTTGAGTCTGAAATGTACATTCATTATAAAGTAAGTTCCAGCAAGGTAGGACTTTTTGTTTGTTTTGTTTGTTTGTATGTTTGTTTTTGGTTTTTTGGGTCTGTTTATTCACTGCTTAACACCCCAAAACCTAAAACAGAGGTGCTTAGCAAATATTGCTAATTAAATGAGTGTGTTTTAATTTCAAAAATAAACTCTATGACAACTACTTCTCAGAATTGTTCAGCCAGACAATAAAGAGCTCATACAGAATTTCAACCCAGAATGAGGAAATGCATAGCAATTTCCCGAGCGAAACAGGTTTCAAGGCAAATGCAAAAGCCTATAAGAATTCTACCTTTTGATTTGACATTAATGGAGATTAGTTAAAAGTAAAAGCAGCTGCTCTGTAATAATAAGCAAAAAATTTCAGCATCCCTCTTTCCATTGCCATTCTCTCACTCTAGTCTTATCTTTTAATTAAACCTGAACTTTAAAATAAATGTGTCTGGCTTGCTTGTTTATTAAATGGAGTATCAATGGAGAGCTTCTAGATTCAACAATTGGTATGCTATAGAATGCCTTTTAAAAATAAATGGCCACATCAATGGCTCTGATTTTATTGAAGGTTCAAGTTTATAGTTCTCCTATTAGAAAGGAGCAAAAGAAAAATGTGAAAATTAAAGTGGTTTGATTTTAGACTCCTTTATAGTATGTTGAAGTGCTCACATAGCTTTATTTAAGGGATGATTAACTTTTATTAACCATGGAAAGGTTTCCAAGAAATGTAAAGTTCATTATACTTTATACTATCCAGGCCATCTAGAAACTTCTGAATTTATACCTGCTGAATTTTGCATGTATTTGTCATTTCTGTACTTGCTTAAAATCCAACATAATCAAATTCACTATATACTCTCTCAGTTAATCACATAACATTTGAGTTAGCAGGGGACACTGCTTTTGAGCATAATTGCTTCACAATACTGTGTTAGTTTCTGTTGTTGTTATATTCATACACATGTCCCCATATCCTCTCCCTCTTAAGCCTCCCTCCCATCCCCCCTATCCCACCCCATCCCCCCATCTAGGTCATTGCAAAGCACGGAGCTGATCTCCCTGTGCTATGCTGCTGCTTCCCACTAGCCAACTACTTTACATTTGTTAGTGTATATATGTTGATGCTACTCTCTTCGCCCCTGCATTGCCCTCCCACCCCATGTCCTCAAATCCATTTTCTATGTATACCTCTTTATTCCTGCCCTGCAACTAGGTTCATCAGTAACATTTTTTTTTTTAGATTCCGTATATATGCGTTATCATATGGTATTTGTTTTTCTCTTTCTGACTTACTTCACTCCGTATGACAGACTCTAGGTCCATCCACCTCACTACAAATAACTCAATTTCGTTTCTTTTTATGGCTGAGTAATATTCCATTGTATATATGTGCCACATCTTCTTTATCATCTGTCAATGGACATTTAGGTTGGTTCCATGTCGTGACTATTGTAAATAGTGCTGCAGAGAATACTGTGGTACGTGTCTCCTTTTGAATATGGTTTTCTCAGGGTATATGCCCAGTAATGGGATTGCTGGGTCGTATGGTAGTTCTATTTTTAGTTTTTTAAGGAACCTCCATATTCTTTTCCATAATGGTTGTATCAATTTACATTCCCACCAAGAGTGCAAGAGGGTTCCATTTTCACCACACCCTCTCCAGCATTTATTGTTTCTAGATTTTTTGATAATGGCCATTCTGACCGGCATGAAGTGATACCTCATTGCAGTTTTGATTTGCAGTTCTCTAATAATTAGTGATGTTGAGCATCTATTCATGTGCCTCTAAACCATCTGTATGTCTTCCTTGGTGAAATGTCTATTTAGGTCTTCTGCCCATTTTTTAACTGTATTGTTTATTTTCTTGATATTGAGCTCCATGAGCTCTTTGTATATTTTGGAGATTAATCCTTTGTCAGTTGGTTCATTTGCAAATATTTTTTCCCATTCTGAGGGTTGTATTGTGGTCTTGTTTATGGTTTCCTTTGCTGTACAAAAGCTTTTAAGTTTGATTAACTCCCAATTTGTTTATTTTTGCTTTTATTTCTTTCACTCTAGGAGGTGGGTCAAAAAAGATCTTGCTGTGGTTTATGTCATAGCATAGTTTTCCTATGCTTTCCTCTAAGAGTTTTATAGTGTCTGGTCTTACATTTAAGTCTCCAATCTATTTGGAGTTTATTTTTCTGTATGGTGTTATGTCATGTTCTAATACCATTCTTTTACATGTAGCTGTCCAGATTTCCAAGCACCACTTATTGAAGAGGCTGTCTTTTCTCCATTGTATGCTCTTGCCTCCTTTGTCATAAATTAGGTGCCCATATGTGCGTGGGTTTATCTCTGGGCTTTCTATCCTGTTCCATTTATCTCTATTTCTGTTTTTGTGCGAGTACCATACTGTCTTGATTACTGTAGCTTTGTGGTATAGTTTGAAGTCAGGGAGCCTGATTCCTCCAACTCTGTTTTTCTTTCTCAAGATTGCTTTTGCTACTTGGGGTCTTTTTGTGTTTCCATACGAATTGTAAAATTTTTTGTTCTAGTTCTGTGAAGAATGCCATTGGTAGTTTGATAGGGATTGCATTGAATGTGTAGATTGCTTTGGGCAGTATAGTCATTTTCACAATATTGATTCTTCCAATCCAAGAACATGGTGTATTTCTCCATCTGTTTAGGTCATCTTTGATTTCTTTCATCAGTGTTTTATAGTTTTCTGAGTAAAATCTTTCGCCTCCTTAGGAAGGTTTATTCCTAGGTATTTTATTCTTTTTGTTGCAATGGTAAATGGGGGTGTTTCCTTAATTTCTCTTTCAGATTTTTCATCATTAGTGTATAGGAATGCAAGAGATTTCTGTGCCTTAATTTTGTATCCTGCAACTTTACCAAATTCATTTATTAGCTTTAGTAGTTTTCTGGTGGCATTTTTAGGATTCTCTATGTGTAGTATCATGTCATTGGAAAACAGTGACAGTTTTACTTCTTCTTTCCCAATTTGTATTCCTTTTATTTCTTTTTCTCCTCTGATTGCAGTGGCTACGACTTCCAAAACTATGTTGAATAAGAGGGGTGAGAGTGGATATCCTTGTCTTGTTCCTGATCTTAGTGGAAATGCTTTCATTTTTTCACCATTGAGTATGATGCTTGTTGTGGGTTTGTCATATGTGGCCTTTATTATGATGAGTTAGGTTCCCTCTATGCCCATTTTCTGGAGAGTTTTTAACAAAATGGGTATTGAACTTTGTTGAAAGCTTTTTCTGCATCTCTTGAGATGATCATATGGTTTTTCTTCCTTAATTTGTTAATATTGTGTGTCACATTGATTGATTTGCATATATTGAAGAATCATTGCATCCCTTGGATAAATCTCAGTTGACCATGGTGTATGATCCTTTTAATGTGCTGTTGGATTCTGTTTGCTAGTATTTTGTTCAGGATTTTTGCACCTATGTTCATCAGGGATATTAGTCTATAATTTTCTTTTTTTGTGGTATCTTTTTCTGGTTTTTGTATCAGGGTGATGGTGGCTTCGTAGAATGAATTTAGGAGTGTTTCTCCCTCTGCAATTTTTTGGAAGAGTTTCAGAAGGATGGGTGTTAGTTCTTCTCTAAATGTTTGATAGAATTCGTCTGTGAAGCGACTGGTCCTGGGCTATTGTTTGTTGGAGGATTTTTAATTATGGTTTCAATTTCATTACTTGTGATAGGTCTGTTTATATTTTCTAATTCTTCCTGGTTCAGTCTTGGAAAATTGCACCTTTACAAGAATTTGTGCATTTCTTCGTGGTTGTCCATTTTATTGGCATATAGTTGTTTGTAGTAGTCTCTTATAATCCTTTGTATTTCTGCAGTGCCAATTGTGATTTCTCCTTTTTCATTTCTAATTTTATTGACTTGTATCCTCCCCCTTTTTTTTCTTGGTGAGTCTGGCTAAGAGTTTATCAATTTTGTTTATCTTCTCAAAGAAACACCTTTTGTTTTATTGATCTTTGCTATTGTTTTTTTTTGTTTCTATTTCATTTATTTTTGCTCTGATCTTTATGATTTCTTTCCTTCTACTGACTTTGAGTTTTCTTTGTTCTTCTTTCTCTAGTTGTTTTAAATGTAGCATTAGATTGTTTATTTGAGATTTTTCTTGTTTCTTGAGCTAAGATTGTATTGCTATAAATGCTTTTGCTGCATCCCATAGGTTTTGAGTCGTGTTTTCATTGTCAGTTCTTTCTATGTAATTTTTTATTTCTTTGATTTCTTCAGTGACCTCTTGATTATTTAGTAACACACTGTTTAGCCTCATTGTGTTTGTGTTTTTTTCCTGTAATTGATTTCCAGTCTCATAGCATTGTGGTCAGAAAAGACGCCTGATATGATTTCAATTTTCTTAAATTTTCCAAGGCTAGATTTGTGACCTAAGATGTGATCTATGCTGGAGAATGTTCCATGTGCACTTGAGAAGAAAGTGTCTTCTGCCACTTTGGGGTTGAATGTTCTACAAATATCATTTAGATCTATCTGGGCTCTTGTGTCATTTAAAGCTTGTGTTTCCTTATTTATTTTCATTTTGAATGATCTGTGCATTGGTGTAAGTGGAGTGTTAAACTCCCCTACTAGTATTGTGTTACTGTTGATTTCTCCTTTCATGGTTGTTAGCATATGCCTTATGTATTGAGGTGTTCCTATGTTGGGTGCATAAACATTTATAATTGTTATGTCTTCTTCTTGGATTGATCCTTTGATCACTATGTAGTGTCCCTCCTTATCTCTTGTAACAGTCTTTATTTTAAAGTCTATTTTATCTGATACGAGTATTGCTTCTCCAGCTTTCTTTTGATTTCCATTTGCATGGAATATCTTTTTCCAACCCTTCACTTTCAGTCTGTTTGTGTCCCTAGGTCTGAAGTGGGTCTCTGCTAGACAACATATATATGGGTCTTTTGTTTGTAACCTTTCAGCCAGTTTGTGTCCTTTGGTTGGGGCATTTAATCCATTTACATTCAAGGTTATCATCAATATGTATGTTCCTATTACCATTTTCTTAATTGTTTTGGGTTTGTTTTTGTGGGTCTTTTTCTTCTCTTGTATTTCCTGCCTAGAGAAGTTTCTTTAGCATTTGTTGTAAAGCTGGTTTGGTGGTGCTGAATTCTCTTAGCTTTTGCTTGTCTGAAAAGCTGTTGACTTCTCCTTCGAATCTGAATGAGATCCTTGATGGGCAGAGTAATCTTGGTTGTAGGTTTTTCTCTTTCATCACTTTAATTATATCCTGCCACTCCCTTCTGGCCTCAAGCATTTCTGCTGAAAAATCAGCTGATAACCTTATGGGGATTCCTTTGTATGTTATTTTTTGTTTTTCCCTTGCTGCTTTTAGTATTTTTTCTGTGCATTTAATTTTTGTTAGTTTGATTAATATGTGTCTTGGTGTGTTTTTCCTAGGGTTTATCCTGTATGGAACTCTCTGTGCTTCCTGGACTTGGGTGAGTATTTCCTTTCCCATGTTAGGGAAGGTTTCAACTATAACCTCTTCAAATATTTTCTCAGTCCCTTTCTTTTTCTCTTCTTCTGGGACCCCTATATTTCGAATGTTGGTGCATTTAATGTTGTCCCAGAAGTCTCTAAGATTGTTTTCAATTCTTTTCATTCTTTTTTCTTTCTTCTGCTCCTCAGCAGTTATTTCCACCATTTTGTCTTCCAGCTCACTTATTCGTTCTTCTGCCTCAGTTATTCTGTTATTGATTCCTTCTAGTGTATTTTTCATTTTAGTTATTGTATTGTTCATCTCTATTTGTTTGTTCTTTAGTTCTTCTAGATCTTTGGTAAACATTTCTTGTATTTTCTCAATCCATGCTTCCATTCTATTTCTGAGATTCTGGATCATCTTTACTATCTTTACTCTGAATTCTTTTTCAGGTAGATTACCTATTTCCTCTTCATTTATTTGGTCTTGTAGGTTTTTACCTTGCTCCTTCATCTGTGACGTACTTTTTTGCTCTCTCATTTTTTTTTTTTTAAGAGTGGGATTGTGTTCCTATCTTACTGGTTGTTTGTCCTGAGGCTTCCAACACTGGAGTTTGTAGGCTATTGGGTAGAGTGTGGTTTTGGTGCTGAGATGAGGAATTCCGTGAGACCCCACTCTGATGAATATTCCCTGGGGTCTGAGGTTCTCTGTTAGTCCAGTAGTTCAGACTCAGAGCTCCCACCACAGGAGCTTTGGCCTGACCCTGGGCTCATGAACCAAGATCCCACAAACCACGTGGGATGGCAAAACAAACAAACAAACAGAAAAAAAAACAATAACAAAGTAAAAAATAAATTTAGACTAGGAAACTAACAGATATGTTAGAAAGAATATAAAACTAAAAATATAGGTGAATCAACAACCAGAAGGTACGTCAGTACCACAATAGTAAAAAAGAGGGGGGAAAAGAAAAAAAAAGGTGGGGGAAGGCCTTGGCTGTGGAGGGCCGGGCCTAAGCAAGGGTAAGTTTTGGGCAGTGGGCAGGGCCAATGCTCAGGACCCACTGGGCTGGAAAAGGCCCTGGGGGCTGTGGGGGGTGGGACTTATGCTCAAGGAACAGAAGGAGCCCAGGTGTACCCCCCACCCCTGGTCTCAGACAGCAGGGGACCTCACCTGGGAGCCCAGCAAGATTCCTGGGCTCGAGCGGGTGGGGCAAATGCCCTTCTCTCCTCTCCTGCTCCTCCGATCTGGGAGGGCACCTCCAGCCTGCCTCTTCTGACCTCCCTGTCCTCCCACCTATGACCCCAAGGACCCACAAGGTCTGGAGGGGGGTTTGGAGGGCAGGAGATCAACTGGGAGGTCAGCAGGCTTCCCAGATCCGAGTGTGCAGGGCAATCCCCCTCTGCTCCTCTCCCACTCCTCCTGCAGGGTCCCTCCCACCTGCCTCTCCTGATCTCTCCAGTCTCCCTCGTATGCCCCCAAGGATCCACATAGCCTGGAGGGGGCTTTGGAGGGCCTTGAGCTATTATTCTATCATTAGCCAATGACATGAAATTATCAATAATAAGAAAACCAAGTGTAATGATTTTGCTTGTAAGCATATAATCACACATACTTAAAATCTGGTTATGCTGTAGTATACTTAAAGTCCACTGGGTGTCAGGAGTATGGTTATTAGTCTTCACTCTACTACCACTCTGTGTGACTTTGGCTTTTTGGTATTTCATGACGCAGCTTTTATTTATGAAATAAGAATGATAATATTTGGCTTCAATTAATCCCATGGATAGGTAGAAGGACAGAAAACAGATATGTGGAAATGTTTCAGAAAATATTTTTAAAATATGAAGGCAAAGCATTAAATATTAGTAATAATCTTTTAGAAATCATATTTTCAAAACATGATAGAAAGTAGCTTCAATACTATTATTTACCTTTGTTTTTGTTATTATCATTGTTTCTATCAATTTGATCTTTTAAAAATAATCTGTATCTACATATTTGTGTATATATTCAGGTATGTGTAATAATGCCATACTTAGGTCTTTAAATGTTCATTGTACTATTTATATCCACTGGGTAGAAACAAATGTTGAAAAAAAAAGGCAGGAAGGAGGAAAAAATGCAAAGATTAATTGTGGGACTGTAGGTCTTTAATCTTACAATAGATAACATCATGGAAGGTATTATTGGCCATTTAAGAATGAAATATATGATTAATATGTGGTATAATAAAAGAAAAATATCAAGTTGGTTGTATTTCTTGGCCGAAATCCATATGACAAACTTAAACAAAGATAAATGTTATTATCTAGGATTTGGATTTTAACACATAGTTTAATACATGCATGGAAACATAGATTTTTTTTTTTATTGGAGTATAATTGCTTTACAATGTTGTGTTAATTTCTGCTGTACAACGAAGTGAATTAGCTATATGTATACATATATCCTCTCCCTCTTGGACTTCTGTCCCATCCCACCCCCATTCCACCCATAACATAGATCTAATTGGATAAAGGTTCATATGAAAAAAGGCATTATTATAAAAGAAAAGTAACTTTTTTTTTTTCATGTAATGTCTGAAACATTTATATTAACATATTTCCATACATATTTCCATACAAATACAAATATAAGATTTTTAGAAATTTCATGTAATGTCTGAAACATTTATATAACATATTTCCATACATATTTCCATACAAATACAAATATAAGATTTTTAGAAATTTCATGTAATGTCTGAAACATTTATATTAACATATTTCCGTACATATTTCCATACAAATACAAATATAAGATTTTTAGAAATTTCATGTAATGTCTGAAACATTTATATTAACATATTTCCATACAAATAACCCAATGAAAGTTTAGTATTAGTTGTTTTGTTTGTTTTTTTATACTGCAGGTTCTTATTAGGCATCAATTTTATACACATCAGTGTATACATGTCAATCCCACTCGCCCAATTCAGCACACCACCATCCCCACCCCACCGCAGTTTTCCCCCCTTGGTGTCCATATGTCCATTCTCTACACCTGTGTCTCAACTTCTGCCCTGCAAACTGTCTCATCTGTACCATTTTTCTAGGTTCCACATACATGCATTAATATATGATATTTGTTTTTCTCTTTCTGACTTACTTCACTCTGTATGACAGTCTCTAGATCCATCCACGTCCCAACAAATGACTCAATTTCGTTCCTTTTTATGGCTGAGTAATATTCCATTGTATATATGTACCACAACTTCTTTAATCATTCGTCTGTTGATGGGCATTTAGGTTGCTTCCATGACCTGGCTATTGTAAATAGTGCTGCAATGAACACTCAGGTGCATGTGTCTTTTTGAATTACGGTTTTCTCTGGGTATATGCCCAGTAGTGGGATTGCTGGGTCATATGGTAATTCTATTTTTAGTTTTTTAAGGAACCTCCATATTATTCTCCATATTGGCTGTATCAATTTACATTCCCACCAACAGTGCAAGAGGGTTCCCCTTTCTCCACACCCTCTGCAGCATTTGTTGTTTGTAGATTTTCTGATGATGCCCATTCTAACTGGTGTGAGGTGATACCTCATTGTAGTTTTGATTTGCATTTCTCTAATAATTAGTGATGTTGAGCATCTTTTCATGTGCTTCGTGGCCGTCTGTATGTCTTCTTTGGAGAAATGTCTGTTTAGGTCTTCTGCCCATTTTTGGATTGGTTTGTTTGTTTCTTTAATATTGAGCTGAATGAGCTGTTTATATATTTTGGAGATTAATCCTTTGTCCGTTGATTCGTTTGCAAATATTTTTTCCCATTCTGAGGGTTGTCTTTTCGTCTTGTTTATGGTTTCCTTTGCTGTGCAAAAGCTTTGAAGGTTCATTAGGTCCCATTTGTTTATTTTTGTTTTTATTTCCATTACTCTAGGAGGTGGATCAAAAAAGATCTTGCTGTGATTTATGTCAAAGAGTGTTCTTCCTATGTTTTCCTCTAAGAGTTTTATAGTGTCCAGTCTTATATTAGGTCTCTAATCCATTTTGAGTTTATTTTTGTGTATGGTGTTAGGGAGTATTCTAATTTCATTCTTTTACATGTAGCTGTCCAGTTTTCCCAGCACCACTTATTGAAGAGACTGTCTTTTCTCCATTGTGTATCTTTGCCTCCTTTGTCATAGATTAGTTGACCATAGGTGCGTGGGTTAATCTCTGGGCTTTCTATCTTGTTCCATTGATCTATGTTTCTGTTTTTGTGCCAGTACCATATTGTCTTGATTACTGTAGCTTTGTAGTATAGTCTGAAGTCAGGGAGTCTGATTCCTCCAGCTCCATTTTTTTGCCTCAAGACTGCTTTGGCTATTCGGGGTCTTTTGTGTCTCCATACAAATTTTAAGATGATTTGTTCTAGCTCCATAAAAAATGCCATTGGTAATTTGATAGGGATTGCATTGAATCTGTAGAGTGCTTTGGGTAGTATACTCATTTTCACAATGTTGATTCTTCCAATCCAAGAACATGGTATATCTCTCCATCTGTTGGTATCATCTTTAATTTCTTTCATCAGTGTCTTATAGTTTTCTGCATACAGGTCTTTTGTCTCCCTAGGTAGGTTTATTCCTAGGTATTTTATTCTTTTTGTTGCAATGGTAAATGGGAGTGTTTCCATAATTTCTCTTTCAGATTTTTCATCATTAGTGTATAGGAATGCAAGAGATTTCTGTGCATTAATTTTGTATCCTGCAACTTTACCATATTCATTAATTAGCTCTAGCAGTTTTCTGGTGGCAGTTTTAGGATTCTCTATGTATAGTATCATGTCATCCGCAAACAGTGACAGTTTTACTTCCTCTTTTCCAATTTGTATTCCTTTTATTTCTTTTTCTTCACTGATTGCCGTGGCTAGGACTTCCAGAACTATGTTGAATAATAGTGGTGAGAGTGGACATCCTTGTCTCGTTCCTGATCTTAGAGGAAATGCTTTCAGTTTTTCACCATTGAGAATGATGTTTGCTGTGGGTTTGTCATATATGGCCTTTATTATGTTGAGGTAGGTTCCCTCTATGCCCACTTTCTGGAGAGTTTTTATCAGGAATGGGTGTTGAATTTTGTCAAAAGCTTTTTCTGCATCTATTGAGATGATCATATGGTTTTTATTCTTCAATTTGTTAATATGGTGTATCACATTGATTGATTTACGTATATTGAAGAATCCTTGCATCCCTGGGATAAATCCCACTTGATTGTGGTGTATGATCCTTTTAATGTGTTGTTGGATTCTGTTTGCTAGTATTTTGTAGAGGATTTTTGCATCTATATTCATCAGTGATATTGGTCTGTAATTTTCTTTTCTTGTAGTGTCTTTGTCTGGTTTTGGTATCAGGGTGATGGTGGCCTCATAGAATGAGTTTGGGAGTGTTCCTTCCTCTGCAATTTTTTGGAAGAGTTTGAGAAGGATGGGTGTTTGCTCTTCTCTAAATGTTTGATAGAATTCACCTGTGAAGCCATCTGGTCCTGGACTTTTGTTTGATGGAAGATTTTTAATCACAATTTCAATTTCATTACTTGTGATTGGTCTGTTCATATTTTCTATTTCTTCCTGGTTCAGGCTTGGAAGGTTATACCTTTCTAAGAGTTTGTCCATTTCTTCCAGGTTGTCCATTTTATTGGCATAGAGTCGTTTGTAGTAGTCTCTTAGGATGCTTAGTATTTCTCCGGTGTCTGTTGTAACTTCTCCTTTTTCATTTCTAATTTTATTGATTTGAGTCCTCTCCCTCTTTTTCTTGATGAGTCTGGCTAATGGCTTATCAATTTTGTTTATCTTCTCAAAGAACCAACTTTTAGTTTTATTGATCTTTGCTATTGTTTTCTTTGTTTCTATTTCATTTATTTCTGCTCTAATCTTTATGATTTCTTTCCTTCTGCTAACTTTGGGTTTTGTTTGTTCTTCTTTCTCTAGTTTCTTTAGGTGTAAGGTTAGATTGTTTACTTGAGATTTTTCTTGTTTCTTTAGGTAGGCTTGTATAGCTCTAAACTTCCCTCTTAGAACCGCTTTTGCTGCATCCCATAGGTTTTGGGTCGTCGTGTTTTCATTGTCATTTGTCTCTAGGTATTTTTTTATTTCCTCTTTGATTTCTTCAGTGATCTCTTGGTTATTTAGTAACGTATTGTTTAGCCTCCATGTGTTTGTCTTTTTTACATTTTTTTCCCTGTAATTCATAAGAAAAGTAACTTTTTAGGCCACTTCACTAAAATATATTAGGGTGTTCAGTTAAGGTAGATAGTACGTCCACATTGCAGTATTAGATTATTTTTAACTACTTAAAAGGGACAATTGACAACTTAGAATGTATCTGGAGAGGTAAGAGATCTGTAAACCACATACATGAGGAACATGTGAAGTGCTAGGCCTAAATAGCTTCCCCTCTCAAGTGCTATAATAGCACCTAGTGCATTTTATCATAATTTACAAAACTGTTTACTTCTCTGTAACCACATTAAGCCATAAACTGTGTAACACACCATGTTTCTTATTCACCGTAGTAGCCCCAGTTTCTACCACACATTAATTCTACAGTAATCTTCTTCTTAAATGGGTGAATATTGTTTTTTTGGAGGAAAAATCTAAAGGATAATATGTCTGGTGCATTCAAAGTAGGAATAGATAAAGCACAAAAAACTAAAGTTAATATGGAATGCTTAGAAAGAATTAGAACTGATCGAATGAATGTTTCAGTGACATGAATTTCTACTCAGTTTAAGGGAAGATGTTATAACCATTAGACAAACCCAAATGTTGGAAAGGATGCTTCCAAAAGTAAAGCTGACTCATCAACAACAATATTTAACCAGATACTGGATAAGATTGATCAGCATTGTTCTGGAAAGGGATTTCTGCCCTGGGGTTGAAGTTTGAATTAAATAACTGCTAAAAGTCTCAAAGCCTGTCTCTAATTGTTATGTGGTTCAATTTGTAAAACAAAAGTAGATAGAATTAAGCATTATCCAAAAGCAATGATTACAGATTTTCTGCATCAAAGATGAGTCACTGTATTGACTGGCCCAGGGCTACAAAAGATGCCTGCCAGGAAAGGTCATTTCCTGATCCACTTGGTTTCCATACTCTGTAGAAGACAGGGAGCTGCCTCCAACAAATCCTGGCTTATCTTATCTTGTGCTCACTAACTTCGTATTCTGCTTCTAAGGAATGTCACACTTGCCTTTCCAGATCCCTTTCCTTCTTCTGCACTAGCATCATATCTCATTCTCTTTTATAGGATCATTAAAACGAATAAACAGAGTAATTACATTGCCATCAAGTAAGGCTAATCTCATTGCATATATCCTAGATGTCTTAACTGTTTTGAAAACCAGCTGGTCTGTGTCTCAAATGCTGACAACAAAGGTAATGACTTTTATACCTAGACAAGCTAGTGGTTTTCTTCTATGGGTTTTTAGATTTGTCACAGGGAAAAAAAAATTTAATAACTTCTTTCACAATGACAATAGCCTAATGTACATCAATTATTGTGAGACAGCTGAAGCAACTGTGTAGTTCAGGACTGTGTGTTATCTCTCAGGGCCAGAGCAGGATTGCCATTTTTGGTGAGAAACAGCTAGCTATCCATTTACTGCCACCTGATTCAAATAATACAGAAATTCATTTGCTTGTCAGAATTTTTTTGGCTGTGAATTCTAAGAAATGTGCTCTGTGTTACTGCTGTGATGCTCATTTGGGGTCCTTGGTTTTTTATTTTGTTTTGTTTGTTCTCTTTTCAGTTCTTTTTTTCTCACCCCTTTACTTAACCTATAACTTCCAAGGGACTGCAGGGAAATCCTTGGGTTTTCCCACCTGGACTGGACATTGAAACATCTTTTGTTCCTTATGTGAGAACAAGATGGAAATCATTCAAAGGGGAATTATGTGAATTCAGCTGCCTCATACTTATTTGTGACATAACTGATGCCCTGTGGATTCTGGCTCTGGGGTTCTCCAGAAGCCTCCCACCTCTATTATGGAAAGGCCTACATAGCCATGACAACACCCATGAATATACTCAAGGGCAGATTTCTACTTGGCATTAGGAAAGTCTGCTTTCTCTCTGTAGGGTGAAAGTTGTATTCAATAAATTGCTAAGTTACAACACCTAAAGTAAAGAACAGATTACCAAGCTTATGGGTGAGTGTCGAGGGTATTGTAAGATGCAGTTATTTCTATAGCTTAGTTTAGGTTGAGAGTGTATTTTCCAACCAGACGGGCTGGGCTTGAATCCTTGTTCCAGTTCTTGTTAGCTATGTGACTTTAGGCAATTTAATAAATTCCCTCTGAAACAATAATAAATAGGACTAGCATCAAAGGATTGATGTGAGAATTAAATGTGATAGTGTCTATAGAGGATCTACAACAGTGCCTATTTCATCATGTTTAATAAATTATAACACATTTTTATTGTTACTACTGTGACTACTACTACTATTGTACTGCAAAATTATTTAACTCCTCACTGATAAGTGAGATAAACAGCATTATAAAGAGATGGAGATGGAGGAAATGAGCTATTAAACTTGTCCATAATAAGCCCTCAGTTAGATTTAAACTGATTCTTATAAGCAGATTTACTCTTAATCAGCTGGCAACCCAGCATAGCCACAGCTGTTTGGACACTTAAATGACAATTTTAGCCAGGACAACATGAGAAGAGAGGAAGGTTTATCTTTTTCGGATCATTGTTGTAGTTGGTTTTATTTGTTTTAAATCCCTTGTCCTAGCTCCAGGGCTTCTCGAATGCAGAGCCAGCTGGGAAGAAAAGCTCTCATAAGTACTTATTTATCCACTCCCACTGCATAACATCCTCAATATGCTGGAGGATACAGGAAAATAAAATTACAGGTTACATTTGGCCAAATATTTCTGTCATTTCACACGATCATTTTGGCTTTTCTTGCCATCAATCTGATGTATCTAAAAATATGGCTAAATTGTCCCTGAACAAGGCCACTCAGTTGGAGCTGTCTTAGTTAGATTTTGGAGCCTACCCAGATTTCAAAAGTTCATCTAGTTTCCATTCTCAGGAATGGATTTTTCAGTGTCATTCATATTGAAATGTGTCTGAAAAATGGATGAATTAGGGAGTTGGGGGAAGTGGCATTTCCTCTAGGGAGCATTCCTTTTGCAGGAACACAGTCACAGTCTGGAAAGAATTCTACTTGTCTTACTATATGATAATAACCTGTTTGGAACCTTAACCAAAAATTGCCTTTATGTGTTTGTGCTCTTTCTGATGTATATATCAGAGATCAGTTTTTGAAATTGGGAAAAATAAAACTAAACGAAATGTATATAATGCTTTTATTAAGCCTTAAAACCAGCTGACCCATATTTTCATGGAGAAAAATGGATAAAATAATACAGAACTGGGAGTTAGGGGTACTACATCAATTAATAATGTTATACAGCAGACAAATATAATGATAGTTGAAAGCAGCAGGTCTCTTAAAATTAACAAATGCGTTAGAGACGGTTGCTACCATTGAAAATATAGAGGGTGGTAGCAAGAGATGAGAGGGAAGTGAGAAGATTTTCATTGGGGCTAGACATATAAGTTCAAAAACAAAGTGATTTGTTGATATAAGAAAAATAATAATATTCATTTCAATTTACAAACTGAAAACTGCTAAAAGGATATAATTGTGGAGATGTATGTACAGTTGACCCTCTGTCTCAGTTTTCTGTCTGATATAATGGAATACTATAGACTGGGTGGCTTATAAACAACAGAAATTTATTTCTCACAGTTCTGGAGACTGGGAAGTCTAAAATCAAGGCACTGGAAGATCTGGTGTTTAGTGAGGGCCTGCCTCCCGTTTCACAGATGACCCTCTTTCCTCTGTGTCCTTACATGGTGGAAGGAACAAGATAGCTCTCTGAGGTCTCTTTCATAAGGGCACTAATCCCATCAGTGAGGACTCCACCTTCATGACCTAATCACCTTCCAAAGGCCTCACTTCTAAATACCATTACATGGGGAATTAGGTTTAAACACATGAATTTTGGAGGGACACAAACTTTCAGTTTATGTTAGTCTGGTGGTCTTAATTTCTTTACATAGATCCAATATTCTATCTGGAATAATGCTCCTTGTACATAAAAAACTATTTATCACATTTCTTGTATTGCATACTACTGGTCAAAATTAATTCATCTTTGGTTTATCTCAAAATGTCTTTATATTGTCTTCCTTTTTCTAACAGCATTTTACTTGATATGGAATTCTAGAATGGTGATATTTTTCCTCCCAGAACATTAAAAATGTCATTCCATACAGGTCTGTGCTTGCATTGTTTCTAAGGAAAAGTTGTTAGTATTTCTTATTGTTCTCAGGCACATAATTCCTTTAGTTCCCAGTTGCTTTTAAGATTTTTTTCTTTATTGTTACTTTTGAGCAGTTGGACTATAACATGCTAGGTATGGTTTTCTCACTGTTTATTCTTCTTGAGACTCATTGAGCTTTTTGAGTCTGTGGGTTGATATTCTTTACCACAAGTAAACACTTTTTAGCATTATTTTTTCAAAAATTTTTTTCAAAATTTTTTTCTCACTCATTTCTCTCTCCTTGCTTTCTGACAATCAAATCACTGAAATGTTATGCTTTTTTGTATCTTCCCACAGATGACAGATTGTCTTAATTTTTACCTGCTTTTCTTCCTCCCTCTAAATTTCTGTTTAGATAATTTATCTTTCTGTTTCTTCAACTTCACTGATCAATTCCCTTACATTTTTCAGTCTGCTGTTATCTCATCCCATAAATATCTTATTGTAAGTATTTAACCCCTTAGTTTGAGAATTTCTATTTCATTTTGTTTTATCATTTCTATTACTGTATTGACAGTCTCCTTTCTTTTTCAACCAGTACATTTATCTTTCCTAAAATATATTAAATATTGATGTTTATATCTCATATCATAGTTCAAAAATTTCATTTGTGGATCTCTTCACATTGTTTTTCTTAACTATAGGCAACAATTTTCTGCTTCCTTATATATTTTTAAGTTAAACAATTTTAATATTTTGAATACTGCAGTGTTGAGAGTCTGGATTTGGTTGCCTTTCTTTAAAGAGTAATCAGTTTTGTTCTAGGAGGGCAATTGATTTACTGCTGGATTAATGTGATATTAATCAAGCTTGATTTTAAGCTTTGTTAAAATAAGCCTAGGTTAGGCCTTACAAAATGATGTATTTCTCCTTTCAAGGTATGACCTTTTGGAATCTCAACTGAAAACCTAAGGTATTTAGCATGGTCTCTCTACTCTGTCAGGCTGAAATTCCTACATATCCTTGTATTTTTTGGCCCAAGTAATCTCTGTTCAGTGCTCAGCTTCCCAGTAACTAGGTCTTAGGCAATTTCGTCTTGCATTTGCACAGTTTAAGGTTTATCCAAAGACAAACTCTGTGAAGTAATCTCCTTTCCAATATCCTACACTCTAACTTCCAGCCGCTTCAGTAAACTGAGCTCAGAATTCTGCTTCATCAGCTCAGCAATATCGCCATGCTTTGCTTAGGCTCCATTTCCCTATATTGTTGTCTGGAAAGTACCTTAAGGAAGAAAGCTGGAGTAACCGTAGGAATTACCACATGTGTTTCTCTTCTGTTAAGAATCACATTCCTGCACGGCCTATTCTCCCATGTCTGAAAAGTGTTACTTAGTATGTTTTGTCCTGCTTTATACTTATTTATGGTAGAAAGACTAGTCTGGTGAAAGTTATTATGTCATGGCCACAGTCAGAAGAGTTTTGGTTATTTTTGGATATATTACTTCAAGTATTGAGCCTAATGAGCCCAGTAGTTAGACTGAGTCAAAAATCTACTCTAGTTAGAACAGTTTATTTTGATAGTTACTAACAATGACTAACACTCAGTATATATTTATGTAAGCATGTATAAATCCATACAAAGAGCTTAGCAATGGGAAGTCACACTGAAACACATAAATCTAGGAACACAGTATGTTTTCCCTTTTCACATGGATATTTGATTGTTCTTTATTCATCTTAAAATATCTACCAGTAAACTGTGCCAATAAGCAGTTTTAATAAAACTGTTCTTCTAAATTAAAGAAATGATGAAGTTATTTTCCATTGGTCTTTACAATAAATGAGAATGTGATCATATCTAGGCAATATTGGAATACCAGTATTTTCACTACCTATTTTAGAATTCAGAGATAATAGAAAATAAGAACCTTAAAAATCTTTGAGGCATATAAGTCATAGCAATATAATTTTAATTGA
Source organism: Balaenoptera physalus (assembly GCF_965194825.1). Lineage (NCBI taxonomy): Eukaryota > Metazoa > Chordata > Mammalia > Artiodactyla > Balaenopteridae > Balaenoptera > Balaenoptera physalus. Next base: position 70,083,930 of record NC_138894.1, on the reverse strand, counting down.
GTCACAATTATAAGATTGCACTATCAAATATAACTTAGTCTCATCATGGACAATTTCTATCTTTGAGGCCAACCTCCATTTGTTTTTGCTATTTACAAAAATTAATAAACATAAACAGTGCTTTCAGGATTCTTTCATCACATTAGGCTTTACTGTGTGTCTATTTTTGCATACCCATACGTATGTCCTACAAATCAAGACTTCTTATTCTAATCAGAATAGTAAGTTATCATTTTAAGACACATACTAAATAAGAAAGTAATTAACTAATTTCCCAATGTAGACAGAGTTTTATGATGTCCTCCATAGCTGTGTAACCAAAGATGTTTACAATTGAAGAGATGAATGTGTCATATCTTGTTAGAAAACAGAACATAACTTTTTTGCAGTTTACATGAAGTAGTGACCTATGATCATTTTATTATTTTAACTAACAAACTGCACCACTTAATTATAAAATGGACTGACTGCTTTGAGGGTAGAAGGTGACAAGAATAAGTCATGTGATACTCATATCCTTCAATAACCTATTAGTGGAAACTAAGGAAAAAGTGACTCATAAGTATTAGTTTGGAAATTCTGGAGAGTTGGATACTAAAGAAACCTCGAGCAATTATCTGTTCTAGTCTTCTTCACTGTTAGGCTATTAAAAGGCAAAACATTCAAGATGAATTTTTGTTGATAATTTTCTAGATGTTTTAAAGAATCTGGAACACCAGTCCTGATAACCTGCTATTGCTTTATTTTAACCCATGTCTCGTTTGTAGTATTTATCTTGTTTGAACACTGATATTTGATATTCCTTTAATTATGGTTCTTCATTAAAGGTAGCGGTGAGGGTGGGGCTGTGAACATTTTTCTCTCTTCTAACTTAAGTAAAACTTGGAATTTACAATTATTTAAACATGTATTGCCTCATACAAGCAATGCCTGATGAGAGGCACAGTTTCCTTCAATATCCCAGAGCACTTACAGCCTCAGCCTTTCTTCTTTCATCTGTAGACAGATTTCTCTTTCCTTTGTGACCCTTCCTTCTGTCATCAGAGCCCTATTATCACAACCCTCTGTCCCTCTAGTATAGTCCCCCTTTTCATTATGGAGCCACCTGGAAGTCTTACCCCTACCACAACCTCATTCCCCACACTCATGCTGTTAGACCCAAAGCCAGAGAAACAGATATGCACATTATGAGACCCTATAAGCTCTAACTAGCAGATAGTATAAATGCAAACTCACATACAATAAACTCAAATAAAATGTTCTTTTAATTCAAGAGGTTTTTCTGTGTGTTCACGATATGTTCACAAGTAAAGCTGCGAATGAGGCAGAAATAATTTCAAATTTATTCTTTACTGAGAAGATTCCCTGCCTTTGTAAAAATGAAAATAACAACCATAGTAAAAAACATATGGATCAGCAAATGCTTTGGCCTAAATATCCCTTTGGTGTTCATGCCACAAAATGCCTCCCTGTTCTGGCATTCAATTTTTTCTATAATAGCACACAGAGAAGCAATGCCAGCTTGAAGTACCAAATAAGGTATCCCTCCTAGGGTCTGGTAAGAATGGGACAATGCCAGCTCACTGGGCACCACATAGAGTTATGTTAGTGCTAATATCTTGATGTACAACTCGGGAAATCAGAAAGCCAAGGTTTTGGGCTGTACAAATATGTCTTTCCAGGACTCTTTTTGACTAGTGAGGAGTATTTCAAGTATAGGAAAGTGTTATAGCCAGACCAATGCCTAGGATAGCGGATTTTTTTCTATGAAGTTTAATAATTCAAAAGACAAAATGAAGTTCAGGGACCAAAGGTTGAAATGAACCAAAATCTCTAATAAAGGCAAGTATATTATTTAGAAGGATATATGTGGAGGTCCTAAGTATCTTACAGGTTGAAATAAAATTCAAGGCTATGCCAATTCCCACCCCCACCCCAATTTCAAATATAACTGCTGAAGTCCTCTAAATATTACTAAAAAATAATGGAGCAACAAGATATGACATTTGAAAGAAATCCCACCACCTCTGCGAAGGATCCTCTCATGTCTCTGCCTCCCTGCTGCTGCATCTGCTTCCTTCACAATTGGCACTTAGACACTCTGGTCTCAGCAGCATCAGGCTGCCACTCTCGTGGATGCAGGGCTTTAACAATATCTGCTTCATAGGTTATCCCTCAGGGAGAAAGGGGAATTGCTAAGAGAGTGGAAGGAGGTGGGGAATGAGATAAGAAGCACCTTCCATTCTGCTGAGACCCCATCAGTCAGCCTCAGAACACATTGTTAAGACCTGCTGTGCTGACAGAGGCCATGATTTCCAATGAGATGCAAAACAGAGGTTCTGACTTCTTCGCATGCCTGAAACAGATTCTTAGCACTTTTTGACAGAGAAATGATCCTGGTTGTCTTGGCAAGAATCCAGTGTGGTAATTGTATTTCTGTTCGCCTATCCTCTCCCCAGAATTTTTACTATTAATGGGAATTCTTCTAATACATTATGAAGTGACACGTTTAGCCACCACATTCCAAGCAGAGTATGTCCCCAAGATAGGAAAAGGAAAATAATAATAATCAAATGTTTTTTTATTCTCCATGTACTCATCTTTTGATATTTGTGATGTACTTTGTGTAAAATTCTTATAAGAAAATTCTATCATAACTAAGAAGGAGGGTATCCCACTTTACTAAGAAAAAATTAATAATAATATGAAAAGGTATTTATGAAAGTTAAGTGGGTAATCAGTAAAGAACCAAGAAAAGCAAGGTCATTCCAGAGGACTGAAAAAAATGTGAGAGTGCTTTTGGTTATTTGGGGGAAGTGCATTATTTATCTAAATGCACTTTTTTTTAAACAACTTTATTGGAATATAATTGCTTTACATTGTTGTGTTAGTTGCTTCTGTATAACAAAGTGAATCAGCTATACATATACATATATCCCCATACCCCCTCCCTCTTGCGTCTCCCTCTCAAGCTCCCTATCCCACCCTTCCAAGTGGTGACAAAGCACCAAGCTGATCTCCCTGTGCTATGTGGCTACTTCCCACTAACTACCTATTTTACATTTGGTAGTGTATATATGTCCAAGCCACTGTCTCACTTCGTCCTGCTTACCCTTCCCCCTCCCTGTGTCCTGAAGTCCAATCTCTACATCTGTGTCTTTATTCCTGTCCTACCGCTAGGTTCTTCAGAACCATTTTGGTTTTTAGATTCCATATATATGTGTTAGCATACAGTATTAGTTTCTCTATTTCTGACTTACTTCACTCTGTATGACAGACTCTAGATCCATCCACCTCACTACAAATAACTCAATTTCATTTCTTTTTATGGCTGAGTAATATTCCATTGTATATATGTGCCACGTCTTCTTTAGCCATTCATCTGTCATTGGACACTTAGGTTGCTTCCATGTCCTGGTTATTGTAAATAGAGCTGCAATGAGCATTGTGGTACATGGCTCTTTTTGAATTATGGTTTTCTCAGGGTATGTGCCCAGTAGTGAGATTGCTGGGTCATATGGTACTTCTATTTTTAGTTTCTTAAGGAACTTCCATACTGTTCTCTATAGTGGCTGTATAAATTTAAATTCCCACCAACAGTGCAAGAGGATTCCCTTTTCTCCAACCCTCTCCATCATTTATTGTTTGTAGATTTTTTTGATGATGGCCATTCTGACCAGTGTGAGGAGATACATCATTCTAGTTTTGATTTGCATTTCTCTAATGATTAATGATGTTGAGCATCCTTTCATGTGTTTGTTGGCAATCTGTATATTTTTTTGGAGAAATGTCTATTTGGTCTTCTGCCCATTTTTAGATTGGGTTGTTTGTTTTTTTGATATTGAGCTGCATAAGCTGCTTGTAAATTTTGGAAATTAATGCTCTGTCAGTTGCTTCATTTGCAAATATTTTCTCCCATTCTGAGGGTCGTCTTTTCACCTTGTTTATGGTTTCTTTGCTGTGCGAAAACTTTTAAGTTTCTTTAGGACTCATTTGTTTATTTTTGTTTTTATTTCCATTTCTCTAGGAGGTGGTTCAAAAAGGATATTGCTGTGATTTATGTCATAGAGTGTTCTACCTATGTTTCCCTCTAAGAGTTTTATAGTGTCTGGCCTTAAACTTAGGTCTTTAATCCATTTTGAGTTTATTTTTGTGTACGGTGTTAGGGAGTGTTCTAATTTCATCCTTTTACATGTAGTTGTCCATTTTCTCAGCACAGCTTATTGAAGAGGCTATCTTTTCTCCATTGTATATTCTTGCCTCTTTTATCAAAAATAAGGTGACCATATGTGCGTGGGTTTATCTCTGGGCTTTCTATGCTGTTCCATTGATCCATATTTCTGTTTGTGTGCCAGTACTATACTGTCTTGATTACTGTAGCTTTGTGGTATAGTCTGAAGTCAGGGAGCCTGATTCCTCCAGCTCCGTTTTTCTTTCTCAAGATTCCTTTGACTGTTCGGAGTCTTTTGTGTTTCCATGAAAATTGTGAAATTTTTTGTTCTAGTTCTGTGAAAAATGCCAGTGGTAGTTTGATAGGGATTGCATTGATCTGTAGATTGCTTTGCGTAGTATAGTCATTTTCACAATGTTGATTCTTCCAATCCAAGAACATGGTATACCTCTCCATCTGTTTGTATCATCTTTAATTTCTTTCATCAGTGTCTTATAGTTTTCTGTATACAGGTCTTTTGTCTCATAAGGTAGGTTTATTCCTAGGTATTTTATTCTTTTTGTTGCAATGGTAAATGGAAGTGTTTCTTTAATTTCTCTTTCAGATTTTTCATCATTAGTGTATAGGAATGCAAGAGATTTCTGTGCATTAATTTTGTATCCCCTTTCTTTACCAAATTCATTGATTAGCTCTAGGAGTTTTCTGGTAGCATCTTTAGGATTCTCTACGTATAGTATCATGTCATCTGTAAACAGTGACAGTTTTACTTCCTTTCTGATTTGGATTCCTTTTACTTCTTTTTCTTCTCTGATTGCTGTGGCTAAAACATCGAAAACTATGTTGAATAATAGTGGTGAGAGTGGGCAACCTTGTCTTGCTCCTGATCTTAGTGGAAATAGTTTCAGTTTTTCACCAATGAGAATGATGTTGGCTGTGAGTTTGTCATATATGGCCTTTATTATGCTGAGGTCAGTTCCTTCAATGCTGACTTTCTGGAGAGTGTTTTATCATAAATGGGTGTTAAATTTTGTTCAAAGCTTTTTCTGCCTCTATTGAGATCATCCTATGGTTTTTCTCCTTCAATTTGTTAATATGTTGTATCACTTTGATTGATTTGCGTGTATTGAAGAATCCTTGCATTCCTGGGATAAACCCCACTTGATCATGGTGTATTATCCTTTTAATGTGCTGCTGGATCCCGTTTGTTAGTATTTTGTTGAGGATTTTTGCATCTATGTTCATCAGTGATATTGCCCTTTGGTGTTTTTTTTTTTTTTGTGACATTTTTGTTTGGTTTTCGTATCAGGGTGATGGTGGCCTAGTAGAATGAGTTTGGGAGTGTTCCTCCCTCTGTTATATTTTGGAAGAGTTTGAGAAGGATAGGTGTTGCTCTTCTTTAAAAGTTTGATAGAATTCACCTGTGAAGCCATCCGGTCCTGGGCATTTGTTTGCTCTAAGATTTTTAATCACAGTTTTGATTTCAGTGCTTCTGATTGTTCTGTTTATATTTTCCATTTCTTCCTGGTTCAGTCTTGGAAGGTTGTGCTTTTCTAAGAATTTGTCCATTTCTTTCAAGTTGTCCATTTTATTGGAATACAGTTGCTGTAGTAATCTCTCATAATATTTTGTATTTCTGCAGTGTCAGTTTTTACTTCTCCATTTTCATTTCTAAATCTGTTGAATTGAGTCTTCTCCCTTTTTTTCTTGATGAGCCTGGCTAATGGTTTATGAATTTTGTTTATCTTCTCAAAGATCCAGCTTTTAGTTTTATTGATCTTTGCTATCGTTTCCTTCATTTCTTTTTCATTTATTTCTGATCTGATCTTTATAATTTCTTTCCTTCTGATAACTTTTCAGGTTTTTTGTTCTTCTTTCTCTAATTACTTTAGGTATAAGGTTAGGTTGTTTATTTGTGATGTTTCTTGTTTCTTGAGATAGGTTTGTGTTGCTGTAAACTTCCCTCTGAGAAATGCTTTTCCTGCATCCCATAGGTTTTGGGCCGTCTTGTTTTCATTGTCATTTGTTTCTAGGTATTTTTTGATTTCTTCTTTGATTTCTTCAGTGATCTCTTGGTTATTTAGCGTATTGTTTAGCCTCCATTTGTTTGTATTTTTACAGTTTTTGTCCCTGTAATTGAAATCTAGTCTCATAGCGTTATGGTCAGGAAAGATACTTGATATGATTTCAGTTTTCTTAAATATACCAAGGCTTGATTTGTGACCCAAGATATGATCTATCCTGGAGAATGTTCCATGAGCACTTGAGGAAAAAGTGTATTCTCTTGTTTTTGGATGGAATGTCCTATAAACATCAATTAAGTCCATCTTCTTTAATGTATCTTTTAAAGCCTTTGTTTCCTTATTTATTTTCATTTTGGATGATCTGTCCATTGGTGAAAGTGGGGTGTTAAAAGTCCCCTACTATGATCGTGTTACTGTCATTTTCCCCTTTTATGGCTGTTAGCATTTGCCTTATGTATTGAGGTGCTCCTATGTTGGGTGCATAAATATTTACAATTGTTATATTTTCTTCTTGGATTGATCCCTTGATCATTATGTAGTGTCCTTCTTTGTCTCTTGTAATAGTCTTTATTTTAAAGTCTATTTTGTTTGTTATGAGAATTGCTTCTCCAGCTTTCTTTTGATTCCCATTTGCATGGAATATCTTTTTCCATCCCCTCACTTTCAGTCTGTATGCGTCCCTAGTCTGAAGTGGGTCTCTTTTAGACAGATTATATACAGGTCTTGTTTTTGTATCCATTCATCCAGTCTATGTCTTTTGGTGGGAGCATTTAATCCATTTACGTTTAAGGTAATTATCAATATGTATATTCTTATTACCATTTTCTTAAGTGTTTTAGGTTTGTTATTGTAGGTCTTTTCCTTCTCTTGTATTTCCTGCCTAGAGAAGTCCTTTAACGTTTGTTGTAAAGCTGGTTTGTTGGTGCTGAATGCTGTAGCTTTTGCTTGTCTGTAAAGGCTTTAATTTCTCTGTCAAATCTGAATGAGATCCTTGCTGTGTAGAGTAATCTTGCTTGTAGGTTTTTCCCTTTCATTACTATAAGTATGTCCTGCCACTCCCTTCTGGCTTGCAGAGTTTCTGCTGAAAGATCAGATATTAACCTTATGAGGCACCCCTTGTATGTTATTTGTTGCTTTTCCCTTGTTGTTTTTAATATTTTTTCTTTGTATTTAATTTTTGATAGTTTGATTAATATACGTCTTGGTATGTTTCTCCTTGGATTTATTCTGTATGGGACTCTCTGCACTTTCTGGACTTGATTGACTATTTCCTTTCCCATAGAAGGGAAGTTTTCAACTATAACCTCTTTAATATTTTCTCAGTCCCTTTCTTTTTCTCCTCTTCTTCAGGGATCCCTATAATTCGAATGTTGGTGTGTTAAATGTTGTCCCAGAGGTCTCTGAGAATGACTTCAAGTCTTTTCATTCTTTTTTCTTTATTTTGCTCTGCAGCAGTCATTTCCACTATATTATCTTCCAGGTCACTTATCCGTTCTTCTGCCTCAGTTATTCTGCTCTTGATTCCTTCTAGAGAATTTTAAATTTCATTTATTATGTTGTTCATCATTGCTTGTTTTCTTTAGTCCTTCTAGGTCCTTTTCAAACGTTTCTTGTATTTTCTCCATTCTATTTCCAAGATTTTGCATCACCTTTACTATCATTACTCTGAATTCTTTTTCAGGTAGACTGCCTAGTTCCTCTTCATTTGTTTGGTCTGGTGTGTTTTTACCTTGCTCCTTCATCTGCTGTGTGTTTCTCTCTCTTCACATTTTGCTTAACATACTGTGTTTGGGGTCTCCTTTTTGCAGGCTGCTGGTTCATATTCCCATTGTTTTTGGTGTCTGCCTGCAGTGGCTAAGGTTTGTTTAGTGGGTTGTGTAGGCTTCCTGGTGGAGGAGACTGGTCCCTGTTTTCTGGTGGTTGAGGCTGGATCTTGTTTTTCTGGTGGGCTGGCCTGTGTCCAGTGGTGTGTTTTGGGGTGTCTGTGAACTTAGTATGATTTTAGGCAGCCTCTCTGTTAATGGGTCGGGTTGTTTTCCTGTCTTGCTAGTTGTTTGGCACTGTTGCTTGCTGGTCATTGAGTGGAGCTGGGTCTTAGCATTGAGACAGAGATCTCTGGGAGAGCTCTCACTGATTGATATTATGTGGGGCCAGGAGGCCTCTGGTGGTCCCATGTCCTGAACTTGGCTGTCCCACCTCAGAAGCTCAGGCCTGACACCTGGCCAGAGCACCAAGACCCTATCAGGCTCATGGCTCTGAAGAAAAGGGAGAAAAAAAAGAAAGAAAGTAAAAATAAGTAAATAAAATAAAGTTAATAAAATAAAAAATATTTTAAATTATTAAATTTAAAAAATAAAAAAGTAATTAAAGAAAAAGAAAAAAGAGCAACCAAACCAATAAACAAATCCACCAATGATAACAAGTGCTAAAAACTAAACTAAGATAAACATGTAAATCAGAAACTAGTCAGTTGCATACAACACACCCCAAGTCTACAGTTGCTCCCAAAGTCTACTGCCTCAATTTTGGGATGATTCATTGTCTATTCAGGTTTTCCACAGAAGCAGGGTATATCAAGTTCATTTTGGAGATTTAATCTGCTGCTTCTGAGGCTGCATGGAGAAATTTCCCTTTCTCTTCTTTGTTTGCACAGCTCCTGGGGTTCAGCTTTGGACTTGGCCCTGCCTCAGTGTGTAGGTCGCCTGAGGGTGTCTGTTCTGTGCCCAGACAGGACGGAGTTAAAGAGCGGCTGATTAGGGGGCTCTGGCTCACTCAGGCTGGGAGGAGGGAGGGGTACGGAATGCAGGGCGGGCCTGTGGCAGCAGAGGGCAGCATGACGTTGCAACAGCCTGAGGCTGGCTGTGTGTTCTCTGGGGGAAATTGTCGCTGGATCACAGGACCCTGGCAGTGGTGGGCTGCACAGTCTCCCTGGAGGGGAGGTGTGGATAGTGACCTGTGCTTGCACACAGGCGTCTTGGTGGCTGCAGCAGCAGCCTTAGCATTTCATGCCGTCTCTGGGGTCCACGCTGATAGCCACGGCTCGCACCTGTCTCTGGAGCTCATTTAGGCGGTGCTCTGAACCTCCTCTTCTCATGCACCCCGAAACAATGGTCTCTCGACTCTTAGGCAGGTCCAGACTTTTTCCCGGACTCCCCTCCCTGTTAGCTGTGGAGCACTAACCCCCTTCAGGCTGTGTTCACATGCCAACCCCAGTCCTCTCCCTAGGATCTGACCTCTGATGCAGGAGCCTCAGCTCCCAGCCCCACCCACCCTGGCTGTTGAGCAGACAAGCTTCTCAGGTTGGTGAGTGCTGGTCGGCACTGATCCTCTGTGCAGGAACCTCTCTGCTTTGCCCTCTGCACCCCTGTTGCTGCGCTCTCCTCCGTGGCTCCAAAGCTTCCCCCCGCCCACCCCCTGTCTTCACCAGTGAAGGGGCTTCCTAGTGTGTGGAGACATTTCCTCCTTCACAGCTCCCTCCCTCCCTCTCATCCCTATTCATTTGTCTCTGTTTTTTCTTTTTTCTTTTGCCCTACCCAGGTACGTGGGGAGTTTTCTTGCCTTTTGTGAAGTCTGAGGTGTTCTGCCAGTGTTCAGTAGGTGTTCTGTAGGAGTTCTTCCACATATTGATGTATTTTTGATGTATTTTTGGGGAGGAAGGTGGTCTCCACGTCTTACTCTTCCGCCATCTTGAAGGTCCTCTCCTAAATGCAGTCTTTAATATCAATACTCTTAATTAGTTTAGATTACACATGAAATGCACAAATCCATTTTTCTCATAAAAATAACAGTGTTACCTCTATTCTGTTACATTTCTCAGAGAAAACCAATACTAGTAATTTGATTTGTTTCCTTTCAAAAAACATATGTGTGTGCATAATTACATATATGCACCTATAAAAATGTATGCGTGTAATTTATGTTTGCACAAATGCTACCATACTTTATTTAGGCTCTGTGTATTCTTCTCGCCTAACAGCATTTCTTAAAAATTTACCACATCCTTGCACCTACCACCTTGTATATTGAGATTAGTGCTTCTCAGGCTAGTTACTGAAACAGAATTGCTGGGTCAATGGAAATGCACAAAGTAATTCTAAAGTATCTTCCGAATTATCTTTGTAAGCATACCCATTAGGATTTTTTTTTAGATTTCTGTGCTAAATGCCTCTATAACTTTGTAGCTCTTTATGTAGAGCACCCTGACCAAATACTGCTACAGACCCACCCATCAAAGCTCAGCTCAAAGGCACCTTCTGCTGAAGGCATCACTATCTCCCAACTATAATCAATCTTTCTCTCATGTGAAATTGTACAATGCTTTACCTGTAATCTTACCCTGGCATTTACTATGTGTTCATTGCATTAGAGCCATTCATTTTTTTTTTTTTTGTAAGCTCCCGAAAGGCAATATTCATGCCATCATTTTTATATTTGCATCCCCACATTCTATAGTTGTGTGCCTTGCTTAGGTTATTCTTCTATAAGTCTCTATTAAATGAATAAAAAGATGAATAAATGGATGCATGGTATAGCACTTCATGTTAGATCAATGCCTTAAAAATTCCAGGAAATATCTGTTGTGTTGTCTATTGTCAATTCCATGGAAGCTTGAGCTGAACTCGAGTGGTCATGTTTTAGTCTATTATCACATAATTGCTCCTTTATGCATCATGTTTTACATCACTGTTAATGAAAATGGTCCTGTATATTTTCAGGGTAGTCTTTGTCGTACCTGAAGAAGAATCCTTGTGAACCCTGTCTGAATTGCTCCCTTTCACCAGCACTATTCTTAGCTGCAGTGAGAGATACGTTTGTTATAAGTATTTTGAGTATGTATTTGATTCTGCCTGATAGATATGTCATCACAAAACCTTGACCTCCACCTCCACCCCCCCAACCCAGTCAGCAACTTGGACATCAAAAATCACTCAGGCTCTGGGTATCAAGATGCTACATGTCTCAGCAGATGCAGGGAAGCCATTTCTCCTTCATTTCCTCCCTCCTTCCTATTCTTTATTCCTTCTTTCCTTCTTTCATTCTCTCTTTCTCTCAGAACTGGAATCATCAGAGAAAAGGGTGTGTTTGGAATACGTGAAAATATACTCGCATTAAGCCAGTGATATTATGGGGGACTTATAGATTTTTAAGGGAAAAATATTTTAGCATTCAAAAACTCATGTAAAGTATCTAGAGCTGATTCAAATTAGTTTTAGGCAGACCAGCAGTCTGGCTTTCAACACCTCCCATCTATCTCCCATTTGCAGTCTCTACTAAACCTTTTCATTTTAAGATTTTATTTTTAATGAATTTCCTCTCTTTAGCCTCTTCTATCTCTAGTAATGATAATAACTCTTTTATTATGAAACAGCCTATATTTGTGTAAAGACCTGTGTTAATTCTAGTTTTTATTCTTAAATAAATTTCTACATTGTAATTCCAATAATATGTTTTATATCTTCAATCTCTGTTACTAAACCTTGTTTAGACAGTAGATACATAATGGTGACTTATTAATGCAGACTGATTTAATTATTCTAGATACTACAGTCTGAATTTACTACAGTCAGCAAAACTCATTCAAGTTGATGGTTCTTCTATAATGTTGAGTATCTTGATTACAAAATTGTAGAATATTAATTATAAAGTTGTATAGAATTTAAATATTCTATAAATAAGGGTTAGAATATTCTATAAATAAGGGTCCTGAAACATGCCATACATTGAAGATTGGAATAGCACATTCACTTGTGTAAAATATATTTATATGTTTTCTTCAAAAGTTTTAGAATTTTATTTTTGAGTAAGATTTTAACTCAATAACTGATGATACTAATTCTATTTTTCATGGTGCTATTTAAAAATATATAAATTTCTCTAGATTCTTATTTCTTTCCTGTTTATGTACCAAGCTCTTCAATTTATTTTTACTTTTCCTAGGAAGTTTTGAAACATTTTTAGCTTAACTAATGATAACGTTAGCCTCATAACACCTTGTTACAGAAAACCTTCCCTGTACGAGCATTATGATAATTAGATCTTCTATTAGATTGGCTCTAAAATTAATATTGTGTCAGTTTTCTAAGTTGTTAGATTTAGAATCACAGTATTCTGCAACAATTCTGCCTTGGGATAAGTTAAAGTCTAAAAAAAAAAAAAAAAAAAAAGACCCAACGCAGCCATAAATAAATAAATAGAAATTTATTTAAAAAATAAATAAGATAAAATAAAAACATAAAGTCTAGACATACACTATGTGCAGAATGCTATGAGTAATATATAATAATTTTATCTTTAATATCAGAAAAGGAAAAAAAAAATAAACCTTGGTCATTGCTTTAGGAGACTAGCCTTGCTCTTTGAAACACTTCTGGACATTTCTTGTTTTGAAATAATTGACTATATGAATATATATATATTGCCCTCTGCCTCCAGTTCCTGGCACAGAGCTCCTAAAATCATTGTAATTTTCTAAATGATAATAACACCAGGGTAGTCCTTGTCGTACTTGAAGAAGAATCCTTGTGAACGCTGTCTGAATTGATCCCTTTCATGAGCACCATTCTTAGCTGCAGTGAGAGATACATTTGTTATAAGTATTCTGAGTATGTACTTGATTCTGCCTGGCTGATATGTCATCACAAAACCGTGACCTCCACCTATTATTCTAATATTTGGGACTTTTACCCTGCACTCCAAAATCCCTTGGAATTTCCTGGATGACAGGAGTGTCTTTTGTTCTATTGAGGTGACTGTTGGTGGACTCCTGGATAGTTTCAGGATGTGGGTTGATCCCCAGAAAGACCAAGCCATGATTAGAACCTTGGAAATGTCTGCCCCGCACCCGCATCCTCCAACGAGGCGGGAGAGCCTGGAGACTGAGTTAATGATTGATCATGCCTCATGGTGAAGCCTCCACAAAATTCCCAAAAGTGAAGAGTTCAGAGAGCTTCTGGGTTGGTGTACACATGAAAGTGCTCACAGAGAGGGTATAGAAGCTCCTTCCCACATCCCCACATCCCTTGTCCTATGTATCTCTTCATTTATATCCTTTATTATATCCTTTATAGTAAAGTGGTAAATGTAAATGTTTCTCTGAGTTCTGTGAGCCATGCTAGCAAATTATTGAACCAAAGGAAGGGGTCGAGGGACCCCTAATTTATAGCCTGTTGATCTGAGGTACAGGTGAAAATCTGGGACTTACAATCAGTGTCTGAAGCGGGGGTGGGGGGGCAGTTGTGTAGAACTGAGGCCATAACTTGTGGGATCTGACGCTAACTCCAGGTAGATAGTGTCAGAACTAAACTGAACTATAGGACACCCAGCTGGTGTCACAGAAAATTTCTTGCTGTAGGGGAAAACTCCCCATACTTTTGGTGACCAGAAATGTCAGAAGTGAAGTGCTCTGTGTGAGCAGTAAAGGAGGGGAACACAGGAGTGTGTTTTCCCTAGACATCTGTTCAGCGTCTTATAGGAGGTGAGCAGGGGTCTTCAAGTCAGCTTTTGCACCACTTTCTCAAGAACCTCATCTTTCAGATTCTTGACTTGGAAATTTGATAGAACACTAAACTCAACACAGGTCTCCATTTATCTTAATAAAAAACTTCCTTTAAATCAATTTCTGCCCTTACAGCTGCCAGAAATATTTTTCAAAAATATTTATTTTCTGCTTTATAAGGTTAATTGAAATGAAAGGATGATATGTTTTCCCTTGAAAAATATTGGGCTTTTGACCTCTGCTTACAAAACAAATAACAGATATTTTATGCCTTCTTGATTTATTAAACAGATGAAACTGCCTTCCTTTTTTGAACCATACTTCTTTCTTTTCTGGTGGATTCTTAGCTTTGGACTATGTATCTGCTTTTCATTGCTTATTGCCTTTGCAAGGCAATTCTGCTCCATGCAAATATTGAATACTAGCCTTGCTGCTATCCTTTAGAGACAAAGAGGATTCTTCTGAGGGCACTAATGTCTACCACTAGCTTAAGAGTTCTAGAGAAAGGGGCTGAAGCATGTTTTTCACTACAATAATGGTAACAGAGACTTTGAAAATTAAGTAGATTTATTCCAAAACATTAAGCTACTTGGACCAACACTGGTAAAACACAAAGACTGTTAAAAAAAAATACACACACACACACACACACACACACAAAGAGGGCATCAACGCAAGTGATATAGAGGGAAATAATTTGCATATTCGGGATGGTTGGGGGAAAGTCTTTGCCTTAGAAGAGACAGAAGAATGAGGAGAAATTGCTAGAGTAAAGCGATCTTTCCACATTAAGATTTAAGTAAAGTATCACCTATTTCCTTTCCATTAGTTTTTTATTCTTCTTTTCTCACTGTATTCCATCCACTGAATGGCTACTCTGGTTTAGTTATTCCATGATATAATCTCCTCTTCTTCCTTCCCTTCACTTACTTTATCTTGCTTTCCCCTCTAATTCATCTTCTTTTCTTCCATCCATTCTCCTCTGGTCCTGTGTTGTCAGGTGAGATCTGACATCCTTGCATGCTCCAGCTCACTAAAGCAACTATGGTGGCATGTCATGACAAATGCTTTATAATAAGTTACTTGGTCATAAGTAGTGAAAAAACTAACTTAAAACTCTAAATCAAAGCAAAATTCCTTCTGTTTAAAAGGCAGGGACCCTATAATTTTACTGAGTTTTAACTCAATTTTTGTATAATCAACTAACTAAATATATTGGACTTCTTTTGTTAGCTTTTCCTTTCTTCTCAGCTATGTTATACCTTCTTATTCATGGAAAAGAAAAAATAAAATATGGTAGCGATATTAAACAGGGAGAACTATAACATCTGTATTGGGTTCTCATTTGAAAGTTTTTCACAGTTATATGTTGAGTTTTTTATTAAGTATTTTATGTGGTGACTTGCCTAATTGCTTATGGGATATTTGATACCACTTATATTTAATGTTTTTAAATGAGTTCTAATTTAATATAGTCGGTGAGGTTATGGGTGTTGATTTGATTCAATATGAATAGCTCAAGTTTTGAAACTATATTTGTATTCAGACTACTTACTTGTAACTATCTGTATACAGGAGATGAGGCATCTCATTTCCTTTTCAAGCAGTTAATGTGAAGTGCTTTTCATTTGGTATTAGGTTATATATTTCAAGCTTTTGGGCATACATTTTTCATAATTTTTTACACAACTATAGACTTTAGCATTTTATACCCAAGGAAGCTGTCAACACTAATAATTTCTGGGAAAGCTTTGCAAACTGGAAGCCTGAGTCTCATTGAGCCAAATTATCCATTTTGTTTTTGAGTTTCTGTGCCTTAGATATATAGAAATGAATTGCCATGTGAGGAGAATCTCCAACGCATTATTTTAGTTCTTAATCTAGCAACATGTCTTTTCTCCATTTGGGGAAGATGAATTTCCCTGCGGCCGCATTCCTTGAGGAAAACCAGAGCATTGGATATGCTTTGACCCAGCTATATATCTTAAAATAGTCACTGCTGATTCACTGTACACAGCACC